>NW_023425368.1:1223411-1835116 GCF_014108415.1 Molossus molossus | reverse complement strand
TATGTGCCCTCAGCGAGAACCGAACCTGGGTCTCTCTGGGCCACAGGCCGATGCTCTAACCGCTGAGCCAAACTGGCCAGGGCTCTGCTTGGCTTTTATTATTATTATTTTTCTTTATTGATTTTAGAGGGAGAGAGAGATAGAAACATCGATGAGAGAGAACATCGACTGGCCGCCTCCTGCATGCCCCCCAATGGGCATTGGGCCTACAACCTGGGCATATGCCCTGACCAGGAATTGAACTAGTGCATGGGTCAATGCTCAACCACTGAGCCATACCTGCTGAGCTCTGCTAGGCTTTTAAAGGGAATGTCAGGGTTTGTAAAATTGAATTTAACAGGTTAAAAAATTAGGTTTTGAGTGTATAGCAGCAATAAGTCCTCGTTATTTAAATTTAACTTAAATCTGAGTATAAGGCCCCTGTTCAGGCCCTCTTGCTTGTGTGGGGTGCCCAGGCAGAGGTCCAGGCTCTGAGCTGTGAGCCCCAGTGTCGCCCCCCCCCCACACGGCTCTCCTTGTCCCTGCTTGTCTGCAGAGGGCACTAGAGGACAGACCAGGGCAGGGACAGGTCCCATGGAGCTATGGGGCTTGCAGAGACCAGCCCACCTGCTGCCAACTGAGCCCTCTGTGGTCTGAGGATACTGGCAGGGCTGGAGGGCCTCGCCCCAGGTGCACCTGGCCAGCCAAGGGTCCCCAGACTGAGGTTGCCTCTCCAAGACGGCCCCTGTGGTGTCCTTGAATTACTGTGGGGAGCCCATTATGCGGCTGACCCTGCAAGAGCAGTGGGGCTTCTATGGGCTGAACTTGGGGTTCCCTCCAGCTAGCTAGTGCTCCTGGCCTGGGGCGATGGTGGGGTCCCTGGCCTCGAAGGCCAGCCTGGGCCCTTCCTCATTTGCTGAGTTAGCATGAAGCAAGGCCCTTCCCGGCAGGGGAAACCATGACTTGTCCTGTTTTAACAGGGAGGCCTTGGCTGGGGGTTGCCCAAGGGCAGGGCCCAGGCCACTATCACTGATCATGTTCTATCACTGCTGGGCCCTGAAACATTCCCGTTTTGAGGCCGGAAGCCCAGGAAGAGAAACGCACAATCAGGATTTCCTGCTGCCGCTGAGCGCCCCCCGCCCGTGGATGGAGACGTCCTCCCTGGGTGCTGGGATAAGCAAAATCCAGAGCAAGGAGAGAGACACGTTCACACGCAGCGGAAGCTTCTGGATAGAGCTCCAGAGCCAGCACAGCGGACTTTCTGTCTGTGTGCCATGTGTGGTCCCCACCAGCCCATCTGGCCTTGGCTTCGTGTGCTATGGGTGGATGTCCGGTGGGCCGCCGGCAGGTGCTGAGTGCCAAGATGGACATCTGTGACAGGCAGCTGGCCATGCACAAGGCTGTGTGCTTCTTGGTATCAGTCCTGGGTCTTACACTTCTCATCATCCCACAACCAACCTTAAAACACCCTGTCTCAAGGGGGCGAGGTGGTATGTGTGTCCATGGGGTCAGACGGGCAGCAGTTCTCGGTGGTTGTTGTGGGGCGAAAGGTTGTCCGGGTCCTGAACCGCCAGCACCTGTGAAGGCCACCTTACGTGGCAACAGAGTCTCTGCAGATGTCATTAGGGACCCAGGGATGAGGTCACCTTGCATTTAGGGTGACTGAATCCAGTGACTGGAATCTTTTTTTTTTTTAATATATATTTTTATTGATTTTTTTTAGGGAGAGAGGGAAACATTGATATGAGAGAGAAACATCGATCAGCTGCCTCCTGCATACCCCGCAGTAGGGATCGAGTCCTCAATCCAAGCATGTGCTCTGACCGGGAATCCAACAGGGACCTGTCAGTCCATGGGAGGATGCTCAATCCACTGAGCCACACGGCCGGGCGTGACTGGACTCTTCGTAAGAGAAAAGAGATGGAGAGCTTCGGCAAGCAGACATGGGGCAGGGGTGCGGGCACGAGCTGGGGGGGGCAGAACTGGGGTCACGCAACCACCAGAAGCTAGAAGACAGGCGAGGAGCAGTTTCCCTCAGAGCCTCCAGGGAAATCAGCCTGGCAGCACCTTGACCTTGGACTGCTGGCCTCCAGAAGGGGGAGAGAGCCAATTTCTGTCATCGTTAGGACACCGGTTTGCAGTCATTGTTACGGCGGCCCCAGGAAGGTACGACAGTGGTGCCGAAGGGCCAGCAGGGGTATCCTCAGGCGTGTTTTCTCTCCGAAAGCGGTTTTTCTCAGGCGCGTGCTCTGTCCTGGCCAGGTGGCTCGGATGGTAGGAGTGTTGTCCTGAACGCCAGAAGGTGGCAGGCTGGATCCCCGGTCCGAGTGCATGCAGGAGGCAACCAATCTATGTTTCTCTCGCATCGATGTTTCCCTCTCTCTAAAAAATCAGTAAAAACATATCTCCGGGTGAGGATTAAAAAAAAAAAAAAAAAAAAAAAAGGTGCCTGCCTTGTGTATCTCAGTGGATAGAGCATCAGCCCATACACCAAAGGGTCACAGGTTTGATTCCTGATCAAGGACACGTACCTGGGCTGCAGGTTCAATCCCTGGCCCCAGTCGGGGCACAAGGAGGCAACCAGTCAATGTGTCTCTCTCACATGGATGTTTCTCTCTCTCTCTCTCTCTCCCCCTCCTTTCCTCCCTTCCACTCTCTCTAAAAGTCAGCAGGAAAGATATCGTCGGATGAGGATTAACAACAAAAGGCATTCGGTCCATCAGCTCACCCGGGCGGGCCTCGAGAGGGAGGGGCTGCGGAGGGTGGATATTGGCCGGTGATGGAAGCCCTTGCCAGAAGACACCCCAAACCACCAGGCCCATTTGGTGATGGCCTGCTGGCTGGCTGCCAGCATGGCTGGTCTGGCCTCTAAGGTCAAAGGGTATATCTTTCTTTTTTTTTTTTTTATCCTCACCCGAGGATATTTTTCCATTTTTTGTACAGATAGAGTGGGAGGGAGAGAGAGGAAGGGAAAGAGAGAGAGAAACATCGACGTGAAGGGACACATCGAGTGGCTGCCACCCGCATGACCAACCAGGGCCAGGGACAAACTGCAACCGAAGTACGTGCCCTTAGCGGGAACCGAACCCGGGTCTCTCCGGACCGCAGGCCGACGCTCTAACCGCTGAGCCAAACTGGCCAGGGCCAAAGGGTATATTTTTCAACAGGCGCTCAGGGAGCCCGGAGGTCCTGGTTCCTGCTCCGGGGTGACCAGGACGCCTGACCTGGCGTGTCCTGGGCGTTGGTAGAGCTCATAGCTGCTCTGCACCTCTCCCCCGGTTGTGGTCACCAGCTGCACTGTCCTGTGGCGGTTTGCTGATGACTGCAGTGCTTGCTAACCCCTTGACCCTCCCGGCGTGGATGGATGTGAAGTGGTCCTTCCACAGGGCAGGATGGGGGCATCCCGAAGGGCCCCAGACCCCCAGAGTCCCAGGAACTTCCATGACACAGCACCCCCGGGTATGGCGAGAGGTACCAACTAGGACCCAGGCGGACAGAGTGAAGCAGAGTTGCCAACCACCATGGCAGAAACAAGGGCGGCTTGAGGGCTGGCGAGTGGAGGGTGTGGGGTTCGCCCTCATGGTTGCAAGTGAAACCCTGTCCCAAGTACGTGGGATGGAAAGGGGCAGGCACTCAAACGCATGTCCCCAACTGCGCTCACAGCATCGATTAGGGGTTGGACTGTATCCCCTAAAAGCTCATGTGTTGAAGTCCTTACCCCCAGCACCTCAGAATGGGACCTTATTTGGAAATAGGTTGGTTGCAGATTGGATTAAGATGCGTTCGTGCTGGGGCAGGGCGGGCCCTTAATCTACTGTGACTCGTGTGCGTAGAAAAAGGGGAAATTGGGTCAGAGAGATGAGCACAGAGGGAAGCCGCCTGTCTCCGAGCCCAGGAGAGGCCCAGACAGACCCTCACTCACAGCTCAGAGGGGCCAGCCCTGCGGACACCTTGATCGCACCCTTCCTGTCTCCGGCAGACAGTACATCTCTGAGTTCCTCGCTCTGCATTATATCCAGGAACGTCTGGCATCTCAATCCTGTTTTAACCTGGGCCACCCCGACTCCAGCCTGCAGGCAGCCAGCTTGGCTGCCAAGCTGGCTCAGCTGCCCCAGGCGGCTGGCTGTCCAGGGCCTGCTCACTGGGAACGGGCTCCACACATGTTCTGCAGGACACAAACCCCACTTCCTGCAGTCCCAGGGGCTCAGCCTTCCCAGTCTGGGTGCGACTTTGTGTTGGGACCTGACTCCCAGGTGTCAAAGGACGGGGCTGGCCGGGGGGCTTTGAGGGCAACTGAGTTTTCTCTGACAAACTAACTCCTTCACTGGATGTCAATGCAGGGTCTTCAGGTGCGGGGACAACGTCATCCAGTGGGAGGAGGCTGGTGAGGGGCTCTGGGAAGTAGATGTTGGGGTCTTCCGCTGGGGATCCTCAAGTTGCCCCATTTACGGCATTGCAGTTCCCTGGGCCCCACACGTGCCCCACCAGTGCACCAGCTTTCCTGTGGGGAGGCCACAGGTTCGACTTCTGTGGCTGTTTTGCAACAATCCGAATGCAGCTGTGTGCGGCTTTGGGCTCCGTTCTGTGGCTGCGAGATGACATCTGCAGTCCCGGGCAGCTCTTGCAGCTGTCACGTGGGCAGTTAGGGACCTGAGCTCCTCACTCTCCTTCTCCAGGTCCAGCCCTGCTTAAAGCACCCACCAGCCCCCCCAGAATTCTTGAATTCCTCCTGCTGCATGTGGTTCACTGGCCTTGCCCAAGCATGTCATTTCTGGTGACCACGGGTAGCCACCAGGTGCCAAGTACTGCCACCTCCCTGTCCCTGAAAAGGCATGGGTGCTAGGGCCTCTAGCCATGCCTGGACCAGGCGAACCCCTCTTTCTTTCTTTTTTTCCTTCTTTCCCTTCCCTTCCTGTCTTTCTCTCTTTCTTTCTTTCTCTTTCTTTCTTTCTTTCTTTCTTTCTTTCTTTCTTTCTTCCTTCCTTTCTTTCTTTCTCTCTCTCTCCTTCCTTCCTTCCTTCCTTCCTTCCTTCCTTCCTTCCTTCCTTCCTTCCTTCCTTCTTCTTTCTCTTTCTTTCTGTGTGGTAACATGGTCTTCGATAGAAACCAGGTCTGGGTACACCGTGGGTGCAGCTGCCAGCGTGAGAAGCTCTTGGGGTACAGCTGGAAGAGTTTGCCATCCCGCGTGGGCTCGAAGCCGCACTTCTCCAGGTGCTCGGGGCCGAGGGTGCCGTCCCCGAAGTCCTTCTGGACGGCAAACACCACCACCTCCCTGAAGAGCGGATGTGAGCAGCGGGCGCGATAGTTCACGTAGGGCTTGAGCCTGAAGCCAACCAGCTCAGGCACCACCAGCTCGGGCACCATCTCCTTGATCTGCACGAACTTCCCGTCGTGGGCGTGGGAGCCAGCACCTTCGTGCCATGGCTCTTGTAGAAGGGGCACGAGCCTCGCTTGCGCGTCCACTTGCTCATCCAGTGGGCGCCGCGCACCACGCAGTGGCCCGCTGTGCTCAGGAGCCCCATGCTGCCGCGGCGCCGGGTGTGGGCCCCGGCCCTCCCCATCCCCAGATTTCTGGGAGGGTCACTGTCTGAAACCCATTTCAGAGGTTATGGAAAGGAAGCTGGATCACTCATAGACCGCAGAGGGGCTCTGAGCAGGCTCAGGTCCTGGTAGGAGCCAGACATGTCCAGCTAACGCCGCAGGATGCCCCCGCACCCTTTGGCCATGCTGCAGGCTCGGGGCTCCCCAGCCTTCATTTCCTCCTTCTCCATGCAAGTGTTGGGCATGCATCTGTGGGGCCCTCGCTTTGCAGTGGGAAGAGATTTTGGCTCCACCCCTGCCCTTGGGAACGGAGCTGTAACTAAAAGTGGCTAACATGTAACATGTCCAATTCACACAGTTAAGAAATGGAACTTTCTGAGGTTGCTGGAGTCCCAGATATGGCGGCCGTCTGCTGCCCTCAGGGAAGGGCTCACCAAAGGAACATCAGCCTCTCGCCAGCCAGAGCGTCTGTCCAGGAAAAAGCCACTGCTCCAGCCCTCATCCTGAGGCCAAACAGCTCAGTGTTTCCCTGTATGTCTCTGGCACCGCGCAAGCTGCCTCCCCTCCGAGCTTAGAGGCAGCTAGTTCAAGTCACTGATTTGAAACCACCTTTGATGATCTGCGTGCATGCCTGGCCCCCGCAGGAAAGAGCATGCGGACGGATATCCCAGGAGCCGACGCTGTGATGATCCTGCCACACGTGAAGAGAAACCTCAGTGGGACACAGTGATCTTACAACCTACTCTTTAAATAGCGCATAAATACAGCCGCTTACGTGATTTCACTGTTTAATCACTGAGGGCTGCATTTCATCACTTCTCTAACACATTTAAATCCATCCTCTGTCCACGTCACAGGAGACCTTCTCTCTGGATCTGTGTGTTCAAGATGGTAGCCACTCGCCACAGGCGGTTATATAAGTTAAAATGACAATAAACTAATTTAGTTGTTTAAAAAAAAAAAAAGAAATGGGCCCTGGCCGGTTTGGCTCAGCGGTTAGAGCGTCGGCCTGCGGTCCAGAGAGACCCGGGTTCGGTTCCCGCTAAGGGCACATACCTCGGTTGCAGTTTGTCCCCGGCCCTGGTTGGTCATGCGGGTGGCAGCCACTCGACGTGTCCCTTTCACGTCGATGTTTCTCTCTTTCTCTCTCTTCCTCTCTCCCTCCCACTCTACCTGAACAAAAAATGGAAAAAATGTCCTCGGGTGAGGATAAAAAAAAAAAAAAAAAATTAAAAAAAAAGAAATGGAACTTTCCAAGCACTGCACCAAAGGTGGCCTGTTCTTGCTGAGCAGTGACCAGCCGTGGTCTGGGAGGGCCTCTTGGACCACCCGTAGCTGGATGGTGATAAGCAATCTTGATGCATCAGCACCAGGCAGGAGGTGTGGGGCTTTCTTATGGCCTGGCCTACCTGGGGGTCTCCTCAGGCCCTGAGACATCCCCCTCCCCTTCTCAGGAGGCTTGGGAAGCCTACAGTCTCCACTGATAGGAGGCGGAAGCCTGCCCAGCCCCAAGCCCCAAGCCCCAAGCCCCAAGCCCCAAGCCCCTCCTCGGAAAAGCCCTCCACCTCAGGCGGGGCTGGCACTCCATCCCTGGCTGCTGGGGTGGGGGTGGGGGTAGGGCTCTGCTTGTTGAGTCCCTGGCCTGGCCATGGTGTTAATTTCCTACTGTGGTGATGCAGAACCTGGGAGTGTCCCCTCCCCCAGGAAGCCTTCGCTGGCCCAGCTCTTTGGGAGGTCCTGGAAGGTGGTGAAATTGCTGTCATAGAAGGATTTGAGTCTCCACAGGTTCGGGTGTTCTCCAGGGGTTCTGGAGGCCCGCCCAGAGCCTGGGTGGAGTGCCTGGTCTGTGGGAGGGGCCTGCCCCTTCCTCCTCCTGGCCAGGGTCCACCCAGGCCTAACCTCTCACCGAGAACTGAGGAAGTGAGCCAGGGTGGGACAGAGGTCTCCCCGGTGGGTTTGGGTCACTTCCAGGTGCAGGGCCCAGATAAGTTCTGAGAAGAGCGAGCTTCCTCTTCAAAGCCATCCGGCTTCTCAAAGGAGGGCTCGGCAGGGCCACCGGCTCTCCAAACAGACTCCCGGGTGTCCATGCCCGCCAAGGCCCCTGCATGCAGGGTGTGGGGCTGTCCTGCACCTCCCTGGGGCGAAGAGGCCATTGGTGGCCTCAGTGGCCAAGGGCCCTGACTGGGCATTGAGGGATCGGACTGTAGGCTGTGCCCTGCGTCCACCAGGTGCTGCCATGGGGTGGGGGTGAGCAATCCTTCCACCTTAGGTGGGGGCTGGCTCTGGCCGTCGAGGGCGACGTGCATCGGGACCTGAGCCCCGCATGCACAGCGGCGCAGGAGCTGGGCTGGGCAGGGCGGCGGGCAGCGTCCGGCGCGGGGAGCCGGGAACCCGGCCCGGTGGCTCCCAGCGCGGCCCCTCCCGAGGCGTCGGCCTGCAGGGGGCGCCCCCGCGCCTAGCACCACACGCCCGCCCTCCACGTGCTCGCCCCCGCGCGCGCGAGCGTGCGCGTCCCCGAGAGCGTGCGTGCGTGCGCGCGCGCGGCGGCGGCGCCCGAAAGCTGCGCTGGGAGCCTGAGGTGGCTGGGCTGAGGCGGCTCCTCGGGCGGCGGCGCTCCCGCTCCGCTCCCCGCGCCCCGCGCCCCGCGCCGCGCTCCGCCCGCTCCCCGCTCCCCCGCAGGCCTGTCAGCGCCGGCCGCTCCCGGGGCCCGAAGATGCCGGCCGTGTCCAAGGGGGACGGGATGCGGGGCCTGGCGGTCTTCATCTCCGACATCCGCAACTGTGAGTGGCCGCGGCGGACCCGGCCTGCGGGGGGCGGGGGTCCCGGGGGGCGGACCGAGAGGGCGGGGGTCCCGGGGCGCGGGGGGCGGACCGAGAGGGCGGGAGTCCCGGGGTGCGGGGGGCGGACCGAGAGGGCGGGAGTCCTGGGGTGCGGGGGTGCCGACCGAGAGGGCGGGGGGTCGGGGAGTGCAGGTTAGAGGTCCGGGGTGCAGACAGAGCGGGCGGGGGTTGGGGGGCGCAGGTCAGGGGTCCGGGGTTGCGGACTTAGAGGGCGGAGGGTGGGGTGCGCAGGTCAGAGGTTCGGGGGTGCAGACAGAGAGGGCGGTGGTCGGGGGGCGCAGGTCAGAGGTCCAGGGATGCGGACCGAGAGCGTGGGGGTGCGGGGGTCCTGGGGTGCAGACTTAGAGGGAGGGGAGTCTGCGGGCGCAGGTCAGGGTTCGGGGGTGCGGACTTAGAGGGCGGCGGGTCGGGGGCGCAGGTCAGAGGTTTGGGGGTGCAGACAGAGAGGGCGGTGGTCGGGGGGCGCAGGTCAGAGGTCCAGGGATGCGGACCGAGAGCGTGGGGGTGCGGGGGTCCTGGGGTGCAGACTTAGAGGGAGGGGAGTCTGCGGGCGCAGGTCAGGGTTCGGGGGTGCGGACTTAGAGGGCGGGGGGTCGGGGGCGCAGGTCAGAGGTTTGGGGGTGCCGACCTAGAGGGCGGGGGTCGGGGGGCAGCGGGGGTCGCGGGCGCAGGTCCGGGATTTGGGGCGGGGGTCCGGGGATGCCGGGACTGGGGTGCGGTGGGGAGCCAGGTGAGGACCCGGCAGTGGGGCAGGGTGTGGGGCTGTGGCACCGCCGGGGTTCCTGCGAGGGCGCCCTCCCAGCATGAGGTCATAAGCGGTCTCCTCTTTCTAGTAACGGAGCACGGAGCACGTAACCCGGCCTTTTCCGAAATCGTGTGGTTTTCTCTGCGGGAGTGGGAGCAGCTCTGTGACCCCGGTCTGTGCCGGTCACCCCTGATGACAATGGCTCACTTTCCAGGGGGTCCTGGCAGCAGTGCGGGGCCGTGTGGGGGGTGAGATGGCTTTGGGGCACCGCTCTGCCTGCTGCCTCCAGTCAGGGACATCAGGGACCTGTGTGTCCCCTCCGAGTGGAAGACCCACACCCAAAGAGGGTGCAGGCCAGGAGGCTGGTGGGTGCAGTCTGTGCCCCCACTTTGCTGCTGGTGTGCAGAACGTCCCTTTCACTTAACTGAAGAAAACAAACACCAAGCCAGCTTCTGTCTGGCGGGTTTATCACCCAGCATGCTGTCCACTGTGACTTTGTATTGCCGGGGGCCGGGGGCTGAGACTGGGGAAGGCAAAGACCCCCGTCCTCCCTCATTCTGCCACAAGTTGCTGTGGAAACCGCCCCAGTGCTTCTGCAAGGAGGGCATCCTTCTCCTATTCCTCCTCCTCTGCCGTAGACGGTGATTTCCACGGCAGTGATAGTCATGACCCTAACGCGTCTGGCCAAGCTAAGTGTGTGTGCGCACTTCCTTCAGGGGACCCCTCCGGGCAAGGCTTGGCAGCCTTAAATTAGCCGAGATGGCTGTCCTTCATTTTGGGAGGAAATTGCATTGGGCCCTGCGTGGAGATGGAAACCCAACTGCTCCCTCAACTGACCACCCACAGACCGGCGCCCTGTGCGAGGCCTGCGTTTGACTAGAGGTGCCTGCACCTGGTGAGGACAGTGCCGTGCTTCTTGGCTGACTTGTACCAGACCTGCTCCGCGGCCGCACCGCGGACGGTTGGGCCGATGGTTTGCTGTGTGGAGCTGTCCTGTGGCTGCTACGTCCCGGCCTCTACACTGGGTGCCTCGGTGTGCCAACCAGAACTGCTTCCAGACAGGGCCTGCGGGGCAGCGTTGCCCTGGTGTAGACCAGGGAGGAAGACAGTCTCTCCCCTGGTGGAGCTTATCTAAGAAGGGGTGCCTAGTCCCTCGTGGGGGGCCAGGGCCAGGTCTCTTCCCAAGAAGCACCTGTCAGTTGGCGCTGTCCGGGCACCCTCCCATCACTGACAGCGCTGTGCCTCTCCTTCAGAGCAGCGCCCTTCAGCTGGCGGTGCTGGGCCCCGTCCACTCAGCTGCACAGGTGCGCCCACGTCCATCTTGCTCAGGACCCCTCCCCTGCTCGCACAGCGTGTGGCTGCAGATATGTGCCGAGTAGATGGACGGACGGGTGAGCCCGAGATCTCACTGAGGAGATGACTCTCGGGCAGATTCTGTCCAAGGGGCAGGTGGGAGGCCAAGATGTGCACGGACTGCAGGGGATCAGTGTCTAGGTGAGTGTGGGCAGGTGGCTGGAGGTGGGATTGGAAAGCGAGCCCCTATCAGAGCTGGTCTGAGAGTGGCCGGAGCTTGGCCCCTGTGTGGCAGGGAGAGGGTCCCTGCCTCCCTGCTCCCTTGCCGGTCTCTGTGTGTGTGCTTACTGTGTCCCTGTGCGGGGATAGTGTGGCTTGGCTTTGGAGAGAGGGCACCGACCTGGTAGCAAGGGGCTGGGCTTCGACTGCCTCTCACCAGCTCCGTGACTGCAGCCACCGGCCACTGAGCCTCAGTTTCCTCAGCTGACGGGGGTGGATGCTGAACTGAAGCATCACTCAGGTCTGTTTCAGCTCTAAGATTGCAGCTCCCTTCTGTCTTTCTGAACTGGTTTCTGAAACTCCCCTGTGAGACCCTTTGGAGCAGCCCTGACCTGTGCACTTCGTGCTAGTAGTCTGCTTCTGACCGGCTGCCGGGCACATTGCCTCTCTTAGCGTGCATGGGCAGCAGGGACTGGGCCGCAGCTCTGGTGGCACAGGCAGCGAACTAGCTCAGCGCCTCAGCATTACTGAGATCCTTTCTGACCGACTTCAACCCAGGAGCCACGGAACCCATCCAGCTCATGTGGGTTCAGTGTGTGGGAGCTAGTGAACTGTTTCTCTCTTTGATTGACATTAACAAACACTGCTTCTTTTATTTAGTCTCGGTTTTCAAATATGTTTTTTTTTATTGATTTTTTTTTCTTTTTTAGAGGGAGGAAGGGAGAGAGAGATTGAAACATTAATGTGAGAGAGAAACATCCATTGGCTGTCCCCTGTACGCCCCCTACTGGGGATCGAGCTCGAACCCAGGCATGTGCCCTGACAGGAAATGGAACTGGGACCTCTCAGTCCATGGGACGATGCTTAATCCACTGAGCCACACCAGCCAGACAAGTCCCAATTTTTAAATAAATCTTTTTTTTTTTTAAATCTTCACCCAAGGATATTTTTATTTTATTTTATTTTATTTTTATGCTCACCCAAGGACATTTTTTCCATTTTTTGTTCAGATAGAGTGGGAAGGAGAGAGAGGAAGAGAGAGAGAAACATCAATGTGAAAGGGACACATCGAGTGGCTGCCTCCTGCAGGGCCCAACCAGGGCCAGGGACAAACTGCAACCAAGGTACGCGCCCTTAGCGGGAACTGAACCCAGGTCTCTCTGGACCGCAGACTGACGCTCTAACCGCTGAACCAAACCGGCCAGGGCAACCCAAGGATATTTTTCCATATAATTTTGTTTTAGATAGAGTAGAAGGGAAGGAGAGGAGAAGGAGAGAAAAATGTCAATGTGAGAGAGACACATCGATTGGCTGCCTCCCCCATGACCCAGCCGGGGCCAGGGATTGAACCTACAACCCCAGTATGTGCCCTTGACCAGAATCGAACCAGAGACCCCACTGCCTGTGGGCCAACACTCTAACCACTGAGCCAAACTGGCCAGGGCAATCATTTTTTATTTTAAAACAAATATAGATTCATAGGATGTTGCAAAGAAGTGGATAGGAAGGTCCCTTCATTCTGCCTCACCTAACAGCACTGTTTCGACGCCAGGAAACGGACATTGGTGCAGCCACCAGGCATAGTCTCCCACATCACTAGTATTGCTGCACTGATGTGTGTATGTAGGTCCATGCTTTTATCACGTGTAGCTTCGTGTAATCCTCGCTCCGTCAAGATATAGAGCTGTTGCTGGCCTGTGTGAAAAGGGAAAAAAATAAATAAAAAGACAGAACCGTTTCCTTGTTACAAAGCCTCTTTGCTGCCCCTTGTAGCCAGACCTGCCCCGACCACTCCTCTGTTCTCCATCCTGTCTCAGGGGTGCTGTGGGAGGGGCTTGTGTGGGATGTGTCCTGTCGAGATGGGCTTTTCTCATGTGGCACGGCACCCTTGAGGTCACCCAGGCTGTCGCATTGACTGACATTCTAGTCAGGCAGTCTCAACGTGGAAGAACTGCTGATTGGGAAAGTACTAGTTATTTTGCTACTTATTCAGTTACTTTGCAACTTTTGTTTGCTTTTACACATGTGATATATTGGTGAAGGAGAATCATATACATTTGACCATGAACAATGTAGGAGGTTGGGACAACGACCCCATGCAGTTAAAAATCTGCGTGCATAGCTTTAAGAAACAATGTTTTTGTTGTTGTTGTTGTTGTTAAGAGAGAGAGGAAAGGAGAGGGAGAGAGAGAGAGAAACATCCCTCAGTTGCATTCATATGCACCCTGACCAGGGATCTAACCTGAAACCTGGGCATGTGCCCTGACCCGGAATTGAACCTGTGACTTTTTGATGCATGGGACGATGCTCCAACCAACTGAGCCACACCAGCCAGGGCTCTGCACAAAATTTTTGATTCTCCAGAAACTTAACTACAGCCATCCCTTAGTATCTGATGGGGATTGGTTCCAGGACCCCGTGGATACCAGAATCCTCAGGTGTTCAAGTCCTTCATGTAAAACCCTGTCGATCAGTGTCCTCCACATCCATGGATTCCCAGTGGTGGATGGAGCCCAGGGATACGCGGGCCGACTGTCTACGTATTAGAAAGAGTCTGTGAAGAAGTGGACCAGCGCAGCTCAAACCGTGTTGTCGAGGGGCAATGCCGTAACTTAACAAACGCTTGTCTTTACACATCGCCACTGACGTGTTGACAACGGAACAGCGTCAGAAACAGCACTGCTGGGAGTGTCAGACTCAGGGTCGCCTGCGAAACGGAACCATCGGGACCGCTGTGAAGGAGGGTGATGGGTGTTGATTCTTGTGAGACAAGTCAAGGCGCCATTTGTCCCTCCGAGCTGGGGTGGTGGGGCTGGGCTGCACAGATGACCCGTGCTTGGAGGCATTTTACTTAATGCCCCAGGCACTCACGCAGATGAAGGGGAACAAGTGGAGAGATCTGATTAGCCATTTGGCAAAAACCTGAATTTCCCCGTTCTTGGAGAAAGCACGCGGTTTTGCTGTAGCGCCCTGATGAATGGGGGGAAGAATCCTCAGTGGTGCTCACGGAACGTGCCCCTTTCCTGTTTGTGCTCTGTTGGAATTTGGCAACACTTTGCATTATGTTTTCACATGACTAAAGTTTAAAAAATGTTATTTGTTCATAAAATCCATTTCTCATGAGTCAGAAATTGGACATGGAGAAACCGGACATAAAAATTTAAATTCAGCTTAAGCTTCGGCGTAAAAATCAAACCTGGCACCCGACCTTCCCGTGTAGTACTGCAGGTCGGAATCAGAGTTCTCAGTCTGCTTTGTAACTTAAAGTCTAAAAAGCATGTAAGGTTCATTTTAGTCTTGACTCTACAGTTTAAAAACGCTGACCTTTTGAAAAAGAATGCTCTCCTGGCATATTTTCTTTTGCACGCTCATGCATAATCTGTATTTCTTAGAAACTGACTAAGGAAGTCTGTGACAGAGCGCGAGGCGGGACCGGCCGCCAGGCTGAGGAGGAAGCGGACGGGCTTGGCCCAGGTTGAATTTTTCTTCCAAGGCTGGTGGCTGTGGCTTCTAGGAGCTATCCACGTCTCCTTCCCATGTCCCTCCGGCTCCTCTGAAGGGAGATTGCTCTTTTGTGACAAGTTGACATGTCCTAGTGATAAGTGTGTTTTCATACTGCAGACCTAGAATTGCTTTTCTTTCCTCTTAAAATGACTTTCACTGTTTTTTTTTTTTTGGCAGCCACATGTGTCAAGATTTCGTGGCTGCAGGGCTATTGGGAAGGTTGTCTTTGTGGGATCAAGTGGCATTTCCTTGGCTTTTAAAATATTAAATAGAGTCAGACCTGGGGGAAACTCAAGGGGTCTGCACCAACACGAGTGGAGAGGGTGGCTCTGGTGTGAGCTCCCGGGTGGGATGGGCTCTGAGCTCCTCGGATTTCACCTGCTCCTTCCTGCAGGTTCTTGGGATGAGGCCGTCCTCCCATAGCTCAAATTTCAAAACTTAGAAGGCTCCAAAAACTAAACGTCTTTTTTTGTGAGTCTCTGGTGAACTCATTTGGCAAAAATGCTGGCTCTGCGTGGCCCTGAAGCTCTGTGTGGCCTCCCAGCCACGCGGGTGTTCACGACGGTGCTCCCAGGACGTGCTCCCAGGACGCAGCCGTGGGACCAACAAGTAATGGCCATGCACTGTGCTCCCTCTCAAAGTCCGAGCGTGTCTGAGTTCTGAGACAAATTGGTCCTTAGGTTTTGGATCCAGAATGCATCTGGGCCTGTTATGTGACCTGCTGTGAGGGGTTCAGAGAAATGGCCCCCTGAGGAGCTCAGACACATGCATTCAGAGTCCACACAAGGGAACACGACGACATCAGGTGAACGGGGTAGGCTCTTGCAGGGGGGGGGTCCTCTAACGTGGAGGTGAGCAGGTCCTAGAGGAGGGCAGAGGGAGTGAGAGAGGTGGTTCCATGTCACACTTTGCAGGGCTCCCTGTTTGCCTGTGGCCCTGCCACGCCTTCCTTTTCTGTGGAAGTGTGTCTGCCCCTCCAGTGTGAACGCAGGCACACAGGTGCGGGCCCTCAGTTCCTGACTCTCCTGGTCCGCACCGTCGGCTTGGTGGGAGAGCGCTGAGGCTCGACCCTGAGAGCCCAGGTGTGGGAACTCTGTTATGGAGGGTGGAGCGTGGGGTAAGCTAGTTCCCCCTCCCAGCTTGGCAAGTAAGTGGGGTGTTGCTAGCAGGCAAACAGAGGTCACCTGGTGACTGCGGCCCGGGGACAGAACTGCATGCACCTGCTGACCCTGGCGCTCGCTCTCCCCCAGATCGTCCTGGCTTTGGTGTGAGAGCTGACCTGGTTGAAATGTCCTAAGAAGCAATGTGTGCCATTGAATTGAGAAGGATTTCCAGCAGAGGTTCAGGCTGGCACTCCCAAGGAGGTGGTGCTGAGGCTGAGATAGGACTAGCTGCCCTGCTCCGGCCGAGGCGCAGAGGATGAAGAGCATAAGAGCAGGAAGCAGCTTGTTCTTCACCCCGAGACTGTTCCGGGAAGAGAACCCAGAGTGTGGGGACAGTGCCGGGAGGGAGGGCAGTCCCAGCCTTGCCCAGTGTGCTGCCGTGGCCACAGAACTCTGGTCCCTGCTTTCACCACTTCCTGCCAACTCCTCACACGCTTTCCTTTAGCACTGTGGGCAGAGGGGCGAGGTGGGCACTGCCACCCAACAATGAGTGTGTGGGCAGTGGGGTCAGAATGCTTCTGGGGTGGGTCCAGTTTGTCTTTGTGGGGTTGGGTGCTGCAGATTTAAGAAGGGCAGGGAGGCCCTGGCTGGGTAGCTCAGTTGGTGAGAGTATTGTCTCCCTATGCCAAGGTAGTAGGTTCGATCCCTGGTCAGGGGACATATAAGAATCAACCAACTTCCCGGCCGGTGTGGTTCAGTGGTTGAGCATGTACCCATGCACCAGGAGGTCACCAGTTCGGTTCCTGGTCAGGGCACATGCCCGGGTTGTGGGCCAAATCCCCAGTTGAGAGTGTGCAGGAGGCAGACAATCTATGTTCTTTCTCATCAGTGTTTGTATCTCTCTTTCTCAAATCAATAAAGAAAAAATTAAAAAAAAAATCAACCAATGAATGCATCAATAAGTGGAACAACAAATTGGTGTTTCTCGTTCTCTCTCCCCGTTTCTCTCACTAAAAACAACAACAACAACAACAAAAAATAGGGCAGGGATGTGCCCACACCTGCCCTGGGCCCCAGAAGGAGGGGATCACCTGTGTGGCAAGGCTGAGACCCTCTTCCTGGTGCCGTTCTGGTGCATGGAGCTCCCTCAGCCTCCCAGCGCCTTAGTGGCTGGGGCTGTGCTGGATGTGGTCCCTTAGGGCCAGCGCTTCCCCAGGGGTCCAGGCAGGGCCTGATTCTGTTCCTTTTCTTCTCACCTTGCTCACTGGTGCCTGCGGAGCCCGGGGTTTAAACCCAGGGAGAGTTGTGGCACTGCCCATTCTTGGGGTTGCGATGCTGACCTTTCTTCCCACCTGCTCCAGGCATGGTGGTTGCTACGGGTTGCTGAAACTAGAAATAAGCATCCAAGTTGGTCGCCTGGTTTTTGGTTTGCATTGCAAGGTGTTTTTCTTACCTTTAAAATCCCGTGGTGGCAGCACAAGGGTGTCATGAGGACGGTTACTCAATGTGACCTGCCTGAAGCACTGTGCACACCTGAGGCCGCGCCCTGCTGGGATTTATGTTTTGCAGTTTCTTTTTTCTTTTTTTTTTTTTTGTAATCCTCACTCAAGGATATCCTTTTTCCATTTATCTTCAGATAGAGTGGAAGGGAAGGGGGGAGGGGGGGGAGAGAGAGAAACCTTGATATTGAAAGAGACACATCGACTGGTTGCCTTCCTCACGACCCCAACCGGGGCCAGGGACAAACTGCAACTGAGGGCAAGAGGTATGTGCCCTTGACCGGAATTGAACCTGCGACTCCTTCGTCCGCGGGGCAGCACTCTAACCACTGGGAAAAACTGGCCAGGGCTGTTTTGCACCTTCTGTGGTCACTTTCCCTCATGTGATGTGGTTGAGAGAGCAGTTATGTGTTCCTGTCACAGCTTACAAAGCATTACACACCACACTAAGTTGATGTGAACTTGTTGACTGTCTTTTAAGACAGCCCGGCCGGTGTGTCAGCGGTTGAGCATCAGCCCATGCACCAAGAGGTTGCCATTTCAATTCCCGGTCAGGGCACATGACCAGATTGATGGCCCAGTCCCCAGTGGGGGACAGGCAGGAGGCGGCCAGTTGATGATCTCTCTCATCGATGTTTCTCTCTCTCCCCCTCTTCCTTCCTTTCTCTGAAATCAATCAAGAAAAAGAAAATCCAAGAAAAAAATGGCCGATAAAAACTATAGCAAAAATATGAGTATTTTGGAAGCCTTTTAGAATGCATTTATTGCTATTGTAAAACACAGCTCTGTAGCTTATTTGTCATGTGCCGTGCGGCCAGGTCAGAACCTGACCGGAACCTCCTGTGCCCGTGAGCACATCCTCCGGGGCTGAGTGCGGCCAGCGCGGGAGGAGCGTGGCGGCCTCCCCGTCTCACTGCTCCTCCTGCCCACGAGCTGCTCAGACTCTGCAGGCCTGGAACCGCCACTAGGAGCTGCCCATTGAGTTGATAGAGTTGTCCTTGGCTCGAGCATCACCTCCAGCCTCCCCAGGCGCCGAGATCGTGGAGGAGCCGGTGCATCCCTCGCCTGGGGGCGTGGTCCCTGTGTGGATGCTGGTGGCAGAGGGCGGAGATGTGTGCTCTCCCAGGCCACATGTGTGAGTGAAGTCTGCTCCTTGCATGTGGTCCAGAGGACATGGTGGTTCACATCACATTCTCAATGTTGTGCTGTAGCTTTGATACAACCCCAGGAGAGAACAGTGTTTTGGAGGCGTGGGTGTATCTCAAAATTTATTTTTGTTTTTCTGACACGTGTTCAGTTACATCTGACATTTTCTGACATAGTTGTTCAATTTGTTCACTTGAGAAGTCTGTCGAGTGCCTGCTGTGGGCCAGGATTACTGCCGGCTCTGGAGTGTCAAGGTCCCTGTGCCTTTAGAACTAAGTTCATGTGGTAATATACACGTAAGAGAGAAGCACACATGTCTCTGTGTCTCCCTGCCCTCGCCCGTCTGTTGTGCAGATCAAGTAGGGAAGAGCATGGGAGGGCTCTCAGCTTCGCAGCAGGGGTCAGGGAGGCAGCCTGCAGAAGGGAAGCTTTGGAAAGCTTTAAGGTGTGGCAGTGACCCTGGAGAAGGTTCAGCAGGTAGAGATGCCAGCCCTCGGGGAGAGCTGCTGGCAGGTGCCGGTCAGAGCGAGCGGGGCTGCAGGCAGGGGGCTCCTTGGAGACTCTCAGCATAGGGATGGTCATTCTGGCTTCTGTATTGACGGTGAACCGCAGGGGTGAGGCTTGAAGCAGGGAGTGGATTTGGGTGCCTATTGTTTTGAGCACTGGAAGATGCTGCTGCCCAGACCACAGGAAGACAAGTCCACCTCCATGTTCTGTTCCAGGATGTTCAAGGTGCTGCCCTGGGTCTCGGGCGAAGGTCTGTCCAGATGGGCCTGCTGCTGTGCTCGCATCGTCTGTTCGTCTGCATGTGCGGTGGCTCTTCCTCTGGCTGCTTTTAACGTCTTTACAGTTTTTAAAAAATATTTTAAAATTGATTTTTAGAGAGAGGAAGGAAGGGAGAGGGAGAGAGACATCGATGTGAGAGGGAGACATCGATTGGCTGCCTCCTGCACACCCCCTATTGGGGATTGAGCCGCACCTGGGCATGTGCCCTAACCTGTAATCGAACCTGCAACCTATTGGTGCACACAACACCCAGCCACTGAGCCACACCGGCCAGGGCCAGCGTCTTTCCTTCTAACTGGCATTCGTTTTATCTATGACTTTCCTCGGGACTTTCTTCAGGTTTCTTGTGCTTGGGGTTTGGCCTTCTGAGCTCAGTGGGTTCACAGCTTTCATCAAATTTGAAAAATTTGGCCATTATCCCTTTACATACTTTTTCAGATATTTTTCTGTCCCTTCCCACAACTGGGGCTCCGAGCACGGGCCGTGCGGGGCCCATGCCCACGGCTGCCTGCTCTCCGTGCGCTTCATCTCGGATGGTTGTGGCTGTGTCTGCCGTGCCCTGTCTCCTGCTGGCCTCTGCACGTTTCTCACCTCGGACCTTGCACTTCCCGTCCCGTGACCCTCTTCTGTGTCTGTGTCTGAACAGGCCGTCACCTCCTCCACCTCGTGGGCACACGGAGCAGGGCCACAGTGCCTGCTGCTGTCCTTCCCTCCTGGGGCTGCCGTCCCTGCCACTTCTGGGCCTGTATCTGTGGCTTGAGTTTCTCCCTGCTCATTATGGGTTGTATTTTCCTATTTCTTCACATGCCTGGTAGCATTTTACGGGACGTTGGACACACTGATTTCACCTTGTTGGTCCTGAATAGTTTTGTATTTCTTTCAGTATTCTAGAGCGTTGTTCTTGGATGAAGCAGTCTGACCCTTGTGAGGAGGGACCAGACCAGCCTTGAGTTGGGGGCTCATTTTACCCCATTCTTGAGGGGTAGCACTTCTTGGAACTCTGCTCCATGCCCTGTGGTTTGAGGCTTCCCCTTGGGCTTGCTGGCCCCTGGCCCCTGGTTTTCTCTCTGCTCCTTTCCGGTGGAGCCCTCCTGCTGGTGCGCTTGGGCAGGTCAGTAGCCACAGACGCCGGGGGCCCATCCGCAGCTTCCTGGCACTCTGCTCCCTGCAGCAGGCGCCACTCCCCACTCTGCCCGTACACTCTAGACCTTTGGGCTGTTGGGGTTCCCCTCCCCAGCTCGAAAGGCTCACCTTGTTTGTCTTCTGTCTGTCAGTGACACTGTCTTCCATAGTTAGTTGTCCAGGATCGGAAAACCACTGTTTTGTCTCGTTGGTCCAGGTCTGTGGTGGCTGAAGGTGGGAGGGTAAACCATGCGGTTAAATAGCCAAGCCTGGCTTTCAGAGGGGAGTCTGGGCTGGAGGGGAGGACCCGGGCCTTGTTTGTGGCTGGCGTTGACACCAGGAGACAGGAAGTCATCACCAGGCCGCTCACCTCCACAGCTGTCCTGCGTGAGGGCAGGTGTGCTCCCGGACCGGCCCCTCATGGTCACATCTAATCTGCATGGCGGTACTTGACATTAGTACTGAGTCTCCTCTTTATGGATGGGGAAACTGAGGTGCAGGAGCCCAAGGCCACATGACTGCCTAGCAAGTGGTAGAGCCCATGGAGACCCAAGTCTCTCCAAACCCCAGTGCTGGGCCAGCTTTGCCAGGGAGGGGGGTCCAGCAGATGGGCCAGGGGAGAGGACTGAGCAGGCGAACCTGGCGAGGTGGGTTAAGGGAGAGTGATTGGGAAATGTGAGTCTCAGTTCTGAGGAAAGAAAGGAGCCAGTGGTCCCTGAGGGCGCAGGTGTGGCTCTCTGTGGTGCGAACCAGCAAGCCAGCACTCACTCCGCCTTGTGCAGGGGGAAGCACACAGCCTGGCTCAGGGGGCCTGCCTGCGGTTTCACCAGGTGTCTGCAGAGCCAGAGCCCTCTGGACACGGGGGTGCAGCTGCTTCTGCTCAGTCCCTGCTCCCTGAGAAGAGCAGCCTCAGTGCCCAGGGCGAGCCTGCCCACACTCCTTGTGTTTTCTGGGAGGCTCCTCCAGCGAATCCTCTTCGAGATTTGGACTTCTAACTTCATTGGCCACATCTCCTGCCTCTGCTCAGAGAGTTATCTGCGGTTAAGGATACATCTGATTAGACCTGGCCTACCAGGGACCCAGGATAACACCCCTGTTTTAATCTCATCTGCAGGATTTTTGCCACGGCAGGTCACTCACAGGATCCTCCTCCTAAGGTGTGGGCGTACTAAAAATGTTTTTTTTTTTTTAAATCCTCACCCAAGGATATTTTCTCAAATATCTTCAGATAGAGTGTGTGGGGCGGGAGAGAAACATGATATGAGAGGGACACATTGACCAGCTGCCTCCCGCACGACCCTACCAGGGCCGGGGATGAACCGCAACCAAGGTATGTGCCCTTGGCTGGAATCAAACCCGCAAGTCTTTGGTCCTCGGCCTGGCACTAACCGCTGAGCCAAACTGGCCAGGGCCTAAGAATGTTTTAAAGTTAATTCATTTGTTCAATAAATTTACTGAGTGCTCATTTTACACAGTGAACAAAACAGACAAGAATAACAGTGTGTCTCACATTCTGGTGAGGTAACTGAAATAAGTGTAACAGAGTGCCTTACAGACTGTCCTGAGGAAAACAGAGCAGGGAGAGGGGTTGCAATCAGATAGTGTGGCTGGGCTCAGGTGTGCCGTGTCCGCGTGTGGCTGGTGGGCGGGGAGGCCTGTGCGGCTGGACTAGGAGCTGGGTGGAGGGAGAGGCAGCTGGCGGGGAGCTTGCAGGCCTGTGTGAAACTGACTCCCCTCCCAGTGGCTGTGGAGCCAGCCGGGGGTGAGCAGGAGAGACTCACCTTTGGGCAGGGTTCCTCTGACGGCTGTGAGGAGGGAGCAGGAGACCAGTTGGAGGCTCTGAACCAGGTGAGAATGGGGAGGACTCCTGGGAAGTGGACGTTGAGCAGTTCGCAGGCTGATGGGAGAGGAAGGGCCAGGGAGGAAGGGGAGGGTGTGAAGGGAGGCAGAGGGGCAGGTGGAGCTGGTGGAGGGAGCAGGCTCCCCAGCTGCCCGTGCGGGGTGGCGAGGTGCTGGAGGTGGAGAAGCGAGCAGTGAGAAGAGCTGGTGGGCCTCCCTGGGCTTTGGGCGGGAGGCTAGCCCAGCGGCTGCTGCGAGGTCTCACAGGACCCTTGCTGGCCAGGCTCAGGTGCCTGTGCCATGAGTTGGGTTCAGCAGGGAGGGTTCGCTGAGCAAGTGCACAGATGGAGGGTCAGGGCTTGGTTTGCGTGATGGGACTGCAGCTGGCTGAGAGGGTGAGGGCAGGGAGGGGGGAGACATGGTAGGTCGTAGGTCCTGGGGGTGGGGGTGTTCAGAGTTGGCTTACCTGGTGGAGCAAGCTGAGAGGGTGGGGCTGGTGGGACACCTGCACTGGAGCGTGGGCAGGGTGACTGTTGGCGGGGTGGCAGTGGTGGGGACCAGATCACCTGAGGAGCCGAGGCCAGGGCCATGGTTGGCGGTGGGGGGTGGTCATGTGCTGGTGGAATATTTATCATGAAGGGTGACGATCCTAGTCGGGCAGGGGGAAGGGTCTGTATTGAGTCACTGGGTGGGTCTTCCCAATTGCATTCATTTTTGTCATTTTATTGTTCTAGTCTTGTCCTTGGTTAAATGTTTTAGAGTCAAGAATGTGGTTTAAATAGTTGATTATAAAACACGCGACCCCCTCTTCATCCCATTCCTAAACCTGAGTCAGTCATTTTCATTTTACAGCCATTTCTTCCCATGTTTGCTTTAACAAACGTGATTACTTATTAATTCTAAATTACATGTTTATACAGTTTATAGGTGTTTTTCCCCTTAGTCATTCATTACTTATTGGCTTCTCACTGTGGACGTTGAAGATGTAACTCACCTAAACTCTCCTTCTCCCATTCGCTAGTATGTTGCAGTGTTTGATCTCCTTAATGTATCGCATTTAATTCATGTCTGAAAATAACCTCAGTGGAGCAGAATGGTTCAACTTTTCATTCCTCTGGCGTTAGCTGCTGCCTTTGGGTCGCTGCTGTTTAACACAGCGGCTGCTCTTCAGCTGTGGCTGTGCCTGTGAGAGCCTCTGCCAGGGGACAGCGCAGTGCCGCCCAGTGCCCGCCCCGTTGGGTGCCCTTCCTGGAGTGGGCAGGTCTGGGGGTGCACATCTGAGGGGCTGCCACTACCCGAGGGTCTGTGTTCTGGGCCTGGGCTTGTCTGCTCTCAGTGTGGGGGTGCATGTCTTTCGTGTAGCTGAGAAAGACTGTAGGGGGTGAACTTTTTTTGAGATTTTCATTTCTGAAAAAGAATGTATTTGTCACCTTCATACTTAATCGACAATTTGGGTAGAAGCCTGGGCTGGAACGACCCTCTCTCAGCTTGGAAGGTGTGTTGTTTCTAGTGGTCTGAAATGTGGTGTCACTGTCCAGGTGTGGCAGCGGCGGCCTCACTCCCGTGGGGACTCCTGCCCTTCGGGTTTGGGAAATAGTCTTGTTTTCTTGATCATTTCCTGTCACCTTCTCTTCTTCAGTAATCTGATAGTAGCTGAAATTCGGACCCCTTGCCTTACATTTCCTTTTTATCTTTCCTTTTCCATTTCTTTGTCCTTGGGGTGTTCTTTTCCCGAGGTTTTCAACTGGGTCCTCCAGCCCCCTTTTTTAAAAAAAAAAAAATTAATTAATTTACTTTTGTTACAGATGTTTCTTCTCCCCCCGCCCCCCACTGATTTCCCCCTCTCTCCCTCCCAACCCCAGCTTTGTTGTCCATGTCCATTGTTCATGCATACAGGCATATAAGTTCTGTGGTTTATCTCCCCCCCCACCACCACCTGTTCTGGGGATTGTCAGTCTGTACCCCACTTCCACGTCTCTGGGACAGCCTCATTCCTCAGACTGTTATGTTCATTATATTCCACAAATAAGTGAGATCATATGATACTTGTCTTTCTCTGGCTTGTTTCACTTAGGATGATACTTTCTAGGTCCCTCCATGTCGTCTCAAAGGATAAGAGATCTTTCTTTCTTACAGCTGCATAGTACTCTATTGTGTGTATGTACCACGGCTTTTTTATCCATTCGTCAACTGATGGACACTTGGGCTGTTTCCAGATCTTAGCTGTTGTAAATAGTGCTGCTATGAACATGGGGGGGTACATATATTCTTTCTGATCGGTGTTCTAGGGTATATTCCTAGAAGTGGGATCAGTGGGTCAAATGGCAGTTCAATTTTTAATTTCTTTCTTTTTTTTTTATCCTCCCCGAGGACATTTTTTCCATTTTTTTGTTCAGGTAGAGTGGGAGGGAGAAAGAGAGAGAGAGAGAGAGAGAAACATCGATGTGAAACATCGAGTGGCTGCCACCTGCACGACCAACCAGGGCCGGGGACAAACTGCAACCGAGGTATGCGCCCTTAGCGGGAACCGAACCCGGGTCTCTCGGGACCGCAGGCCGATGCTCTAACTGCTGAGCCAAACCGGCCAGGGCCAATTTTTAATTTCTTGAGGTAACACCATATTGTTTTCCATAGTGTCCAGCCCTTCTTTTGAATTGCTGCTCTCACATAATTTGAGGACTTTCTTATTATCTGAGTGCGGCTTCTTTGGTGGCATTGGGCCCTTGAAGCTGTTTTCTCTTGTTTATATGTAAGAATATTCGCTGTTTAGGAGTTTCCTTCTCTGCATAGCCTCTGGGCTCAAGTTTTTTTTTTCTGCAGGTTTGCTGTGGTCTCTGGCTCATGCTGTGGTCCTTTCTGGACACCTGGTGGTTGGTGTCTGTCCACTAACGTGCACCAGCATTGGCCAGCATGGGCCATGCTTCAGTGGGGGTCTCTTTCGTCGGGGTTCGACATATCAGCCATCTTTCTAGCCTTTCTCAGAATAGTTCTCCAGTCTCTGGATTGGTGGGAAGATGGTGTTGTGCACCTGCTGCTATTCTGGCGAGGGTGTCCTCCCACCCCCGTGAGGCCGGCAGGCAGTGTCCCCCACCCAGCCCTCCAGTGTCGCCAGGCCCACTTCGGTGTTCCCGCCAGGGTGGATCAGTGCCTGGCTGCAGGGTCTGGTGCTGGGCCTGCTGCTCCTTATGTGGACTCCAGTCCGTGCTCCTGGTGTTGGCCTCCTCGGGCACCTGGCACCTTCAGGCCCTGAGCCTTTCCCTTCTCTGTCTGAGCAGGCTTGCTCTGGACAGACCCCTCCCCCTCCCCCAGGCGAATGGCTCCCGGGTGCTCTTAGGCTGAGTCTGTCACCACAAGGCCATCTCCAGTGTGTAGCATGTGGATGCAATCGTCTCCTTTTAATTTTTTCTTTTTATCCTCACCCGAGGACTTCTTTACATTTATCTTCAGATCGGGAGGGAGAGAGGGAGGAAGAGGAGAGAGAAACATCGATGTGAGAGAGACACATCGACTGGTTGCCACCTGCACAACCCCAACCAGGTCTGGGGACAAACTGCAACCGAGGTACGTGCCCTTAGCGGGAACCGAACCCGGGACTCTCCGGTTCGCGGGCCGACGCTCTGACCGCTGAGCCAAACGGGCCAGGGCCAGTCGCCTCTTTCCAATTTTATATATTACACACACACCCGCATGATAGTTATGGCCGTTGTTTATACTTTGGGTTAATCACTGCTTAAGAGGCGGCCTTGGGAAAGAATAATTTAACTTTTAGTACTTTCACTTTTTAATATTTTTTTTAAAGATTTATTTTATTTTATTTTTTTTATCCTCACCCGAGGACATTTTTGCATTTATCTTCAGATAGAGCGGGAAGGAGAGAGGGAGGAAGAGGGAGAGAAACATCGATGTGAGAGAGGCACACCGAGTGGCTGCCACCCACTCAACCCCATGGGGCTGGAGACAGACTGCAGCCGAGGTATGTGCCCTTAGTGGGAACTGAACCCGGAACTCTCTGGTCCGTGGGCTGATGCTCTAACTGCTGAGCCAAACCGGCCAGGGCTTACTTTTTAATTTTTAAAGGAAGTAATCACACCTCTCATTATTAAATCTGATTTGAACAGTTCTCGCTGCAGACCTGTTCTTCCTGTGTTTCTAAGTGTGACTGGAAGAGAACCCGGACCTCTGTGGCCTCGTCCTGGTCCTCACCTGAAGCCAGCAAGTAGGGAGGGCCTTGTGTCCGCTCTGCTGTGCGGAGGTCCGTTTCTATGGGGCTCGTCCGCAGTGCTCCGAAACCCAGAAGTCAGTCAAGGGAGGGCGGCGACTGACCGGCTTCGTCTCGCAGATGCCGTCTGTGCTGCCGGCCATTCTGGGCGGTAGCGGGATGTAGGAGATGGGGAACTCTCTCTGTGGTCAGCCAGTGTCACTTCACCACAGTTAATCGGTAATGGTCAGCCCGGAGGAGTTCGGATGTCTAAATTTCCAGGGAGTTACTTTCAACCTGAACTCTGCCCTGGGTCCTACAGCTGCCTGGGGCCCGCCTTCTGAGGGGAAGACTTGGGGTGTGAAAAGCTGGCTCGGCTCAGGACGTGGGGGGCACAGCAGAAACAGAGTCAGGTTGCTGGGCGCTCGGGCCTGGCAGCGAGTCTGTGTCTCAGAGTGTCAGGTCTGAAGCTGCTGAGGAAAACGGAGGGCAAAGCAGGTCTGGTTCTGTGGAGAGGTTGCTCCACTTCTCTGTGGGGACAGGTTGGGGGGAGGGGTTGGTGCAGTTCAGATGAGAGATGTCGTGGCAAGGAGATGGTGGGAATAGAACGTTCACTCGGAGGAAGGAGGAAGGAGGAAGGAGGAAGGAGGAAGGATGGGGAGGAAGCCCAGGAGGCGCTGTGCTGGAGGAAAGGCAGCCCCTGCCTGGTGGAGAGTGCGGTGCTTGTGGCTGTCAGCTGTGTCCTAGCTCAGCTGCTTCAGAGCCCTGGGATGTCTGTAGGCTGCGAATGTACTAGCTGTGTGCTGCCTTACTGAGCACAGACTGTGCTGGGCACTCACCCCTCACCAGGCGTCCGTGGAGCACCTGCTGCATGCCAGGCACTGTCCTGGGTCCTGGGCCACAGCAGTGAGTGAGCAGAACCCTGCTCACATGCAGCGTGTGTGCGTCTGGTGGATGGAGACACGAGATGCAGTCTTGTCATTTGCTAGAAGGTAACAGGTGCAGTAGAGCAGGTCAAGGGGGAGGTGATGGGGAGTAGGGGCTGGGGGCTCTCAGCTTCAGGCAGGGTGACCAGGACTGGGCTTGTGGTGAAGGTGCCAGCTGCTCTGACTGCAGGCCCTGGGCCACGTAGCAGTGAGGCAGAGGGCACTTTGGACAGGGAGCAGCAGTCCAAAGGCCCTCATGGGGAAGATAACCAGGACACAGGGTCCGCAGGCGGCCCAGGGGGTGGCAGAAGGAGCCAGGAGGAATTTCCGGCAGGGGAGGTTAGGTCAGCGGGGGAAGGGAGACAGGTGGGTGGGCCTTGTGTGGAGCTTTATAAACATTGGCTTTTTCCTTGCATACTAAACACTGAGGACCTTGAGATGTGGTCCCTGTCCTCGGAGCAGCTCGGCCCTTGGACTGCAGAGTGGTAGGGGGTGTGCGAGGAGTGTACGTGGTGGTCAGCTCAGGAGTTGGGGGCCCTGGTAAAGCAGGGGACCCTCAGGTCAGGCCTGGCTCAGCTGGCAGGTGTTGGGGATGATCTGGGAAAGGTGGTGGGGGTGGCGGGAGAAGGAGGTAAGGCAGAATCAGACCAGGGTCTCCCCTCTGTGGGTGTGGACCGTGGACACATTTCGAACAGGACGGCGGCACTGTCAGTTTGTCTGGAGGCAGAGGGTGGATTTCAGACTAGGCGCAGGCGGGAAAGCCAGTCGGGGAAAGGTCGGTGGCTCTGTCAAGACGGGGTGGACTTTGGAGGTTCAGAAACCGGAACTGAAGGAGGCACTGAGTTCTCTCTGTTCACAGTGGCTCTGACTCCGCAGTGGAAGTGCCCTCCAGGCCGCATGGCGGTGCCTTCGCCCTCCGTGAGAGCAGTGAAGACTCCGGTGCAGGTGGTCCACTCTGTCGAGCTCTGGAAATACCCGAGGTCGGCACAGCCTCAGGAGGACTTAGTTAGGAAAACTGCTGAACCGTCCGCTTGACCTGCTCTCACTCTCCTCCCGCTGGCTCAGAGCGAGCTGGCGGGAGCGCCCTGCCTCAGGTGCTGCGGGGGTAGTTGCTGGCATTGTTTGCTGCCACAGGGGGGCGCACCAGCCTGGCTGGACTCTGAAAAGGCAGGTGTGAGGAGGGACATGCCATCCCAGGGCTCTGAGACGTTCTGGTAGGCTCTGTGGCCTGGACACTGTACACGTGCGGGACGGGTGTGTCTGGGCAGGACTTGAGAGGGCCTCTGCCCGTCACCGCTGGCTCGTCTTGATCCCTGCTCAGGTGAGCAGTGAGGTTTGAGTGGCGCACATGTGCCCAGCGTGCACGGTCCCTGGGGACGTCTGGACACTCACTAGCTCAGGGAGGTTAAGGGAGTCCCTTCACCAAGCTAACCGAGTGTACTAGAGGGTTAGACTTCACAGACACGGTCAGGAAGGTCGCCAGACGAACAGGATGGGGCATTCCAACGTCCAGAGCTGCCTCGTTGCGTTGCCTGAAATGCCCAGTTTTCCATACGGCGTGAGATGTGCAGAGTACAGGAGCATGTGGCCTATGTACAGGGAAAACGTAGAGGAAAGTGTCTTGGAAAGGGTCCAGATGTTGAACTTACTAGATAAGGAATTGGTTATTATAAATATGTTCCAAGAACAAAAGAAACCATGTCTAAAGAATTAGCCCTAGCACTGGCTGGTTTGGCTCAGCGGTTAGAGTGTCGGCCTGTGGTCCAGAGAGACCTGGGTTCGGTTCTTGCTAAGGGCACGTACCTCGGTTGCAGTTTGTCCCCGGCCCTGGTTGGGTCGTGTGGGTGGCAACCACTCGATGTGTCCCTTTCACGTCGATGTTTCTCTCTCTCTCTTCCTCTCTCTCCCTCCCACTCTATGTGAGCAAAAAAATGGAAAAATTTTTTATCCTCGGGTGAGGATAAAAAAATTAAAAAAAAAAAAGAATTAGTCCTGGCTGGTTTTGCTCAGTGGTTAGAGCATTGGCCCATGGACTGAAGGGTCATGGGTTCGATTCCTGGTCAGGGGCATGTACCTGGGTTGCAGGTTCAATCCCTGGCCCTGGGTTGGAGTCGTGTAGGAGGCAAACAGTCGTGCATATCAAGCTCTCTTTCCCTCCCTCCCTCCCTTCACTCTATGTAAAAGTCAATCAAAGGAAAAATATCCTCAGGTGAGGATTAACAAACAAACAAACAAACAAAAAAATCAATTAAACATATCCTTGGGTGAGGATTAAAAAAAAAAGTTACACTTAAAGAAAAAAGAACTGGCCCTGGCCGGTTTGGCTCAGCGGTTGGAGAGTGGCCTGCGGACCAGACAGTCCCTGGTTTGGTTCCTACTAGGGGCATGTACCCAAAACAACAACAACAACAACAACAAAAACTGAAGGGAAACATGAGACTGATTGCTCACCACATAGAGAATATCAATACTTGAACCAGACATTGTTAAAAAAATAACCAAAACCCAGAAAGAAATTCTGGAGTTGAAAAGAAAATAATTAAAATGACAAGTTCTCCAGGGGCCTCAACAGTAGATTTGGCTGGAAAAAAAGAAAGAAGCAGTGCACCTGAGAATAGGGCTGTTAAGATGACTAAGTCCAGGTGTGTGTGAAGGGACACCTGGATCCAGTCTAAGAAGCAGGAGGTGAAGTAAGAAAGATGAACAGCGCCCCAAGACCGTGGGACGCCGTCGGGCACACCGAGGCACCCACAAGCCTCGCGAGGAAGATGCAGAGAGAGCGTGTGAGGGCAGACTCCCCACGTTTAGTTTTCCTCTCGACTTCCACCTTACAGCATTTGCCTTCCTCCAGCGACACGGACCTAGAGCTACAGCCTTTCCCACGTGTTCGCTTCATTTGAAAAGAGGCTTTTAAAATGTGCACACTTGCAAACAACTTTTCTTCATGGAAATCATGCACATTAGAAAATTGAAGTCAGAAATCTAGTTCACCCAAAACGTGCACCACTCTTACAACCTGGCACACGTGAATCTGCACATGCGATTTGCTCACATGTTCACACGTGTACATGTGACTTAGTCCCCTCCTGTCACCATTGTGGGAGTCTGGCAGGTCCCCGAGAGTGTGAAGGGCAGGGAGCTGGCCCGCAGGCAGGTGATCCCGCTGGAGCCTTCCCTGTGCCGTGCAGCGCTGCTGGTGGGGCCTGGAGTCTGCGGCCACGCCAGACCCGCGAGGTGTCTCCACTCTACCGTGGCGTTGGTGTGGGCCCGGCTCGATGCTGAAGGAACAAGGCTTTAGGTGGCAGATGACATACGTGCCCCAAAGCCCTGGGGTGGCTGTGCCACCGCCAGTGCTCAGAAGGCACCTGATTGTGGTCTCATGCCTGATTCGTCAAGCCTTCTGCAGTGGCTGTGTCTCCAGGTCTTTGCCAGGCCCTGAGAGACCCCTAGGGCCTCCGCGGGTTTGCAGTTTGTATCTCTGACGTCTTCTCCAGGCCCCGACAGGCTCCTAGGGACTCCGTGGGTTTGCAGTTCGTTTCGGTTTTGGACAGCCAGTGTTTTCCTAGTACTTTCATCAGATGCAGCCCCCACCACTCCCACTTGATGTGTTGCAGGTGCTGGGAATCGGCTGGGCCCCTGTCCCAGCCACAGGGGTAGCGCGGTGAGTCCTCTTTGCATGGGGACAGCAGAAGCCCAGCGCTGTGCTGGGGCGATCAGTCAGTCTGCAGGGCGGGATGTGCAGCCAGACCGCTACTCTGCCCTTTGATCCTGGCACTGTAGCAGTGCCAGGCGGTCCGGCTTGCCCAGCCGCTCCAAGATACCCTCGACTCTGTCCCACGTGCCCTGCAGCCAGCGGCTCCAGTGGGGGTGGGGTTCCTCATGCAATCTGGGCCACCCATGGTCCTGTGGGGCCCACTCAAGAGCCAGCGCCATGATTCCCGTCAGCACTGCGTGCAGGTGGTCCCCATGACAAACATTAATGGACACATCCGGGGGACCTCCATATAGGGTACACTCATGGAGATGAGTGTCTGACACATCACAGCCAGTCTGTCAAAGGGTGAAGATAATTATCTTGAAAGCAAGAGGAAAGTGACCCATGGTCTTTAAGAGAGCCTTTAGATGGGGTGACTTCTTGAGCCATGAGCCCCTGGGCTGGCATAGACCGAGTGCTGGGGGAGAGGCTGTCCACCCAGAGGTCTGCAGCCAGCCCGGCTGATGGGGCTCAGTGGCTGAGCCTTGACCCTGCACCAAAAGGTCACTGGTTCTAGTCCCAGTCAGGGCGCATGCCCAGGACGTGGGCCCAGTCCCCGGTGGGGGGCATGCAGGAGGCGGCCAGTTGATGTCCTCTCTCATCGGTATTTCTATCTCTCTCCCTCTCCCTTTCCCTCTCTCTAAGAAACAAAAAATATATATGTGTATGTGTGTGTATATATATAAAAGAATTCTGTAGCCAGTAAAACTATCCTTCAAAAACAGAGAAACTAGAGCATTGCTAAATAAACAGGAATGAGGGAATCTGTTGCTAGCAGACCTGCCCTGCAGTAAATGCAAAGGGATGCTTCGGGCGAAAAGGCAAGGACAGAAGATGGCGGGACGCGTGGGGTGAAGCGGCGGGTAGACAGCCCTGTCGGCGAATGTGACAGCATAAGTACATGTTTGTAACTTCTTCCCCATCTGATTTAAAAGACAGCTGCTTACAACTAATTTAAATTAATTTTAATAGAGTTCAAACAAAACTATAATGACGGGCTTATAACATATAAAGAGGTAATTTGTGTGATAATAGCACAAAGGAGGGGGGAGGGAACAGAGCTATGTTGGAGCAAAATTTATCCTATTAAAATTAAGTTTGTATTAACCCAAACTAGATTGGTTTAAGGTAAGGTGTTAATTATACTCCCCAGGTAACTATTAAGAAAGTCAGTAGCGCTGGCTGGTGTGGCTCAGTGGTTAGAGCATCGGTCTGTGCACCAAAGGGTCACGGGTCTGATTCCTGGTCAAGGGCATGTACCTGGGTTGCAGGTTTGTTCCTTGGCCCTGGTTGGGATCGACGTATCTCTCTCACATCGATGTTTCTCTCTTTCTCTCTTTCATTCTCACCCCCCCATCACTCTTTCTAAAAATCAATGAAAAATATCCTCTGGTGAGGATTAACAAAAAAATAAAAAATAAAAAGGAAGTAACTAAAAAATGTAGTAAAAGAAACATGGAAATTAATAGATGTACTAAAAATACCTGTTTAATACGAAAGAAGACAGTGATGGAAGAGTACAGGAACAAAGACAGGACACAGAAAGTACAGCAAAACTGCACATGTAAACTCTACTTTTAAGTCATTGTCTTAAATGTAAGTGGATTAAACACTTGAATTAAAAGGCAGAGATTGGTAGAATGAATTTAAAGAAACATGATACAACTATATACCATGTTCAAGAGACTAAAGGTTAACAGATAGAAATCCAAGATGCAGGTGAGAGGAAGAAAATGGTGTGCCTGTGAATAGTAGCCAGAATGGCTGTGTTAATATCAGACAAAATAGACTTGAAGACAGAGATCACTTTTAGGGACACAGAAGAACATGTTATAATGATGAAGGGTCGGTCCCTCGAGGACACATGTCAATCATAAGCACATCTGCACCTGGTAACAGGGCCCCAGTGTGCGTGAAGACGGGGAAGTGGACAGTTCGCAATAACAGCTGGAGACGCGAATACCCTGTTTTCAGAAATAGGCACAACACTAGACTGAAGATCAGAGTGAACGGAAGACTCGAGCCCTGGAACCAGCCAGGCCTCACACGCCACAGACTGCCCTGCCCAAGGGGAGAAGCGCTCCTCTCCTTTGCACAGGGAGCGTTCTTTGGGTAGAGCCTGCGTCGGGCCACAGGAGAGTCCCACCTCTCGCAGGACTGGACGCACACCACCTGTCTTCTGCAGCCACAGTGCAAGGAGTTAGAGGCCAGCAACCGGGAAATTCACAAACTTGTGGGAATTAAATACTCTCCTGTATAACCAGTAGGTCAAAGAAAAAAACACAAAGGAGATTAAACACTTTGAGAGAATGAAAACAAAGCACACTGAAGTGTGGGGGATGCACTAAAAGCAGTGCCGGGACTTCGAGCTCTGAGCACGGCCTCCAGGAAGATCTCAGACCCTCCCCTGACGGCACCGGACCAGGAAGAGAGGAGCGAACAAAGCCAGAGCCGGAAGAAAAGGGTAGAGGTTAGTTCAAAGGCTGGCTCTGTGAAAAGACCCACAAAGCTGAGAAGCTGCTAGACTGACCAAGGAAAAAAAGAGAAGACTTGCCCTGGCCAGTTTGTTTCAGTGGTTAGAGCGTCAGCCCGAGGACCAAAGAGTCACGGGTTCGAGTCTGGTCAAGGGCACATACCTTGGTTGCAGTTCAGTCCCCGGCCCTGTGTCTCCCTCTCCCTATCTGAAGATAAATGGGGAAAAAGAAAAAGAGAGAGAAGACTCAGATTACTAATATCAGGAATGAGTGAAGGGGCCTTACTACTGAATTTGCAGAAATAAAAAGGATTATAGTGGAGTACCATGAATAGTAATTGTATGCCAAAAACTAGTAACTTAGATAAGATGAAGAAATTCCTAGAAAGACATAACTGAACTGCCTCAAGAAGAAAAAATCTGAATAGGCTTATGACAAGCGAAGAGTTTGGATTAGCAATTGACAACCTTTCCACAAGGACAACCCTGGCCCAGATGGCTTCACTTGTGATCGCTAACAAACACCTCAGTAGTCAGCACTATCTTTACAAGTTCTTTGAAAAACAGAGGAGGAGAACACTTTGCAGCTTATCCTGTGAGGGTGGTCTCACCCTGACACCGCAGCCAGTGGAGACGGGACGGAAGGCGACAGCCCACTCCATTGTGGACGTGGACGCCAAGCCCAGTCTCTGTGAGGCACCGGGTGGTGCTGTCCTGGCCCTAGGACATGTGTGGTTGATGGGATAGAACTGAGAGTGTGGAGGTAAACCTTTCCATTCGGCCAGAGCGCCAAGGCAGTTCGGTGGGGAAAAGAACAGTCTTCTAAACAAGTGGTGCCTGGTCGACTGCGTGACCCATGTGCAAAAGGATGAACTGGACCCTGCCACACACCCGGCACATAGCTAACCTGGGATGTCGTACCCCACGTGCAGAAGCTGACGCTGTGGAACAAGAAAACGGGAAGTGGCTTCTCAGATACCGCGACGTACAAGTGGTAAGAAGGTAAACTGGAGCTCATCGGCATTGAAGACTTGTGCTGCACATGCTGTCGAGAAAGTGAGAAGTTCTCGGGTCGGTTGGCTCAGTGGTTGAGCGTCAACCCAGGCACCAAGAGGTCGCTGTTTCGATTCCCGGTCAGGGCACATGCCCAGGTTGTGGGCCCGATCCCCAGTGGGGGGCATGCAGGAGGCGGCCAGTCGATGTCCTCTCTCATCGATGTTTCCATCTCTCTCTCTCCCTTCCTCTCTCTCTAAAATCAATAAAGAAAAAAAAAACCCAATGGAAAAATATCCTTGGGTGAGGATGAACAAAAATAAAAATAAGAAAGCAAGTGAAAAGACAACCCAAGAATGAGAGAAAATATTTGAAAATCATGTCTGGTAAAGGGCTGTATCCAGAATATTAAATCAAAGATGGACAAAGTGTTTGAATTTGTTTCTCGAAAATAGATACACAAATATTCAACAGCACATTAAAACTATCAGGCAGCCCTGGCAGGTTTGGCTCAGTGGTTAGAGTGTTGGTCTGCGGACCAAAGAGTCACGGGTTCGATTCTGGTCAGGGCACGTACCTCGGCTGTGGTTTGGTTCCTGGCTCTGGTCAGGTCGTGCGGGAGGCATCCTGTTGATGTGTCTCTTTCACGTTGATGTTTCTCTCTCCCTCTCTTCCTCTCACTCTATCTGAAGATAAATGGAAAAATATCCTTGGTTGAGGATTAAAACAAAACAAAAAAGAAACTATCAGGCAATGCACATCCAAACCACAGTGAGACGCCACGGCACACCCACTGGGTTGGCTGTAATGGAGTGACGGCAGGAACGGTGGTGCAGTCGTGGGGAAGCTGGGACGCTCACTCTTTCCTGGTGGTGATACAGAATGTCGCTGCCCTTTGAGGGAACAGCTTGTCACTCCTCAAAACGTTCACGTGGAGTGACCATGTGGGCCAGTGATTCCGCTCCTGGGTGTCCACCCATGAGAAACAGAAGTGTGTTCACATGAACGTGCATAGCAACGTTATTCGTGAGAGCCAAAGGCAAGCTGACGGTGTGATGCGTCCATGTGGTGTGCCGCCATTCAGCAGTAAAGGGACGACGGACTGACTCTTGCGGCCATGAAAACATAGCGGAGTGAAAGGAGCCCATCAGAAAAGACCACATGAAGATTCTGTTTTTTAAAACAAAATTTTTCTTTATTAATTTTAGAGGAAGGGAGAGGGAGAGAGAGATAGAAACATTGATGAGTGAGTACATTGATTGGCTGCCTCCTGCACACCTTCCCACTGGGAATTTGGCCCACAACCCGGGCATGTGCCCTGACTGGGAATCGAACCAGTGACCTCTGGGTGCAAGGGTGACGCTTAACCACTGAACCACACCGGGCGGGCTGAAGAGTCCGTTTCTGTGAGGTGTTTAGAAAAGGTCACCGTGAGAGAGGGAGCAGATGGGCTGCTGAGTGACTGCTGATGGCGGTGGGGCTTCTTTCTGGGGTGATGGACATTTTAGGGAACTGGGTGGTGGTAGTGGACGTGTGGCTCCAAAGATGCTAAAGCCAGTGTATTAGGTCCTTCAGACGAGGGAATTGTGCGGGGTGCGGATTATAGCCCAACACAGCTGATGAAAGCGCCCTGGTGGGCCTCGGGCAGTGAGCGAGGCTTCACCCTCTGAGGCCTGACCACTCCCACCTCTGAGGCTACTCTTTCCAGTCAGGGGCCTGCTGAGGGCGGTGCTTCTAGCGCTGTCACGAGGAGGAAGGTGAGCGTGTCCCTTGCGATGTGCAGCCCCTCCCTGTGGCCACACTGCTTTGGGTGTGCATTCTGCCCCGTTCCTCACTACAGCCCACTGATGGAGAAGCTGAGGCACAGAGAGGTTAGGCTGACGGCCCAGGGCCCATGCAGCTCGTGAGACCTGGGCAGCCAGTTGTGTCCTGGCTGGATTTCAGAGTTTGCTCTGTTGACCGCTGTGCTGACCACCTCCACACCTTCAGTATAATTGTAGCAGTGGTATCTTCCTTCAGGAATAGGCTTTTTGGTCAGTTTTGGTCTTTGGACTTAGTGAACTTACTTTATACACAGAGTAAAAGTCTTTATTTAGACCCAATTTTACTGTACATTTCAGACTTCCTACCTTCACATGTGGGTGCTTGGGTGTTTAGTAATAAGCTGTGACCGGCTCCTGTGACTGTCTTCCCAGGGCACAAGGCCGCTGGGGGTTAGCTCAGCTCGCAAAAGAGGAGAAACCGTGGACCCCAGGGGTGCCCAGAGAGTGACGGGAGGTCCTTCTGGATGCCAGGAGCTCTGAGCAAAGCCTGTGCCCGGCTGCTCCTCGCTGCTTCCTGGGCAGAGGTCCGGGCTGTCCAGGCTACTCATCAGCCAGCAGAGCTCCTGAGTCCACTGTGGGACGTCTGTTACCAGCTCAGTGTCTTCAGCGGCTGACAGACCCACTGCGTCTGAGACAGAGGCTGCACGGGGTGGGACAGAAGTCCGACTGCAGGTGTGCTGAGGCTCGTCGCTGCAGCCAGACTTCTGCTGACACCTGACTGTTCAGACTGGTTTCTGAAGTCTGCAGGGCAGCCAGCCACTCCCTCCCCAAGGCAGTTCTTTATCTAAAAAGAGTTTTGCTAGATCTGCTCCTAGCAATGCGGGGTGGCCGAGTTGTGGGTGAGGCCCACCATCTGGGAGAAGCAGCTTGCGTGAGCAAGAACTCGTGTCTCCAGGGAGCCCTGCTGGCCCAGTGCACAGGCTGTCCTTGCCACGTGGGGGTGGTGGCATGGTGGCATGCAGTGGGAAGGCCTAAAGCTGTGACTCGATGTGTGGATCTGTGTGTGGGTCGCCAGTCACCACGTCACACTGCCTTCCTTTGAGACCTTCCTGTGGACAGGCACCTGTCTCCCAGTGTAGCACTTTGGTTCGAACGGAATGCCCCTGGGTGTCTGCAGGGTTTGACAGAAGCAAAACAGCCATCTAGTTGTGGGCTGGTGTTTGTGGCCTTGTACTCCTGAGCCTCTTGCTGGTACTGAGAAGAGGGCATGGAGGCGACAGCCCTACTGGTGTGTGTACCACAGAGAAGCACAGACCAGATTCCAGTGCACCTGTGAGAAGCACACACACACACGAGTGCACACACAAATAGACGTGCATGGGCATGCACACGGTATGCACACAGGCATGCACAGGCACACACACATAAAGGCACACACAGAGGCACACACACATAGGCACACAGAGGCACGCACACAGGCATACACACAGGTACACACAGGCACGCACGCAGAGCTACAGGCATGCACACAGGCACACGCACACAGGCACACACATGGACACACAGAGGCGCACACACACAGGTACACAGGCATACACACAGGCACGCACACACAGGCATGACCTCCTGTGCACAGTGTTCTGTCCATACCTCGTCCAGGCCTGTGAAACCTCATGCTGTCTTCCTGCTGGGATGGCAGAAGGCTCCCATACTGTCTCTGAGGGCCTTTTCTCCAGGTCCAAAAGCCTGCTTCAGCAGAGACACTACTTTTAAAGAAAAATTTAAGGAAAAGGTGGCCCTGACCTGTCCTCATTCCTCCAAGGAATTGGCAGGAGGGCAGTGCTGGGAGCGTGAGTGTGGCCAAGGAGGTTTGGGCACCCCAGTCCCCTCAGGCTGCACCCCTCCTTCCCCAGAGCTGACTGCTGTGCTTTCTTGGTAAAAGTCTGCAACCCCTCCCCACCCCCACTGGGCCGCAGCTCCCCCAGGGTGGGCAGTGGTTCTTACCTAAGTCCCTGCCCCTCAGACAGTGGCTGCTGAGTATACTTGCCCCGGGGCCCTGCCCTGACCTCCGCTCCTTCGGGGCCTTTCTAGGCAGGAGTGTTCTTGAAGTCCACAGATGTTAAGCCCCGTGTATTAGCAGGGCTAGTAGTAAAGACAGTGATGGTCCAGGAGGGGAGGGGCTGCCTGGCTGAGGGTGAGATCAGTCCTGGAAGGGGTGGCGATGAGGCCCAGCGGGTGGCAGGTGGGTGTCTGGAGGAGAGCGCTGGTGAACCCGGTGTCGGGTATCTGAGCACCCGAGCAGCTGTGCCCCAGGTGCTCAGAAACCTCTCCTCCCCTGGAAGTACAGCCACTGGACCAGGACGCACCTGGACAGGGTCGGCCACCGCCAACTGGACCCTGCTTTCAGAGAGCGGGGGGTTCACAGGCTGGTTCCCAAACACCTCACCTCCCTCGAGGTGAAGGGTGACGTGTATTTCCACAGGGCTTGTTAGGACATGGCCCCCTAGGGCTTTTTCCACACCAGTCAGGGTGGAGCAGAGCAGATGGGGTCTGAGCTGACACTGCGCCTCTGCTTTCCGTACGTGCAGTAGGCCCAGGACAGGGCCAGAGCTCTGCTGTCACTGTGCACGAGCACTCCCCCTCACGGAGCCACAGGGTGGAGTGGTCGGAGTCCGTGGGCGGTGGGCTTCGTCAGGAGAGAAATGAAATGATCCATGGCAGTCAGAGTCGACGTTAGGAGTAAGCTGTTAGCTGCAAACGTCCAGCAGGTACTTGAGTGCCTCTTGTTTCAAAACGGGGAAAAGGCGAATTGAAGATGGTGTCAGGGCTGGCCTGTGTGGACCGGAGGCCTGGCCCTGCCCCCTGCCGCCCTCCAGGCTCTGCTCCTCGGGCTTCTGAAAGCCGGGATTCTGCCTTCGATCTTCATGTTGGTCTCATCAGGGGACAGATGCGTGCGCAGGAATCAGCAAACGTGACGCGTGTGTGCTCTCTTTTAGGCAAAAGCAAAGAAGCAGAAATAAAGAGAATAAATAAGGAGCTGGCAAACATTCGATCAAAATTTAAAGGTGAGTAAATGTGTGTGACACGTTCTGTTGTAAATTTATGTAGGTGGGATTCAGTCTTTTAATCTTGCCTTTTTTTTTTTTTTACTTTAAACCAAAGATAGTACAGTTTACTGTCATGGCTGTTAGAATTTAAAAGTGTTTCAAGTCAAGCCGTTGGTTGTTCTCAAGCTGTGTGATGTTTGTGTAGAGTGATCAGATGGCGTGGCCCCTTCCCAGGACGCTGGCCCTTCCCCGAGCTGGGGGATACCCGTCTTGACCAGTGCCCTCCACACAGGCCGTGGCCCTGAGTGTGAGCCCGCAGATCCCGGTGTGGGCTCCATGCCTGAGGCCCCGGGCTGCTTGCTTGAAGCTTGTGAGGTGGTCTGAGCACATGCTGTGTCGGTGTTTCTGCCGTGTGGATGACATCCCCGGCCCACTCAGTTTGTGGGGAGACTAACCCCCACCTCAGTTTGAAGAATGGTGGAGTGTTGGTTTTCAGCTTTAGGACAGATTTGTGAGAGGCTGGTTAGCACTTTAAGCCTTAGTCTTTTTTTTTAATCCTTATCCGAGGACATTTTTGCATTTATCGTCAGATAGAGTGGGGGAGAGAGAGGAGGGAAGAGAGAGAGAAACATTGACGTGAGAGGGGCACATCGACTGGTTGCCACCCACATGACCCCAACTGGGGTCAGGGACAAACTGCAACTGAGGTACGTGCCCTTAGCGGAAACTGAACCCAGGACTCTCTGGTCTGCGGGCCGATGCTCTAACCGTGGAGCCAAACCGGCCAGGGCTAAGCCTTAGTTTTCAGTTAACTGTTATGGGTTTGAGGCCTGGTTTAAGTCTCTGCAGACCTTAGAGACTGGCTGAAGTCACCAGGAGTCGCGGGTGGGAGAGGGCTGAACCGTGGGACAGGAAGGCAGGGTCGCTTGCTGGTGTTCGTTCCCCTGTGTTGCCAGGTGATGGGAAAGCTAGTTGGGTTCAGGGAGTTACTGACTGGGGTGGCCCCGCTGACCCTGTCGTGATGCTCTCAGCCAGGCCCAAGGATGCTCTCAGGCCCGCAGAACTCCTGGAGTCGTGTGGAGTGGGCCTGGGCTTAGATGTGCATTTACGACGGAGATGTTTGTAACTTTCGTTGCTTTAAACATTTTTAATGTATCTCTTCTTATTAAGACCTTATTTTTCAAAGCAGCTTTATGCTTACAACAAAATTAAGAGGAAGGTACAGCGATTTCCCGTATCTGCCCTGCCTCCCCCACGCACAGACTCCTCATTGTGACGTCCCACCATACGCTGACTCCGTCACAGGAGTGAGCCTGCACGGACCATCGTCACCACATCATCAGTTTACCGAGTCCACAGTTTACATCAGGGTTCATCTCGCTGTTGTACGCTCTTTGGGTTTGGACAATCGTATAGTGAATGTGCCCACCAGCACAGTGCTACTGCCCTGAAAGCCCTGTGCCTGCCCTCCCCTCTCCACCCCTGGGCTCTTCCTGTCCCAGAGCTCTCCGTTTCCAGAGCATCACGCAGTTGGGGTCAGACCCTCCGGAGCCTGCTCACCCTGGCTGCCTCACTTGGTGACGTGCATTTACGTTTCCTCCGTGTCTTTTCATGACCCGATGGCTCATTTCTCTTTAGCACCGAGTAGCCCACGGTCTGGATGGGCCACAGTTTACTTATCTGTTCGCCTCCTGGGACATCTTGGTTGCTTCCAGGTCCTTGCAATTTTGAACTAAGCTGCTGTAAACACCCATGCGCAGGTTTTTTGTGGACGTACATTTTCTGCTCCTTTGGGTAAATACCAAGGAGCACAATTGCTGGATCGCACGGTGAGTGTGTTTGGTTTTGTAAGAATCCGCCAAACAGCCTTGCAGAGCTTCTGTCTGCACCATCTGCACCCCCGCCAGCAAGGGGAGCTGCCCGCTGCTCTCGTCCTCCCGGCAGTGGGGGTTGGCAGTGCTCTGGGGTCGGGCGTCCTCACAGGTGCGAGGTGTCCCGAGAGGTGTCCTGTTGCTTTAACGTGCACGTCCCCGATGACAGGCGCTGTGGAGCATCTTTGTGCTCACCTGCCATCTGTGTGTGTTCTCTGGTGAGGGGTCGATGGCTTTAGTGCTTCTTGAAGGGAGGGACTGTCACGTGGTGGTGAAGGTCCCTGCTCTGAGGCTTAGGAGCTGTCACCTTGTCAAGTCACTTAACCCTTCTGCGACTCTTTTCTGAGCTGTGAAACGGGTACTGCTGGTCCCTGGCGGGGCTGTCCGTGAAGCAGATCCTGAGGTGGGATCGGAGGACGCGGTTTAGCAGCGTCACAGCAGTGACAGGTGCAGAGAGGAGGCAGGTTGGATGGGGGCAGGGAGGCATCAGGGGCAGAGGTGGGTCTGCCCGAGTTGGCACTAGCCGACGGGCGCTTTGGAGTGCAGACTGCCCATTAGAGAGGTCTGGCGGTGGATGGGATATGGGGACAGCAGGGCCCTTGACCGTGCCATAGCTCCTCTGTGGCTGGAGAGCCTAGGAAGGCGGACCCTGACAGCGGACCCCATCCGCTAACCACTGGGCAGCCGCGGTTTTACAAAGGGAGGCCCTGTCTGCTGTATCGGCTGGCTGTGTGGCGACTCCTGGACAGAGAGCGAGTCCTTATACATGTTGCTCACGTTGCCATTATAAAAGTTCACGGCCCTTCAGATGGTGAGTCTTCTAGCCGTCCGTCCAAATGCTTTGGGACAGACGGAGACTGAGTTGTTTTCTCCACCTTCATGCCTGTCTAAGCTGTGCCCTTCTGTGTAGGGAGGAGGCTCCTCCTGTCAGTTAACCAGGGGCATGTGTGTCCTGCATAGCAGCAGGTACGAGAACACCCAGCCCTTGTCCACAGTGCGCTCTGGGGGCTCCCATTCCTCATGGTAGAGTAGATGGTGTAGGTCCGTGCCGTCCCCTAGAAATATTGTGCAGGTGACATGTAGCCACACACAATTCCAGATATTCTAGTGCTCACGTTAGAAAAGGAAAAGCAAGCAAAAGAAGTGAATTTTCACACATTTGATTTAATCCAATACACCTAGATGACCACTATAGTGTGCAACCAACAAAGAGAACGCTGAGTATTTCACACTGTTTGTGCTGAGTCTTGGCGCCTGGTGTGTGCTTTGTACTTGGAGCCCAGCTGCCCTGCAGCAGGAGCCATGGGGCTGAAGCCACCCCATTGGACCATGCGGAGTGAGACCAACCCTTTAACTGAAAACAGCTTGAAAAGAGCCCCAGTGAAAAAAGTCTCGACTGCATCATCGAGTAAGAGGAACAGAGCGTCCTGGGCCTCACCCAGGAGGAGGTCTGGGCTGCGCAGGGAGTGCTGCCCGCGGCCGTCTGTGCCTTGAGAGTGCTGCCCCTCTGGAGACACAGCCAGGAAGCAAAGCCCTGCTTCTGTTGACCTTGAGCTTCCAGGGTAGGTATCAGCCAGGTGACTTTGCCCTCCAGGGGCATTTGGCAGTCTGGAGACATTTTTGGTCGTCACATCTTGGGGTGGGAGGGTGCTACTGCCATCTAGTGGGTGGAGGCCAGGGAGATGGCTGAACACCTTCCAGTGCACAGGAACCCCTGATGTGAGCCCCCTGGCTAGCAGGGAAGTCAGAGCCCACCCAGAGTGGAGACCCCTCTGCTGCCATCTGAGTCCCCAAGGCAATGCCCCGGGGCAGCAGTGACTTGGATGAGAGCCAGCTCTCATGGCCAGCAGGGCTCCACACACCTGGAAGCTCTGCAGAACCTCAAATCTTTCTTTGTTTTTTGTTTTTCAGATACAGTGGGAGGGTAAAAGAGGAAGAGAGAGAGAGAGAGAGAGAGAAACATCGACGCGAAAGGGACACATCGAATGGCTGCCACCCACACAACCCAACCAGGGCCGGGGGCAAATTGCAACCAAGGTACATGCCCTAAGTGGGAACCGAACCCGGGTCTCTCTGGACCGCGGGCCGACGCTCTAACCGCTGAGCCAAACCGGCCAGGGCAGAACCTCAAATCTTAACTTGGGTGAAGGTAAGAGAAGCAGCCCTACGTGGGGAGATGCTTTACCAGGGCTGCAAAGCAGTCCTGCTGGGGGCTTTCCTATGTGGCACGGAGTATGGACCATCAAGCACATGCAGAATCCTGGTGCCATGGCCAAGCAGCAGAGACCTGGAGCCCCAGTCAGGGTGCCATAGAGAGCAGGGTCACTGCTATGAAGAAATAGTCAACAAATCTGAAAATCTCTGCAGTAAACGCGGAAAGTGTAAAAGGTGACAGCAGACTTTGTTTTTTGTGTTTTTTTAAAGAGATTTTATTTTCCTGAGGCATTCTGTAATTTTTTCAAATCCTCACCTGAGGACACATTTTTTTTTTTCAGTTTTTTTTTTAATTATTTTTTAAAATCTTTATTGTTGAATGTATTACAGATGTTACTCATTTTTCCCCCATTGATCCCCTCCTCCCTCCTCCCGCCCCCCTCCCGCCTTTTCCCACACTGTTGTCTGTGTCCATTGGTTATGCATATAAGTTCTTTGGTTCATTTCTTCCCAGCCCCCAAACCCCCCTTCTCTTTGAGGTTTGTCAGTCTAGCAACCAATTTGTTCTTCTTAATCCCTTCACCTTTTTCACCCATTCCTCCTACCGCCCTCCCATCTGGCAACCAACAAAATGTTCTCTGTATCTATGAGAATGTTTCTGCTCTGCCTGTTCATTTCGTTTGTAAATTCCATTGCCGATAGATATGTATTCATTGCCATTTTGTTTGTTCATATATTTTATCTTTTTCTTCAAAAAGACCCTTCAACATTTCATATAATACAGGTTTGGTGGTGATGAACTCCTTTAACTTTTTCTTGTCTGGGAAACTCTTTATATGGCCATCGATTCTAAATGACAGCTTTGCAGGATAGAGTAACCTTGGTTGTAGGTTCTTGCTTTTCATCACTCTGAATATTTCTTGCCATTCCCTTCTGGCCTGCAAAGTTTCTTTTGAGAAATCAGCTGACAGTCTTTTTTTTATCCTCGCCCAAGGACATTTTTCCATTTTTTGTACAGATAGAGTGGGAGGGAGAGAGAAGAAGAGAGAGAGAGGGAAACATCGATGTGAAAGGGACACATCGAGTGGCTGCCACCCGCACGACCAACCAGGGCCGGGGACAAACTGCAACCGAGGTACATGCCCTTAGCGGGAACCGAACCTGGGTCTCTCCGGACCACAGGCGGACACTCTAACCGCTGAGCCAAACCGGCCAGGGCTCAGCTGACAGTCTTATGGGAACTCGCTTCCTGGACTTGTATGTCTGTTTCCTTCACCAAGTTAGGGAAGTTTTCTGCCATTATTGTTTCAAATAGGTTTTTGATTTCTCATTCTCTCTCTTCTCCTTCTGGCACCCCCAAGATGCGAATGTTGGCCCGCTTGAAGTTGTCCCAGAGGCTCCTTACACTATCCTCATTTTTTTGGATTCTTTTTTCTTTCTGCTGTTCCGATTGGTGCTTTTTGCTTCCTTGTATTCCAAATCGATGGTTTGCTTCTTGGCTTTACCTACTCTACTACTGAATCTGTGTAAATTATTCTTTATTTCACTTAGTGCCTCCTTCATTTCCGACTGTGCATCCTTCATTTTTTTATTTTTTTTTATCCTCACCCGAGGATATTTTTCCATTTTTGTACAGATAGAGTGGAAGGGAGAGAGAGGAAGGGAGAGAGAGAGAGAGAGAAACATCGACGTGAAGGGACACATCGAGTGGCTGCCACCCGCACGACCAACCAGGGCCGCGGACAAACTGCAACCGAAGTACGTGCCCTTAGCGGGAACCGAACCCGGGTCTCTCTGGACCCCAGGCCGACGCTCTAACCGCTGAGCCAAACTGGCCAGGGCCATCCTTCATTTTTGACTGGTCCTTTTTAATGCTCTTGAGGCCCTCACTAAGTTCTTTGAGCATCCTTATAAGCAGTATTTTGAACTCAGCATCTGTTAGGTTGCTTATCTCCATTTTGCTTAGTTCTTTTCCTAGAGTTTTGTTTTGTTCTTTCATTTGGGACCTGTTTCTTTGTCTCCTCATTTTGGCTGCCTCCCTGTGTTTGTTTCTGTGTATTACTTAACGGGAGGTATGGGGCTAGCTGAGACCAGATGCTGCTAGTTTGAAAGAATTTAGGAAAACCTGAAGCAGGATTCAAGACAGGCTAATCCTATGGTTAAGCAACTGGCAACAGCTTGGGTGGGCCTGAAAGTTGGGTGGGGCGGGGCCTCAGAGAATCACCAGGGTGGGGCAACCAGTGTGAGCCAGGTTGCTGGAGTCCCAGATATGGCAGCTGTCTGCCGCCCCAGGGCAGGGCTCACCAAAGGAACAAAGGCCTCTGACAGCACTTTTGTCCTGGAGAAAGCCCCCTCTCCAGCCCTCGCTCCAATGCCAAACAGCTCAGTGCTTCCCTGTATGTCTCTGGCACCCCTTGAGCTGCCTCCCCTCCGAGCTTAGAGGGAACAAGTCCGATAAGTCTGTGCGTGGGCCTTTTAAGAGGAGCTGCCTGGGGCTCCAGCCCCCTCAGCCTCCCTGAGCCTCAGTTCCTGCTGGTTTTTCCAGCCAGAAGCTAAGGGGACTCTCTTCCTGGCACTGGAACCCTGAGCTGGATGCCTGGTATGGGACGGGGACCCCTCAGTCTTCAGGGAGGACCTTCCCAGCCGAGGTGTCCTCCTGATTTTTATCCACCACACATGAGTGTGGGACCAGCCTGTCCCCTCCGCCCTCCTACCAGTCTCGATGCAGTTGCTTCTTTAATTCCGTAGTTGTAGGACTTCCATTCAGCTTGATTTCAGGCGGTTCTAAATGATGGTTGTTCTGTAGTTTAGTTGTAACTTTGATGTGGTTGTGGGAGGACGCGATACCGCGTTTACCTACCTGCCATCTTGACCGGAAGTTCCCACCCGAGGACATATTTGCATTTATCTTGAAATAGAACGGGAGGGAGAGACGGAGGAAGGGAGAGAGAGAAATATCGATGTGAGAGAGACAAATCGAGTGGTTGCCATCCACACGACCCCAACTGGGGCTGGGGACAAACTGCAACCGATGTACGTGCCCTTAGCAGGAACCGAACCTGGGTCTCTTTGGACCACAGGCTGATGCTCTAACCACTGAGCAAAACTGGCCAGGGCACAGCAGACTTTGAAATAAGACCAAGTGGGACTTCTAGAGCTGAGACCTGCAGAGACCCCGTGAAGGACTCCATGGGTCACGGTGTGACGGCAGACACGGTGGGAGAGAGAGTCAGCGCCAGGACAGTTGGAAAACCTGTCTGGACCCCGCGTGTTTCCTTGCTTGTCCTCATCAGCCTGTGCTGTGATCTTACTTTGTCTGAGTGCTGCTCAGCCGGCGGTGTCTGCTTTTGTAAGGGTTTCCTTCGAGAAGCGACAGACCCTGGGGCACAGACAGGATGCCTCTGTGGCTGTGGCCAGGTGTCTCTCCTAGTCTTTGCTTCAATCTGCACGGTCAGCCAGGGACATGGCTGTCATTGTTGTCACCCCTATTTACAAGTCTCGGTTTGATGTTGCTGGGATTAGAAACGATTCTAGCCCAATACTGAAACGAACATTTTGAGGACTGTCTCAGACTGGGCCAGCCAGGAGAGAAACCTCACCGTGGGGTACAGGGACATTTATTGTAAAGAATGTGGTGCTCTAACAAGGTGACAGTAAAACACAGGACACGCTGTGGCCTCTGGGGCTGAAGGAGAGCCCAGGAGGACAGGCTGGAGGTCCCTCCTTGGAGCATGGGGTAGCTCAGCCTGCTGGAGAGCAGTGGAGGTAGCTGGTTTCGCCAGGCCTGGGCACAGGCCACGGGGTGGGGGGTGCAGGGGGTCAGGGAGGCATGCAGAGGGTGGGGACCCTCCTCTGGGCAGCCAAGTTGCTAGTGTGAGCAGGAGCCCATCTGGGCGCTGGGGTCATGTTGAGAGGACCGTGGGAAGGTTATGGCTAGGGTGGGGTTGAGGGGTAGTTGTGGGACCACAGAGCCCCTGTCCTCCCTCCAGCTGCAACGGGGCTCCTTCCTCAGCTGTCTCTCCAGCACCACCTACCGGACAGCGACGGAGAGACGCTCAGGGGCTTTGCCCTGGCCTGCGCATCCAGGGTGTGTTTGGAGCTGACCAGGAGTTCTGCCGTGTCCTGGTCATGAGTTTTGCAGCTGGAAGCAGACTTAGGCTCCTGTAGAATGTGGAGCCAGGCCCAGCAGTGCCCGTGGGGCCGCCAGGATGCTCCCCTCCTCGTGCACACTGGCCTGGGCCTGCTCGTGGTCCGGCAGGTGGTGGGAGCGTGAGCAGCGCACACACTTTCTTGTTTTAAACTTATTTATTTTTAATCCTCACCTGAGGATATTTTTCTACTTATTATCAGATAGAGTTGGAGGGAGGGAGAGAGAGAGAAGCATGGATGTGATAGAGCCACCTCGACTGGTTGTCAACCTCATGACCCCACCAGGGCCGGGACTAACAGCAACTGAGGTGCCTACCCTTGACCGGAATCAAAGCCCAGGCTCATGGTCCATGGGCCGACGCTCTAACTGCTGAGCCAAACTGACCAGGGCCACTTTCTTTTTAATTTTTATTTTATTTTTACCTGAGGACATTTTTGCATTTATCTTCAGATAGAGTGGGGGGAAGAGAGAGAGAGAAACATTGATGTGAGAGACACATCGACTGGCTGCCACCCACACAACCCCAACCAGGGCCGGGGACAAACTGCAACTGAGGTACGTGCCCTTGGTGCAGCGGGTCATGACCCCTTTGGGAGTCAAACGACCCTTTCACAGGGGTCGCCTAAGGACATCAGAAAACACCTATTTCTGCCCTGGCCAGTTTGGCTCAGCGGTTAGAGCGTCGGCCTGCGGTCCAGAGAGACCTGGGTTAGGTTCCCTCTATGGGCACGGATCTCGGTTGCAGTTTGTCCCCGGCCCTGGTTGGGTTGTGCAGGTGGCAGCTACTTGATGTGTCCCTTTCACGTCGATGTTTCTCTCTCTCTCTCCCTCCCACTCTGAACAAAAAATGGAAAAATGTCCTCGGGTGAGGATAAAAAAAAAAAAGAAAACACATATTTCCGATGGTCTTAGGAACCGAGACCCCGCTCCTCTATCCGACTCCAGGCAGTTCTGCCCACATGCAGATACGCCCACATACAACATGAGGAACTATTAAAGGGTTGCGGCATTAGGAAGATTGAGAACCACTGCCTTAGTGGGAACTGAACCCCGGTTTCTCTGGTCTGTGGGCCGACACTAACTGCTGACCCAAACCGGCCAGGGCTTTTAAAAATTTATTTATTTTTCATCCTCACCCAAGGATATTTTTCTGTCATCAGATAGAGTGGGAGGGAGTGAGAGAGGAAGAGAGAGAGAAACATCGATGTGAGAGAGACACATTGACTGGCTGCCTCCCACAGGACCTGATCAGGGCCCGGGGACGAACTGCAACTGAGGTACGTGCCTTTGACCAGAATCGAACCCACGACTCATTGGTCCGTGGGCTGACGCTCTGACCACTGAGCAAACCGCCTGGGGCGTGCACACACTTTCTCGATGGAGACGAGCATGCAGGCCGCAGAGCTTGTGTTCCCAGGCCTGTCACTGCAGCAGTGGGCAGAGCCCCTGGTGTCCGGGAACACACGAGCGGTACTGAGGCAGGGTGTGTTGATGTCTCTCAAAGTGCAGAGGTGGCCCTGCCCCTTGGTCCACAGCCCTTGGAGCGGCTGCTGCAGGAGGCCAGGTCTTGGAGGGCTCATGGCTCAGAACTTGCTGGGGAAGCTCTGGGCTCCCTGGGAACCCGGCACAGGAAGGGCAGCCTGCAGCCAGCGCTCAGCGGACCGATCCCACGCTCTGTGGCCCTGGCCTAACTCCAGCACACGTCGGGGCAGTGCGTGGAGCTGCTCTGCAGGCCGTGGTGCCAAACCTGCTGTGGCCTCCCGACCTGCCAGAGGGGCGGCGGGGCAGGGCGGGGTGGGGCGTGCTTGGGGGCCGCTGATGGAGAGGAAGGGCTTCCTGCTGTGGCAGCCGCATCACCCCGAGCCCCCGCCTTTCTGGTTGTCACCTCTGCAGTCGGCTCGCGGTTGGCTCCAAGGAATATTTTACACTTTTAGAGTGATGCTAGAGCTTCTGTTTTTTTTATTTTTTAAATCCGTGCCCAAGGATGTTTTCCCATTGATTTTTAGAGAGAGTGGAAGGAAGAGAGGGAGGAAGAGAGAGAGAGAGAGAGAGAGAGAGAGAGAGAGAGAGAGAGAGAGAAAATCGGTGTGAGAAAGACACATCAATTGGCTGGCTCCTGCATGACCCTGACCGGGCTGGGGATTGAACTTGCAACCCAGGTGTGCGTGCCCTTGACTGGAATCAAACCTGTGACTCTTAGGTCTGAGGGCCGAAACTCTAGCCACTGAGTCACTCTGGCCAGAGCGAGCTTCTGGCATTTATGATGGCAATGCACAGTGGCCCTTTAAAAGGGGCATTTTATGTTCTGCCAGCAACAGGTTTGACTGTGCCATGGTGTCCAGTGAGGGTCAGCGGCGTGACCGGAGGATGGAGTCCTGTTGGTCCTTCTGTGTGGTTTTTGGGGGGATTTGTTCTAAAGCTGGTGTGAGACAGAAGAGTATGTAGACTGTGTTTATCTGCCTAAATGACTGAAGTTATGTAGGAGATTAATGTGCTGGTTTAAGGCAGGGCCGGCTCCAGGAGCCCTGGGGGATTGTGACAGATCAGAGGGTGTCCCCAACCGTGCCGGCCCAGGGCTGCCCTGTCCCGGGAGTCCACAACTCCTGCTTCAGGTATTCTGGTTTCTGTTTTTAGGGATCAAACATTTGGTTTCTGGTGTGCACTGCCCAGAGGCCATTCCTGGCTAGCACAGGCCTACTGTGTCTGGCGGGGCTGCTGCCTGTCTTGTTCCTGCTGTTGAGCTCTCGGCTTTCCTTCCTAGGTGACAAGGCGCTCGATGGCTACAGTAAAAAGAAGTACGTCTGCAAGTTGCTCTTCATCTTCCTCCTGGGCCACGACATAGACTTTGGGCACATGGAGGCCGTGAACCTGCTGAGTTCGAACAGATACACGGAGAAGCAGATCGTGAGTGTAGCTGCGGGGTGGGGGCGGGGCAGGATAGCATTGAGGAGGGGGGTCCAGATGTTGACACCTCCTGACCAGCGCAGCTCTGCAGGTACCAGGAGTGCCGTGCAGGGTCTTCTGATGAGGTGGCACTGCTCCCACGTGGGCCAGGCCCCAGCTTCTGGCATCTTCCTGGATGGCCCTGTCTCTTCTCAGAGTAACATTGTTTCTGTATGTCTGCTCCAGTGCTACAAAGTAACATTCCTTCTATTTGTCCTAAAACTTAACTTACGGAAAGTATAAAATAACCTAGATGCTCCAGGAATTTTATTGTGTTGGTATTTACTCAATAAGAATTTACTGAGCATTTGCCATGGACCAAGCAGTGTACTGAGGGGACTGCTGGGGGTACGGTGACCAAAAGCAGCTGTGGGCCCAGTGGGGAGATGGCATCAGATAGCCCCACAAATAGAGGATTACAGCTCTGGCCAGTGCCCAGTGAAGGAGGGGTGCCGAAGCTGCTGGGACCCTGAGAGACAGGTTCCGGGGGAGGGCACCCTGAGCCGGGACTGAAGGCTGAGTAGTAAGTGGGAGGTGAGGGGGCGAGCAGGGAGCCCAGCAGGAGCACACGAGGCTGGGGGTGCAGAGCTGGGAGGGCGGCAGGGGGTCATGTTGCCTTCTTGCGGAGACCAGGCGCATCTTGAGAAATCCCTGCGCCCCCTGCCTGGGCAGTGGGAGGAATGTGGGGTGACATGGGCTGGAGGTTGGCCTGGGTGGAGAAAGGAAGCTGGGGCACAGAGACAGATTCAAAAGAGAGGGGGACAGCAGTCAGCTGGGACTCTGGAAATCACCCTTGTGTTTTTAGTTCCAGTCAAGGCAGGCCCCTCCCTTCTGTTCAGGACAGTGGTGAGTCTGGGCGCCTCATAGCTCACGATGGAGAAGAGAAGTGAGTGGGACTGGGGAGAGGGCCACGGGTCTGATTCCCATGGAGCATCTGGCTGCCTCACAGGTCCATCAGCAGGACGTCCTCGTGGCAGAGGCTGAGCTTCCATAGCGGAAGTGGCGTTCCCATGTAGCTGAGCCCTTCGCGGCGTGGCCCAGCGGCAGGTTGTGGTCATGCTGCAGCCTGGCACGTCTGTGTGGGTCCTCTGGGGGCCTCGGCCCACATGGACCTGGATGGGTATGAACTTCCTCCTCTTGTCTTCTCGATCCAGGGCTATCTCTTCATCTCTGTGCTGGTGAACTCTAACAGTGAGCTGATCCGCTTGATCAACAACGCCATCAAGAATGACCTGGCCAGCCGGAACCCCACCTTCATGGGCTTGGCCCTGCACTGCGTCGCCAATGTGGGCAGCAGGGAGATGGCCGAGGCCTTCGCCGGGGAGATCCCCAAAATCCTCGTAGCTGGGTATGTGTCTTGTAATTTGTCGAAATATGTCTCTCAAAGATCAACTATGTTACTACTTAGAGAATTTATAGAATGAATTAATGTCTGCATTTTACATAGTGGGAGATGAGATACAGTTTAGACAACAGGAGAAGTCCAGTCTGCCTCCCAGCCCCCTCCCAACCAGGCACAACCAAACCGGGAGGTGGTTTCAGCCTCACACAGGGCCATGGAGGAAGGGGGAGGGGCACAGTGCCTCTTCTTACCCTTTCCCAAAGCATCACTGGGAAAAGGCCGCACTTCAAGTCCCGAGAATTCTTTGTCAACCACCCGCCTCCTTGAATTTGGTGACACCGTGTGGGGCTGAGCAGGCAGCTCTGGCAGAGGTCAGAGTAGTGCTGGGCCCTCCTGGGCCCGGGTCGTGGGAGGCAGGGTGCCCCTCGTGGGCCAGGACACTCTGCTGAGCTGGGAAACGAACTGGAGCCATCCCCATGGCATGCGCCTGGCTGACGAGGGCCCAGTCCAGGGTGCTTCCTTGGGACTCTGGGACTGGGTCCTCCAGGACGGTGCTGGGCGACATGGAGAAGGCCCTCGGCTGGCCCTGCAGAGAGGTGAGCAGCAGAGCAGGCGGGTCTGGACCTGGTCCTCAGAGGCTGGTCTGCCCCAGGGACCTTAGGCTGTCACAGCAGAGGGTGCTCTGCTGCATCTGCTGGGGGCGGCCAGGGAGCTGCTCCCCATCGCACAGTGCACCCAGCTGGCCGCACGGCCCTGTGGCTGTGTCACGGGAGTGTCTGTCACTCCGGGCAGGAGGAGGAGTCAGCTGGGTGAGAGACCACAGACAGCCTCATGGCAGTAGAAGTCTGGAAAGCACACACTCCGAGAAGGCAAGACCCCAGGGAGCCAGCAGTCCCCGTCCCACTGGAAGTCTGTGCCGTACTTCCCTCCCCTCCTCGGATGCATTGCTGACAGTGGCTGCTGAGTGACGCCTTGGAGCAGTGTGGGAGCTGGGCAGGTGGTCCGTGCATCAGTCAGACTCAGGGTTGGGAGCATAGAAACAAACCCCACTCCAGGCAAGAGCCATGTTCCACGCTGCACTGGTGGTGTGGACAGCAGACCCCCTACGGCCTTGTCAGCCACCGCCCAGACAGAAGCTTGGCGAGTAGGCCTGGCTTGGCCGCTCTTGGCGGATGGCAGGGGCCAGAGAGAGGGCCAGGCATCCATTCCTGCTCCCCAGGCTGTTTGCGTCCAAAGGTAGTTTCTTTCTAAAGTAGTTTTTTTTTTGTAAAAGAATAGGGGGTAGTTTGGGGGTTTCTCATGTTGGTTTAGACTCATTTTGAATAAAAAAGCCAAAAGAGAGGTAAGCGGTAAAGACAGCCCTCGAACCCTCTTTCCTGCAGATAAGCCGAGCCCCAGAGCTTTGCAGGCAGACTAGTGTTCTGACAGCCTGCCCTGGGCACTCTGAGGGGGGCTGGGGTGGAACTGGGCTGGGGTGGGGGGAGGTTGTCAACAGCGCTGGGAATGATCTATGCCTTCAGCCAGCATCCGGCTGGGACAGAACCCTTCCTGGCGTGCACAGGGTTCCCGCCTGGCCTCCCGGGGCTTCCCAGACGGAAGCTGTGCCTCTCACAACCGGCCACTCAAGGGCGCAGGCTCCTAGAGCCGCTACATTGGGCCGTCTGGAGGGCATCTGGTGGTGGTTTTGGAGATGGTCCTTGGGTTGACCAAAAAAATGTGCTTCAACAATGAAAAACATGGCTGCACCTCCAAGGTCACCTTCAGCAGTTGGGGAAGCATTAGAGCTGACCCTCTTTGAGAGGGGAGGGTAGCAGGGAGAGGGCTCTTTGCTGCGGTTGTGTTTGATGTGTAGTCCTGGAGGCAGCTCTTTAGAGCAGACCCCTTGCACAGGTGGCATGTGCTTGGTCACCCAAGAGGCTGAAGCGCCCTCACTCTGCGAGTCCTTCAGCCTGCCCACTGCCCCCCCCCCCCCCGTTTGGGTGTGTTGTCAAGTGGTCAAGTGACTGCTGTGGCTGTCTTTCAGAGACACCATGGATAGCGCGAAGCAGAGCGCCGCCCTGTGTCTGCTGCGTCTGTACCGGACGTCCCCCCACCTCGTCCCTGCAGGCGACTGGGCGTCCCGAGTGGTGCACCTCCTCAACGACCAGCACTTGGTAAGCACTCTGGACAAGGTCCACCCTTCCCCCTGAGCAGCCTTCGTGGGAATAGCCACTGTGATGGAGCTCCTTATGGTTTCTCTCAGTGTCAGGGCCACGCACACAGCGCCGTCCATGGAGCCTGTGAGCGCCCCTTTCCTGGGTGATGAGTCGGACATGGTCTCTGGCTCAGCTGGAACTCGGCGTTGGGGGACCTCCTGCAGGCCGAGCTGCACAGACACCTGCCAGAGGTCAGCGTCTCCGGGAAACCCCTGTGCAGTGAGGGAACCCCAGTGTGTGCATGAGGACAGGCATGGGTGGATCTAGTCAGTGGCTGAGGCTGGACGTCCTCACTGGAGGGCGCAGGTCAGCTAGGAGCAGGTGCTGGACAGGGCCTTGTTTTGCCTGAGTCCTGTTGCACAAACGACAGAATCAAACTGCAAGACAAACAGGACGATGTTCCTGCTGAGCAGAGGGTGTGAGTGTATTAGCTGGTTACTACAATTTTTCTCAGAAGAGAAATCTGGACTTCTGGTCAAGATGGTGGCACAGGTAAAAGCGGTATTGCATCCTCCCACAACCACGTCAAAATTACAACTAAACTACAGAACGATCATCATTCAAAACCACCTGAAATTGAGCTGAATGGACGTCCTACAGCTACGGAATTAAAGAAGCAACTGCATCGAGACTGGTAGGAGGGGCGGAGGCAGACGGGCTGGTCCCACACCCACGTGTGGTGGATAAAAATCAGGACGACATCTTGGCTGGGAAGGTCCTCCCTGAAGACTGAGGGGTCCCCGTCCCATACCAGGCGCCCTGCTCAGGGTTCCACTGCCAGGAAGAGAATCCCCTTAGCCTCTTGCTGGAAAAACCAGCAGGAACTGAGGCTCAGGAAGGCTGAGGGGGCTGGAGCCCCAGGCAGCTCCTCTTAAAGGGCCCACGCACAGACTTATCGGACTTGTTCCCTCTAAGCTCGGAGGGAAGGCAGCTCGAGGGGTGCCAGAGACATACAGGGAAGCACTGAGCTGTTTGGCACTGGAGCGAGGGCTGGAGAGGGGGCTTTCTCCAGGACAAAAGTGCTGTCAGAGGCCTTTGTTCCTTTGGTGAGCCCTGCCCTGGGGCGGCAGACAGCTGCCATATCTGGGACTCCAGCAACCTGGCTCACACTGGTTGCCCCACCCTGGTGATTCTCTGAGGCCCCGCCCCACCCAACTTTCAGGCCCACCCAAGCTGTTGCCAGTTGCTTAACCATAGGATTAGCCTGTCTTGAATCCTGCTTCAGGTTTTCCTAAATTCTTTCAAACTAGCAGCATCTGGTCTCAGCTAGCCCCATACCTCCCGTTAAGTAATACACAGAAACAAACACAGGGAGGCAGCCAAAATGAGGAGACAAAGAAACAGGTCCCAAATGAAAGAACAAAACAAAACTCTAGGAAAAGAACTAAGCAAAATGGAGATAAGCAACCTAACAGATGCTGAGTTCAAAATACTGCTTATAAGGATGCTCAAAGAACTTAGTGAGGGCCTCAAGAGCATTAAAAAGGACCAGTCAAAAATGAAGGATGCACAGTCAGAAATAAAGGAGGCACCAAGTGAGATAAAGAATAATTTACACAGATTCAGTAGTAGAGTAGGTAAAGCCAAGAAGCAAACCATCGATTTGGAATACAAGGAAGCAAAAAGCACCCAATCGGAACAGCAGAAAGAAAAAAGAATCCAAAAACATGAGGATAGTGTAAGGAGCCTCTGGGACAACTTCAAGCGGGCCAACATTCGCATCTTGGGGGTGCCAGAAGGAGAAGAGAGAGAATGAGAAATCAAAAACCTATTTGAAACAATAATGGCAGAAAACTTCCCTAACTTGGTGAAGGAAACAGACATACAAGTCCAGGAAGCACAGAGAGTCCCAAACAAGATGAACCCCAAGAGGCCCACACCAAGACACATCATCATCATCAAAATGCAAAAGGTTCAAGACAGAGAGAATGTTAAAAGCAGCAAGAAAAAAGCAGTTAGTTACCTACAAGGGAGTTCCCATAAGACTGTCAGCTGATTTCTCAAAAGAAACTTTGCAGGCCAGAAGGGAATGGCAAGAAATATTCAGAGTGATGAAAAGCAAGAACCTACAACCAAGGTTACTCTATCCTGCAAAGCTGTCATTTAGAATCGATGGCCATATAAAGAGTTTCCCAGACAAGAAAAAGTTAAAGGAGTTCATCACCACCAAACCTGTAATATATGAAATGTTGAAGGGTCTTTTTGAAGAAAAAGATAAAATATATGAACAAACAAAATGGCAATGAATACATATCTATCGGCAATGGAATTTGCCAACGAAATGTACAGGCAGAACAGAAACATTCTCATAGATACAGAGAACATTTTGTTGGTTGCCAGATGGGAGGGGGGTAGGAGGAATGGGTGAAAAAGGTGAAGGGATTAAGAAGAACAAATTGGTTGCTAGACTGACAAACCTCAAAGAGAAGGGTGTTGGGGGGTGGGATGAAATAAACCAAAGAACTTATATGCATAACCAATGGACACAGACAACAGTGTGGGAAAAGGCGGGAGGGGGGAGGGAGTGGGGAGGAGGGGATCAATGGGGGAAAAATGAGGAACATCTGTAATACATTCAACAATAAAGGTAAAAGAAAAAAAGAGAAGAGAAATATGCCTTAAAAATCAAATTAAAAATGAATGATCAAGCCTGTAGGTGTGGCCCATGGACTGAGAGGTCCGGTTCAATTTCCAGGCACTTGCCTGGGTTGCAGGCTTGATCCTCAGTAGGGGGTGTGTAGGAGGCAGCCGATTGATGTTTCTTTCTCACTTCGATGTTTCTATCTCTCTCTCTCTCTCCCTTTCTCTCTCTCAAAAAAAATCAATAAAAACGTATTTTAAGAAAATGATCACTACATGGAGATTCAGAGATGACAGCTTGCGGTGGTGTAAAAGTTCGTGAGCTGTCCCTATGCCAGGTCCATGGTCACTGGGCAGGTGTGTCTGAGCACAGCTCTTCCTCAGAATGGAGCTGGGCATCTGCTGGCAGACTTGTCAGGTGAAGGGAAGGGCCCGGGCAGGAGGTCTGGGAATCCAGCTTTATGTGCCAGCCACACACAACGGGTCTCATTGGGTCACACCTGGTCACCTGTGGACTTGGGAAGCAGTGCTGGAGGCCCAGAAGCCTTCGGTCGCTCCTTAGGCGGACCCCATGAGGCAGTGGGACTTTTCCCAATCTTGCAGATGAGGCTCAGAGAGATTCACCAGTTTCATGTGGATCCGAGCTTGAACCAGGAGTTACGAAGGCTCAGAGCTGGGCTCTGGGGCCTCTGCTAGCCCATAACCCAGCTGTTGATGAAGGAGGCAGAGGGCAGGTGGGGCCTGGGGCAGGCACCACATCTTCCTCTGGACTCTATCTCTGTACAGACACTGTCGATGACGTCTGTGGGTTTCTGGGCCATCACTGCTGCCTCAGCAGGGGAGCTCCTGCAGCCACATGGCTGGCGGATGCCCAGGCCCTCTCGTGGACACCCCCGCCCGGCTGCAGGAGCCAGGGCCTGTGCAGCAGGAAGGGCACCCCCTGAGCCTGCGCCCGTCACAGCAAGTCACTACCATGGAGCAGGCAGGTTGGCACGTGTCGCAGGCTCCAGTCCCTACACTGCCCTCCCCACAGGGATGCTGCAGGGTCGCAGGGAGACCCAGGCCTGTGCCCAGTGGCCCAGAAGCCCAACCAGCTCTTGTTCATCTAGTTCTGTGGAACTTGCTGGTGAGCCAGGCCAGGCCTCAGACACGTGGGAGCCATGGTGAGCAGCTCTCTGCCCCGGTGGAACCTGCATGTTTCAAATGCTGTGGTTAGAGTGCAGTTTGGCCTGGGGAGTCTCTGGCTCTTACTTTGCCCACCAGGGTGGACAGTGAAGCCAGTGAGGGCTGTCTTCTGTGCGGCTCTCACTCCTCTGCAGAGCCAAGGGACCAGTGGGAGGGGGGGGGGGGCTGTGAGTTGAGGTGGGAGCGGGAAGTGCCTGACTCCACAGGAATGTCCTGAGCTCACTCTTCTGCGTCTTCACTGTGAAGGAGGGTCATTCACTTTGTCTTGTCTTTTCTGCATGTGGGAACCAACTTCTTTTTTAAAAAATTCTCACCTGAGGATATTTTTACATTAATCTTCAGATAGAGCGGGAGGGAGGGAGAGAGAGAGAGAAACATCGATGTGAGGGAGACACATTGACTGGTTGCCACCCACACAACCCCAATTGGGGCTGGGCATGAACTGCAACCGAGGTACGTGGGGACAACCAGAGGTGGGCTGGGACGCAGCAGAGGCTGCCTGTGCTGCCTGGAAGGTCCCAGCAGGGAGTGAGGGGCCGGCGGGGCCTGGTGGTGCTTTAGGGGCTGACCCAGTGGCAGAGACGAAGCCTGGGCCATTTTCAAAAAGGGGCAGAATGGGCTTTTTCAGTTGCTTTCTCACACCTCACTTTTGGGTCGTAAAGATTCAAGTGAGTCTACAGATAATGCCTTGTTGCACAGTCCACGTGGGCTGTCCGTGGGCCAGGCAGGCAGCTGGGCGGACCAGGGCGGCGGGGCTGGTGGGGACGGGGCGCGGAGCTGCCTGCGCCGTGGGCGGGGTAGGCGGGCCTTCGGGACTGTGCGGTTTGCATTCAGAGAAACTGCTTGCGGTGCCAGCTCCGTCTTCCAAGCACCCGGGGCCGGGCGGGTGGCCCGAGCGGCCTGCGGTGCCAGCTCCATCTTCCAAGCACCCAGGGCGGGGCGGGTGGCCCGAGTGGCCTCGGCTGCCAGCTTATTGCTCTTAGTTGAAAGTATTATTAAAAAAATGGGTTTACAAGGAGGGGTCAGCTTCAGGTATTTTGATGGAATCAAGATGCATATCGTGGGGAAAGGAGAAACATCTGTAACAAAAATAAATTAGTAAAAATTGAAAAAAAAAGAGATGCACATCGCATGTGCATTTTCCTTTCAGGGCGTGGTCACTGCCGCCACGAGCCTCATCACCACCTTGGCCCAGAAGAGCCCGGAGGAATTCAAGACCTCTGTCTCCCTGGCCGTCTCCAGACTGAGCAGGGTGAGTCTGTGGGTGGGCATTGGGATTCGGGGTCGGTTTCGATCTCAGTTCTTTCATGCAGTTGATAGATTAGCGTACCCTTTAGAAGGCAGGATATTTGGCACAGTGTGTGAATTCAAGAGCAAAAGCCTGGGTGGTGACCAGTGAACCTTCCTCTTGACCTTGAGCCAGCTGAGTCCTGTTGTGTGAGGAGGTGCCCCGAGCAGAGCACTCCAGCTCTGCTCACCCCTGGCAGGCGGGGCTTGCGGGTCCGGAGGGCTGCTCCGGGTCCTCCCTGTCCTCACCGCTGTGGCCTCAGCCCTTGCTCTCCCTCCCTTCGCTGCCTGAGCGCTTCGAACCTGTCAGCCCTGCGTGTTCGAGCGCCATGGAAACGGGCCGCACAGCACGCGTTCTTTTGTTTTGTGCTTTTCATTCATTTTTGATGCCAGGTAAGATTTTTGTGAATCCACAGCTGCCTTTCTTTGTGACTTAAAGTGCCACACCTGGGAGCTCTGTGGAGCGAGGCTACTCTGACCTCCGACACAGGAGATGGGGAAGCGCAGGGCTGTGGGGTAGTGGAAGTGTAATGTCTTGGGGCCAGTCGTGTGTTTGGAAGGTTGATGGAGTGTCTGCCCTGCTGGGGGCCGTGTTGGAACTGCAAGGGAAGGAAGCGGTTCACTTCTGGCCTTCCGGCCTTGGTGAGCTCATGGCAGGGATGTATGCTTGGGGGCCATGGGGGTCTGGGCTGGGGTCAGGACACCAGCTTCTCCCTTTTGTGTCTCACTCACTTTCTGGTCCACAAAGACTGAGTCCATAGGCTCTGTAGTATTCTGTGCCGAGAATCAGCAGCATCGTAGGTATGTGTCCTGCAGATGGGATCACAGCTGCCCCCAGTGATGACGGGCGGCTCCACGCGTGAACTTGGAGCAGCTGTGCCCTTGCCGCTAAAGTACAGAGGAGTGTCATAAACATTCTCAGCACGTGGACTGAAACCACGGCCTATGGAACCAGAACCAGCATGGCCTTGGGGTCTCTGCAGGGGGTCTCCTCCTGGGACACCTGTCCGAAGTGCCTCACCTGTGCTGTTTTCCAGATTGTCACGTCCGCATCGACAGACCTGCAGGACTACACTTACTACTTTGTCCCGGCTCCATGGCTGTCAGTCAAACTTCTGAGGCTGCTGCAGTGCTACCCACCCCCAGGTATGACTGGGAGCACAGACTGCTCGGACAGGATCACCTTGGCCTCTTGGGGTCAGGCCTTCTGTTTGTTCTCTTTATTTTTTAAAAAAATATTTTTATTTATTATTTTAGAGAGAGAGGAAGGGAGAGAGAGGTAGAAACATCAATGTGAGAGAGAAGCATCAATCGGCTGCCTCCTGCACGCTCCCTACTGGGGATCGAGCCTGCAGCCCCGGCATGTGCCCTTACCAGGAATCCAACCAGGACCTCTCAGTCCGTGGACGACGCCCAGTCACCTGAGCCACACCTGCTGGGCTGTTTATTCTCTTTAAATGTCCTTTCCTGATGCTGGTTCTTATCCTGTGGACCATCGTGACTTTCCCAGAGCAGCTAGTGGAGAACTCAGGATGTTGTTAGGATCTGGGATCTTCTCTGTTTCTGTATAGTATCAGAACTGTGCAGGTTTTTAAAACAGTCTTTTAAAGTAAAACTTGAAACCATTAGAAACTTTGTACCCTAAATTGTTAATCTGTGTAAGCTTAACACACACACCAAGGACATTTTTGTGTTCATGTTTCATTCTGAAATGTTGATTTGGTTGATGCCTTAGGTATCTAGAAACAGAATTTCTAGTACACCTTCTACAAAGATTGCTTTGTTGTAACCTTTACATTTGAACCTAACTTTTTTTTTAAATTAATTTATTTTTGTTACAGATGTTTCTCTTTTTTCCCCCATAGACTCCCTCCTCCCGATCCTGTCCCCCCCGCCCCCCAGCCTGGTTATCTATGTCCATTGGTTATGCATACATACTAACTTGTTTTTATACAGGCTGTTTGTTAATTTCAAATAACAGCTACACTAAGTATCCTTTTTTTTTTTATTCTCACTGGAGGACATTTTTCCAGTTTTTTTTGTTCAGATAGAGCGGGAGGGAGAGAGAGGAAGAGAGAGAGAGAGAAACATCGATGTGAAGGGACACATCGAGTGGCTGCCTCCCGCACGACCAACCAGGGCCGGGGACAAACTGCAACCAAGGTACGTGCCCTTAGCGGGAACCGAACCCGGGTCTCTCTGTACCGCAGGCCGACGCTCCAACTGCTGAGCCAAACCGGCCAGGGCCTAAGTATCTTTTATACTAAGTATGGACCACACAGCCTTGGTGTGGGAGGGGCCCAGCCTCCCCCCAGGTGCCCATCAGCCCAGTAGACCTTTCTGTGGAACTGGCCACTGCCTCCTTCTCCTTCCGAGATCTGGGGACATGGACTCAGACCCCCACCATCCCCACCTGCCCACGGATGTGAGCTTCATGACCCTTGTTGTCCTTTCCGACTTCAGGTTCTGACTTTCTCGGCTGTTTCTGATGTGCTGTAGTTTGGGAACTTCCCCCCACCCTCCCCCTCGTGCCTCTAGGTTGAGGTCTCTTGGGGCTTCTCGGGCCCTGCTCTGCGTCCACCTGCCCTGGGGGGATGGTTTCGGTGGGCGTGCTCCACAGGTGGCTTCTGATGCTCTGTGCTCTCTGCTTTCTTAGTCTTCTTGGCCCATTGTTTCTTCTGGCTTGAGTGGAAATTTAAAGTTTTCCTTCTCTTTGTTTTGTTTTTTTGTAACATTTTCTTTATTTCTGTAATAAGACAGAAAAAATATTTTCCCTAAAACTTAAAAAAAATTTATTGATTGATTTTAGAGAGAGAGGAAGAGGGAGAGAAACATTGATTTGTTGTTCCTCATATTTATGAAATTATTGGTTGATTCTTTTATGTGCCCTGCCCTGGGATCGAACCCGCAACCTTGGAGTATGTGGACAATGCTCTAACCAACTGAGCTATTCGGTCAAGCCCCCTAAAACTTTTATGTCATGTGTTGTTCATGTGTCTGAGATATCTTCTCTTACATAATGTGTCTCAGTAAAAGAGTTGTGTGTGTTACTTCATTAAAACTTATGTGTAGTTTACCTGGCTATTAAATCACCCCATTTTAAATGGCTGTATAATCTGAATAGCCTGTTTCTCCCCAGTTTGCGATGATGTGCTAGTCAGGACCTGAGGCGTGCAGCTGGGAGGGCAGGGTGGCTGTGGGGAGCTGGCCCGATGGTTTTCTGTCCCGCCCAGAAGACCCTGCTGTGCGAGGCCGCCTGACTGAGTGTCTGGAGACGATTCTGAACAAGGCCCAGGAGCCACCCAAGTCCAAGAAAGTGCAGCACTCCAACGCCAGGAACGCCGTGCTCTTCGAGGCCATCAGCCTCATCATCCACCACGACAGGTGAGTGGGCCTCCTCTTGCCACGGCCCTCTCCAGAGCTGGGGAACGCGGTCCTCTCGGACACAGGCGCACTCTTCCTCGCTGACCTGAGGCCTCGGGCTGCCTAGTGTCCATCTACCCTGTGGGCTCCAGGGCATGGCTGCGCCCTCTTCCCCAGCAGTGCAGCCCTCCTCTCCATCCACGGACCTTCGGAATTGCCACGTCTCCCGAGAGGGCCTCTGCTGTTTCTCTGGAGCACCCCACTGCTGATGGGAAGGGCGGGGCGCCATTCTAGGTGTCTCGTTAGCTTTCATGCGGCGCAGGTCATCTGGGCAGTGTGGAGATGACCGTGGTGCCCGCACAGCCCAGACAGGGCACTGGCCCCCTGGGGCAGCGGGCTCTGCTGCCTCGCTGCCTCTGCGTGGCTCCTGTGGTCGCGCGCGCTGCCTGCACGTGGCCTTGCGCCTGGAGCCCTTCCGGCTCCTGTGAGAGCAGCAGGTGGCCCAGTGGGCTCTGAGGCAGCGCGGGGCGCGCCATGGGCCGTCTTCCACCGCACTGCCCTCCGCGTGCTCTCCTGTGAGTCGCACTGCAGACGGGTATCTGCAGTGAGAGGAAGCCTTTGTCTCCATCAAATGTGTTTAAAGAGCCACAGCCTCTGAGGGCAAAGTGAGGAGTGAGCAGAGGTCTGCCTGTCTCGGGGCGGCTGCGTCTGTGTGGTCAGGCTCTTGTGCAGGTTTCCCCAGGCCGGTGGCCTTGGCTGAGCTCACACTCCTGGCCACAGCCCGCCAGAGCCCCGAGGTGACTGCCACACGCTTGGGGTGGGGTGCAGGAGGTGCCCCTGTTGTCAGCAGCTCTTTGGAGTTGGTGGAATTGTGCAGATGTGCTCAGAGAAGCTCTCTGTGGGCACCACCAGAGGGATGTAAAACTGACTTTGGGGTTTGCGGTCAAGGCTGCTGTGTCTTGGGAGGCCCCGTGGTCTCCCTGCACAGTGTGGCTCTGTGAACTGACACAGCGTCGCTGCCTGCCACACTGACGTGCGCGGCCCCACTCCCCCACCTCCCCACCTTGCAGTGAGCCGAACCTACTCGTTCGCGCCTGCAACCAGCTGGGCCAGTTCCTGCAGCACCGGGAGACCAACCTGCGCTATCTGGCCCTGGAGAGCATGTGCACGCTGGCCAGCTCCGAGTTCTCCCACGAGGCCGTGAAGACGCACATCGAGACCGTCATCAACGCTCTGAAGGCAAGTGCTCTCGTCCCCTGGGGGCGCTGGGGTGCTCCTGTCACACACATCACTCATCACTGGGGTGGGCGCAGGGGCTGTGGAGAGCGTGCCGCCAGGCCATGCTGCTCCGGGCCTGGGCTCCCCCTGCACAGCGGACGGTGGCCCGGCTCTGCCCTCTGCCTGAGAGACTGTCGTGACGGGCAGTGTCAGACACAGCTCAACATGCGCCAGAGCCGATAGAGACAGCTCTTTTCAGTAGAAAGATAAAATATTTTGTCTTTGTCTCTAAGAAAAGTCATTCTTTACAAAAGAAAACTGACATTTTCAAGGAATTGGAATCCTAGATGTGGAAGAGCCGAGCCGAGCTGCCTGTCCTGTCGGCAGACACGGCAGTGTCCATGTCTTCTCGGGTGCAGCCCTCAGAGAGCTGGGGCCAGGGCTGGGCTCACTGTCCTGTCCTGTCCTGTCGGCAGACGCGGCAGTGCCCATGTCCTCTCGGGTGCAGCCCTCAGAGAGCTGGGACCAGGGCTGGGCTCACTGTCCTGTCCTGTCCTGTCGGCAGACGCGGCAGTGCCCATGTCCTCTCGGGTGCAGCCCTCAGAGAGCTGGGACCAGGGCTGGGCTCACTGCTCTGTCCTGTCGGCAGACACGGCAGTGTCCATGTCCTCTCGGGTGCAGCCCTCAGAGAGCTGGGACCAGGGCTGGGCTCACTGCTCTGTCCTGTCGGCAGACGCGGCAGTGTCCATGTCCTCTCGGGTGCAGCCCTCAGAGAGCTGGGACAAGGGCTGGGCCCACTGTCCTGTCCTGTCCTGTCGGCAGACACGGCAGTGTCCATGTCCTCTCGGGTGCAGCCCTCAGAGAGCTGGGACCAGGGCTGGGCCCACTGTTCTGCATCAGGCTTGGAGCGCGAGCCCCAACTCCATTGCTTCGAGTGTGCGTGCATTTAATAGACATCATTGGTGCCCGATTGGAATGGGACACACACAGGGTTGGAGTGACCTCGTGTTACCCTGGGCCCTCCAGGCCTGGTCAAGTGCGTGCTCAGCCTCTGCTGGGCTCACAGAACGCCCTGGCTTTGCACGTCATGTGGCCTGCACAGGTCCTCAGGCCATTCTGGGCTGAGAAACTGATGTGCAGGCCCGGGTGGGGTCCCTCAAGCTCCCGGCAACACGGAAGGTTCCGGTCTGTGACCACACTGCCGATGTCCCCTAGGAGATGGAGCTTGGTCCTAGGCAGGGCAGGGGCGAGGGGGCAGTGAGTTGGCAGTGAGGGCTCTGCTGACAGTCTGTGCTCAGATGGTGAGTGAGTGTCGGGTCGCAGTGCAGGCCCCTCCACCCAGCCCAGGTTTTGTCCTGGGCTCCTCACTCTGTGCCTTGTTCCCCCAGACGGAGCGGGATGTGAGTGTGCGGCAGCGGGCTGTGGACCTCCTCTATGCCATGTGTGACCGTAGCAATGCCCAGCAGATTGTGGCCGAGATGCTGAGCTACTTGGAGACGGCCGACTACTCCATTCGAGAAGAGATTGTGAGTTCTGACAGCTTTTCTTCGTCCCTGGCCAGAGACCCTTGTGAATCTTAGCTTGTTTCTCTCAGAAGTTCTGCTCAGGTCCACAGACTTTGCTGCGAATCTCCTGGATGCTTCAGCTCTTCAATCAGCATTTCTGGTGGAGCCTTTCAGTCTCTGAACAGCCCGTGGTTGGCTTTTCTGGCCCCGTCCACGATTCCCGTGCACACTTGTGCGCTCCGTCTGGGGAGGCTGCAGCGGCCTGGGGCTGAGGGCACCTGAATCCAGACTCCCACGGGCAAACTCTAGCTTCAGTTACAGTTTTGGAGTTAATACTTCTTTGCTAGGCCCTGGCTGGTTTGGCTCAGCGGTTAGCGTGTCGGCCTGAGGACCAGAGTCGTGGATTCAATTCTGGCCAAGGGCACGTACCTCGGTTGTGGTTTGTCCCCAGCCCTGGTTGGGGTCATGTGTGGGAGGCAACCAGTCAGTGTCCCTCTCACATTGATGTTTCTCTCTCTTCCTTTCTTTCCCTCTCACTCTATCTGAAGATAAATAGAAAAATGTCCTCAGGTGAGGATTTAAAACAAATGCTTCTTTGCTGGCACATTTTCCCGTTTCCCGGGGCAGCTCTCGGAAAGGGAGAGCCTGCGCCCGTTTGTGATGCTGCAGTCTTAGTGTCCAGTGATGTTCGGTCGTTTGCAAAGAGGTGCACACTGCTACAGACTTTGAGCTCAGCCACGCCTCCCGACTGTGAGGACTGGCGTCATGAGGAGTGGGGCGCGGGGTCCTGCTCGCCCGGGCCAGCAGAGAGGGGACCTGTGCTGTGTGCAGTCCACGCAGGGCTGGCACCGGTCTCCCCAGGCCTCTCAGCCTCAGCCTCAGCCTGTGTGGAGAGGAGCCGGCGAGGCGAGCGGCCCTGGGGCCTCCCCATCCTGGGAAAGGTGTTTCTTGTTGTCTTTCTGGGGCAAAGTGCAGCTGAGGCCTCCTTGGGGAATCTGTGGAGCGAGTGCTCAGTGTCCGAGCTGGCTGTGAGCGACCTGCTGCTGGGTGGGTGTGCTGGGCAAGGTCAGACTCTCCGCTTGCTGGGGTCACGGAGTGCATGCTGTGACCCCCTGGCCCGGCAGCACTGTGGCCGTGCTTCAGCAAGGAGGAGCTCAGCTGCCTTGGAGCAGAAGGTCGAGTCAAGCTTCTCAGATGTCGACGCTTGAGTTGAGCTGTCTGCCAGCTAGAGAAGAGGGCTTGGAGGCACAAGGATGAGGGTGTGGGGGAGACCGAGGTGTACGGTGGGCTGGGCTGGGTCAGCTGGCTCCGGGCAGGAGGCCCCAAGAACAGGAATGCGGGCAGAGGGGCGCTATGTGTGGGCTGGGCTGGAGGTGTGGTCTGGACATCTGTGGGTGGGCCTGGCTCTGGACAGGGTCGCTGCTCTGGGCGCTGCGAGCAGAGGCCGAGGGCGTGTTCTGACGGGCGATGGTTTCCTGAGGTCCCGAGGGTGAGTCAGCTCCGTGTTGGCTCTTATGCCTTTTATTTATTTATTTTTATTTTTGAAATGTTTTCATTTATTTTTTTCAGAGAGAGAGGAAGGGAGAGAAAGATAGAAACATCAATGTGAGAGAAACATCCATTGGTTGCCTCCCGCACGCCCCCTACTGGGGGTCAAGCCTATAACCCGGACCTGTGCCCTGACTGGGCATAGAACCAGGACCTCACAGCTCAGGGGACGGCGCTCAGTCCCCTGGACCTCACTGCTGGGCAGGACGATGCCTGTAAATGGGAGGGACAGTCCTGTTTTATTTATTTATTTATTTTATTTATTTTTATCCTCACTGGAGGACATTTTTCCATTTTTTGTTCAGGTAGAGTTGGGGGGAGAGAGAGGAACAGAGAGAGAGAGAAACATCGATGTGAAAGGGACACATCGAGTGGCTGCCACCCGCACAACCGACCAGGGCCGGGGACAAACTGCAACCGAGGTACATGCCCTTAGCGGGAACCGAACCCGGGTCTCTCAGGACCGCAGGCCGACGCTCTAACCGCTGAGCCACACCGGCCAGGGCAGTCCTCTGTTTTAATCATGTAGGTGTGAAGCAGACTCTCATTCCCCGGGGAAGTGCTCTGTCTGTCCGTCCATCTGGCTGGCTGTGTCTAGCAGTTGTCTTGGCTGCTGGGCATCCGCCCGGGGTGCACTCATGTCCTACCCACAGGCGCCTTTCTGTCCATGGGGAGGACACGCTGTAGGCAGGATGGCAGATGTGCTCATCATGTGCTGAGGATGGACGGAGACGGGCCCTAGATCCTGGGGGCCTCGGGAGACATCCTGCCGTGGGGGGCTGGGAGCTTCTGCAGGATGTGGTGGTGAGCTCACAGGAGAGGATGAAGGCATGGAGGCCACTGGGGGCCGTGGGCAGTGGGACGCAGGGCTCCAGCTCACGCGGTGGGGCTGAGGGTGGTGACGGAATGTGTGTTCTGGAATGTGCTCTGGGTCATGTGGAGCCGCATGGAGGCCGAGGGCTTGGCAGAGCAGGTGGACGTGCTCCGGGCTCCAGCTTGGGTCTGGGTACAGTGGGAGGGTGGAGGAGGCTTGGTGGCGTGGGGGTGGTAGTGCCCACATGAGGGCCGGCGGCTCACCAAGATACGGTCTGTCTGGGGCAGCTGGTGCTGTTCAGGTGGGTGGCTTTGCACGAGGAGAGGGGACTCGGGACAGGGTCTGGCTGTGGCCAGCCCGGTGCAGTTGCCCTGCAGCGGTGATGCGGCCGCAGAGCCTCTGAGGTGCGTGGGGTAGGTGAGCGGCTGAGCCGTCCGTGCAGAGTGGAGGACCCCCCGAGAACGCCTGCTCCACGTGCGGGTGCAGGAGGTGCGGCGCAGGGTTGGCCTGGCTGTGGTCAGTTGGTCCTCGTGTGCTCCAGCAGCTGCGCCCCACGTCTCCTGTGTTCTGGACGTGTCCTGTCGTGTCTGCTGCTGGAGGGTGGTGTGGCTTCCCTCAGTCAAACCTGCGAGTCTTAAACCATCTGGGCTCCTTTGAGACCTGGTGGGAGCGTCCCACTGCTGAGCTTGGCCTGGTGATCCCGAAGCCCCGTGGGGTGCCCGCTGTCGAGGGGCTGTGGGCACCTCCCCTGAGCAGCTGCCCCTGCAGGTGCTGAAGGTCGCCATCTTGGCGGAGAAGTATGCCGTGGACTACACGTGGTACGTGGACACCATCCTGAACCTGATCCGGATTGCCGGCGACTACGTGAGCGAAGAGGTGTGGTACCGCGTCATTCAGATTGTCATCAACCGGGACGACGTGCAGGGCTACGCCGCCAAGACGGTGTTCGAGGTACCCCGCTGGCCCCGGGGAGGTGCGGTCCTGGGGTGCGGCGACTTCCCTTCCGTCCTTCCTGTCTCTGGAGGGTCCAGCTCTTGTCCTGCTAACCCCTCTACTGGACTCTCAGCTCTTCCTCACCCCAATCTGTGCATCACCAACCATGGGTGGGACACTCGGCTCTGGGGAGGCCAGCTGAGCTCAGAGCCCAGGGCTGGCACCTCGGGCTTGCCTCCCTGTGCGTGACAGCCTGCGGGGGTCCCTGGAAGGATGCTGAGGGGCACTGTCCCTTGCCTGGGCCTGAACTTCAGCTGTGGGGAGCTTGGCTCTCATCATGGGTGGGATTGGCCGCGTCTCTGCCTCTAGGGTCCCTCTGCTGCTGCTTCTCTGCTGCTGGGGCAGGAGGGCAGGAGGGCCTCCCGCTCGGGCACATCTCCACACCTGCCTGCTTCCTTGACCATCCTCTGCTCGCTGTCCCACAGGCGCTGCAGGCCCCCGCATGCCACGAGAACCTGGTCAAGGTGGGCGGCTACATCCTGGGCGAGTTCGGGAACCTGATAGCTGGGGACCCAAGATCCAGGTGAGATGCCCCTGGGGACTCAGGGAGCATCTGGTTCTGATGTGGGGCTGTGCCTGCCGGTTCTCACGCTGGTGGTCTGACGTGGCCGGGGGGCAGCCCAGAGCACGACCCCTGCGCTCCGGCTTGCCGGCTCTGTGCCCCGCGAGCTGCACAGACAGCAGGGTCCTGGTTGAAAGTGCGAGTGTGGGCCTGGGAGCCCTGCCCAGGAAGCGGTCCCCGAACGGAGCGGCTCTGTCCCTGCTTGGTGCCCTCGGCTCAGGCTCCCGCCCGTCTGCTCTCCCTCCCTCATAGCCCGCTGGTGCAGTTCAACTTGCTGCACTCCAAGTTCCACCTGTGCAGCGTCCCCACCCGGGCCCTGCTGCTGTCCACCTACATCAAGTTTGTGAACCTGTTCCCGGAGGTGAAGCCCACCATCCAGGACGTGCTGCGCAGCGACAGCCAGCTGAAGAATGCCGACGCGGAGCTGCAGCAGCGGGCCGTGGAGTACCTGCGGCTGAGCACGGTCGCCAGCACCGACATCCTGGTACGTGGGCCTCGGCGCGCCCCCCCAACCCCCAGCCCGCAGCCGTGCTGATCTGCCCCTCCCTCACAGGCCACAGTCTTGGAGGAGATGCCCCCGTTCCCGGAGCGGGAGTCGTCTATCCTAGCCAAGCTCAAGAAGAAGAAGGGCCCGGGCACCGTGACGGGCCTGGAGGAGGGCAAACGAGAACGGGGCGCCGATGTCAACGGGGGCCCAGAGCCAGCCCCAGCCAGTGCCACGGTGGGTCCCTCCCTGACGCCAGCGCCCTGTCCGAGCGCCTGTGCTGCCCAGTCCTAGATTCAGGGCCAGCAGAGCATTTGTCTGGGGAGAAGTTTCTGTTGAATAGAAAAGTGTGTGCCGAGAGCCTGGTGGTGGCCCCAAGCCTGAGGCCTTCTCGGTCCTGCACCTGGGACCCCAGACATGCCCGACTGGCTTCTAGACCGAGTGGCGCTGTCTGGGCGCCCGCTCTGCTGCCAGCCCTCCCCATCTTGACCCCATCTTAGGAAACGTCATCACGCGCCTCTTGGGCGGGATTGCTGCTCAAGCAGTCCTGTCCGGCTGCTCTTTACCGGTCGAGGTGGACCCAGCTTGCCGTTCTTGGGGTTCCCAGTGTGGCTTGGCTGGAGTTCCCTGTGGCGCAGCACGCAGTGGGAGCGCTCACATGTGCCCGGGGCTGCGTCCCTCATGCTGGCCGGTGGGGATGTCTTGCTAGAGCTGTGCTGTCCCCAGCTGGCTGGGAGCTCCCGGGGAGCAGGCACAGCAGCCTGGCCCCATGGCCGACCCTTCGGCAGCGACTGCTTTCCCAGGCCCTTAGGCTTTCTGCTTGTTCCGATGGAAGGAAGCCGGGAGAGCTGTGTCTCCTCTGCAGACTCTGGTCCCGTGGAGGGAATAACGCACTCACCCGTGCCAGGTGGCTGTGGTGAGGACACACATCGGAGGTGACATGTGCTGCGCACAGCGTGCTCACGCCCGAGTCCTGGTGCTCCTGGGCATGTGGGCCTGCTCACAGTCCTGCCCCGCAGACCTCACTGTGAGCCCTCACCGGGGCCTGCTGCCTTCTCTGCAGAGGCACCCCTGTGGGCCGGCCCCTGCGTATCTCCTGCTGAGACCTGCTCTGTGGCCCAGGAAGTTTGAGTTTCAGGGTGAATTGCTTCTGGAGTGAACGATAAATGTGTGCTTTGTGTTCCAGTGCTCACCCCAATGAAGGGGTGTTCTTTGCAGGCCTGTGCCTTTGACCTTGTCCCGTGGGCATAGAGTGAGCTTGAGCCTGAAGGCAGCGCAGGGCTGTCTCTCTCAGGCTGCTGGCGCTGCTTGTGAAGAGGCCAAGAAGGCCGTCCTGCCGCCAGAGATGCGGTAGACTGGATTCTGGAGTGATGTGGTTTCTGCAGGTTGTTCCCATGCGTGTTTGTTCATGAGCTGGTGTTTGCTTGTGCTCCGTCAGGCCAGCCTGGTGAGACACAGCAGCCCTGCCCCGCACAGCAGCCCTGTGTCTGGAGGGAGACTCACCGTGGGGGGTGTGCAGGGGTGGAGCGCAGGCCTCCTTCCCAACGGGAAACACATCACGGTGTGGCCCCAGATCGTCATTGACCGACTTCACCTCGTGGAGGGCCCAGTGGGACACCCTGGTCGGGCAAGGCGGTGTTCCAGGACAGAGCGACTCACGTCCTTGGCTCTTACCTGAGATGTAGTCCCAGTGATCATCAGAACCCCACATGTGGCCAGTGGGCCCAGAGGTGCAGGGTCCCGGGTCGAGCTTCAGCAGTGGGGCTGGTACTGCTCACAGGAGTGAGCATCAGGAGAGCCTTGTGTGTCCCGTGGCATCAGCGTGGGTGAGCTCAGAGCCGCTTTGTTCTGTCTGCACCAAGTTCAACGCAGTTATTACTGTTATTTTTTAAATCTTTCATTGATTTTTTTAAAATTCTTTTTTAGAGGAGGAGGAAGGGAGAGAGAGAAACATCGATGAGAGAGAACATGGATTGGCCGCCTCCTGCATGCCCCCCACTGGGGATCAGGCCCACAACCCGGGCACGTGCCCTGACTGGGAATCGAACTGGGACCTCTCAGTCCATGGACGATGCTCAGTCCACTGAGCCACACAAGCCGGGCTTAATATTATTTTGAAAAATGGTTGGTCTGGCCCGGTGGTGTGGCTCAGGGGTTGAGCATCAGCCCTGTACCAAGAGCTCGCTGGTTCGATTCCCGGTCAGGGCACGTGCCCAGGTTGTGGGCCAAACACCAGTGGGGGGCGTGCGGGAGGCGGCAGTCGATGTTCTCTCTCATCCATGTTCCCATCTCTCTCTCCCTCTCCCTTCCTCTCTCTCTAAAATCAATAAAGAAAAAAAAATTCTTTTTAAAAAGTTCTTTGTAGACTTTCAATGTGCTTTTCTCCGTGAGACAGCGAGCAGAGCGGCTGCTCCGAGGGCGCCTTGCGCTCTCCGCCTCTCCAGCTGACAGCCTGTTCGTCTCTTCCACGGCACTCTCCTCAGAAGTGTTTCCACGCAGATAACATCTGTGCGAAGAGGTGGTGTCTCCGCCCTGTGCGACGTGCCGCCTCGGGCGTGCTGACCCTCAGGCCCGACTGTGGGCGGTTGTGTCCCGGAGACGCTGTGGCCTCACCCCGACCGGCACACAGCCCAGTGGCCATGGGAGAGACGTGGGCCCTGACCCTCTTCTTCCCTGTTTTCCAGTCCACGCCTTCTCCATCGGCAGACCTCCTGTGTCTGGGGGCCGCGCCCCCTGCACCTACAGGCCCCCCACCCTCCGCCGGCGGGCTGCTTGTGGACGTGTTCTCGGACTCGCCCTCTGCGGTCGCACCTCTTGCTCCCGGCTCTGAGGACAACTTTGCCAGGTAGTTGATCTCCTGCTTCCTGAAGATGGATCCTGTCTGCCCCTGACCCCTGACCCCTGACCCGGGCCCCTGGTCAGCTGGGTGGAGTGGACAGGGGTCCTTTCCTCCCAGGTCCTCACAGGCAGGGGCGAGGGCCTGCAGTGCTGGGCGGGTGGCTCTGGGCTCCTCGTCCTCGTCGTCGTCCTCGTCCTCGTTGTCTTGCCTGAAGGGACCCGGCAGGAAGAGCGGGGTCAGGCGGAGAGGCCGCGGCTGCCCGTGTGCGATGTTCCTGGGCGCTCAGCTCCGCTCTGCCGGGCGCCGGCCTCCCTGCAGCTCCATCCTCACTCCCTGCTGACTTGGCCCTTCTCTGTGTCTGCCTCCTGGGCCCCAGCCATGTCTTAAGTGACGTTTTTCAGCTGCATCATCGTTGCTTCATGCGATAAAGTCTGCGGCCGCAGCTTCCTCCTCCTCTTGCTTCCAGCTCCGTCCTCGGCATGTACTGTGCCTGCTCGAGGGGTCCGTGCACTGGCCCTGCACCACGCCGCACCCCTGCCCTTCCTGCCTGGTGTCCCCCTTGTGTTTGGTGTGTGGGTTTGCACCTCTCCCCTGCTTGTGCTCTGCCCCCATGGAGAGCAGTGCCAGGCTGTGCCCTGCAGAGGAGTCTTCAGGACTGACTCCTCGTCCTCGGTGTGCCGGGCGAGAGCAGAGCTCATGTGGCCTGGGTTTGTCCCGTCTCCGTCCCCTGCACGCAGCTCTGCTTCGTGCTGCTGCTTGGCGGTGGCTGCGGGAGGGCGGGTGTGGGGCCAAGAAGCTCTGAGACCCAGGGCGCAGGGCCCCTCGTGCTAGAGCAGCGTGTGTCCTGGGGACGATGCTGGGTCCTAAGCTGGGTGTTGGTCTGGGCAGTGTCCAGGCAGGACTTCATCCAGCATTCCTGCCTTTCGATTCTGCAGGCCCTTGGGAGCTCTGCGTCGCTGGGCTCAGGCCAGGTGGCTGCTGAAGCTTCCTGGGCCACTCGGGTGCCCTACTGGAGGGCGGGAGGCGGGGCCATGTCCAGGTGCTCCAGCGGCCGTGTGGGACTTGGGCTGTCTGGGCCTTTCTGTGGCTGCACAGACTAATGGGGTAGCTGGTGTGAGTTTGGTGTGGGGTGGGTGCTGAGTGCTTGGGGCATACACCGCCACACCCCTCACTGGTCCTGGTGTGGGGACATTTGCACCCCCAGGCCTTTCACAGTGGTCTGCATTAGCCCAGAATTCCACAAGGTCATCTTCAGGTTGCGCTGACCCTTGAAAAGAACCAGACATGGCCCTGGCCGGTTTTCTCAGTGGTTAGAGCATCGGCCCACAGAACAATGAGTTGCGGGTTCGATTCTGGTCAAGGTCACTTGCCTCGGCTGTGGTTCGTCCCCAGCCCTGGTCAGGCTCGTGCAGGAGGCAACCAGTGGATGTGTCTCTCACGTCGATGTTTCTCTCTTTCCCCTCACACGCTGAAGATAAATGGAAAACTATCCTCGGGTGAGGATTGAAAAAAAAGAACCGGACATTGACGATTAGGCTACTTCTGTCACTTAGTCACTCAGTGGACACCCTTCCTGTCTCCTTGAGAAAACATCATTTTCTGGTGGCTTAGTCCCCACCGGCTGCTGCGTGTGCTGCTGGCCATGCGTCTGCATGGGTGGGGCGGGAGCCTGGGTGAGCGGAGCAGTGGCCCCGGGCTGTGGCCTGGGGACGCCACAGCCTCAGTCGCCTCTCTGTGCTGTGGGAGTCCCGGGAGCGCCTGGGTCCCAGTGGCTGGGTCTGGGCCTTGACCACACGTGTCCTCGGGTGTGTCTTGAAGAAGGCAGTGTGCCCTGAGTGGGCTGCGTGTACCTTGGAGCTTTACGTGTGTCTCGAGCTGGTAGAGAGGCCTGGACGAGGCATCGAGCAGGGGCCGCATAGTGAGTGGACACAGGGTGAAGCCAGGCCCGCCTGCCTCCTGTGTCCACTGCTGCTGCTCCCTGTGCTGCCTTCTTTGCGGCCTGGCCTGGCCTGGCGTCCACTGGGCCTGCGAGGCTGCGAGCGGTGCTGCCTCGGGGCCTGCGGGCGAGGGGAGGCCAGCACACCCTGCGCCTGGGGACTGCGAGGCGGGCAGGCCGCGGCCACGGCGAGCACGGGCACGGCCCAGTCCCACGGCGCTGCCTGTGGCCCCGCTGCCTCCTGACCCACACTTTCCCCTTCACCTGCCACTCCCGGGCGGGGAGGACGGTGGCTCCTGCTGCCTTCGTGCTGATGTTGCAGGACTGCCCAGCTTCCTCTTCCCCGTTCTTCAGGTCCCAGTTCACCACGATTGTGATTTATGTGGGAGGAGGCCCTTAAGCTCCTCTGAGATAAGTACAAGTGAAAACTAACACACACGTATTTTATTTTCCTCCAATTCTGTGTAGTGAGCGGAACCCTGGGCCCTGTGCAGTGCAAAGGAACCTGCGTGGAGGAGGGGGAAGGGAGAAGGGGCGGGGCGGGGGACAGGTGGGCAACGTTGTGGAGTGGGGTGCTGCCCAAGTGTTCTCACAGAATGCCGTGGGAATGCTGCTGCTCATCCCTGGGGTGAGGTCGGTGCCGCTGTCCGACGGGAGAGGCTGGGGTCCAGCCTGAAGTGTGTGCGTGTGTCTGGATGCTGGTGCCGGCAGCTGGGAATTGCTGACCAGCAGGGAGGCAGGCAGAGGGCTGTCCTCTGAGCGGTCCCCACTGGGTCCCTGCTGTCTGCTCCCTCTCTGCCTCTGGTGGGCCTCCTCACGTGTTCCCGGTGGGCGCTCCTCACGTGTTCCCGGTGGGCGCTCCTCACGTGTTCCCGGTGGGCGCTCCTCACGTGTTCCCGGGGGGCGCTCCTCACGTGTTCCCGGGGGGCGCTCCTCACGTGTTCCCGGGGGGCGCTCCTCACGTGTTCCCGGGGGGCGCTCCTCGGTGTTCCCGGGATATTTTCCCACTTCCCCTCCCTCGTGTTCCTCAGTGGTCTTCCTGGCTCAGTGCTCATCAAAGTCTTTAAGGGCAGATCTCGTATTTCCAGGGGTGGCTGGGAGTGACTCACATGCTGTCTTCTCTCCCCCAGGTTTGTCTGTAAAAATAACGGTGTGCTGTTTGAAAACCAGCTGCTTCAAATTGGACTTAAGTCTGAATTTCGGCAGAATTTAGGTATGTATTTTAATTACTTAATGAAAATTCTTTTAGAAATTGTGGGGAGCCCTGGCTGGTTTGGCTCAGCAGTTAGAACACTGGCTTGTGGACCAGAGAATCGTGGGTTCAATTCTGGTCAAAGGCACGTACCTCGCTTGAGGTTTGGTCCCGGGCTCTGGTCGGGGTTGTGTGGGAGGCAACCAGTCAATGTATCTGTTTGACTCTCCCTCCCTCCCTCTCTGATGATAAATGGAAAAATATCCTTGGGTGCGGATTAAAAAAAAAAAAAAGAAATAAATGATGGGGAGGAAATATTTCCAAGTCACACATCTGATAAGGGTTCAGGCTCCAGGATACAAAGAGCACTTCAGCGCAGCGACGGGAGTCCCGCAGCCAGTTAGACAGCGGACAGAGGGCTTGTCCTGCGCTAAGGAGGACCCACAGGTGGCCAAAGCGCGTGAAAAGATGCTCCGCGCGTGGTCGTCAGAGGAATGCAGACCAAACCCCAGGAGAGCCTGTCGAAGCGGCTCTGGTCACAGAAGCAAAAGAAGCGTTGGCAAGACATGGAGGGACCGGGCCGTGAGCTGCGCCGGGAGCACGGACCTGTGGCTGCCGGGCAGGGTGGAGGTCCTCCAGAGTCGAACAGGATCGCCCTGCTGGGTGGGTCAGTGGGTTGGAGTGTCTTCTCATGCACCAAAAAAAAGTTGGGGTTCAGTTCCTGGTCAGGGCTCATACCTACCGCCATTGGGGCATGTATGGGAGGCAACAGATTGATGTTTCTCTCTCTCCCCCTTCCTCTTTCTGAAATCAATAAACATATTCTCAGGTGAGGATTTAAAAGAAGAAACAAAGGAAGAAAAAAATTAAGCAGAATTAATGTAACCAAGCAATTCCACTTCTGGGCACGTCCCCCCCGATTTGAAAGCAGGGTCTTGAAAAGCTGTTTGTGCCCATGTGCCCAGCGGCAGTCCTCACAGCAGCTAAAACACGGGAGCAGCCTGAGTGTCCGTGGATGGAGGACGGACACACAGAATGTGGTCCGTCCACATGGGGTATCAGTCTCAGAGGGAGGGCCTCCTGATGCCTGCCACGACGTGGGTGGACCTGGAGGGCACTGCCGAGGGAATGAGCAGACAGGGCTGGCACTGCGCGATCCCACCCATATGGGGTCCCTAGAGGAGTCAGCCCAGAGACGGGAGGAGTGGTGGGCCGGGTGGGGGAGGGGCAGGCCGTGTTTGATGGGAAGATGGAAGCGGTGCTCCTGAGCTGCGCACCCCGTGGCTACGGCGCAAACAGGTCAGCGCTGAGAGGAGAACAGCATCTGCTCTCCCGGCGCCTCGGTGTTGTGAGGACTTAGTCACTGTCCCCACTGAAAATGGACTGTGACGGTTTAGTCCTCCTTTGATTAAGGTGTGACACCGGGCCTAGGGGCTACGTGGCTTAGGGTGGCTGATTCTGCGTTTGGGAGGAGTGGTGCTGTGCCCTGTCCCTCCGGGTGTCGGAGGTCCCTTTCTGTGCTGGACGCGGAGGGAGCGAGATGCGCAGATCTGCACGTGCCCTGTCCTGACGCAGACGGCCGAGGCGCTCTGTCCCTGCCCGCCCTCGGGCTGCGTGGCCCGCATGAGACCAGCGTTTCCTTCCAGGTCGCATGTTCATATTCTATGGGAATAAGACCTCCACACAGTTCCTGAACTTCACTCCAACGCTGATCTGCTCAGACGACCTTCAGGCCAATATCCTTGGTTCTGTGCCCCGTGCCCCTCACAGCAGCCCTTTGGGGTTCAGAGCAGGGCTTCGAGGAGGTTTAAAATCCTAGCAAAGGGTGCTGGGTGCAGGCGCCTCAGGCGCTGTTTGCACCAGCAGGCAGGCGTCTGCCCCTGCGCATTGCCTCCTCGGAGTCCCGCCCGCTCGCTTCGCTGTCCTGTGACATGGTCCGTCCCTCAGAGCGCGGGTCCTCCGAGGGCCTCCCAAAGCAGCAGCTGCCCAGAGCAGGTGCGAGCTCCTGTGGGTGAGCTGGTGTCCGCTGCGGTGACCACGCAGATGGAGGCTCACGCTGACGAGGGTCCGCCTGCGAGGGGAGTGCTCCGGCCAGTGCCCTGCGTCCTTGTTTGCTCCCTCCCCGGCCGGGCAGAGCAGGGCGGCCTGCCCTGAAGCCTCCTCACCCAGGCCGTGTCCACTCTCATCCTGAGACGAGTATGCTTCGGACGTAGCCTGTTGAAGCTGTGTTTCAGAATAGTCATGAAAAATACGTAGGATCAACTGTATCAAAGTTTTCGTCCAATTCTACACAGTAGTCTGAGCACCACTCTCTTGAGGCCCTTGTGGAACATCTCTTATCTCTGGGCTCCCTGGGTCTGGGGGACCACAGGGCTGGCTTGGCTCAGACCCACTTCCCGTGTTGGAATGGCCTCCTTGACACGCACACATCTGAGCCTGCAGACCAAGCCTGTGGACCCGACGGTGGACGGGGGCGCACAGGTGCAGCAGGTGGTCAACATCGAGTGTGTGTCGGACTTCACCGAGGCACCCGTCCTCAACATTCAGTTCAGGTGAGTGCAGGCGGTACGCCTGCTGGCTGGTGGGTGTGCTTGGCCCCGGCTCCGGCCTGGGGCTCGAGGGCTGGGCCTGCATACAGCTGTGTCCTAGGTGCTGCCGTTGGCCTCGCCGCAGCACCAGCTACAGAGGATGGGGTGGGGGGAGCCCAGATTCTGTGAGGCCGGTGTGGTTCCTGCTGGCATGTCATCTCCCCAAGGCCCAGTGCTTTCGAGCTGAGAAACCAAGGGGCCTGCCCTGTGGGGCTGGGGCAGCAGGTCCCGGGTGCTGCTTGGCCCGCTGCTCCGGCTCCAGACCTCGTCTGCTGCGTGTGTTTTTGCAGTTGTACTCGGGGCAGACACACTGTTTTGATTGTTTAAAAATTTTTTTTCTTTTATTGGTTTTAGAGAGGAAGGGAGAGGGAGAGAGAAATAGAAACATTGATGAGAGAGAACAGCGATTGGTCGCCTCCTGCACGCCCCCCACTGGGGATTGGGCCCACAACCTGGGCATGTGTCCTGACCGGGAATCGAACCGGCGACCTCTGGTTTTTAAAAAACGATTATTTTGGTGGTGCTGCTGCTTTATTATTATTTTTCAACAACTAAAGTAGAGTGTACATGGTTGACTAGTCAGTTCCCTGTTGGGTGTTTGTAAGGTTACATTTTTAGAAACGCATGTTTTCAAACATTAGTACATAGAGAACTGGAATCGTGTACTGTGTAGAATTCAGGGAAATATGCACATTTTCGTTGCATTCTGTAGATAAACTCTTCATGAACAAAAGAAAAGAAGCCTGACATAATTAAACCAACTAGGAGTTGTAGGACAGGGACTATGGGGAAAGTGAGGAGATGGTAGCTGTCCTGAGATTGGGGTGTCCTGCCCGAGGCTGGTCCTGGGGGTGTGATCGCCCTCAGTGCTCTGCCGGAGGAGTGTGCCACCCGCAGGTGGCGGGGTGGGCACGTGGCGTGGGCCCTCCTCAGCGGTGGTGCTGACACAGACTGAGCCGCCTGTGGGCAGACCGCCCCTCTGGCAGGTGCTGCGTCGATGAGGCAGGAGCCCCCACCTTTGGTCTCACCCCTTGCCTGAGCCCTGGAGACGTGCCTGCAGCCTGCGATCTTCAGCACATCCCTGTCCTGCAGGTACGGGGGCACCTTCCAGAATGTGTCTGTCAAGTTGCCCATCACCCTCAACAAGTTTTTCCAGCCCACGGAAATGGCTTCTCAGGACTTCTTTCAGCGCTGGAAGCAGCTGAGCAGGTGAGCCGGGTGCTGTGGCTGCGGTGTGGGGAGGCTGGGCCGTGGTTCCAGCTCGGCGGAGCCTGATGCCGGCCTTTGTGTCTCAGTCCCCAGCAGGAAGTGCAGAGCATTTTCAAGGCAAAGCATCCAATGGACACAGAAATCACCAAAGCCAAGGTGACGGGCTTGTGCATGGTGTCCCGAGTCCCCCTGTGGCCCTGTCACCACCAGTGTCCCAACACTCCCTCTTCCTTTGCACAGATCATCGGGTTTGGTTCCGCACTCCTGGAAGAGGTCGATCCTAATCCTGCCAATTTTGTGGGAGCTGGTATCATCCACACCAGAACCACCCAGATCGGGTGCTTGCTGCGTTTGGAGCCGAATCTCCAGGCGCAGGTCAGGAGGAGGTGCTGCCTGCACTGAGCTGTTGTGTGTGATTGCCCCCAGGGAGACAGTCCGCGTGGGGCCCTGAGTCCTGGCAGACGTGTGCACTGGTAGCCACCCGCCCTGCACATACAGCCTTCCCCCCGCCCCAGAAAGCTCCCTGGTGCCCTCGCGGCCAGCTCCGGCCTGCCCTCTGGCAGCTGCGGGCACTCCTCTGCCCAGTGGGCTGACCCAACCCTCCTGCTGATGGACTCGTGGCTGCCCTGGTGGGCATTCTGGGCAGAGCTGCTGTGTGTGCTCCTGGACGGGCCTCGGTGCCGACGTCTGTTCCCCTCATCCGGGGGGACACGTGCAGTGTGGGAGCGCGGGCTCCGGGTGGATGTGTCCTCCACCTGCAGCAGCTCCACGTGCCCCGTCAGACCCGTCCAGCCTTGGCAGCCTTCGGTGCTCGCGTCTGTGTAGAGCAGGGGGTCGGGGAGGGGCTGGGGGGCGCGAGGCCGCTGCCCGGGGGCTGACCTGCTGTTGTCTGTTTCAGATGTACCGGCTCACACTGCGGACGAGTAAGGAGACCGTCTCCCAGAGACTGTGCGCGTTGCTGTCAGAGCAGTTCTAGTCCTGGGGACAGGTCAGGCTCTGGGCCTGCGTCTCCTCGCCTCTGCCATTGTCTGCACACCGTGCCACACACAAGCACCTGTGCGTGCCCAGCGCAGGCCCTCCAGCCTCCTCCCTCGTCCCTCGGTGGACGGAGCGCAAGCACGTGTGAGGAGAGGCTGCGCCTGGGCTGCAGCTGGCCTGCCAGGTCAGGAGGGGTGTGATCCTGGGATCCGTCTTCACAGAAATCAAGACAGTTCTGTGGTGAAACCTACAAATTAAAGGGAAATTAGAAGTTTGGATGAAAGTTTCTGGACTTTCTCAGATGTCACCGCCGTGCGCTGCTCGGAGACAAGCGGCGGCGCTTCTCGTGGGCCCGTCTTCAACGAGGCCGTGGGGGCCACCAGGGCAGGGGTGCGTGCCGGGTCCCCGTGGCCTGGCCCGTCCTCCGGACCCGGCCTGAGCATGGAGCGCACAGGCTGCAGCGCGGAGCACCGCTCTGGGGACGGGTTCCGGGCGGCAGGACCGTCTGTGTTCCGTGTCCCACACGCCGTGTGTCCTGGTGGTCCCGCTGCTTCCTCCTGGCTGTGTCCCAGGGTGTTTGTGGTGCCACCTGATGGTGCAGCGTGGTGCCTGGCACCCTAGAGGATGTGGGCCAGCCGCACCGCCTTTGGGTCCCGCCGTAGAGGCTGGGGCAAGTTTCCACCTGTGCTTGGAGGGCTAGATGTGACCGGCAGAGAAGATCTGGCAGGCGAGCCAGCCTCTCCCTGTTGGTGGCCGTAGCTGCCGGTGCAGTTGTCCCTGGGTCCCCGTTGCAGCCGCGCTGCAGACTGGCTGCATGGATGCAGGAGGCTCAGCGAGCGGAGCCGGCCAGGGCGGACGGGAGCTCCTCCGCATGCCGCGCTCATTGTTCGGCTCTCGTGCTTATCACCCCACCTTGGCCACCAGGCTGCATGCCTGCACCCCGAGGTGGCCGGCCAGGGCACAGCCGAACCAGGGCCTCTGTCCTGCTGCGGGCTGGTGTGCAGAGGACCCAGGAGCCCGGGCTCCGTGGGTTCTGCTGGTTTCCCAGCAGGCGCTGGGCACCCCAGACATGTGCCTCAGCCCCATGGGGGTCTGTGCTGCGGTGCAGGTCCTGGGCTGGGGCAGATGCAGGAGACGCCATCTGGGTACTGGGGTACCCCACACTGGGGACGCACGGTGTTTGTGTAACCCCCATGGTGCATGCTCTGGACCCGCAGTGACCTGAACAGCCAGCACCTGTGTGCCCCTCAGGGTCCCCAGGGTCCTCGGCTGGACCCAAGTGGCCCTCAGCACTGGCTGTTCAGTGTGTGACCCTCCCTGCAGTGCTTTCGTTCAAGCTGCTGGGCAGCGCGTGGTGCTGGGCACTGTGTGTGGGCGCTGGCGTGGCCAGGGTCCCTGTTGTCCATCGGTGCCCTCCCTAGAGCTGTGTCCATGTACAAGTGTCTCTCTGGGGGCGAGCCGTCCTAAAGTATGTTTCTTCCCAAGGGAAAGTGAGTGCCAGGACAGTGACCAGAATATATGGGTCGTCCCTGGGGTGAAAGCACCCTGCCTGCGGCTCGAGGCCCATCGTGCAGGCCTTGCTGGCCATCCACCGGATGACACCAGCAGGGCCCTGCTCTGGGTGGGGCTGTCCTCCAGAGCATAGCTGCCCGGCCACGGGGAGAAGCTTAGGGGCGTTGGAGGTGGTGTGCCTTCTGCTCCACTAGTTGGTTCAGGGTGTGTGGTTGCGCCTGTGGAACCCTCCTGCCGGACCTCCACCTGGCCTCGGCTCTCCCCCTGCAGTGTGTGTGGGTGGTCTGCCTCCAGAGGCCATGGGTCTGAGGGACGTGGGACCAGGGGCTCCTTCGTGGGGAATGAGCCCACCGAGCTCACAGGACGGGGTTACCCAACCACAGACTGGGAGCAGGGTCCCACAGGATAGAGGGCCTCTCAGGGGAGTCCTGAGTGAGGAAGCAACCCTGGAGGTGGCCTGGGCAGGGCGAGGGCTGATGGGGAGGGGTCCTGGCCTGATCCTGGCCCAGCGATGTGGGGTAGGCATGCTGTGGTTCGCGGATGATGTGGGCTGGGAGGACACGCGGGGCTGGGCCGGGGGAGGACACAGAGCTGTGGGCAGCCTCAGTGCCTTGGCCAGTGCAGTTTATTTGTGACGCGTTCACAGGCTCCCTGAGCACAGTGCTGGGACACCCTCCCCAGGGCGGGCTGGGTCCGTGGGCAGGCGTCCATGCTGGTGGTGCCTGTGTCCACCTTCCTCTTGCCCTCGCTCCCCAAATGCTGAGCTTCCCTCCCCAGACACCCTCTGGAGCAGCCTTCCTCAGGCCGGTCCCAGGTCTAGCTGGGCGGGCTGGGAGGCTGTGTGGATGATTGGGGATGTGGCCTGAGAGTCGTGGGGGCAGGAGGCCCGCAGTTCACTGCAGGCTGTTGGGTTGGGCTGGGGTCTGCGGGACCTGTCCTGCAGATGCCTGGGTGAGCCGCGCCCAGGGCTCTTCCAGGCCATGCCTAGAAAGGGGCCGCTGGGCACAGCGAGTGGGGGGCTGGGAGGTGGTGCTTCGTCCTCTCACGGGGTGTGTGCCGGGCCTAGTCTTTGCAGTGCCAGGGTCCGCAGGCGCAGCGTCTGAACACGTGCAGGGTGAGCACCAGCTGCTGGCCCGGTGCCGCAGGGTCTGGGCAGGGCAGTGTCAGCTGCTTCTCCTGGGAGCTGACGGGGTGGCAGCAGCTGCACTGTGTGTCCACTTGATTGGTGTACGTGTTGAAGCTGTCAAGAATTTGCCACAGAGTGCTCGAGTCAGGGCCGTGGCCTCGGGGGGGGGGGTGGCATTCCTCTCCAGTCACCCCAGAGAAGGGCACACCCAGGCGTGGCCCTCAGGGCGTGGCTTCTGGCTGACCTCCCCAGCTGTCGGGGTCAGCTGCAGGCAGAGCTGAGGCTGGGCTGGAGCGCACAGCTGGACCTGCCAGACCCCCAGGTGGAGTCTTGGGCGAGGCAGGCTCCGAGCTCGGAGCCCGACGACGGATGGAGGCTGCCCGGGCCCAGCAGCTCACCTGGTGGTGGAGGCGCAGACGCCCACGCAGCGGGTCACTGTCACGTTGGCCGTGCACCCCTGGTAAGTGACCTCTTCCTGAAACTCCCTCACACTGCAGACCTCTGAAAGCCCAGAGGCAGGCAGTGAGCGCCAGCCCCAGGGGGCACTGACAGGCAGGTGCAGGTGCAGCCTCGGGCTCTGCACTGACCCTCCCACGGGTAGGACTGGTGTCCCTGCGGGGCTCTGAGCCTCGCTTCCTCAAGCCCTTCTGCGTGGGGTGGGGAGTAATGCCGGCCCCGTGGAGCCAGGAGGGGCCAGGACACCAATGCTCTACCACTCAGATGGGACTGGATCCTGGGGGGCTGTCAGCACTTTTCCTGGGCCCCCACCCAGGTCATCTCCCTTTGTCTGAGCCCCACTGATCTCAGACCTCACGGGGACAAAGCCTGCTGGTCTCCCCTGAGGTCAAGGGCTTTCTCAGGACAAGACACAGCCCCACACTGGTCCCCAGCTTCCCCCGCCACCTCCCTCCCAGCTCATACCCACCTGTGAGCATAGGTATGTCTGTGCCGGGCTCAGAACCTGTGGAGGGATGAGAACAGGATGTCAGTGTCCCCAGACGGGGACTCCCTGCAGGGGCTGTGGGCCCGGTGCAGACCTGTGAGCTCTGGCCTGCCTCCCACCCCGTGTACAGACGGTGCTGGCAGGCCGCTCGGGCTCCCTGGCACCAGGCAGAGCAGCACGGCCATCAGGGACGGCCAGGGTGGGGCTCGAGCGAAGTAGCCAAGAGGGTCCTGAGCGAAGCTGGCGGTCTGCCCTGCTCTGTCCGCTCCGCCCGTGTGCAGGGCCTCCCTGAGGCTCCAGCCCTGCCTGCCCTTGCTCTGCTGGAGGTGGGCATCAGAAGGCAGGTGGGGACCGGACTCTGGGTGTCCCCATGGTCCCCACTGCCCCCAGCGGCCCTCCCCTCCTGATCTCTCTCTGGCTCACTCCCCGTTTCCTGGGGTCCCCGCCCAGTGGACAGCCTGCACCCAGTCCTTTTCCCACAGGAGAAACGTGTCACTGTGAACAGCCTGCCTGGGGCTTGTGAGGGGAGCCTGGCCCAGGCAGCAGATGCCATGGAGCAAACACCCAAAAGGGAGGCGACTGGCATCCTGGAGGACAGGGTGTGCCCAGGTCTGCGTGCAGGAGGGCAGACTGGCAGCTGAAGGCAGCTGCAGGGCTGAGGCTCGGGCTGGACAGACCAGCGGGGTACAGGGGCCCTGCTGCTAGTCCCAGCTGGGTCCAAGTGGTCACCTGGGGTGCGGCATGGCCTGCCCTGTGCGGTGTAGGGGAAGCTGGCAATAGCTGCACCTCGGATCCCTGCCAGCCCTCACCTCCTCTGAGGACCACAGGGAGCAGCAGTGGGAGGCTGCCGAGGACAGGGAGCCCCTCAAAGGGAGGCCAGGACTGTGGGAGGGGCTGAAGGGAGGGATGGGGCCTGAGCAAGCCAGGTCCAGGACTAGAGGTGGGAAAGGGGACCAGTGGGGGAGGCCAGGTGCTCATTTCAGTCAAACGGGGGGGGGTTTGCTGGGGAGGAGCCTGGGGAGGGGGAGGGAAGAGCTGGCACCCACCAAAGAGGGTTGAGAACAGACCCCAGGGGTGGGGGAACATGTGGCACTAGACAGGCCAGAAAGAGGGGAGGCATGGAGAAGTGTGGCGGGAGAAGTGTGAACCACACTCTGAGGGCACAGCTGGGGCACCACAGCTGAGACCCACAGCTATAGGCTCAGAGCAAACAGGCCAGAGCAGAGGGATTCCCCAACCACATCGGTGCTCAGCACCCTGCGCTGTCCTACAGCCCAAGCAAAAGCGAAGGCTTCAGGGGGAGAGAAGCAGACATGCCCACCACGGGAATAGTGTTATGACAGGTGTGACATGAGTACAGAGTTGGAGACGGAGTCCCTGAGCCAATAGAGGAACCCCAGTGGTCCTTGGGCAGTGTGCGGAGATAGGAGAAGGTGGGGACTCCCTGGGACACCCCGAGTGCTGTGGACCAGAGCGGAGAGGCTGGGAGGAAGCAGGGCCCAGGGTCAGAAGGTGGGAGAGGACAGCACTTACTGGAGGAGCTGGGCGTGCCTGTGAGGGGAGAGGAGACAGAGGATCCGCCGGTGGGGGGGGAGGAGCTTCTGTGTGCAGTGACGGAGCTGGTCAGGAACACAGTGGTCAGCAGTCCAGTGGGACGAGGATGACTGGTGGTGAGGTTCGTGCCTGGAGAACTGGGGATTGTGGTCACCCCGACAGTGGATGACATGAGGCTGGGCAAAGGAACTTTTGAGGTGAGAGAAGTGGACTGAGAGGTGGTAAACATGGTACCCGTAGGAGCAGAGTGAGAAGTAAACATAGTATGTGGCCAGCTGGGTGTCACTGTGGCAGTGTGTGTCCCAGGGGTCCCCGTGGCTCTACTGGTGGTCCTGTGGGAGATGGTGGTACCTGGAGCAGATGTGGAACCAGAGTGGGCAGGTGCAGAAGGGATGGATACAAGGGAGGTAGAGGTTTTGGCGGTGCTGACAGAGTGAGGGCCCAGGGTGGTCCCAGTGGTGGTCATGGTTCCTGGTGGGGTCGTGGGTGAGGACACAGTGCCTGTGACGTGTGTGGTTGGAGGAGAGCTGCCAGTTGGCCTGGCCGTGGAGGCGTGAGGAGGGTGGGACCCTGGTTGGGTTGGCGTGATGACTCGGTGAGTAGTGGGAGTGACCGAGGAGGTGGCCGTATTGGGAACATGAGTGGAATGAGTGGTGTTGGATGGAGATGCAGTGGGGTAGAGGCTGGTGGTCTTGAAGGAGGTTCCTGTGGGTGGACCTGTACTGTGGGAGGCGGTTGACACGGAACCGGTGGGTGCAGAGTAAGTGGTGAAGGGAGTGTGTGGTTTGTTGGGTGTGGGTGTGGCAGTGTGTGAGCCTGGGGTCCCCGGGGCTCTACTGGTGGTCCTGTGGGAGATGGTGGTGCCTGGAGCAGATGTGGTCCCAGAGTGGGCAGGTGCAGAAGAATGGATCCAAGGGAGGTAGAGGTTTTGGCGGTGCTGACAGAGTGAGGGCCCAGGGTGGTCCCAGAGGTGGTCATGGTTCCTGGTGGGGTCGTGGGTGAGGACACAGTGCCTGTGACGTATGTCATTGGAGGAGAGCTGCCAGTTGGCCGGGCCGTGGAGGCGTGAGGAGGGTGGGACCCTGGTTGGGTTGGCGTGATGACTCGTTGAGTAGTGGGAGTGACCGAGGAGGTGGCCGTATTGGGAACATGAGTGGAATGAGTGGTGTTGGATGGAGATGCAGTGGGGTAGAGGCTGGTGGTCTTGAAGGAGGTTCCTGTGGGTGGACCTGTACTGTGGGAGGCGGTTGACACGGAACCGGTGGGTGCAGAGTAAGTGGTGAAGGGAGTGTGTGGTTTGTTGGGTGTGGGTGTGGCGGTGTGTGAGCCTGGGGTCCCCGGGGCTCTACTGGTGGTCCTGTGGGAGATGGTGGTGCCTGGAGCAGATGTGGTCCCAGAGTGGGCAGGTGCAGAAGGGATGGATACAAGGGAGGTAGAGGTTTTGGCGGTGCTGACAGAGTGAGGGCCCAGGGTGGTCCCAGTGGTGGTCATGGTTCCTGGTGGGGTCGAGGGTGAGGACACAGTGCCTGTGACGTATGTCGTTGGAGGAGAGCTGCCAGTCGGCCTGGCCGTGGAGGCGTGAGGAGGGTGGGACCCTGGTTGGGTTGGCGTGATGACTCGTTGAGTAGTGGGAGTGACCGAGGAGGTGGCCGTATTGGGAACATGAGTGGAATGAGTGGTGTTGGATGGAGATGCAGTGGGGTAGAGGCTGGTGGTCTTGAAGGAGGTTCCTGTGGGTGGACCTGTACTGTGGGAGGCGGTTGACACGGAACCGGTGGGTGCAGAGTAAGTGGTGAAGGGAGTGTGTGGTTTGTTGGGTGTGGGTGTGGCGGTGTGTGAGCCTGGGGTCCCCGGGGCTCTACTGGTGGTCCTGTGGGAGATGGTGGTGCCTGGAGCAGATGTGGTCCCAGAGTGGGCAGGTGCAGAAGAATGCGATCCGAGGGAGGTAGAGGTTTTGGCGGTGCTGACAGAGTGAGGGCCCAGGGTGGTCCCAGTGGTGGTCATGGTTCCTGGTGGGGTCGTGGGTGAGGACACAGTGCCTGTGACGTGTGTCGTTGGAGGAGAGCTGCCAGTTGGCCGGGCCGTGGAGGCGTGAGGAGGGTGGGACCCTGGTTGGGTTGGCGTGATGACTCGTTGAGTAGTGGGAGTGACCGAGGAGGTGGCCGTATTGGGAACATGAGTGGAATGAGTGGTCTTGGATGGAGATGCAGTGGGGTAGAGGCTGGTGGTCTTGAAGGAGGTTCCTGTGGGTGGACCTGTACTGTGGGAGGCGGTTGACACGGAACCGGTGGGTGCAGAGTAAGTGGTGAAGGGAGTGTGTGGTTTGTTGGGTGTGGGTGTGGCGGTGTGTGAGCCTGGGGTCCCCGGGGCTCTACTTGTGGTCCTGTGGGAGATGGTGGTGCCTGGAGCAGATGTGGTCCCAGAGTGGGCAGGTGCAGAAGGATGGGATCCAAGGGAGGTAGAGGTTTTGGCGGTGCTGACAGAGTGAGGGCCCAGGGTGGTCCCAGTGGTGGTCATGGTTCCTGGTGGGGTCGAGGGTGAGGACACAGTGCCTATGACGTGTGTCGTTGGAGGAGAGCTGCCAGTTGGCCTGACCGTGGAGGCGTGAGGAGGGGTGGGACCCTGGTTGGGTTGGCGTGATGACTCGTTGAGTAGTGGGAGTGACCGAGGAGGTGGCCGTATTGGGAACATGAGTGGAATGAGTGGTGTTGGATGGAGATGCAGTGGGGTAGAGGCTGGTGGTCTTGAAGGAGGTTCCTGTGGGTGGACCTGTACTGTGGGAGGCGGTTGACACGGAACCGGTGGGTGCAGAGTAAGTGGTGAAGGGAGTGTGTGGTTTGTTAGGTGTGGGTGTGGCGGTGTGTGAGCCTGGGGTCCCCGGGGCTCTACTGGTGGTCCTGTGGGAGATGGTGGTGCCTGGAGCAGATGTGGTCCCAGAGTGGGCAGGTGCAGAAGAATGCGATCCGAGGGAGGTAGAGGTTTTGGCGGTGCTGACAGAGTGAGGGCCCAGGGTGGTCCCAGTGGTGGTCATGGTTCCTGGTGGGGTCGAGGGTGAGGACACAGTGCCTGTGACGTATGTCGTTGGAGGAGAGCTGCCAGTTGGCCTGGCCGTGGAGGCGTGAGGAGGGTGGGACCCTGGTTGGGTTGGCGTGATGACTCGTTGAGTAGTGGGAGTGACCGAGGAGGTGGCCGTATTGGGAACATGAGTGGAATGAGTGGTGTTGGATGGAGATGCAGTGGGGTAGAGGCTGGTGGTCTTGAAGGAGGTTCCTGTGGGTGGACCAGTACTGTGGGAGGCGGTTGACACGGAACCGGTGGGTGCAGAGTAAGTGGTGAAGGGAGTGTGTGGTTTGTTGGGTGTGGGTGTGGCGGTGTGTGAGCCTGGGGTCCCCGGGGCTCTACTGGTGGTCCTGTGGGAGATGGTGGTGCCTGGAGCAGATGTGGTCCCAGAGTGGGCAGGTGCAGAAGGGATGGATACAAGGGAGGTAGAGGTTTTGGCGGTGCTGACAGAGTGAGGGCCCAGGGTGGTCCCAGTGGTGGTCATGGTTCCTGGTGGGGTCGAGGGTGAGGACACAGTGCCTGTGACGTGTGTCGTTGGAGGAGAGCTGCCAGTTGGCCTGGACCGTGGAGGCGTGAGGAGGGTGGGACCCTGGTTGGGTTGGCGTGATGACTCGTTGAGTAGTGGGAGTGACCGAGGAGGTGGCCGTATTGGGAACATGAGTGGAATGAGTGGTGTTGGATGGAGATGCAGTGGGGTAGAGGCTGGTGGTCTTGAAGGAGGTTCCTGTGGGTGGACCTGTACTGTGGGAGGCGGTTGACACGGAACCGGTGGGTGCAGAGTAAGTGGTGAAGGGAGTGTGTGGTTTGTTGGGTGTGGGTGTGGCGGTGTGTGAGCCTGGGGTCCCCGGGGCTCTACTGGTGGTCCTGTGGGAGATGGTGGTGCCTGGAGCAGATGTGGTCCCAGAGTGGGCAGGTGCAGAAGAATGGGATCCGAGGGAGGTAGAGGTTTTGGCGGTGCTGACAGAGTGAGGGCCCAGGGTGGTCCCAGTGGTGGTCATGGTTCCTGGTGGGGTCGAGGGTGAGGACACAGTGCCTGTGACGTGTGTCGTTGGAGGAGAGCTGCCAGTTGGCCTGACCGTGGAGGCGTGAGGAGGGTGGGACCCTGGTTGGGTTGGCGTGATGACTCGTTGAGTAGTGGGAGTGACCGAGGAGGTGGCCGTATTGGGAACATGAGTGGAATGAGTGGTCTTGGATGGAGATGCAGTGGGGTAGAGGCTGGTGGTCTTGAAGGAGGTTCCTGTGGGTGGACCTGTACTGTGGGAGGCGGTTGACACGGAACCGGTGGGTGCAGAGTAAGTGGTGAAGGGAGTGTGTGGTTTGTTGGGTGTGGGTGTGGCGGTGTGTGAGCCTGGGGTCCCCGGGGCTCTACTGGTGGTCCTGTGGGAGATGGTGGTGCCTGGAGCAGATGTGGTCCCAGAGTGGGCAGGTGCAGAAGAATGGGATCCGAGGGAGGTAGAGGTTTTGGCGGTGCTGACAGAGTGAGGGCCCAGGGTGGTCCCAGTGGTGGTCATGGTTCCTGGTGGGGTCGAGGGTGAGGACACAGTGCCTGTGACAGTGTGTCGTTGGAGGAGAGCTGCCAGTTGGCCTGGCCGTGGAGGCGTGAGGAGGGTGGGACCCTGGTTGGGTTGGCGTGATGACTCGGTGAGTAGTGGGAGTGACCGAGGAGGTGGCCGTATTGGGAACATGAGTGGAATGAGTGGTCTTGGATGGAGATGCAGTGGGGTAGAGGCTGGTGGTCTTGAAGGAGGTTCCTGTGGGTGGACCAGTACTGTGGGAGGCGGTTGACACGGAACCGGTGGGTGCAGAGTAAGTGGTGAAGGGAGTGTGTGGTTTGTTGGGTGTGGGTGTGGCGGTGTGTGAGCCTGGGGTCCCCGGGGCTCTACTGGTGGTCCTGTGGGAGATGGTGGTGCCTGGAGCAGATGTGGTCCCAGAGTGGGCAGGTGCAGAAGGGATGGATACAAGGGAGGTAGAGGTTTTGGCGGTGCTGACAGAGTGAGGGCCCAGGGTGGTCCCAGTGGTGGTCATGGTTCCTGGTGGGGTCGAGGGTGAGGACACAGTGCCTGTGACGTGTGTCGTTGGAGGAGAGCTGCCAGTTGGCCTGACCGTGGAGGCGTGAGGAGGGTGGGACTCTGGTTGGGTTGGCGTGATGACTCGTTGAGTAGTGGGAGTGACCGAGGAGGTGGCCGTATTGGGAACATGAGTGGAATGAGTGGTGTTGGATGGAGATGCAGTGGGGTAGAGGCTGGTGGTCTTGAAGGAGGTTCCTGTGGGTGGACCTGTACTGTGGGAGGCGGTTGACACGGAACCGGTGGGTGCAGAGTAAGTGGTGAAGGGAGTGTGTGGTTTGTTGGGTGTGGGTGTGGCGGTGTGTGAGCCTGGGGTCCCCGGGGCTCTACTGGTGGTCCTGTGGGAGATGGTGGTGCCTGGAGCAGATGTGGTCCCAGAGTGGGCAGGTGCAGAAGAATGGATCCGAGGGAGGTAGAGGTTTTGGCGGTGCTGACAGCGTGCGGGCCCAGGGTGGTCCCAGTGGTGGTCATGGTTCCTGGTGGGGTCGTGGGTGAGGACACAGTGCCTGTGACGTGTGTCGTTGGAGGAGAGCTGCCAGTTGGCCTGACCGTGGAGGCGTGAGGAGGGTGGGACTCTGGTTGGGTTGGTGTGATGACTCGTTGAGTAGTGGGAGTGACCGAGGAGGTGGCCGTATTGGGAACATGAGTGGAATGAGTGGTGTTGGATGGAGATGCAGTGGGGTAGAGGCTGGTGGTCTTGAAGGAGGTTCCTGTGGGTGGACCTGTACTGTGGGAGGCGGTTGACACGGAACCGGTGGGTGCAGAGTAAGTGGTGAAGGGAGTGTGTGGTTTGTTGGGTGTGGGTGTGGCGGTGTGTGAGCCTGGGGTCCCCGGGGCTCTACTGGTGGTCCTGTGGGAGATGGTGGTGCCTGGAGCAGATGTGGTCCCAGAGTGGGCAGGTGCAGAAGGGATGGATACAAGGGAGGTAGAGGTTTTGGCGGTGCTGACAGAGTGAGGGCCCAGGGTGGTCCCAGTGGTGGTCATGGTTCCTGGTGGGGTCGTGGGTGAGGACACAGTGCCTGTGACGTGTGTCGTTTGAGGAGAGCTGCCAGTTGGCCTGACCGTGGAGGCGTGAGGAGGGTGGGACTCTGGTTGGGTTGGCGTGATGACTCGTTGAGTAGTGGGAGTGACCGAGGAGGTGGCCGTATTGGGAACATGAGTGGAATGAGCGGTCTTGGATGGAGATGCAGTGGGGTAGAGGCTGGTGGTCTTGAAGGAGGTTCCTGTGGGTGGACCTGTACTGTGGGAGGCGGTTGACACGGAACCGGTGGGTGCAGAGTAAGTGGTGAAGGGAGTGTGTGGTTTGTTGGGTGTGGGTGTGGCGGTGTGTGAGCCTGGGGTCCCCGGGGCTCTACTGGTGGTCCTGTGGGAGATGGTGGTGCCTGGAGCAGATGTGGTCCCAGAGTGGGCAGGTGCAGAAGAATGGGATCCGAGGGAGGTAGAGGTTTTGGCGGTGCTGACAGAGTGAGGGCCCAGGGTGGTCCCAGTGGTGGTCATGGTTCCTGGTGGGGTCGTGGGTGAGGACACAGTGCCTGTGACGTGTGTCGTTGGAGGAGAGCTGCCAGTTGGCCTGACCGTGGAGGCGTGAGGAGGGTGGGACTCTGGTTGGGTTGGCGTGATGACTCGTTGAGTAGTGGGAGTGACCGAGGAGGTGGCCGTATTGGGAACATGAGTGGAATGAGTGGTCTTGGATGGAGATGCAGTGGGGTAGAGGCTGGTGGTCTTGAAGGAGGTTCCTGTGGGTGGACCAGTACTGTGGGAGGCGGTTGACACGGAACCGGTGGGTGCAGAGTAAGTGGTGAAGGGAGTGTGTGGTTTGTTGGGTGTGGGTGTGGCGGTGTGTGAGCCTGGGGTCCCCGGGGCTCTACTGGTGGTCCTGTGGGAGATGGTGGTGCGTGGAGCAGATGTGGTCCCAGAGTGGGCAGGTGCAGAAGGGATGGATACAAGGGAGGTAGAGGTTTTGGCGGTGCTGACAGAGTGAGGGCCCAGGGTGGTCCCAGTGGTGGTCATGGTTCCTGGTGGGGTCGTGGGTGAGGACACAGTGCCTGTGACGTGTGTCGTTGGAGGAGAGCTGCCAGTTGGCCTGGCCGTGGAGGCGTGAGGAGGGTGGGACCCTGGTTGGGTTGGCGTGATGACTCGTTGAGTAGTGGGAGTGACCGAGGAGGTGGCCGTATTGGGAACATGAGTGGAATGAGTGGTGTTGGATGGAGCTGCAGTGGGGTAGAGGCTGGTGGTCTTGAAGGAGGTTCCTGTGGGTGGACCTGTACTGTGGGAGGCGGTTGACACGGAACCGGTGGGTGCAGAGTAAGTGGTGAAGGGAGTGTGTGGTTTGTTGGGTGTGGGTGTGGCGGTGTGTGAGCCTGGGGTCCCCGGGGCTCTACTGGTGGTCCTGTGGGAGATGGTGGTGCCTGGAGCAGATGTGGTCCCAGAGTGGGCAGGTGCAGAAGGATGGGATACGAGGGAGGTAGAGGTTTTGGCGGTGCTGACAGAGTGAGGGCCCAGGGTGGTCCCAGTGGTGGTCATGGTTCCTGGTGGGGTCGAGGGTGAGGACACAGTGCCTGTGACGTGTGTCGTTGGAGGAGAGCTGCCAGTTGGCCTGACCGTGGAGGCGTGAGGAGGGTGGGACTCTGGTTGGGTTGGCGTGATGACTCGTTGAGTAGTGGGAGTGACCGAGGAGGTGGCCGTATTGGGAACATGAGTGGAATGAGTGGTGTTGGATGGAGATGCAGTGGGGTAGAGGCTGGTGGTCTTGAAGGAGGTTCCTGTGGGTGGACCTGTACTGTGGGAGGCGGTTGACACGGAACCGGTGGGTGCAGAGTAAGTGGTGAAGGGAGTGTGTGGTTTGTTGGGTGTGGGTGTGGCGGTGTGTGAGCCTGGGGTCCCCGGGGCTCTACTGGTGGTCCTGTGGGAGATGGTGGTGCCTGGAGCAGATGTGGTCCCAGAGTGGGCAGGTGCAGAAGAATGGGATCCGAGGGAGGTAGAGGTTTTGGCGGTGCTGACAGAGTGAGGGCCCAGGGTGGTCCCAGTGGTGGTCATGGTTCCTGGTGGGGTCGTGGGTGAGGACACAGTGCCTGTGACATGTGTCGTTGGAGGAGAGCTGCCAGTTGGCCTGGCCGTGGAGGCGTGAGGAGGGTGGGACCCTGGTTGGGTTGGCGTGATGACTCGGTGAGTAGTGGGAGTGACCGAGGAGGTGGCCGTATTGGGAACATGAGTGGAATGAGTGGTCTTGGATGGAGATGCAGTGGGGTAGAGGCTGGTGGTCTTGAAGGAGGTTCCTGTGGGTGGACCAGTACTGTGGGAGGCGGTTGACACGGAACCGGTGGGTGCAGAGTAAGTGGTGAAGGGAGTGTGTGGTTTGTTGGGTGTGGGTGTGGCGGTGTGTGAGCCTGGGGTCCCCGGGGCTCTACTGGTGGTCCTGTGGGAGATGGTGGTGCCTGGAGCAGATGTGGTCCCAGAGTGGGCAGGTGCAGAAGGGATGGATACAAGGGAGGTAGAGGTTTTGGCGGTGCTGACAGAGTGAGGGCCCAGGGTGGTCCCAGTGGTGGTCATGGTTCCTGGTGGGGTCGTGGGTGAGGACACAGTGCCTGAGACATGTGTCGTTGGAGGAGAGCTGCCAGTTGGCCTGGCCGTGGAGGCGTGAGGAGGGTGGGACCCTGGTTGGGTTGGCGTGATGACTCGTTGAGTAGTGGGAGTGACCGAGGAGGTGGCCGTATTGGGAACATGAGTGGAATGAGTGGTGTTGGATGGAGATGCAGTGGGGTAGAGGCTGGTGGTCTTGAAGGAGGTTCCTGTGGGTGGACCTGTACTGTGGGAGGCGGTTGACACGGAACCGGTGGGTGCAGAGTAAGTGGTGAAGGGAGTGTGTGGTTTGTTGGGTGTGGGTGTGGCGGTGTGTGAGCCTGGGGTCCCCGGGGCTCTACTGGTGGTCCTGTGGGAGATGGTGGTGCCTGGAGCAGATGTGGTCCCAGAGTGGGCAGGTGCAGAAGAATGGGATCCGAGGGAGGTAGAGGTTTTGGCGGTGCTGACAGAGTGAGGGCCCAGGGTGGTCCCAGTGGTGGTCATGGTTCCTGGTGGGGTCGAGGGTGAGGACACAGTGCCTGTGACGTGTGTCGTTGGAGGAGAGCTGCCAGTTGGCCTGACCGTGGAGGCGTGAGGAGGGTGGGACTCTGGTTGGGTTGGCGTGATGACTCGTTGAGTAGTGGGAGTGACCGAGGAGGTGGCCGTATTGGGAACATGAGTGGAATGAGTGGTGTTGGATGGAGATGCAGTGGGGTAGAGGCTGGTGGTCTTGAAGGAGGTTCCTGTGGGTGGACCTGTACTGTGGGAGGCGGTTGACACGGAACCGGTGGGTGCAGAGTAAGTGGTGAAGGGAGTGTGTGGTTTGTTGGGTGTGGGTGTGGCGGTGTGTGAGCCTGGGGTCCCCGGGGCTCTACTGGTGGTCCTGTGGGAGATGGTGGTGCCTGGAGCAGATGTGGTCCCAGAGTGGGCAGGTGCAGAAGAATGGATCCGAGGGAGGTAGAGGTTTTGGCGGTGCTGACAGAGTGAGGGCCCAGGGTGGTCCCAGTGGTGGTCATGGTTCCTGGTGGGGTCGTGGGTGAGGACACAGTGCCTGTGACATGTGTCGTTGGAGGAGAGCTGCCAGTTGGCCTGGCCGTGGAGGCGTGAGGAGGGTGGGATCCTGGTTGGGTTGGCGTGATGACTCGGTGAGTAGTGGGAGTGACCGAGGAGGTGGCCGTATTGGGAACATGAGTGGAATGAGTGGTGTTGGATGGAGATGCAGTGGGGTAGAGGCTGGTGGTCTTGAAGGAGGTTCCTGTGGGTGGACCTGTACTGTGGGAGGCGGTTGACACGGAACCGGTGGGTGCAGAGTAAGTGGTGAAGGGAGTGTGTGGTTTGTTGGGTGTGGGTGTGGCGGTGTGTGAGCCTGGGGTCCCCGGGGCTCTACTGGTGGTCCTGTGGGAGATGGTGGTGCCTGGAGCAGATGTGGTCCCAGAGTGGGCAGGTACAGAAGAATGGGATCCGAGGGAGGTAGAGGTTTTGGCGGTGCTGACAGAGTGAGGGCCCAGGGTGGTCCCAGTGGTGGTCATGGTTCCTGGTGGGGTCGAGGGTGAGGACACAGTGCCTGTGACGTGTGTCGTTGGAGGAGAGCTGCCAGTTGGCCTGACCGTGGAGGCGTGAGGAGGGTGGGACTCTGGTTGGGTTGGCGTGATGACTCGTTGAGTAGTGGGAGTGACCGAGGAGGTGGCCGTATTGGGAACATGAGTGGAATGAGTGGTGTTGGATGGAGATGCAGTGGGGTAGAGGCTGGTGGTCTTGAAGGAGGTTCCTGTGGGTGGACCTGTACTGTGGGAGGCGGTTGACACGGAACCGGTGGGTGCAGAGTAAGTGGTGAAGGGAGTGTGTGGTTTGTTGGGTGTGGGTGTGGCGGTGTGTGAGCCTGGGGTCCCCGGGGCTCTACTGGTGGTCCTGTGGGAGATGGTGGTGCCTGGAGCAGATGTGGTCCCAGAGTGGGCAGGTGCAGAAGAATGGGATCCGAGGGAGGTAGAGGTTTTGGCGGTGCTGACAGAGTGAGGGCCCAGGGTGGTCCCAGTGGTGGTCATGGTTCCTGGTGGGGTCGTGGGTGAGGACACAGTGCCTGAGACATGTGTCGTTGGAGGAGAGCTGCCAGTTGGCCTGGCCGTGGAGGCGTGAGGAGGGTGGGATCCTGGTTGGGTTGGCGTGATGACTCGGTGAGTAGTGGGAGTGACCGAGGAGGTGGCCGTATTGGGAACATGAGTGGAATGAGTGGTGTTGGATGGAGATGCAGTGGGGTAGAGGCTGGTGGTCTTGAAGGAGGTTCCTGTGGGTGGACCTGTACTGTGGGAGGCGGTTGACACGGAACCGGTGGGTGCAGAGTAAGTGGTGAAGGGAGTGTGTGGTTTGTTGGGTGTGGGTGTGGTTGGCCTGGTCTCTGGGCTTGTGTGCTGTGTGTTGTGTGCTGTGGTTCTGTCTGGGCCCATTATTGTTGTTCCTTCAGTTGCCTGGTGGGATGATCCAGCTGTGGAAGCAACGCGTTATTTTCAGTGTTAATCCTCCGCCACCAGTGTGCATCCCGTATTGTCCCCCACCTTCTCGTTGTTTCCCCGCTGCACCTCGTGTGGTTCCTCCGTGCCTCTGGATTGCCTAATTTTCAGTGGTTAAGTTTTTTCTCCCCTGCCGCCCTGCATGGCACCGACCCCACCGCACCCTCCGCCTGTCTTGAGGGGCTTCTGGTCCCCCTTCAGCATCCCTCTCGTGGGTTCCTTCAGGGATTTGGGCTCGTGGCCCTGATTTCCTCCTGGTCCCCACATTTTCGAGACAGTGCTGCTTTGGCTGTGTTGTCCCCAAGGGCCTGGCTCACCTGTTGTGGGGGTGGGGGAGGTGGGCGGGCCTGTGGGTGCTGTGATGGGAAGAGCAGAGACATGTGGTTAGCTGGGCTCCGGTGACGGCTCCGCAGACTGTGCCCCTCTGAGCTGGAGGCGTCTCTGCCTCGGGGGTCGAGACCCAGCTCGTCTGCAGCTCTGTGCTGCTCAGGCTGGGCGTGGAGCTCTGTGCTCTGTCCCTGTGTGGGGACACCTGGGTGGGGCCTCCTTACTTTGGGGAGTGCCTGTGGAGGTTCTTGGTGGTGGTGTCGACCATGCCGCTGTGGTGTGCACTGTGGACCGAGCTGTGGTTTGCGTGGCTGTGCTGACGGATGCTGTGGGCTGCGTTGTGGCCTGTGTTACGGTAGGTCCCGTGGCCGTTGACCTGGGAGTGGCTGTGGGGCCTGGCCCTGATGCGGCTTGCGTGGTGACGGCGATGGTCGTTCGAGGTGACTCTGCAGGGAATAGGCTCAAACATCCCCTCCAGACCACCTGCCCTTTCCCCCTGCCCTGCCCCCATAGCCTGCCGGGTGCACTGGACGCTCTTGAGGGGGCGTGTGTCTTCCCCTAGCTGACATGCGTCCTGTCCCTCAGCTGGCTTGATTTGGGGGCCTCCGTGGCTTTTCCACGGGCTCATTGGGCCACTGCTTGTGCCTTCACCCACCCTTACGGGCAGAACCCATGGCATGTTCCCTCATGGTCCTTGGGCAGCCGGCAGGGGGTGCTGCTGTCTGGGGTGAGTGGGGTGGGCTGTCCTGTGCTCCCTGTGCCCCGGAAGTCCCACATGCCTTCTAGCGACAGCATCAAACAACAGGGAGTGGCCACATCCGGTGCTGAGCTTATCCTTCACACACACCTCTGTGCCTCCCCTGCTCCATCCCTGGAGCGTCTGGGGACTTGGTGGCTCCTGCAGTGCAGTGTGGCCTTACCTCCGGAGGAGATGGTCGGTTCTGCCTGTGTGGAGGAGGGGGCTGAGGCCGTGGGCGTGGCCGTGGGCGTGGCCGTGGGTGTGGCTGTGGGCGTGGCTGTGGGTGTAAAGCCGATGGTGGGGGTGGCAGGTGTGGAATGGGAGCTTGGTGAGGTTGCAGTGGAGCTGAGGCGGCCAGTGGTTCTGGGGGTGGTCGTGGTGGGCCTGGGTTCTGTGGAGGGTGAGCCTGAGTGAGGCACAGGGCTGTTCCTGTGGGCACAGCTTTGGGAGGGGCCCCTCTCTTGCCTACTGAGCCCCCCCCCCCATGGGCTGGACAGGAGGCACAGGGGCAGGTGGGCCTGTGCTTTCAGGGCAGCACTGGGTCCCTTCGGCCTTGCTGTGACGGGGGGGTGCAGGGGGTGCTGGTCAGCCAGGAGCTAAGGTTCACACGTCCCTCCACTCTGCTTCCCTGGTCAGCACGGTGTGGGCAGTGCAGGACAGCCCAGCCCCACACGCCAGCCACAGGCTGTAGGGACGGACACAGACTGGGCTGATGGGTGACCAGGGAGGAGCTGGGGGGCGGGCCGGCTTCACTTTGGCACCTAGTGGGTGCACAATCACCTGTGGTGTGCGGAGGCGGCGTGGTGGGCAGCAGCACTGCAAGAGGAGGGTGGTCAGTGATGTCCCTGCGTGTTGCCCGCCTGCCCCGCCCTCAGGGTGTCCCCAGGGCCTGACGCAGAGGTGGGTCCTGTCCCCCATCCGCCTACCCCCATCTCTCCCCTCCCAGCACCACCGCAACCATGGTGATGGCTTGGCAGCCGGGACGCTGTCCAGCGCCCACCTTATGGCAGCTCTCAGGCCAGCTGTCACTGAATTCTCAGGGGGCCCCTGCTCTGCACCCACATACCCAGCGATCTAATGGAGCCTGGGCCTGGTGTGCCCTGCAGTTGGGGGCTGGGTGTGGGTCAGTCAGGGTTTGGGGAGGGGAGGCCTGATTATTTTCCCTTCGTGTCTGATGTCTAGGAGCATGTGAGGGGGTCTCAGTGCGGCAGGGGGGGGGGGGGGCTGAGTTTACCGCAGGGCGTGCATGTCCCCTTGTCATAGTCGAAGTACTCGTCCCGGGAGCAGTTGTAGCAGCCTGTGCGGTGCAGAGAACACCAGGCCTCAGTGCCCACCGAGAGCCCTTCCACCCTTGCCCTTCTGTCCACAGCGCCCCCTGGCCTCTCCCGGCACTGCAGAGGCCTCTCCTCCGCGCAGGGTACCTTCAGTGTTGGTGTCCGGGAAGCTGTGTAGCTGCTGGGGGCAGAGGCACGGCTGGTAGTGCCACGTGCAGTTGGCCTCCTGGGTGTACTGGAACTGGCCTCCGCCCACTCGCGCGTGGGAGTTGTAGAAGTCGCAGTAGATAGCTGGGAGGACAGGAGCCTGTCAGGCGGCCCCGAGCTCACCGCCGCAGCTCCTGGGCGCAGACCTAGACGCTCAGGGTCCCAGCCTGCTGCCCGCCCGGAGAGGTGCCACCGCCATGGCCGCCCGCTGCTGAGTGGGGCAGGTACTCACGGCAGAAGTCGGGGGCCCTCCAGTCCACACACACGCCCTTGTCCAGGCAGGCCTTGGCGTAGGCAGCCACAGCGTCACACAGGCACTCACAGTCCCCCCCGGTGTCGCACCCACAGGTGTCACGCACGCAGGCCTCGTAGTAGGGCAGGCGGTACACCTACGGGAGTGGTCGGTCCTCAGTGTCCGCCGCTCACCTTCCTGGCGTGCCGAGCCCACCCCCGCAGCGCGCAGCCCCCCCATCCCCACAGCGCACAGCCCGTCCCCCCACGCCCTGCAGCGCGCAGTCCCCCACAGCGCACAGCCCGTCCCCCATCCCCCCCCCCCCCGCAGCGTGCAGACCCCCGCCCCCTCGGCCCCCGCAGCGCGCAGCCCCCCATCCCCACAGCGCACAGCCCGTCCCCCCACGCCCTGCAGCGCGCAGTCCCCCACAGCGCACAGCCTGTCCCTCATCCCCACAGCGCACAGCCTGTCCCCCCACCCGCAGCGTGCAGCCCGTCCCCCCACGCCCTGCAGCGCGCAGTCCCCCACAGCGCACAGCCCGTCCCCCCATCCCCACAGCGCACAGCCCGTCCCTCATCCCCACAGCGCACAGCCCGTCCCCCCACGCCCTGCAGCGCGGTCCCCAACAGCGCACAGCCCGTACCCCCACCCGCAGCGTGCAGCCCGTCCCCCCACGCCCTGCAGCGTGCAGTCCCCCACAGCGCACAGCCCGTCCCCCCATCCCCACAGCGCACAGCCCGTCCCCCCACGCCCTGCAGCGCACAGCCCGTCCCCCCACCCGCAGCGTGCAGCCCCCCCGCCCCTCGGCCCCCGAAGCGCGCAGCCCGGCCCCCCACGCCCCGCAGCGCGCAGTCCCCTCCCCCCGCAGCGCGCAGCCCACCTGGCTGTGGCAGGCGGCGAAGGTCTGGCTGTTGATGATGCTGCACTTGCGCTCGGCCCAGGCGCGGCGGAAGGCGTTGAGGCTGCAGGGGTCCACCGAGTAGCTGGCGTCGCCGCACAGCGGGCTCTCCTTCCAGGAGTTCACGAAGTCCAGCTCGCTGGACGCCACGTACTTGCTGCGCGTCTCAAAGTCGTCCTTCATGTTCCCGTTGTAGTTGCCGCACAGGCCGCACAGGCCGTCCTGCGGGGGCAGGTGTCAGGCGGGCGGGCGGGCGGGCGCTGCCCCACCGCAGGCCAGGCGGGCGCGCGGTACCTGCGAGGCGCGCCAGATCGTGATGGAGACGGTCATGTGCTTGTTCCAGATGAGGGTCAGGTTGTAGCTGCTGCCGATGGTGATGTCCAGCATCAGGTTCAGGGAGCCCGCCTTGACCCGGAAGTGCACGCGGGGGTCTGCCCCGCTGACCGTGTAGTTCCTGTCCGCCAGCACGATGGACAGGCCCTGTGGGGCCGGGCGTCACCGGGTGCCTGCCTCCCGCCCGGGCTCCCCGAAGCAGGACCTCCGCTAAGGACACTGTGGGCCACTCTGGGCGGGGGCCTGCCCTCCGGCGCGGGGCACACAAGGCCGCAGAATCAGTGCCCGCGCTCGGCACAACCTCGCCAGTGGGCCTGACCGAGCCCAGCGGGCTGAGTTTACGTTGGTAACTGTGTGGGCCTCGAACCGTGCTGTCCGTGTCCACCTGGCCCTGGCCCTGCTCTAGAGCCATTGGCGGGAGGGTCCAGAGCATCGCGGACACTGTCCGAGGGCCAGGTCAGGCTTCTGGGAGAAGAGCCCCCCCCCACCCCGTGGCTGTCCACCTCCCCGGGCACAGAGAGGCCAGGATGTGGGGACCCCCAGGCAGCCGCTCACCCCCAGGGAGAGCCTGACGGCCCGGGAGCAGGTCACGCCTGATTTTCCACACACAACGTTCTCCGTCAGGATCTTGAAGGTGGGCTGGGAGGTGGTGCCACAGCCGTCCTGTGGGGAGGGGGTGCTGAGGAGGAGCTCGCCAGGAGCCCCCTTCGTCCCCCAGGACCTCCCCGTGGCCCCGCCCCCTGGGCCTCCCTGGCCCCCCCTCACCGTGGCCAGGATATATTCGCAGTTGCCCTCAAACACGAAGCGCTGCCCGTCGAAGGTGACCACGTGGCCCTCCCCGTAGAGCGTGCAGGTGGACGCGCAGTGGGCGCTCTGGCGGCACAACCACTTCCCCCTCGAGCAGGTGCTGGGGGAGGAGCAGGGAGCTCTGGGGCTCTGAGGGACCAGCTGCACACACCCCCGCGGGACGCCGACCCTGCCCGCCGGAGGCCCCGAGGACAGCCCTGGCCCCGAGTGCCCCGGGTGGGGCTGACGTACCAGCTCTTACAGCTGGTGTGCAGCTTGGCGCCCTGGGGGTAGGAGGCCCCCCCAAACTCGCACGGGCACTCCTCGGGGGGCACGCACTGCCCACTGGCGTTCTCGTAGAGCCCCTCGGCACAGACGCAGCCGGGCTCGCACTTGGTGGGCACCTGCAGGGAGGGGGGCCAGACGCCCCGGGGGTGCAGCCAGTGATGGTTCCTTCTAAGACCCTGACTGCAGTCGGCCCGCTCTGGGCCTTCTCTGAGGGCAGATTCCCACCTCTGAGCCTCCCCGCTGGGCTGTTGTACCCCTCCTCCCCCTCCCTAAGTTGGGGGGCCCCAGCCCACAGCCCTCAGGGAACCCCACAGCTAGCTGCCCAGCCTCCCAGCCCCACTGGCCATGCTTCTTATGGGAGGACAATGTGGGGGGACAGAGCTCGACGTCTCCTTCCTCGCGATTCTAGACATCCTTTGAGGCCCAGAGAGGCTGTGGGCGTCTGTGGCCGGAATGTCCAGCACAGGTCACCCTGGGGGACGACCCCCTGGGAAGCACCCTGTCCCTTGCTCGCCCCAGCCTTACGCAGGGGGTGCCGGTGGCCAGCATCTGGCACGTGGGGGCACAGGCCGCCCCGAACTTGTTCCCAGAGGACTGGCTGCAGGACTGGAATGTCTTGGGGGCCACGCAGGACGCTGCAGGGGAGAGGGCTGGGTGAGGCAGGTCCGCGGGGCCAGGGCGCCTCGCAGTCCAGGGCGTCTGCCTCCGCTGCGCTACGTACCCAGGAGCATCTGCGGCTGGTCAGGGCAGCTCAGCCGCCCGTTCCTGCAGTAGCTGCAAGAGAGGCCGTGTGAGTGGGCGGCCCTGGCCCCGGGCTGCGGGGGCAGGGCCGTCTACCCAGAACCCCACTCACCAGAGGGCGCCGTTGACCACGGCGGACTGGCCGGCCAGGATGAGCTTGTGGCTGTCCAGGAGGCAGGGGCACTGGGCCTTATGCACACACTCCATCCTGTGGTTCAGGTAGGTGCCCTCGGGGCAGTTGCAGCCTTCCGTGGGGATGGCACCAGGGCGGCACTCGGCGGCACGGTCGGACAGTGAGAGGCATGTGCGGCCACAGGCCCGGCTGTCGTAGCTGAACGTCTGGTTGCCCGCACAGGGGATGGCTGCGGGGACCTGGGCGTCAGGCCCTGGACCCCCCCATGACCCCACCCTCCCCGAGGTCCCGGCGGCCCGCTGTCCCCGCCGTGCCCAGTTTGCACGCACTGCAGTTGTCAACGCTGCTTCTCCAGCCCCGGAGCAGGAGGCCCCTGGAGGCACAGGCGTAGGCGTAGGCCCCCAGGGCGGCACAGATGTGCGGGAAGGTCTCCTCGTAGTTGCAGGCCTGGTACACGCACCTCTGCAGGCAGACCGGGTGTTGGCGCCCACCCTCCCGCGCCCCTCCCGCCGCCCCTCCCGCAGCCCTCTGGCCCCTGCGGGCTCCACCCACCTTGTAGAAGGGCTTGGGGTTCACCAGGGTGTGACACTTCTCGAACACCGTGCCCTGGTTCACCAGCACCGAGCAGTGGGTCTCCGCGCACAGCTCTGTGGGGACAGGCCGTGGTCGCCCGCAGGCCCGGCGTGGGCCTCCCCCCGCCCCCTCCCGGGGCTGGGCACTCACTGTTGAGCTGGCTCATGGAGCAGGGGTCAGTCTCCCGCTCCAGGGCGGCCGGGCAGTTCCCTGCCCGCCAGGAGTCCACAAAGAGGGAGGCAGTGCCCTCGGCGATGCCCATGCTGGTCGTGAAGTCGTCTGTCGTGTCCCCGTTGAAGTTGCCGCAGAGCCCTGAGCCGGCCGGGCCGTGAGGGGGGCTGCCCCGCATCCCTGCCCCGCCCTGCATCCCCCAACTGTGCCCTGGGCAAGAGGCCATCCCTGGCTGCACCCCTGGGAGGGCCGGTCGCTGGGGCCACTGGCCTGGGGAAGCGGGCGCTGGACCTGCTGGGTCCGTGTGGGGCTCTGCTGGGTCCCTCTGCTTCCCGTGAGGTCAAGCCAGGTGGGGACGTGGCAGCCGGGCGGACCCTGGGCAGGTGGGGGAGGGACTCACCTCTGGTCTGGCCTCGGAACTGGGGCCCCATCGTGATGTAGGCCTGGAACACGGGCTGCAGCTGGATCAGGACCTCCAGCCCGAAGGTGGTGGCCATCTGCAGGTGGGTGGACGTCTGCCTGAAGACCGTGATGTTGCCTGCAGGGACAGTGCTCAGTGGGTGGCCCGCTCTGGGACCCGGCCCACTGGGCGCCCGGGTGGGGGCGCGGACACACCGGTCTTGTATGGCAGCCACTTGATGTCTCCGTGGTTGGTGATGACCTCGTCCTGGGAAATCACGATTTTGTCCTGGAGGAAGAGTGGGCTGAGTCACTGCAGGCCAGGGGTGTGGGGAGGCGCTCCCTCTGGGGGCCAGGCGGGGAGCAGCGGGTGCAGCGGCTGCAGGCGGCAGCCTTACCTGGCTGGACATGTAGGTGAGCGCCACCAGGGAGGTCTCCGAGTGTGAGTACCCAGACTTGTCGTATGTGGCCATGAGGGAGCCCCCGTCAGGGAGCTGAGGGCTCTGTGGGGAGGGCAGTAAGCAGAGAGCCGGGGCGTGTGTTGACCCCTCCTGGTGGGACCCCTTGTGGTCCCCCACGCAGTGGCGACCCCGCTGGTGCTCCCCGGGCGGTCCCTGCCCACCTGCAGCAGGATGTAGGTGCATGTGCCGTGGAAGCGATAATGTCTGGCGTCGAACGTGGTCACAAAGGAGCCGCCTTCCAGGGCGCAGGGCTGGGGGCAGGGCCGCTCCTGGCATTGCCAGCGCCCCATGGAGCACTGGCTGTGGGTGGGGAGGGCGACCCCGAGTGGTCGGCGGTGCTGCCGGGCCAGGTGGCTCCCTGGGATGTTCTGGGCCAGCAGAGCCGGCTGTCTCCCGGGCTGAGGCTGCCCTCTGCCCCCTTGACCCCATGACCCCCACAGCCCCTCCAGTCCGGTGCCCTCCCAGGCTGCCCTGCACTCACCAGGTGCGGCAGGCGTCTGCAGTGACCTCCCCGGGGGCGTAGGTCACGCCCCCGATCTTGCAGGGACACTGGTCCACGGGCACGCAGGTGAGGTTTCTGGAAGTGTCGTCAAGAACCATACCTGCAGGAACGGGCTTCCTGGGGCTGTGCGGAGGGAACCCCTTCCTGCCCCTCTGGGCCGCCCTTCCCTCCTGTCCCCGGAGGTCTCTGTCCCCTCCACACCTCCCTGGCTCCTCCGCGACCCCCACCTCCAGCCCTGTCCGCACTGCCCTCTGGCCAGCGTGCCCAGGCCCAGGCCTGCCCCTGCTGAGTGGCAGCCCTGTCTCTGGTGGGCTCGGCCCCTCGGACCCCCATGGACTCCACCTCACTGTCCCAAGGATTTGCACACGCGGCCGTGAGCACACTTTGGGGGCGGCAGGTCGGTTCTGTCCAATATGCCAGGCAGGGCAGTGTGCTGGGTGGGGGGCTTCTCTGGAGGGGTCCCCGGGGGACGGTGCCTTACCTTCAGGGCAGAAGCAGCCAAAGGTGCAAAACTGGGCGCAGCTGTGCTGTGGGTGGGAGCAGGTCTTGACGCAGGCCTCACCACACTCCTGGTACACCTGGTTGGCCGGGCACTGGCCCAGGGCTGCAGGGACACGAGCTCCCGGTGAGCGGGCCGGGCACCCAGGGTCCCTCCCGCCCGAGCCCTCCCGGGGTCTCCCTCAGTGCCACGCAGGAGGTGGTAATGGGGCTGTGTGTGCACTCACGGCAGAGGCTGGGGCCCCGCCAGCGGCGGACTGGCTGGCCGCTGAGGCTGCAGTAGCGCGAGTACTCGGACAGCGTGGCGCAGGCGCAGCTCCGCTGGCCGGGCTGGGCGCACGCGGCCAGGTCGGCCTGGCAGCTCCATAGGAACGGCTCCGTGGGCACGCGGCACTGGGGGGCCACCAGGGCCAGCAGCTGGGTGCAGATCTGGGCCTGGGCAGAGGCCGCTGGGTCACGGGCAAAGGCCTCGGCCCTTGCGGTGCTTCCACTCAGAAGGCCGTGGCCCGCCCCACCCTGGCTAGAGGCCCCCCTCACGTACATGCTCCGCCTTCAGGACCGGGGGGCTGGGGATGGCCTCGTGGGTGCAGATCTCGTTGGGGTCGTCCAGCTTCTGGAGGGCAGCGTACTTGTGGGGCTCCAGGAGCGTGCCTGGGGGTGCAGGGCAGGGTCAGCACGGGGAAGGGGTCACTGGCCGCAGAAGGGGGGCCGAGCCTGCCCCCACTTACCATCCTCGCTCAGGAACTCATTGTTCCTCTTGCCGTCGAAGTTCCCGCAGAGCCCGCACATCCTTCCCATGTGCCTGTCCTCCACCAGGACCTGTGGGGGGTGTCAGTGCCATGGAGGGGGAGGGGCAGGGGCGGGGCTCTGGTCCCAGGACCCCGCCCAGAGGCAGAGGCCCCTCCCGCCTGCTCCAGGAGCCCAGGTGCCCTCCCCCTCCCCAGTTCCTCTTTCTCAAGTGGCCCAGACCCATCCGAGCTCCAGCCAGAGTCAGTGCCCAGTTGAAAGAGCTGGAGGGCCGGTTGGGACCCCCACCTCGGGGCAGCTCCCCCGGTGTCCTCACCATGAGGTGGGCACCTGGGCCCCACACGACCACCAGCTCCAGCTCCAGCTGCTTGGCCACCAGCTGCACACTCTGGCCGAAGGGGGTGATCTGCAGCCCGTGGCTGGTGTAGGGCAGGCTGACGACTCTGTGGGGAGCACGGTCAGCGGCCGCCCCTCGGCCCCCTGGCCACTCCCTGGGTCCCCGACCCCCGGCCACGCCGCCTACCCCACGTCTTTGATGGAGATGACCCCCTGGTGCGCAGTGACCACGGAGGCCCCCAGCTCCACGATGACCCGGGTGATGTTGCCGTCGGGCTCGCGCCGTAGCTGGACGCTGAAGACGGGCGAGGACGTGTCCTTACAGATGGCCGCAAAGACATAGTTGCAGGTCCCCTCAAAGTCGTATGTGTGGCCGTCGAAGGTGGAGAAGTGGCCGGCCCCCCATGTGGAGCACCAGCCCCTGCCCAGAGCTGTGGAGGGAGACGGCGGAATGGGGCAGCCTGGCCCCGCAAGCTGGGCCCCACGGGGCCGGAGTTCACAGCCCCCCAAGCTCCAGGCCCTCCTGGGTGGGGGTCTGTGTGTCAGCAGCCCTGGGGCTGTAGGACAGGAAGTGTAGCTCAGACCCCGCCCCGCAGGACCCCCACCCCACCCCCGCAGCAGCTGGCGGAGGCTCCTGAGGACGCTCCTGTGGAAAGCCCAGACCACGGCCACCCCGGGCAGGGCCATGGCCCTCACCTGTCTGTGGGGAGTCCTTCAGCCTCTGGGGGCCTGGGCGGGCAAAGGAGGTGTCATTGAGACCTGTGAGGACAGAGCCCCTGTCAGTGCTGGGACCACAGCCTGCTCCGGGGTGCTCAGAGCTCAGCTGTGCGGGGCCCAGGGCGGGGCGGGAGCACAGCGCTGGCACCAGCCTGAGCCCAGCCCGGGGTGCCCTTCAGGCCTCCACGTTCTTCCCGTTCACACCCCCTTTTGTCCCTTCAGTCTTCAGTCACTGGTTCTGCATCTGCTGTGGGCCGGTCGCCCGCTGGTGCAGGAGACAGTGGGGACGAGGTCCCTGCTCCTGAGAGCCCCGAGGAAGGGGAGGCACCCCCCGCTTGTGTGCACGTGTGCATGCACACATACATGCATACATGCGTGCACACAGCACACACATACATGTGCACACACGCACGCACGCACACATGCGTGTACACACACACAGACTGTGAGCTGCCCAGGTTGTGCTGGGGAGGTTCCAAGGGGAATTTGTGTGGCCGAGGACCAGGCCTCAGGGCACGCGGGTCCCCGACACTGGACACCAGCCCCCTCTGGTGACCTCTGCCTGCCAGGCTGCCCCTTGCCCAGGCCTGGATGCACCAGGGTCCGCGGTCAACAGAGCCCGCGTGCAGGACGAGCAGCCGTGGGTGAGCGGGCTGTCAGTCCACAGGGCTCTGGGCAGCTCCCGTGCCGGGCAGCAGGGTGCTGGGCTCCTGCGTGGACCTCCTTGGGGGAGCTGGGGGGGGGGCTAAGGGCCGGGGGCTCTGTGGTGTGGGACCCCTCTCTCTGGCTGCACCCTGTGTTCCCACTCGGCCCAGCTGGTCTCCCTCTGGGGTCTGCAGATGCTCAGGGAGCCTGCCCGAAGCTGAGATCCCACTGTGGGATTCTCCCTCAGGGCCCTAAAAGTGCCTGAGTTCCTGCCCCCCCCCGACAGTCCTGGGACTGTGGTGACCGCCCAGGTACGTGGGTCACAGGGACGGCAGGGGCAGGAAGCTGGAGGGGGCCTCGCCTGTGGCCCCACTCTCCCCTCCTCCCTGTGGCCCCCATGCCCCTGCCCCCCTCGGAGGTCCTTCCTGCCGCTCCTGTGGGCCCGGCTGAGATCCGAGATCCGAGATCCGAGTGCTGCTGGCCCCTGCTCCCCTCTCCAGGCCCTCCTGGGGCCTCGATTCTCCTTGGTTCCTGCCCTGTTCACCCCGGGGGCAGCTCCCGGCAGTTCCTGCCTGCTCCCCCGTCACGATGCGGGTCCCTGTCAGCAGGGTCCTGCCCTGCAGCCGGGGTACCCAGCTGGGGTGGGCACACAGGCCGAGTGATCCACCTTCCCGATGGGAGGAAGACACTGGGTGTGGTCCTCCTCCTGCCTCCTCATGTTGCTGAGGCTGAGCTGCTGCTCTGCTCGTGACTGCCCGGAGGTTCGCTCCCCAGCTCCCGGCCACCTGGTGCCAGCCCACGGAGCCTGTCGGGTCTCCTGTCCGCACTCTGCTGGGTCCCCACCCCAGCCAGAGGCCTCCGGCTCTGCCTTGTCAGTGACCCCCGCCCCCTGGGCAGTGGGGGCTCCTTTGAAGATGCTCAGGAGGCAGGCTGTGCTTTCTAGCAGGTCAGAGCTGGCACTGACCCCTGGCTGGGACCCGCCGAGCCGCAGGCGGGCTGGTCGCCAGCCACCGGGCACTCACTGTCCTCCACGCTCCGCAGCCCTGCTGCCCCCGCCTGTTCTGGCTCAGCCCTGGCGGGCGGGCGCCTCCTTCCCGGCCCCACAACCTCAGACCCCCGAGACCCCCGTCAGACCTCATGCCTCGGGCCCAGGAGGGGCAGGGCCTGTCTCTCTTCCTCCCAGGGGGACACAGAGGCACCCAGAGAGCTTTTACTGAGGTTCAGACAGACCCCTCCCCAACCCTCTGCTGCACACGCAACCTGGGCCCCTCGCCCCCCAGAGCTGCAGCCCTGGCCAGACTCCCAGGCCCACACCTCACCCCGCTGGCTCCAGGGCATCCTCCCCCAGTTTGTGGGCCTAGATCTGGGGGCCCCTAGGGCCAGGGAGGGGCGGGGGGGGGTTGGCCTCAGCGGGGCTGGGGTCCTGAGTGCTCAGAGCTGCCTTGGTGGGAAAGGCGGTGCCTGCAGGGCTGGGGAGGGGCTTTGGGGAGGGGCGGGGCGGGGCGGGCCCAGGGGAGACCCACTGGGCGGGTGTCTGCAGCCGCTGCCTGCCCTGGGCCCGCTCCCTGGCTCCCCAGGAGGCTGTGGGGATGGTAGGAGGGGGAAGAGAACCCCTGCCCCAAGGGCTGATGGGTGAGGCTGGGTGGGCTGGTGGCAGCCACATGCGGGGGAGATGTTGCCCCCACTTTTACAGATGGGGAAACCAGGGCTCAGAGCCCAAGGAGGGGTCACCGCTCACAGCCAGGAGGCATGGAGGGGGCCTCCACCTGGGTTCTCTGGCCCCAAGGCCCACAAGGCCCTACATCACTGTAGCCGTACCTGGGGCCCCCTGGCCACCTCTCAGGACCCCTGCCCAGTGGGAGAGGGGGCGCCTGGCTTAGGGCTGAGCCCCAGCACTGCGTGCCCAGCACAGGCTCTGACGCCCCGGCTCTTGGGGAGGGCACCGCCTTCCCCTGGGGAGCCCGCCTGCCTGGGCCTGTCAGTCATCCCCGGCACTCGACCCCTGCACCCCAACCCTCACTGGCTGGGGTGACCCGGGTCTTGGCCAGTGCAGGAGGGGCTTCCCGTCGTGGGCATCATGTGCTCGTGACCAGTCCGCCTCCAGCCAAGTCGGAGAGGTGAGAGGCCAGGAGACTTCCAGGGGCTCTGAGGGCATCGGTCGCTCGCGGGCCTGCAGGCCCCCACTCACCAGCGCTGAGCAGGGCTCCCCCGCAGGCCAGGAGCAGCAGCAGCTGAGGCCCCAGCATGGTGAGTGGGAAGAGAGGTCCCTGCAGGACCCGGCCCTCCCGCGGCTGCACACCAGGTAGACCGGCTGCACCTGTGCCAGCGAGGAGCCGGCCTCGGGCGCCTTATATAGGGGCCGCGCCCGCCGCACCCCACGCTCCGGCCCTGTAATCGCCCCTGCCGGCCGGCCGGGCGCAGCGGTGGCCAAACAGGATCTCAGGCGCTGGTTTATCAGGACGTGGACGGGGAAAGGTTCCCGCTCGGGCCGCGGCCGGTTATCGCCCGCTCCCCGCAGGCTGGCAGGCTTCCCTGTTTGCTCCGGGCTGAGATTGCGGCCGTCCTGGGGATGGTTCCGGGGGCCAGTTCCGGGGGTCAACAGTGACGTCCGCCACAGCCTGGGAGCCAAGTGGGGCCTGGTGTAGGGTGTAGGGGGTTCCGGGCACCTCTCCGCCCCTGCAGGGAGCCCGAGTGCGAGCACAGTTCCTGGGGTGAGTTCCACTCACACTCGGACCCCAGGACCCCCAAACACACCAGCATCTGGGCCCCACCCCCACCCTAGGAAGAAAGACCACCCAGTGGAACGACCTCTGCAGAGGTGAAGTCAGTGCTGAGCTGGGGTCCTAGGTCGAGGCCACACGGCCGGGCGGCCAGCCTGAGGTCAGACAGGACAACTGCTCGGAGACCTGAGGAGCTTTCGAGGCCGACACCACATGCTGGGGTGCAGGGCTGTTCCTGGGGACCCCTTCTCGGCCTGCCTCCTCAGACTTCAGGTCATGCTGTACCACAGGAGCCCCCCATTACATTTTCTGGCCCCGCACAGCTCCGAGCGGTTCGACTCAGACAGGAGCAGAGGCAGGTGGCCTCAGGGGCTGCCCATCTGGGGGTGTCTCTGGGGGTTGTACCAGCCGTAGGTCACAGCCCCCGGGGAGCATGGCGTGGCTCCTGGGGGCAGTACCCCAGGCAGCAGGGTGGCGGGGCCAGTGGGCCCTTGTCCATGGGCAGGACACCCCAGGATCACGTGGGGTCAGGGTGAGGGTCAGGGCACTGGATACTCTGGTCCCTCTTGCAGCAGGGGGCAGGGTGGGTCACGCTCTCCAGGACAGCCGTGGCCCGAGTGGGACCCTGTTGGAACTCGGGGCCTGGCTCAGGAGGCTCCCTCTTCCTCAAGGGGTTCTGGCCCCACGGAGACATGGGGTGCAGGGGTCCTAGCTCCTTCCACTGAGGACCCAGGTCTAGGCCGCCGGCCAGCCCCACGCGGGGCAGGGTCCTGGGTTCCAGACACTGGGCCCCGCGGCCTGGCTGTGGCCGCCGCTCCCACCTGGAGGCCCAGCTCCGCAGGGCAGAGGTTGCCGTTTCCCTGAACTCAACTCGAGTTTCACAGTTGCTCCAGCAGAGCCCGCCCTCAGCGAGCTGCTAGCCGAGGCCATTGGTCCCTGGATGCTGTCCTGGCCCTTTCGCCTTCAGCTCAAGGGGCCCCAGAATGCGTGGGCCCAGAGTGCACCCCATCCAGCAGCTGAGAGGTCAGAGCAGTCACAGGACTAGGTCCAGGTCCCGGGGTCCCTCCTCGGTTCACTGCAGCGAGGGGCGGTGCCCAGAGGGGCTCTGGCCTGGGGTCCCTCTCACCATCTGTCCAGGCTTCGCCGAGGGGCCCCCTGGGGCCTCTGTCTCCCTAGGAGAGCTCGCACAGTTCCAGGTCCCCACAGGCTCCAACTGGGGTCCCACAGGGACACGGGTGGGCTGTCTCTCAGGCCTCCGTTTGGTTTGGGTGCAGAGGGTGAGGGCGCCCAGACGTGGGGCTGTGGGGGGACATGTCAGGTCCCAGGACGGAAGCTGCAGGAAATCTCTCAGGTGCTGGGCCTGTGCGCTGAGGGCCCTCCGGGGTGACCTCCCTCCACACAAAGCTGCCGGGCTGGGTGCCAACCGAGGCGGAGGGTGAGGCTGTCCGCTGGGTGCCCTGAGGGGCTGGCAGTGGAACTGAGCCCAGGGCCCCCAGTAGCTTCCCGGGACCTGCAGCCCACCCACAGGCTCGCCCAGCAGGCGCCCAACCGCAGGGCCCCGGCACGGCTGCCCTCGGGGGCCCCCACGCCCCCGGTGTTCCTCGGCTCCTCCCTCCCGGCTGACGGCCCTCGTCCCTTCTCTACTCAGCACTCACGTCGTGGCCGTGGGCCCCAGCAGTGCTTCACCCCATGGGGTCTGTCTGCCTGTCCTCCCGCGTCCTGGCACCTGGAGGGCGCAGCAGGGGACGGACGAAGGACGGAGCTGGAGGGAGTGAGCTGTGGTTAAGGGACACTCCTGGGTCACTGACCTGCAAGGCCTGGGGTGGGGGCAGGGGCTTGTGGCAGGCAGGGGTCCCTGTTTTGGGCTCTCAGTGTCACCCCAGCAGCCTGAGGGACACAAGTGTGACCTTGGTGGGGTTTGGATATCAGCTGGACTGAAAAGCTCAAGCATGTGTGCTGTGTGCTCGTGTGTGTATGTGTTCTGTGTGCTCGTGTGTGTGTGCTGTGTGCGTGCATGTGTGTGTATGTGTTCTGTGTGTGCTGTGTGCTCGTGTGTGTGTGCCGTGTGCTCGTGCTGTGTGTGTATGTGTTCTGTGTGCTCGTGTGTGTGTGCTGTGTGTGCATGTGTGTGCATGTGTTCTGTGTGTGCTGTGTGCTCGTGTGTGTGTGCTGTGTGCGTGCATGTGTGTGTATGTGTTCTCTGTGTGCTGTGTGCTCGTGCGTGTGTACTGGTGTGTATGTGTGTGCTGTGTGTGCTGGTGTGCTGTGTGTGCGCTGGTGTTGTGTGTGTGCTGGTGTGTGTGTGTGCTGTGTGCATGTGTGTGTGCTGTGTGTGTGCTGTGTGTGTGCTGGTGTGTGTGCTGGTGTGCTGGTGTGTGTGTGCTGGTGTGCTAGTGTGCGTGTGTGTGTGTGCTGTGTGCTGGTGTGTGTGTGTGCTGTGTGCATGTGTGTGTGCTGTGTGTGTGCTGTGTGTGTGCTGGTGTGTGTGCTGTGTGCTGGTGTGTGTGCTGTGTGCATGTGTGTACGTGTGTGCATGCATGTGCACATCTGTGTGCATTGAGATGGGATTTGAGTTTCCTGGAAAAACTGAGCTGTGTGTTCCAGGATTCGTAACCAGGGCTGCTGGGCCTCCTGGGCTGCAGGTGGTAGACGGCTTGGCGGGGTGGGGGCTCCGGGCTGCAGGGGGCAGGGGAGAGGCATCTTGGGAAGTTATGGAAAATGGCGTGTTTGTGGCTGACCCAGGGGTGCTCCAAGGCGCTGAGCAAACAGTGGGGTGATAAGAGTTGTGTGGCCATTGTTCTCAGCGATAAGAGCGAATCCCGTTGGCTGGCCCGAGGAAGCAGCGCCCGCTGCGGACAAGGGGCAATTGTGTGCCCGCAGGCCTGGCGCAGACCCTGCCCTACCCTCCCTCGCGTGGCCGGCCCTGAGCAGCACCGGTCACCCCGGGGCCAGGAGCCCCGCGGGCCCCGAGGCCTGGCCTGCCTGGAGTGGCCCCATCCTCAGAGCTGTGTCCAGGGGAGGGCCCCCACCTTACTTCCTACTTTCTGGCTGAATGGGGAGGATGGGCACTGTCCCCTGACCTTCACGGGCACTTAGGGCCCCATGAAGCTGCGGAATCGGCCAGCAGGTGTTTCGGAGGCCACGGAGCAGGCTGGGCGCCTCAGACCTGGGCTTGCCGCACTGGCTTACGCGGTGCCCACCCCTGGACCCCCTGTCAGGGTGACGCTCCCAGGGGGAGGGAGGGCAGGTGGGCTTCACGGCTCCGGCTGTGGCCACACTGACCACTGGTCGGGGCCACACTGGTCCCATCAGAGGGCTGGAAGCCATGGCTTTCAGCTGAGTTGTGTTAAGAGCTCCACACAGGCGCGGAATCGGTCTCTGTGCAGCTGTACCCTGGCTTCCTGCCGTCGCCGCCGGTGGGGCAGGGGGGGGAGGGTCGTGGGGCCAGGCTGCAGACCAGAGCTGTGATGATGGGCCGGGGGGGCGGGGGGGGGGCGGGCTGCAGACCAGAGCTGTGATGATGGGCCGGGGGGACGTGGGCCGGGCTGCAGACCAGAGCTGTGATGATGGGCTGGGGGGGCGTGGGGTGGGCTGCAGACCAGAGCTGTGATGATGGGCCGGGGGGCGTGGGGGGGGGCTGCAGACCAGAGCTGTGATGATGGGCCAGGGGGCGTGGGGGGGCTGCAGACCAGAGCTGTGATGATGGGCCGGAGGGCGTGGGGGGGGCTGCAGACCAGAGCTGTGATGATGGGCGGGGGGCCGCTGGGGGGCGGGCGGGCGCTTCCTCGGAACCTGCAGGGACTCCCTCCCTCCTGCAAAGCTGGGACCTGCCAGGCTGACCCTTTGCCCGGCCTGGGGGCTGGCCCTTGGGCGCCTGCTACTTGGGGACATGGTGAGGACCAGATTTGCCTTCTTGTTTTAAAAACTATTTTTACTAGTTTATTTTTGTTACAGATGTTTCTCCTTTGCCCCCTATTGACACCCCCCTCCCCATCCCCACCCGCCCCCAGCTTTGCTGTCTGTTATGCATATAAGTTTTGTGGTTTATCTCTGCCCCCCCCAACCTTCTTCTGAGGTCTCTCAGTCTGAACCCTACTTCTGTGTCTCTGGGTCTATTTTGTTCATCAGGTTTTTTTGTTCATTATATTCCACAGATAAGTGAGATCATGTGATATTTGTCTTTCTCCGGCAAGATTTGCCTTCTGAGCAGGGACCTGCGGCCCTTCCCCCGCGATCCCGCCTCCCTGGAGACCCTCACCCGAGGTTCCCCCTCCCAGAGCCCATCCCGAGCTCTGGGGTCACGGTGGGGGCAGGGGCCCCGGGAGGGCACTGCGAGGGGCAGGCTGCTAACCCCGCCGACCCCCCCCCCACTGCATCCGTCCCCCAGCGCCTGACCCCCGCCATTTGCACTTTCACCCTCTGCCCCTGGGCTGGGTTTGGGGTGGACATTGCTCCCACCTCAGCCCTGCCCTTGCTCCGGCTCCAGCCCCCACAGGGCGGCCATCTGGTGAACTGGACGCTGTCTGTGACCGCAGGAGGGGCCCCGGTGGCTGCTGGCTCCGTCCCGGGGCAAGTGAGGGCACTTGTAGCCGGAAACCGCGTCCCAAGTGTCTGGAGCAGGCGGTGTGTCCCTGGCCGCGCTCTAGGACGGGCCTGTAGGCCTTTCGTCCATTTGAGGGGCCGGGCCCTGTGCCGGGACCCAATGGGAGCTCCTTAGGCTGCAGAAGCCAGTGTCGGGGGGGCAGCTGGACCCCGCTGGTGGGTGGGAGGCCAAGGGGCAGCCTGAGCCCTGGGGGCTGGGAGAGCCACCCTGGGGGGCTGGGAGAGCCGCCCAGGCCGCCTCTGCAGGATGGGGCCTGGTCAACCCGCCCTGCCCGTCGGGGAGGACTCAGCGCGGGGGGTGTGTGTGGAACTGCCCAGGAGGGGGCCTGGCTGGAGGCTTCGGGCCGCGTCCAGGGGGCCTCCACCTGGCCCATGCTCGGCACAGTCCCCCAGCGTGGCCACCAAGCTTGACCCACTGACTGCACCCCCATCAGGGCACCTCTGACCCCACTGTGGCTGGAGTTGGCACCACCTAACCAGCACGTCCAAATACCGCCTCCTCCTGACACCCCCCCAACCCTGCAGTGGGGTGCCGGGCTGCCCCATGATGCTCACTGGCTCCAGGTACGAGTGTCTCATGGCCCCCGAGGTCCAGCCTGTCCCCCAGCCCTGAGTGGGGGTCCTGTAGGCTCCCCTCCAAGGGTCCTGGGGACCTGTGTCACATTCAGCCCTGAGCCCGAATATCCACGGCCCCCACAGCGCAGCCCTGACCAGCCCCCATCCTGCTGCGAGGACCCTCCGCTGGCCCCCACTGGGTCCACCTATCACCAGTGGACGCTGAGTGGAAAGCAAACAGATAAGGGATCAGGTGGGATGTGGGCCGCGGCGGCAGCTGGGCGTGTCTCGGGCCTGCAGGTGATCTGGGCTGTCTGCCGCCCGGGCACAGAGCTGCGGGTTTGTGAGTGTCCGTTCCTGCTGGTGGTCTGTGGGGGCCTGGGGCGAGTGGAGGACACTGGTCCCATCTGTGACCCGCAGCCAGGTGGGGGTGCTGGTGACATAGGGCTGCGGTGCACCTGGTCCTCCGGAGTCTGACGTGGGTGAAAGAGCATGTGGGGGGCCCTGGGGGACGCTCGCTGGGGGTGCCTAGCTCGGATGCTACGACAAAGCACCCTGGATGGGTGGCTTCGCCTTTCCCAGGCCTGGAGTCTGTGCTCAGGGGCCGGCAGGTTGGGTTGGCGAGGCCTCTTCCTGGTTGTGGGTGCACCTCCTTGCTGTGTCCTCGCACGGGGACAGAGGGACAGGAAGGAGCCCGGGGTCTTCTCTGATAAGGGCGCTAATCCCATCACGGGCCCCACCCTCACGGCCTTGGGGTGAGGGCTTCCACACACGAATTTGTGTATATACATGCGGTTTATGATGGGGTGACATGTCGTGGGGGACACTCAGGTTCCTGCAGGGCCCCAGAGGCACAAGTCAAGTGGTCTCTGGGAACATGCAGCTCAGGGCTGGGAGGGCTGCTTGGAGGAGGTGGGCTCCTGGAGGGGCAGCCAGACTCGAGGCCCGGAGTTGGGCCAGGGTGGGGAGAGGTCCCACCATGCCTGGAAGTGTCTAAATATCTCTGGGGACCCTGGGGAGGGAGCAGAGGCCAGGCCGAGAGCAAACGGGAAGAAATGGGTAAACAGGACAGAAGGGGGGCAGGGCAGAGGGGTGGGGGGGCAGGGCCAGGTCTGAGGGTCCCAGAGGATGCTGGCGCCGACCCCCTGGCCCGTCCGTGGCCGAGGTTCCGGGCTCCTCAACTCACAGGGCCAGTTCCTTGTGGCTGATCAATGCCCAGCACATCCTGCAGGGACCCGGCGGGTTTCCGGGGTGCTTGTCCCAGATGCCGGCCTGGGAGCCTTGGGGCCCAGATCTCGCAGGTCTGGAGCACCAGGGCCTGCAGGAGCCCGAGAGGCCGCAGGTGACGGGAGGGTCCTGCTGGTCTGAGAGCTGCGCTTTCCGCTGGGGTTTGAGACGTTGCGTTTAACCTGATTGTTGGAGCCGGTGTGCGAGCCCCGAGCCCCGTCTTGCTGCTGCGTCTCTGTTCTTCCCTTCCCTCTCCCGCCTTCTTTTGGCTCGAGTGGTGTTTCCCGATTCAGTTCCCCTCCTTGCAGCCTGGTTGCTGTGACTCACCCCCTCACTGTCTCGTGGTCGCTTTAGGGGTTTGTCTGTTCAGATTGAGGACCTTCCAGGGCTTCTGCGTCGCCCTCCCCCGAGCTCAGGGCTGCTTGTGCCTCCATTTTCCCTGCACGTGTCTTACACTCCGCACTGTTGTTCCTGTTACATATGTCCTTATTGTTTATTAGAGGCAGAGGCAGGGAGAGGAGAGAGAACACCGATGAGAGATACGCCCATCGGCCGCCTCCTGCACGCCCCCCACTGGGGATCGAGCCTGCAACCCAGGCATGTGCCCTGACTGCGAATCGAACTGACCTCTCAGTCCATGGGGCCACGCTCAGTCCACTGAGCCACACCGGCCGGGCTCAGTGAGTATTTGTGTTTAGTCAATTATCTTTTTGAGAGATTTAAATAAGAAGCCAAATAATCGCCCTGGCCGGTTTGGCTCAGTGGTTAGAGCGTTGGCCTGTGGTCCAGAGAGACCCGGGTTCGGTTCCCGCTGGGGGCGCGGACCTCAGTGGCGGTGTGTTTCCGGCCCTGGTTGGTCGTGCGGGTGGCAGCCACTCGATGTGTCCCTTTCACATCGATGTTTCTCTCTCTCTCTCCCTCCTGCTCTATCTGAACAAAAAATGGAAAAATGTCCCCAGGTGAGGATAAAAAAAAAAATGCTTGCATATTTACCCGTGTAATTCCCATTCCACAGGCGTTCATGTCTGAGTGTGTACGGCGTTACCACTACTGTCCTTTCCTTTTGGCCCGGAGCGCCCCCATTACCGCACGGCGGCGGTGTGTCGGAACATTCTCGCTTTGCCTGTACTTCTGGGAGATATTCTTTTTTTTTTTGTCCCCAGTATTTTTTAAATCTTTATTGTTGAATGTATTACAGATGTTCCTCATTTCCCCCCATTGACCCCCTCCCTCCCACTCCTGCCCCCCCTCCCGCCTTTTCCCACACTGTTGTCTGTGTCCATTGGTTATGCATATAAGTTCTTTGGTTTATTTCTTCCCACCTCCCAACCCCTTCTCTTTGAGGTTTGTCAGTCTAGCATCCACTTTGTTCTTAATTCCTTCACCTTTTTCACCCATTCCCCAACCCCCATCCCATCTGGCAACCAACAAAATGTTCTTTGTATCTATGAGAACGTTTCTGTTCTGCCTGTTCATTTTGTTTGTAGATTCCATTGCCGATAGATATGTATTCATTGCCATTTTGTTTGTTCATATATTTTATCTTTTTCTTCAAAAAGACCCTTCATCATTTCATATAATACAGGTTTGGTGGTGATGAACTACTTTAGCTTGTTCTTGTCTGGGAAACTCTTTATATGGCCATCGATTCTAAATGACAGCTTTGTAGGACAGAGTAACCTTGGTTGTAGGTTCTTGCTTTTCATCACTCTGAATATTTCTTGCCACTCCCTTCTGGCCTGCAAAGTTTCTTTTGAGACATCAGCTGACAGCCTAATGGGAACTCCCTTGTAGGTAACTAACTGCTTTGCTCTTGCTGCTTTTAAGATTCTCTCTTTGTCTTGAACCTTTTGCATTTTGATGATGATGATGTGTCTTGGTGTGGGCCTCTTGGGGTTCATCTTGTTTGGGACTCTCTGTGCTTCCTGGACTTGTATGTCTGTTTCCTTCACCAAGTTAGGGAAGTTTTCTGCCATTATTGTTTCAAATAGGTTTTCGATTTCTCGTTCTCTCTCTTCTCCTTCTGGCACCCCCAAGATGCGAATGTTGGCCCGCTTGAAGTTGTCCCAGAGGCTCCTTACACTATCCTCATTTTTTTGGATTCTTTTTTCTTTCTGCTGTTCTGATTGGGTGCTTTTTGCTTCCTTGTATTCCAAATCGATGGTTTGCTTCTTGGCTTTACCTACTCTACTACTGAATCTGTGTAAATTATTCTTTATCTCACTTGGTGCCTCCTTCATTTCCGACTGTGCATCCTTCATTTCTGACTGGTCCTTTTTAATGCTCTTGAGGCCCTCACTAAGTTCACTGAGCATCCTTATAAGCAGTATTTTGAACTCAGCATCTGTTAGGTTGCTTATCTCCATTTTGCTTAGTTCTTTTCCTAGAGTTTTGTTTTGTTCTTTCATTTGGGACCTGTTTCTTTGTCTCCTCATTTTGGCTGCCTCCCTGTGTTTGTTTCTGTGTATTACTTAACGGGAGGTATGGGGCTCGCTGAGACCAGATGCTGCTAGTTTGAAAGAATTTAGGAAAACCTGAAGCAGGATCCAAGACTGGCCAACCCTATGGTGAAGCAACTGGCAACAGCTTGGGTGGGCCTGAAAGTTGGGTGGGCGGGGCCTCAGGGAATCACCAGGGTGGGGCAACCAGTGTGAGCCAGGTTGCTGGAGTCCCAGAGATGGACTGTCTGCCACCCCAGGGCAGGGCTCACCAAAGGAACAAAGGCCTCTGACAGCACGTCTGTCCTGGAGAAAGCCCCCTCTCCAGCCCTCGCTCCAGTGCCAAACAGCTCAGTGCTTCCCTGTATGTCTCTGGCGCCCCTCGAACTGCCTCCCCTCCAAGTTTAGAGGGAGTGAGTCCGATAAGTCCCTGCACGGGTCCTTTAAGGAGCTGCCTAGGGCTCCAGCCACCTGAGCCTCCCTGAGCCTCAGTTCCCGCTGGTTTTTTCAGCCAGAAGTGATGGGGATTCTCTTCCTGGCACTGGAACCCTGAGTGGGGCACCTGGTGTGGGATGGGGACCCCTCAGTCCTCAGGGAGGACCTTCCCAGCCGAGGTGTCCTGATTTTTATCTGCCACACGTGGGTGTGGGACCAGCCTGTCCATCTTCACCCTCCTACCAGTCTTGATGTAGCTGCATCTTTAATTCCGTAACTGTAGGACTTCCATTCAGCACAATTTCAGGTGGTTCTGAGTGATGGTTGTTCTGTAGTTTAGTTGTAACTTTGATGTAGTTGTGGGAGGATGGATACCACATTTACCTACCTGCCATCTTGATCAGAAGTCCCCCCGTTTTTTTTAAATCCTCACTCGAGGACACTTTTGCATTTATCTTCAGCTAGAGCGGGAGGGAGAGAGGGAGGAAGAGAGAGAGAGAAACATTGATCTGAGAGAGACACATCGACTGGCTGCCACCCACACAACCCCAACCAGGGTCGGGGACAAACTGCAACTGAGGCACGTGGCCTTAGCGGGAACCGAACCCGGTACTCTCCAGTCCGCGGACCGACACTCTAACTGCCGAGCCAAACCGGCAGGGCTGGAAGATACTCTTGTAGGATGACACTTGGTTTTGCTTTTCCCCTTACAGAGCATGACGTTTTCCGACTTCTGTGACGTGCTCCCCTCGGGCTTTCTGTAGGATTTTCTTCTCGTCCCTGGGTTTGAGCAATTTGGTGATTTGTCCTGGGTGTCGTTTTATTCTTGTTTCTTGTACTTGGGGCTGTTGAGCATCTCACCTCTGTGGGTTTCTGGTTTTTTTGTTTTGTTTTATTCTTGTGTCTTGTACTTGGGGCTGTTGAACATCTCACCTCTGTGGGTTTCTGTTTTTTTTTTTAATCCTCACTCGAGGATATTTTTCCATTTTTTTGTTCAGATAGAGCGGGTGGGAGAGAGAGGAAGAGAGGGAAAGAGAGAAACATCGACGTGAAAGGGACACATCGAGTGGCTGCCACCCACATGACCAACCAGGGCCGGGGACAAACTGCAACCGAGGTACGTGCCTTCAATGGGAACCGAACCCGGGTCTCTCCGGACCTCAGGCCGATGCTCTAACCGCTGAGCCAAACCAGCCAGGGCAGTTTCTGGTTTTTATTCCATTTGAACAAATTGTTCCTGTTTGTTTCCATCTGTCTCGCTCCCTGGGGACCCAGGACACACATCAGGGCTGTGGGTTGCCTGGTCACCCCTGAGCTGTGCATGTTTTGAGTGCTTCTGTCTCTCTGCGTTTCGTTTGCATGGTTCCTACGGCGATGTCTTCAGGGTCACTGTCTCGTCTTCTGCAGGCCCTCACATGCTGTTGGTACCCTCCAGGGCGTAAAAAATCTCACGGGTGTCGTTTCATCTCTAGAATTGTGATTCGGGCTTTTCAAAAGTAGCTTCCATGTTGCTACTTCACATGTTCCGTCTTTCCTGTAGCATTTCGACCACATGGAACGCAGCTGCGACTGTTCCCATAGGCCCGTGTCTGCGGACATCTGCGGACTCTGACACCCGGCCTGTTCCCTGCTGCTGACGGCCGACTGATTTCTCTTTGGATCACAGGTGGAATTGTCTTTCTTCTTTGCTGTCTATTATTTTTTTTTAAAATTTTTCTTTTCTTTTAAAAATTGATCTTAGAGAAAAGGGTAGAGAGAGAGAGAGAAAGAGAGAGAGAACACTGATTGGTTGCTTCTGAATGTGCCCCGACTGGGATCAAACCCACAACCCGGGTATGTGCCTGACCAGGGATTGAACCCGCACCCTCTCGGTGTACAGGATGACACTCCAACCCTGGGCCCCCCGGCCAGGGCCTGCCTGGTGCTGTTTTGTCTTGTGGGGGCTGGGTATTTCAGTCCTGTACATTTTGGGCTTTGTTCCGGGACACAGGTAAGGTCCTCGGAACCAGCAGGCCCTTCTCAGTTTCACTGTGTGAGCTGCCAGGTGGGCTGGAGCGACTCTCCGTCTCGGCGAGGCGCGGGCCTGTCGCATCGGGAGCGGGAGGCTTTCCAGGTCGCTGGGGCCAGGCACTGTTCCCGCCTCATGGGGCCTTGCTGCTTCCTCCACCCTCTCAGGCGGCCCCTCCTCAGCTCGGGCTCCATCCTCACTTCCCCGCCCCGCCCAGTGGGACTCCTTCGGCCTGTGTCCAGGCGGTTACATCCTCTCCCAGGTCGATGCACCCAGCTTCCTCGGCCTCCCGGGCTCTCAGCCGAGCTCTCCCGGCCCCTCCCTGCTCCTCGGCCTGGAAAGCGTCTCAGGGCGCCGGGACCCGGGAGTCTGCCCCGTGCATCCCCGTCTCGTCTGGGTCTCCGCGCATCACACCAGGTGCCGGTCTTGACAGCTGTCTCCACACGTCTTGACAGCTGTCTCCACACCTCTCGTCCCATCTTTCCATTGTTCAAGCCAGAGCGAGCCCCGTCTCTCGCTCTCTTCGCCGGAAGCAGACGTCCTTGTCGAGACGGAACCCCCACTCTAAAAGGTCACCGTGTGGTGCACTCACTGAGGGAAATGTGGGGAGAGCAGAAAAGGAGCGAGAAGAGACCCCCAAGTCCCTCTGTCCAAACCCACGCGCTGGCCCCCAGCACACTGGCCCAGGCCCTCCTGGCTGTGTTCGCGTGCTTGCTAGCAGCGTGCTTGGGGCACCCCGTGCTCTTCCCAGGGTGTCCCCGCGGCCCACAGAGGGCCTTCACCAGCAGGGCCTCTCCCAGCCCTGCTGCAGGGGCCTCAGGGGGTGGCACAGGCTGGCTCCTTCCTGGGCGGCGAGGGGCCTCCGGTGCGGGACCCCCTGCTGCTGGCTTCCTGGCTGCAGGCTGGCGGGCGCCCTTGGCTGGGGGACCCACTCCTCAGCCTCTGCCTTCCTGCTCACGTGGCACCCTCCCTGCGAGTGTGTCTGACTCAAAATTCCCTCTTTTTACATGGACACCATTCAAATGGGATGAGGGCCCGTTCTAGTGACATTATCTAAACTCATCGCATCTCCATGGACCCTACTTCCCAGTGAGCCCCTGAGGTGCCGCAGTGGGGCTGTCAGCTGGTGGATGCGGCAGAGGGGCCACCCCCCACCCCTTTGTGTGCAGCGTGTCACACGGGCCACGGTGCAGGATTCCTGGGCTCACGGGGGGCTGTCTGGGCTACACAACGAATCCTTGTTGCCCCTGGGGGTGAGCGGGCAGCCCTGTTCCTTCCAGGCCTCGGCCGCGTGCTCCGTCCCGCAGGCCCCTGGCCCATTGTCACCAAAGGACAAGCCCATCTCAGGAGGCCCTGCCGGGGTGTCGCCAGGCGTCTCCGGGCTCCTGTCTTGGGGACACCCTCCTCGCCAGCCCTCAGCCCTCCGCCCCTCAGGCCTCTGTCCCGGGGCTCACACGCCGCCCTCCCATAAGAGCACCCCAGGGTAACGGTCTCTTGTCCCCCACATTTTCTTGCCTTTCCTGGGTCTCGGCGTCACTATGCTGAACGTGGTCCCCCCAGGCCTGGGCCTTCCTGGCTTGAGTTGGCCCCCAGCCCTCTGGCCCACTGCTCACTGGGGTGCTCACAGCCTGCGGGACATGGGTGGGCTCCCCACTAATAACAACAATGGCAGTGACCCCCTGCAAACTGCCCTTTGCTCCTCTGTGCCTGGAGGCCGAGCCCCACCCCCAGGGCGCCGATTCCTGGATGGGGGTGGGGGCTGCCGCAGGGCCGTCCTGCCAGCTCCTTTCTGTCGTCTGCCGGGGCGAAGGCCGTGTTGCCAGCCCTGACCCAGGTCCAGCTCTGGGGTTCTGCCCTGTGGGGCCCTGGCACCTCCCGGTGTCACTGCAGACCGGCTGGGTTTCTGCTTCTGCAGGATCTGGGGACACCGGATGTTCCCTGTGAGTGTGGGAGGCCATCCCTGCAGCCTGTGGGCACTGCTGTGGGGTCCGGACGACGCCCCCAGAATGTGCCCCCGGCGTGCAGGTCGCCGAGAGCTGAAGACCAAGCCCAGCTCAGGAAGAGCTTTTGCGCCCCGTCAGCTGCCCCCCGCTGCCCGAGAGGTTCGGATAGAGACCCTGCCGGGCAGGGAGAGCGCCCCAAGCGGGCCTGTTTGCTGGGCTCATGCCGCATCCCCTTGTTTCTGAGGTCCTCCCCAAAACCAGCTGGCCCGTGGGTGCCCATCACCTGTGTGGCCTCATTTCCCTGCCGTCCTAGGAATTTTCGTGCTTATGTGACTTCCCCGTGTCCATGTATGAGACTTGGGTTTTGCCCGGTGGTGTGGCTCAGTGGTTGAGTGTTGACCCTGCGCAAAGAGGTCACCAGTTCGATTCCCGGTCAGGGCACGTGCCCAGGTTGTGGGCCTGATCCCCAGTGGGGGGCGTGCAGGAGGCGGCCGGTCGATGTTCTCTCTCATCGATGTTTCTATCTCTCTAAAAAAAAATCAAGAAAAAAAAAAAAGACTTGGTTTTCTTCCGTTAATCTCTTGGATGTCATGTGAACTATTCGGGCAGCCATAAAATCTGAAAAGGGACAGCCAGGACCCTGAGGAGGCCGAGCAGCCCCCGGGAGGACAGGCCCCTTCTGGGGCACGGTGGCACGGACTCCAGCTCCAGCTCACTGCCCAGGGCCTGCGTGGCCCCCGGAGCAGGGGCCCACCTTACGCCCTCCCCTAGCGGGGGTGGTCATTCTGGGCACTTCCCGAACCCCACAGCCTATGTCTCAGCGCTCACACATCCCCTTTCCCTGGGCTGTGCCAGTGTGGGCCCTTCTGTCTTCCCTGGGAGGGGCCCAGGCTGGGGGTGGGGGGCCCGCGGGCACCGCCTTGGTGCAAACGGGTGGGGCTGAGGCCAGAGCCCTGCCGGTCCCCAGGCTGTTGCAACAGAGCCCCAGGGCCGGTCTCTGGGGCAGGGGGCCGTCAGGACGCAGACAGGCCACCGGTCTGGCTGACTCTCAGGGGCACCCTCCAGCGTGGCGCCCTGTCTGGGTCCGAGGTGGTGGCCCTCGGGGGCAGGGCCAGGCAGGGAGGTCCCAGGGCCATGGCAGAGCAGGGGTGGCTGAGCAGCTGGGACTGAATCCCCACCGAGGTGCCCCCGAGAGCGAAGGGCTCCGTGTGTGGCGTGACCAGGCACCTCGCAGCCATCACTGTGCCGAGGGCCCTGCATGGATTCGCCGCAGGGAGACAGGTCCTGTCCCCACGTACAGAGGGGGAAACAGGCGCAGAGGGGTGAGCGACCGGCTCAAGGCTGTGCAGGGAGGAAGCGGACGGTCCAATTCCCTTGGGCCAGCCCTGAGCCCACCCCACACCCGATGCAGACCTGGGTGTCCCTGTGGGTACCTGGGCCGGTTCCAGAGCGGTGAGGCTGCGGGTCCTCGAGGGGCAGGGTCCTCTGGGTGGGGGTGGGCACACACGGTCACACCCACACACGTAGGTACTGGCCCTGGTGCTCACTGCTCACTGCTCACGCTCGTGTCGGGTTCCACAGCGGCTCACCTGCTCACACGCTCACCCCTGGGCCCCCAGGCTTACACGGGGCCCTTCCAGGACGGGGCGCGGGCTCCAGGCGCCCCCTGCTGGTGGGCGGCGGCATTGGCGTGCCACCCTTCGGCGCCTAGGTGGGGCCTGGGGGTCTGGCTGGAGCTGGCTCTGCTGGCGCAGGACGCAGACCCTCCCCCGCACCCGGGCAAGGACTCTGGACTTGTGGCTGCCGGAGCCCCTGAGCACAGAGGGCATATGGAGGTGGGTGGGCACAAGGGGGCCCTGGGGTGAGCCTGACTGAGAGACCCCGGGGTCTCCACGTTCTCCTGTCCTGTGAATGTTCAGAAGGGGGTGCCCCATCCTGAGACCCCAGACACAGGAGGCCAGTTCCCCACCTGCTCACAGACAGGTGGCCTGGAGCCATGGGGCGTCCAGGAGGGGGCGCTGCTGCCTGGACTCAGGGGCATGTCTCCAGCCTCCAGACCCTTGGGGACCCCGCTCACCAAGGACTTGGGGTGGGGACTCCCCCAGCAGGTCTCCCCAGCACCATCTCAACCCAAATCTGCTTCACCTCGGCACCCCTCCCTTGGGGCCCTGTCCCCACCCCAGGTCTGGCCATGACCCTGGGGGGCTGTCCACACACTCACCGCCCTGCGCCCTCATGTGAGAGGGGAGGAGGGCTGCCAGGCCTGTGCTGGGCCTCAGCCTGCGCTTGGGGCTCAGGGTTCCTGCAGATGAGGAGTTGGGGTGCTGACTCCCATTCGGATGCCTGGGACCCTAAATATTTGAGCATGTGGCAGGTCCGGGTGTCCGAGGGGCAGGTTCAGAGGGGCAGCCAGTGGCCCCCTGGTTCCCACCTCAGCCAGTCCTGGCTTCTCCAGGGACTTCAAGTCACTATGACACAGGCCCCCAACTTTGGGGTGCTGTGGCCACCCCAGACATGCCCCTGTGTGCAGTCCTGTGCTGGTCCACCCCCAGGGAGACCACCCCCCTAACAAGGCCCCTCGGCCAGGGCCGGGCTGGAGACAGCCTGCCTGGCCCCTGGGGCCGCAGACCCAGACCAGCGAGGGAGGGAGATGGGTCTGGGATCATTGAGGTGTCACCCTAGTTGGTGCTGCTGTTGGAGCCGCTAAGGGGTGGTGCCAGAGCCGAGGCCCCACACCCCCAGCTGCTGTGCACCCGCCTCCAGGCACCTGGGCTGGGGCCCCCCCAAGTGCTGCCTGTGTCCTCAGGAGCCTCCTGGGCAGGAAGTGGTTGCTCACAGGCTCAGGTGTGGTGGAGCCGCCTTCCGTCCACGGGAAGCTTTTATTGAACGTCAGCTGTGTGCAGAGCCCGAGGGTGGGAGCCCCGAGCAAACGGGGCTGGCTCTGAGGGTCAGGGGAGACCTGGTGCTCCAGACCCCAGAAACACCCCCCGGGGGCTCTGGCCTAGCTCCTTTCCTCCCTCCCTTCCCCTCTCCCCAGGCAGGTCAGCTGTTTGCTGTCCCCCAGGGGGCCCTGTTGAGCTGCTGCAGGGCCTTGTGGGAGTGGGAGCTACGGGTGGGCGTGGGGGTGGAGCTGGAGGTGGGTGGTCAGGGAGCATGCACACCTGAGCGGGCCTGGAGGGTGGCTGACCTCACCTGTGCGGAGACCTGGCCCCAGCAGGGGGCAGCCTGGCGCTCTCCCAGCCTCTGCGTCTCCGGCCCCACCTGGGGGAGGGCTGCCTGGGGGCTGAGGACCTGCCTGGCTGTCAAGGACGTGCCTGCTGGCCCCACCCAGGGGTCTGGGCCGAGGGCACTGCTGCCCTGGTGGTCACCGGGCTTCATCCGAAGGGAGACGTCCGCTGGGTGTGGCCTGCGTTTCGTGCCCTGTGCCCGGGAAGGACGCAGGGACAAGGAGGGGCCTCCGCTCCCCAGGACAGCCTGTCCTGTCCTGGTTGGTGGCTGACATGGGCTCGGGAGTGTGGGCCTGGGCTCCTGCCCTTACCTGCCCACCCTCGCCCCACCCCCACCCCGTCCTAAATTCCCACCTCCGCCCCTGCTCCTGGCCCCTGCCCGCGCTCCAGCCCCCAGACTCAGCCTGCACCCACACCTTGTCTGCTCACCCCTAAACCCACCCTAACCCCCTCCCTGAAGCCCCTGACCCAACACTTTGAGGCCGAACCTGATACCCCAAATCTCCCATCCTCAACCATCGACTCCTCCCCCAAACCCATCCGATTTAATACATAGAGCTCAGGAGAGGCAGGTGGGTCCCCTGGGGCTGCACCCCGAGTGTGTAGTCATTGGACACACAGCCACTGGGCCCCCACCCTCTCTGGCCACATCCGGGATGTCCACTGGGCATGTCCTCTGGGGCCAGAGGGCAGCCTGGACTCGGGGTGCCGGGTGGGGAGGGGCCGGGGGAGCTTTACCCTCCTCTGCGCCCTGGGCTGTCGCCCCGACTTTGTGGCCGGGACCAGGGGCGGCCGTCCAGTTCCTCCGTGTCTGGGAAGTGAGGCGCACACGGCCCCCTGGCCCCCGAGATGCCAGCTCCCGCAGCCCTGGCTGGTTCCCGGAAGATTCCAGAAGGGCGGCGGTGCTGGCCGTGTGCCCGCAACAGGACCTGGCCATAAACCGGGTGGGGTGGGGGCTGCGGTGTGGACTGCTGACCCTCCCTGGTGGACTTTCCCCCCAGCCTGGCCCCCAGCTGTCTCTCTGGAGCTGGCACCTTTGTTTGTTCCTTGAAGGAGCTGGTGGCCTTCACCCCCGTGAGCCCTGGCGGCTCCTGGCCCTGGGGGGGGGGGGCAGGTGGGGGCCAGGCCGCCCTGGGCTCTGCGGCCACCACCTCGAGCCCGGGCCCTGGGGCTGCAGGCACGGTGCCCACCCCGCCCCGCAGCGAGGCCACCAGTGACCAGGCAGGGAAACCGAGTCCCAGAGGGGCAGAGCGCAGGCGGAGTCCACTCGGCCCTCAGCTGGCCCCGAGCGGACACCGGGGTGTCTTGTCCCCACGGCCTGCTTCGTCTCCGATGGAGGAGGAGGACAGTCGTGGGGGCAGCAGTGGGCACTTCCATTCGTTTTAAGTTTGAAAGGGGTCACGTGTCGGGGGTCACAGTGTTTCCTCCAGTCCCCACTGGCTGCCCCTGGGCCAGGTCCCCACCCGGGCATCCGTGATTCGGCCACGAGGTGATGGGTGTCTCGGCTGTTCCCGGCACGGCCCACAGTCCCTTGGGGTCTTTGAGACCCTTTTGTGGGGGAGGGTCTGTGAGCACTAAACGACTTTTGTAAGAAGACGGAGACCCGACTGGCCTTGTCCCCTGGCCCACGTTTGTTCCCAGGAATCGTGCAGAGGCCCCGTGGGTGGAGCCTGGGGGCACCCTCCTCCCCAGCACACGCTTCCAGGGAAAGTGAAATCGGAGCCAGCTGGCATCCGCGTGCGCCGGCAATGATCCCAGTTCACCGGGACCTCGTCTGGGCTCCAGGGAACCAGGTGTCACCCAGGCACCGCTGCGCCCGGCCGAGGGTCCAGCCCCGGAGCCTGAGCCGGCCTGGCTGCCGTCCAGGTGACGGGGTCCATCCCACCTGGGTTCTCGGTAGGCGTTTCCTCCAGACTGGGCGAGGGACCCCGTCACCCCCAGGACAACGGCGGACAGTCCTAGGTGCCGTGGTCCATCTGAACTTGCAAGTGGACGTTAGAGTTTTGGGACCTGCCACCCCGAGCGGGACCACTTCCCAACCTCCAGATGGTTGTGACAGGCGTGTGACCACCTGAGCAAATGTGGCGAGGGGTCCTCATCGGAAATGGGGTGTGTGCGTACAGGGGGCGTTTGTGCTCTGGGGACCACGGACCAGAGACCCCCGCAGGGCAGGAGGGAGTGGGGTTGTGGCATGGCCGGGGTGACCTGTGCTAGTGCTGCCGTCCGGATCACCCTTCGCCCCCAGGAACTTCCCCGGGCTGGGCTTTGGGGTCATATCAAAGGAGAAAGTCCAGCCCTGGCCAGCACGCTCAGTGGTTTGAGCTTCGGCCCGCACACCGCCGGGTCTCGGGTTCAATTCCCAGTCAAGGGCGCCCACCTGGGTGGTTGGTTTGATCCCTGGCCCCGGCCCCGGCTGGGGTACGTGCTCCCTCCTTTCCACTCTCAAAATCAATGGAAAAAGCGTCCTGGGGTGCGGTTCACGCACACGGATGGAGAAGGCCCACAGTCCCCGAGGGCGGTAACCCAGCCGTCCGCAGCCAGAAACTCGCGTGGGGCCGGCGTCCTGGTCCCGTGGCCGACGCAGCGGCTCCACGGACAGCGCTCACGCTGCTCCTTTCACGGAGGTTTTGTTTCAGAAAACACAGTGGTTTTCGTAAAAATGTGATTGATGTTAGCATGTGGTGGCTTAGAGTTACCATTTATATTTTTAGATCTTTTTTTATGGACTTTTTTATGGAGAGAGGGAGGGAGAGGGAGAGAGAAACAATGACGTCAGAGAGAAACATCGACGGGCCGCCTCCTGCACGCTCCCCGCTGAGGATCGAGCCCACAACCTGGGCACGTGCCCGACCGGGAATCGAACCGGGACCCTCAGTCCATGAACAGCGCTCAGTTCACTGAGCCTCACCGGCTGGGCATCGCTATTCTGAATGGAAATAACACGCATTGAAAGATTTTTCCACCAATGCCTCACACGGCAAATGTGGGCAAATGTGGGCAGACGTCATCCCCACAACAAAGCTTGTGGGGCTCTTCTTGGGTTTCAGGGGTGCAGGGCCCTGAGGCAGACCAGGCTGCCCAGCACTGGGGACAGTGTGGGGCTCACCCCCTTTTCCTGCTGGGATGCCTTTCTTGCCAGGTGGGCCCCCTAACGCCTTTGGAGGGAGGCCTGGCCCTGGTGCCGGCCCCCCAGACCCCCCACTCAACAGACCTGCCCCTTGGGCACCTTCCCGGAGTCTCCGCAGGGACTGGCTGCCCTGCCCGGCACTTACTTCCTTGTTACTTAAAATAAATGTTGTCTCTGTTTTCAGTCTTTTATTGCGGTGAATTGCACAGGACATAAAAGTGACCATCTCACCCCTTCTAGGTCCCCGGCCTGTGACACTGAGCTCATTCACCCGGGTGAGCGGCCGCCGCCGCCGACCTCCCCAGGCCTCCCACCCTCCCCACGGACACTCTGTCCCCATTAAACCCTCGCCCCGCCCCCACCCCCGCCACCCGCCACCCACTTTCTGCCTCTGGATCTGACTCCTCTAGGGACCTTGTGGAAGTGGGGTCACAGTGTCTGTCCTGTGTCTGCTCGTTCCCTCAGCACATGTCCCCCGGGTCCGTCCATGCGGCAGGGTCAGGCTGTCCTTCCCCTTTGAGGCTGAGATACCCCCTGTGTGGACAGACCACGTTCTGTGTGTCCATCCTCCATTCACGGACACTCGGGCTGTCCCCACCCCTTGGCTGCTGTGACTGACCGGCTCTTACTTCTGAGTCTGGACCAGAGGCGGTGGCTGGTCACCTGGTGGTTCTTGGTTTACTTGGGGCCCCTCCGTCCTGCCCACACGGCAGCCGCAGCGGCCCCGGCCCCGTACGGGCTCTGGTCCCTCCACGTCCCCCACATCACGTCCCCCGCACGGGCTCTGGTCCCTCCACGTCCCCCACATCACGTCCCCCGCACGGGCTCTGGTCCTTCCACGTCCCCCGCATCACGTCCCCCGCATGGGCTCTGGTCCCTCCACGTCCCCCACATCACGTCCCCCGCACGGGCTCTGGTCCCTCCACGTCCCCCACATCACGTCCCCCGCACGGGCTCTGGTCCCTCCACGTCCCCCACATCACGTCCCCCGCATGGGCTCTGGTCCCTCCACGTCCCCCACACGGGCTCTGGTCCCTCCACGGCCTCGCCGACCCTCGCTGCAGCCGGCCCGGTGGGTGTGAGCCCCGGGGCTCGGGCTGAGGGCACTTCTTGAAGGCCCAGGACTTGGTCCGGTTGCTGCGGAGCCCGAGGTGGGTTTTTAATTTTTTCCCCTTTATTGATGTTAGAGAGAGAGGAAGGGAGAGAGAGAGAGAAACATGGATGAGAGAGAACATCGATTGGCCGCCTCCTGCCTGCCTCCCACTGGGGATGAGCCCACAGCCTGGGCACGTGCCCTGACCTGGAATCGAACCAGCGATCTTTTGGTGCAGGGTCGACGCTCAACCGCTGAGCGGCACAGGCCGGCCCCTCTGTTGCCCCATCAGAATCCACCCCGGCCCCCGTGTCCCTCACGCGCCCCTCGTCCTCCCCGGGGCCCCGTCCCTGGCTCCGGTCTGCTCGGAGGCTGAGGGGCTCTGCCAGCATCGCGTGCCCTGTGGCCTCCTGTCCTGCCAGGCCTGGCCTGCGGGCCCGTCCCTGTGGTGCTGGAGTTTACTGTGGCGTCTGCTCAGGGCAGAAGGGCAGGAGGTGGGACTTTATGGCTCCGGCTGAGCCCGAGTGAGGCCCGGCCCTTCCCATCTTTACTCTGTGACTGTGCCCGCGTCAGCGCTGCCGCCGAGTGACGTCAGGGAGACGCCAGTTCACGTGGCAGGACTTTGGAGAGACGCGAACGGGCTGTTTCAGGGGCAGCCCCACAGTCCCCACCGAGGCCGGAGCGGCCGGTCCCCTGGGGCTCTCCCCTCCCCTCCGGGCCTTCTGAGCAGCTCGGCGCTGCGTCTGCCGTGACCCCTCGGGGACAGTGGCGCTTGCTTCTCTTTATTAAGCGTTGACTTTTCTGGGTACAGAGCGAGTCTGCGCTCCAGGGGGTGGAGAGAGGCAGGGGTGTCTGGAGGCGGGGAGGGTGCCGGAGCGGCCGAGGGCGAGCCTGTATTCTTGGGGTGCGAGCCGGACCCCTGCTCCCGGGCCTCGCGCTTCTTGGCTCACACAGAGCACGGCGAGTTCAGTGGGCACCCTGTTTCCCCTTGGGCACCGCACCATCATGCCATGGGCGGGAGCGTCCCCCCGGGCCCTGCCACCCCAGGTCCGCTCACTCCTGTTGTGCTTTGGCCCCTACGGTGAGGTCCGGCCCCAGAGCAGTGACCACGGACAGGCCCACAGTTATCCTCTCGGCGGGGGGTGGGGCAGATCTCACGGGAGAAGCCGTCCCCACAGCCCCCCGCTGCCCCTCTTTGACCCCCACAGAAACCAAGGTGACGGGGGCACTTGGACGGCATCCGGGTGGCTGCCTGTGGGTGTGTTCCAGCTAAACCCCCCACTCCCGGCGAACCCAGGCCGTCTGCCTGGCCCACGTCAGGTCCTCCCCGTGCCCTGCCCCGTGCGCTCCGGCCTCTGTCTGTGGAGAGTCACCTGGTGTCACTCTGCACCCACGGGGACTTGCGCTCAGGCCCCCCGGGGACCAGGGGGCTGGTTCCCATGGGTCATGCACAGGGCCGAGCTTCAGGGGGGAGGGACCCCCGCTCTCCCTCCTCCCGGTCCCCGCCGTCCGTCCGTGCTCAGGCGTCCACGCAGACCCCGCTTCCTCTCCCTGGTCCTGCCTCTCCTCCCGGTCTAACCCGGCGAGCGACGCTCCTGTCTCCGAAGACTCTACTCAAACATGGTTTGAGCTCTGGCCAGTTTGGCTCAGCGGTTAGTGTCGGCCCACAGACCCAAGAGTCCCGGGTTCGATTCTGGTCAAGGGCACGTACCTCGGCTGCGGTTCGGCCCGGCCCTGGTCGGGGTCGTGCAGGAGGCAGCCAGTCGATGTGTCTCTCACATGGATGTTTCTCTCTCTCTCCCTCCTGCTCTCTCTGAAGATAAATGGAAACATATCCTTGGGTGAGGATTAAAACATTTTTTTTTAAAAAACATGGTTTGAAGTTTAAAGTCATTTCATTTCTTTTCGAACAAGCCAGCAGCAGAGCAAACGGCCTGCCCCAGCCTGCGTCGCCTCCCTGTCCTCCTGCCGAGCTGACCCTGCACCCCCAGGGACGCAGGGGGGGTCCTGCCTGTGGCAGCAGGAACAGGGCGCACAGCCACACTGGGGCTCAGGGCAGCAGACACTGGTGTCTCCCAGGCCTGGAGGCTGGGGTCTGAGGGCTCACAGGCTGGTTCCCGGGAGGCTCTGGGGCCGCGGCGCTCCGGGCTGTGGCCACGTCTTGGGCCTCTGTCATCACCTGGCCTCACCCTGTCTCTCTGTCTCTTTTAGGGACAGTCATTGGACCTAGTCCCACCCCCCCTGCAGGATGATGTCGTCTCTCCATTCGTCCCTTGGTCACGTCACAGACGTCTTTGCAAACGAGGCCACAGCTACGGTTCCAAGTGGGTGTGTCTCCAGGGCCACCCCGGAGCCCACAGCAATGCCTGAGAACAGGGGGCCGTGTTCCCACTGTCACCTGCTGTGTGGGTCTCCGGATTCTGTCCCCGCCAGGCAGGGTGCTGAGGGGCTCTCGGATTCCGCACCGTTTCCCTCAGTGCGCTGTAGACCAAATACACGTACAGGTGACTGTCCTGCCCTGCCTCCAGACCCACGGAGTCCCAGTCGCGCCGCAGGAAGCGCAGAAGGCGTGAGGCTGCCCCCCCCCCCTTCCCGGTCGGCCAGTTGGAATGTGTGTTCCTACCGGCTGTGACTGCAGAGGCTGGTGACACCCTCAAAGGCTTTAAAGGTGAAGGACCATAGTCCTCTCCCTGTCCGCAGTCACCTCCCACGAGGGCCCTGCGCTGGGTCACGGCGGAGATGGTGGCTGTGGCGATCAGAATGGTGGTCCCTGGAGGGCGCAGGTGACCAGCCCGTGACCTGTGTGTGGAGGTGTCCTTGTTTCGTTGTTGAGAGACTCCTGGCGCAGATGAGGTCCCTCCGACTGGGGGGGAAGCGTCTGGCAGACAGGACGTCCCCCTGGGCTCTGTGGGAGACTCGGGGCTCAGGCCCCGATGTCCAGACCTTCTGAGGACCACGGTCCTGTTTGCAGAGCAGGCTGGCCTTGCTCCCGGGCCCTGTGGGCTGCCTGGCCCGGGGCAGCAGGGGACCATGGGAGCTGGGCCATCGCGGGCGCACACTGCAGGCCAGCCTCGGGTACTGGTGAGCAGAGGTGAGCTGACCGCTGGCGAGAGCTGCCCCCGTCCCCTCCTGGGCCCGTCACACAGCTGGCCCTGTTCAGAGCACGGCCTGGTACCAGAGCGCCCAGGGTTGTGGCTCAGCTTCCGTGCCAGGAGGAGCTGCGTGTCCAAGGAGCTCTGGCTTGGTTACTGGAGAGCCGGCATTTGACACCAAGACCTGGGCATCAGGGGTGCTCATCTCTCCTGGGGCGTGACGCTGGTGAGCCCCTCGGCGGACAGAACTGGAAAGATACAGGTGTGCAGAGCTATGCGTGTACCTCTGTCTGTCCTCTGTCACCTACCCACCCCTACCTACCCATCCTCTACCTACCCATCCCTACCTACCCATCCCCTACCTACCCACCCCCTACCTACCCACCCCTACCTACCCATCCCTACCTACCCATCCCTACCTAACCATCCTCTACCTAACCATCCCTACCTACCCATCCCTACCTACCCATCCCTACCTACCCATCCCTACCTACCCATCCCTACCTACCCATCCCTACCTAACCATCCCTACCTACCCATCCCCTACCTACCCACCCCCTACCTACCCACCCCCTACCTACCCAGCCCCTACCTACCCATACCCTACCTACCCACCCCCTACCTACCCACCCCTACCTACCCACCCCTACCTACCCATCCCTACCTACCCATCCCCTACCTACCCATCCCCTACCTACCCATCCCTACCTACCCATCCCCTACCTACCCATCCCCTACCTACCCATCCCCTACCTACCCATCCCTACCTACCCACCCCCCTACCTACCCACCCCCTACCTACCCACCCCCTACCTACCCATCCCCTACCTACCCACCCCCTACCTACCCACCCCCTACCTACCCACCCCCTACCTACCCATCCCTACCTACCCATCCCCTACCTACCCACCCCCTACCTACCCATCCCTACCTACCCATCCCTACCTACCCATCCCCTATCTACCCACCCCTATCTACCCACCCCCTACCTACCCATCCCCTACCTACCCATCCCCTACCTACCCATCCTCTACCTACCCATCCTCTACCTACCCATCCCCTACCTACCCCACCCCCTACCTACCCATCCCTACCTACCCATCCCTACCTACCCATCCCCTATCTACCCACCCCTATCTACCCACCCCCTACCTACCCACCCCCCTACCTACCCACCCCCTACCTACCCATCCCCTACCTACCCATCCCCTACCTACCCATCCCTACCTACCCACCCCTACCTACCCATCCCTACCTACCCATCCCCTACCTACCCATCCCTACCTACCCATCCCTACCTACCCATCCCCTACCTACCCACCCCCTACCTACCCATCCCTACCTACCCATCCCCTACCTACCCATCCCTATCTACCCATCCCCTACCTACCCATCCCCTACCTACCCATCCCTACCTACCCATCCCCTACCTACCCATCCTCTACCTACCCATCCTCTACCTACCCATCCCCTACCTACCCATCCTCTACCTACCCATCCCTATCTACCCATCCCCTACCTACCCATCCCCTACCTACCCACCCCCTACCTACCCATCCCCTACCTACCCACCCCCTACCTACCCATCCCCTACCTACCCACCCCCTACCTACCATCCCCTACCTACCCATCCCTACCTACCCATCCCCTACCTACCCATCCCTACCTACCCATCCCTACCTACCCATCCTCTACCTACCCATCCCCTACCTACCCACCCCCTACCTACCCCACCCCTACCTACCCCACCCCTACCTACCCATCCTCTACCTACCCATCCTCTACCTACCCATCCCCTACCTACCCATCCCCTACCTACCCATCCCCTACCTACCCATCCTCTACCTACCCATCCTCTACCTACCCATCCCCTACCTACCCATCCTCTATCACCTACCCATCCCTACCTACCCATCCCCTACCTACCCATCCTCTATCACCTACCCATCCCCTACCTACCCATCCCTACCTACCCATCTCCTACCTACCCATCCCCTACCTACCCATCCCCTACCTACCCATCCTCTACCTACCCATCCTCTACCTACCCATCCTCTATCACCTACCCATCCCCTACCTACCCATCCTCTACCTACCCATCCCCTACCTACCCATCCCCTACCTACCCATCCTCTACCTACCCATCCTCTACCTACCCATCCCCTACCTACCCATCCTCTATCACCTACCCATCCCCTACCTACCCATCCCCTACCTACCCATCTCCTACCTACCCATCCCCTACCTACCCATCCCCTACCTACCCATCCCCTACCTACCCATCTCCTACCTACCCATCCCCTACCTACCCATCCCCTACCTACCCATCCTCTACCTACCCATCCTCTACCTACCCATCCTCTATCACCTACCCATCCCCTACCTACCCATCCTCTACCTACCCATCCCCTACCTACCCATCCCCTACCTACCCATCCCCTACCTACCCATCATCTATCTATGTATCTATGTATGTATCTATCATCTATTATTCTATCTATCATCTATTTATCAGTCACCTATCTACCTACCTTCTATCATCTATTCATTGTCTATCTATCAATCATCTATGTATCTAATCTATTCATTATCTATCTATCTATCTATCTATTCATGTATGTATCAATCATTTATCTATCTACCTATCTATCATCTATTTATTATCTGTCTATCAATCAATCATCTATCTACCTACCTACCTACCTACCTACCTATATATCAATTATCTATCTATGTATCTATCTATCTATGTATCTATCTATGTATCTATCTATCTATCTATCTATCTATCTATCTATCTCTTCATCATCTATCTGTCTGTCATCCACTGATCAACCACCCACCCCATGCGGATGGATTGCTTTAAGCCCTGGGATGCGGTGCCCTGAAACCCAGTGGGAGCTGATTTGTACTCATGGCCGGGACTCTGCTCCCTGGCCTGCTGGCTCCCTGCAAGGCACTGTTGGCGGTGGGGGGAGGAGGGAGGGCTCCTTTCCTTTTCTGGCTTCTCTCTGGGTCCCCGCAGTCACAGAGGGGGGTCCCTACCCCGGCCCTTTTGGGCACGCCCCAGCCCAGTCAGAAGCCCCCTCTCTGCCCCAGGTCTGGCAGCCCCACCTGTCTCTGTGCCTCCCCAGCCCTGGGAGTGGGGGCTGCTCCCTGCTTCCGACCCAGGCGCCTCGGGAAGCCCTTTGCTCTGCCAGCGTCCACCGCTGCTAACCTGCTCTGCACCCAGGGCCCGCTGTGAGATGCTCAGGGTGGAGGTCAGGTCAGCCCAGGGTCCAGCGGTCGGCAAGAGACTGGAGAGCAGAGTGAGGGGCGAAAGCTTGTCTCTGGGGTCCCCTGAGACGGAACTCAGGGCCGAGGGGTGCAGGACAGGGGGTGCCGTGAAGGAAGCACGCGGTGGGCGTCTGGCGTGGAACAACTGCTAAAGGAAAGGAGAGCGACCTCCGCTCCACCTGGGAATCAGGGAAGAAGACAACGAGCCCCCAGCTGAGCAGAGGGCTGGCGTCACTGCAGGGACAGGATGGAGCAGAAGAGAAAACCAGGCACCCAGCGCTGGCCTCGGAGAAGGAAGCCGCTCGCCAGGCGGACGGGTGGAAGGAGAGAGGACACAAACCCTGAGCAACGTAAGGTGGCGTCAGGCAGACCGCAGATCAGAGACAGAGACCATCGACCTGCGGCCAATAAATTCAGCAACTTCGGTGAAACGGACAGTTCACTGAAAGACGGACTTGCCCGAAGCTCACGCCAGGAGAAGTCAAGAGCTCAATGTGTTAAAAAACTGGGGGGAAACCTTCCCCAGAGGAAACTCCAGGCCCATCGGTGGGTCCTTGTAAAACATTCAAGGAAACAAACAAACAAACAGACAAACAAACAAACAGCTCTGTGCAGACTCTCCCAGGACAACCAAAGGAAGTGGTGCCGTCCAACCCTCCTCTGTGGCCTGTTGCACCTGTTGCCACAAGACACCATGAGAAAAGGCAGCCGCGGGACAGAGGCAGACGTTCTGAACAGAGTTTCAGCCAACTGGATCCAGCGCCACACGCAGATCACGCCGACCTGGGGCTTCCTGCAGGGACGCACAGCTGGTCCGACATCCAGTCGAGCAGGCCACAGGGTTAGACTGAAGGACGGGACCACGCGAGCATCTCAGCCGACGCAGAGAAAAGCACTCAGCCAAACCCGACACTCATTCTCAATAAAAATGCTCACTGCCCGGCCGGTGTGGCTCAGTGGCTGAGCGTCAACCCATGCACCCAGAGGTCACCGGTTCGATTCCATGTCAGGGCACATGTCCAGGTTGTGGGCCAAATCCCCAGTGGGAGGCATGCAGGAGGCGGCCCGTCGATGTTCTCTCTCATTCATGTTTCTATCTCTCTCTCCCTCTCCCTTCCCCTCTCTCTAAAGTCAATAAAGAAAAGAAAAAAAAGCTCAGCAAAGTGACAACAGATGAGAATGTCCTCAACCTGAGAAAGGCGTCTATGACAAGCCTGCCGGTGACGTCTCTGTAAAGGTGGGCTCCTTCCTGGCATCGGGGACCAGCCGGGATACCCTCTCTCGCCACTTCTCGTGTGCTGGGAGCCACTGCCCACGCAGCCTGGAGGAGAAAGAAACAAAAACACTTGGACCAGCTGAAGGAGCAAAATTGTCTTCCGTACCGTCTCTGCAGAAAGTCTGGGGTCCACCAAGAAGCAGCTGAAATTAATGGGTGAGTTTACCAAGGTTGCAGGTTGCACAAGCTCCATCTCCGAGTCATGGCGTAGTCGCGATGCTTAGAGAAAACTCACGGAAGCTGTGAAAGACACAAATACCGTGGAGTGAACTCGAAGCCCTCGCCAGAGGGGGGACCCCGGTTGCTGAGGTCGCGTTCTTCCCAGACACGCGATGTGGCTGCTGCACCCTAGCAGGCCGTCTGGTGGAACCGAATCGGTTCTGAAATTCGGACGGGAATGCAGAGGACCGAGAACAGCCAGCAACAAGCCTGGAGGGTGAACGTTAGCGGACACGGGATTTCTCGCGGAGCCGCAGAAATCAGAACAGTGCGGTGTTGGCATCAAGTGAGGCTCTGCATCAATGTAACAACAGAGCCCAGAAATAAACCACTCTCTTTCTTTCCGTTTTACAAAGTAGCACAGGCAGCGCAGCGGTAAGGCCTTGCCAGCCAGGCGTCCGGCCTCGGGCTGCCCACGTGCAACGTGAGGACAAGCCCACCTCACGCCACGTGCAAGTGTGAGCTCAGAGTGGGCCGTGTAGAACCGAAACGCATAACTTCCAGGGGAAAACGGAGGAGAAAAGACTTGTTACATGTATCTTACGCCAGAGACACAACCCGTAGGAGCACACTTGTAAACTGACCTCACCAAAATGGAAAACTCCTCTTCCAAAGACACCGTTAGGAGATGGTGAGAAGACAAGCCAGAGGGGAAGTCTTTGCAAAGAACATCTCTGGTGAAGGACCGATCCTGGAACATATAAATAACTCTCAGGGCTCAATGAAAGCCCCGCCCAAATAACCCAACAAGAGTGGAAAAGGTATCACCGCCGCCACTACAAGAAAAGTGGGAACAGATCTGAATGAAAGAGGATATGGGGGTGCCTGCTAAGCACACGGGGGTGCTCGCTAAGCACGCAGAAAGGTGCTTGGCACCGTCCGTCAATAGGCAGCTGCAGACTGAGCCACAAGGAGACACCTCCGTGCACCTGTCGGAAGGGGCCAAAGTAAGAAGACAGACCACAGGAAGTCTCTGGGAGGCTGTGGAGCAGGGCGAGCCCCCCACGGCTGGTGGGAAGGCCGCGCACCCCACCCTGGGAAACAGTCTGCCTGTTTCTGAAAAAGCTGCGTGTACACCTGCTGTGTGACCTGGACACCCCACTCCCAGGCCCGAGCTTCATACAGCTTCACCTGTGGGAGCCTCAGACTGGAGACAGCCCACACACCCACCAACAGCTGGTCGGAATGCACGTAGTGTTTCTTTTTCTTTTCTTTAAAAATATGTTTGTATTGATTTTTCAGAGAGAGAGAGAGAGAGGGAGATAGAACCATCAATGTGAGAGAGAAACACAGATCAGCTGCCTCCTGCACGCCCCCTGCTGGGGATCAAGCTCACAACCCGGGCATGTGCCCCGACCGGGAATCGAACCGGGACCTCTCAGTCCATGGGACGATGCTCCGTCCACTGAGTGGCACAGGCCGGGCATGGATGCACTGTTTCAATTCCCCAGAAGGGAAAACTCCTCAGTAACCAAAAGGCACAGAGTTGATATGTGCAACAGTAGTGATGGGTCTCAAAGTAATGGCCGAATGAGAACCGCCAAAGGAAAAAGAGCGCTCAGTGGATGGGACCCCGCTACTCAAACCCCGGGAAATGCAAAGTCTGTCTAGGGGCACAAAGCTGTCAGCGTTACCTTGTGGGGGAGGGGCACGCAGAGGTTGCCCAGCGTCCACCATCCTCAGAACGGCCGTGTGCCAGGTGTGCATTTATGTCGGAACTGAGCAAATAAACCCACACTTAAATACACCTGGGTAAAGCTGTCTTCAGTGATTTAAAATTGATGCGTCTAGACAAGACTCTGCCCCTCGCTTTTCAGTCCAGTAAATTGTGTGTTTCCTCGTTGCAACGTAAAATCAGAGCAAGGATTTATAATGGCTGTGTTATATTCTAGGGTTATTTGAGCTATTGCAGATTTAAAATGCGTCATGAGAATGCACTGAAGCCCAGCTGTGGCCATGGTAGAAGAGGTCAGCGCTGCCAGGGTCATGAGGGAGGGTTGAGGGGTGGGGGGGAGCTTCAGGGCGGTGGAATCCGTGAGATGCTGCGATGGTGGACACACGGCCATGCGTTATCCAAACCCACGGAACTTCGGGGGCAAACAGCAAAGCTCAATATATGCAAAACTAAGTTAATCGGGAGGGTGGGGAGTCCCAGGGTGGAAGCAGAAATGTGGGGGAACTATGGGCTGCGGGGGCGGGGAGGTGAGGGTTCTGTCCTGGGGGCACCACCCTGGAAGGAAGGAGATGCGGCTTCCTCTCCTGGGCTAGAGCACCACCAGGAACCTCGGATTTTCTGTCACTCCTCCTGGTTTTCTCCAAAGAGCAGCGTTCAGCCCTCTGTGGAAATGGCCACACATGTCAGGTGGTGGACGCGAGCACACAGGGCACAGAGGACTAACTGGGGCCACTGTCCTGCTTGGCCCTGCTTGGCCCCTCTGGTCCTTGGCACCTCATCTCTAGAATGGACTAATGTGAGCACCTGCTGTGGAGGAGGGCAATGAGGTGAGAGACTGAGCACTCAGTGTGCTCTCATGATGTGGGAGCTTTGCACAGTGGCCACAGAAGGCACACTCCTCCACCTCGAGAGATTCTATTTACACTCATTCACCCACCCACCTGTGCACCCATCAACCCACCCATCCATCCACCCATCTATCCATCCATCCATCCATCCATCCATCCATCCATTCATCCATCCATCCCCTCATCTATCCATCCATCCATCCATCCACATCCACTCATCCATCCACTCAGCTATCCATCCATGCATTCATCCATGCATCCATCCATCCACTCATCTGTTCATCCATCCACTCATCTGTCCATCCATCCATCCATCCATCCACTCATCTGTCCATCCATCCATCCATTCATCCATCCATCCATCCATCCATCCATCCATCCATTCATCCATCCACTCAGCTATCCATCCATGCATTCATCCATGCATCCATCCATCCACTCATCTGTCCATCCATCCACTCATCTACCCATCCATCCATCCATCCATCCATCCATCCATCCATCCATCCACATCCACTCATCCATCCACTCAGCTATCCATCCATGCATTCATCCATGCATCCATCCATCCACTCATCTGTCCATCCATCCACTCATCTGTCCATCCATCCATCCATCCATCCACTCAGCTATCCATTATCCATCCATCCATCCATCCATCCATCCATCCATCCATCCACTCATCTGTCCATCCATCCATCTATCTCATCCATCCATCCACCGTCCACCCACCCACCTACCCACCAAGAAGCAAAGTTACTGATCACGTTGACTGTGAAGTTGACCCACAGAGAAGCCCACATAGGCGGCTGCCCTCCAGGCACGGACAGCAGGCTGGCCGGCAGTGGTCACAGAGGTGATGAGGACAATGGTCAGGGCCAGGGCATGACACTTGGACCCGGCCTTGAGGTGAGGTGACTGCCTGAAGGTGGCTGCTCCTCTGAAGCACAGTGAGGAGCCTGGGCCAAGATGTCCAGCCTATTGCTGGCTCTGCCCACGCTCACCTGGAACTAACTCCTGTGTGCCTACCTGCCCACCCTTCACACACGGTGAGGGCTTTGATGTCCTGGCTGTGAAAGCCTTGCAGGCGAGGGGGGGAAATGGGGGACCTGGGCCTGCACACCCCAAAGTCTTCCAGAACCTTTGAAGGTGCAGGAGGGGGACATCTTGAGGAGGACTTGAGGAGAGCTTGGGCATGCCTGATGTTCTGTTTGCCCACCGTGGGTCCCCAGATGCCTACCTGCCAAGGACCCTGTCCCCATGGCTGGCTGGGGCTGGGGTGTCCAGAGGGGCTCACCCTCCATCTATCCACTGGGGCCAGGCCAGAGCTATGGAGCTGAGGTTGAGCCCAGGGTCTGAGAAAGGCATTTGTATATATATGTGCATATATGAGAGGGAGGGAGGGGGGGGGAGAGAGAGAGAGAGAGAGAGAGCGAGAGAGAGAGAGAGAGAGAGAACGCCCCAGGAAAGCTGATGTTTCAGTACAGTTGGAGACCATTTGGAGGGCAAGTTCCTTCGTCTTCGGGGACTTTGGTCTTTTCTAAGCCTTCAACTGATTGGACGAGGCCCACCCACGACATGGAGGGTTATCTGCTCACATCTAAAAAAATACCTTCACAGAAACCTCCAGACTTGTGTTTGACAAAAAACTGGGTACCATGGCCTGGCCGAGGTGGCCCAGGTGACAACTTGGAAATGAACCATTGCAGGAGGTGACAGCATGGGCGGGGCTGGGGACACAGCTGTAGTCCTCAGGGCTCTGGCAGCTGCGGGGCCCCCTCTTCTCCCCAACCTTTCTTCTTCCTCCACACCTCTCCTCCCTTCCTCCTCTTCCCGCTTCCCCTCTCCTCCTCCACTCCGAGGCTCACCCCCACACTCCCACTTCCTGATGACTCAGGGTTTGTGGACAGAACGCCATGGAACAGTCATTTTAGGCTGTTGCGTGACGTCTTTGGGGCCTCCTCCCTGTGGTCAGTGTCAGGGCAAACACTGCTGGGTGTGGGGCTTGGCGGGGGAGGCACAGGGCGTGCGCTGGGCTCTGGGCCCCGGGCAGCCCCGGGCAGGTTCTGGCTATGGCTGGGCAGGCGTCTGGGGGCCCTTGGGCATCACATCCGTGTCCAGAGAGAGGCCTCACCCAGCATTTCCTCAACTGTCTCCCTGTGCGGAGGACAGGAGGTCCCCCGATGGGGGAGGGACGCCCAGCTGCAGGGAGGGGAGGTTGCTGGGCACACAGCCACCCACTCCCAGCTGCATGTTAGCAGTGACAAGGCCTGTGTCTAAGGACACCCAGGGTCCGACCCCTGTCCGGACCCTTCCTAGTTTGTTTCTGTCCTCTGTCTTGGAGCCCGCACCCCACTGCCTCACCTGTCAGGGGCGTCCTGACCCCCTGAGGACCGACCAGGGATCGGATAGTGGGGCTGAGCCTAGGAAGCGAGTCTCAGACTCTGCTGGGGGTGGGTGGACCCTGTCGCCTGGCCTGACGGAGCCCTCACCACCGTCTTTCACCAGATCTGTGGCCGTGCCCACCCTGGCCAGTGGCCTGTCACTGTGCACTGGCCCCTCCCCAGGACTCTGAGACTGGGCCAGGGGCCAGGAGGGCTGTTAGGGTCAGACCCCTGGGCCTCGGGTCCTCGCCACTGCCCCATCCAAAGGGGCCATAGGGCTGACCTCAGACCCTGAGACCTTCACCCTTTCAACCCCGGGGAAGTCCCGCTTCTAGACGGGCCAGGAGGGCTGCGCTGTGTCCTGTGCCAGCCAGGATCTCTCCAGTCCCACTGGGCAGGGGAGCCTGGCATGGATGATCACCGTCCCTGGGCCGAGGAGTTACCCCAGGGCTCGGAGCCAGCCGTGCGGGCCCCACAGGGAAGACACACAATGGCCACTGCGCCGGCTCTGGTTTCTAATCCCTGCTCCTCCTGGTCCCGCCACACCCTCGGACTCCCCCACCTGCCGGGTCCCTGGGTCTCTGAGCCTGGGCTGGGGGCACGGTGGGACGGGACACGGGGCAGCATCCCAGACCCCCTGGGAGGTGCCAGCCCCACACTCTGACCCCAGGTCACTGCCTCTGAGGAAGCCTGGGTCCCGCGCCAGAGCCCCAGCAACTGTTGAGATGGATCTCCCACGTCCCCCCATAATTCAGGGCCCCCCAGGACCCAAGCTGGCTGTCCACACTCTCACTGGCCCATCAGAAGCCACATCCAGGATCCTCATGTGTTCCGGGCGGAAGGGGGTGTGGGAAGGGGGCCTCTGACCTCAGCACCTACCAGCTACCTGGGCCACCTGTGCCCTCCTGGGTGAGCCTCGGGGCTGGACAGACTGAGATGCCACAGCACAGTCCTTGAGCATTTCCGGGTGAGCTGCGGGCCGGCTCGGAGGGTCTGGGACTCATCAGAGACGCAGCTCACCTCTTTGGGGCGAGGGGTGTGGCCCAGGAGGCCCAGCATGGCCACTGTCCCAGGGAGGCTGGGGCGGGGTCCGCGCGAGGGGCGCCTCCCATGGCTGAAGTTCTGACACCTGCCTGGGGCCCTTTCTGGGACCGCAGCCCCACTCCCCTGGGGGACAGCAACGTGGTTCTTTGAAGGTCCCCTGGCAGGGCTCCCCGAGTTCCAATTACATACACCCCCTGAGATGGGATCAGCACAAGGAAGGGGTTAGAGGTGGGCTGGTGTGGGGCTGGCTGGAGCAGGGCCCCTCATCTGTGGGCAGCACCCCATAGGGGCCACACCTTTGCTGTCCCTGGAGAGCAGGGCCCTCACCCCGCTCCACTCTGGGCTGCGCCCTGTGGGGGCGCTGGGGCAGGGTCTTCCAGGGGCGCCTCAGGGAAGCACCCCGTTGCAGCCGCGGGGAGTGGGGGTGCTGCAGGACATGCTTCCGGCAGGACATCCCCGCCCTTCTGGTCCCGCACGTCCCTGGGAGGGACGGAGGTCTGCTGGGTGTGTTGGGACCAGGGTAATTGAGGAGGAGAGGAGATTTACCCAGGGAGATAAATAAATAAAAAAGACAAATCTCAGATAACTGAATCAATATTTCCCCACCGTGGCCCACAGGTCCCCACAGCTGTTTTCTTGACAATTCGGCACACACCCCACCCACCCCTCGCCCCTCCCCGGCCACCCCCGCCCCCTGGCCGCCCTGCTGGGCCATATAAGGCCTGGACCCCGGCCCTGAGCGCTCTCCCTCACTACCCTGCCCAGTCACCATGGGGCAGCCACTGGCCTGCCTGGTGGCCCTGTGCCTGGCCCTGACCTCGGCCAGGGGCGTGGAGCTGCATAGAGGTGAAGGCGGTGGCGGTGTGTCCTGGGGCTCAGGGAGGCCAGGCAGCATGAGCGGACACCCAGCCTGGGGGTAGAAAGTGGTCCTCGTCTGCTCAGACCTCAGGGTGACCAGCCTGGTGGGGCATCTGACAGCCCCCACCCTGCTGACTTTGGGTGGAAGGGAGGGAGGGAGGGAGGGAAGAAGGAACGACATAGGGAGGAAAGACAGGTGGTCTTGAGGGCGAGGGGTGTGGCCTTTAAAGGTGACCACCTGGGGCCATCCCTGGTGGAAACAGCCAACCGGGCTGTTGTCTGAGTGTAGGGCAGGCAGGGTGGCCAGGAGGGGCCGGGCTCTCGGACCTCAGTCGCAGGTATCGGGGCCCTTGGAGGGGCCAGGCCAGGTGTGTGGCCAGCTGCAGAAGGGGTCACTTCAAGTGGAGGAGACTGGGAACCTGAGATGGGGGCATCTCTGTCCAAGCAGGGCTGGGTGACAGGGTCCAGCAGGGGCCCCTCCTGCCGGACGATGCTCCCTGGGCCCTGGGCTGAGACCCCAGGGCTCCAGACCCTCGCAGGGCCGCTGCCGGCCAGGTGCTGGGTGGCTCCTGGGTGCTCAGCCTCTGTCCTCGCCGCTCCCCAGAGGGCAGAGCCCGCAACCACGGCCACGCCGTCTGCAGCACCTGGGGCGACTTCCACTACAAGACCTTCGACGGCGACGTCTACCGCTTCCCCGGCCTCTGCGACTACAACCTGGCCTCTGACTGCCGAGGCGCCTACAAGGAGTTTGCGGTGCACCTGAAGCACAGTCCCGGCCGCGGCGGGGGCCTCCCCCAGGTCGAGTACATCCTGCTGACCGTCAAGGACGACACCATCTACCTCACCCGCCAGCTGGTGGTGGTGAACGGGGCCATGTGAGTGGGGTGGGCGGCGCCCCCTCCCAGGCCCTGGAAATGGGGGCCATGGCCCCTGCGAGCCCCCGCGGTCCCCCTTATTGGAGGAGTTTGCTGGGTTTGAGTCTGGGTCACTGATTGACTCACTGAACACAGGAGCCCCCAGGGGCCACGGACGGGGGGGTGCTCAGTGCTTATGAATCCTGCCAGGCTCCCACCGTCCCTCTGCCCAGGGCCCAGCGGGTGGTGGCATCCTGGCCTGGGTGGCCTGGCACGGTCAGGAGGAGGCCTGTACCCTGAGACCCCAGGCTAATGTTGCACAAGCACCTCCCCCCCCCCCCCCCCAGGGATCGTCCCTGCATTGTCTCCGGGACAATGGGCTCTAAGTACATTCCTGCCCAGCGGGTTCCCCACCTGCAGGTCTGGCTGCAGCCCAGGTGGCCGGGCCTGGGTGGGGTGGGCACAGGGCCCCAGGAGGCGCCGAGTGTGTGGGAGCACAGTGCCTGTTTGGGGTGGGCAGGGGCCGGAGCAGCCCCTAACTGGACAGAGCTTGCCCTCCGTCCCCCGGGGCCCGGGGAGCCCTGCCCAGGACAGGAGGGTGTGCGGAGGGGGGCAGGCAGGGAGCGGCTCCCCTGCAGGAGCCGCCCAGCCCAGGTGGACGGGCGTCAGGGTCATGCAGCCTCTGAGGACAGTGGTCCCATGTGGCCCCAGGGTGAGAGCCAGCCAAGCCTGCCCCTCTGGGCCGCGGGGCAGGAGAGGACCGGTGGGTGGCTGCGTGGGCTGGCACCCGACTCCTCCGTGTCCCCAGGGTCAGCACCCCGCACTACAGCTCTGGGCTGCTCATCGAGAAGAACGACGCCTACACCAAGGTCTTCTCCCGCGCCGGCCTGTCTCTCCTGTGGAACCGGGAGGACGCGCTCATGGTGGGTGCCGGGGCGCAGGGTCCAGGGTGGGCTCGGAGCGCCTGCGGCCTCTGACTGTGCTGGCAGGTTAGCGATGGGCAGAGACGTGGCCACGGAACCCGCCCAACGTGGGGCCCTCGGGGGTCGGCGGAGACCCTCAGTGACGCTGGGACCTTCCGCTGAGCCCGACGCCCAGCCATGCACACCAGGCCGGGAGGTGGCCTGGCTCTGGGGGGCTGGCCGGCGGCCCGGTGGCCCTGGCTGCTCACCGCCCCTCCCCCCGACAGCTGGAGCTGGACGGTAAATTCCGGAACCACACCTGTGGCCTCTGCGGTGACTACAACGGCCTGCAGACCTACTCCGAGTTCCTCTCCGACGGTGAGGCTCCTGCAGGCTTGGCGGGCAGCGGGGTGCAGGCTCCCGGCGCCCCCTTGACGGCTGTGCCCACCCCCAGGTGTGCTCTTCAGTGCCATCGAGTTCGGAAACATGCAGAAAATCAGCAAACCTGACATGGTGTGCGACGACCCGGAGGAGGAGGAGCCGGCCCCCAAGTCCTGCTCTGAGCACGTGAGTCACCGACGGGCCTGGACCCCACCCCGTCCCCGCCCCGCGCAGGGCAGGAGCGTTTCCCAGGATGGGGCCCCGTCTGGGAGGTGCTCCTCGCCCCCGGAGCCCCACACCTGCGGCCCCCGGGCATCGAGGCTGGGAGGCGGGTGTGAGCGGCCGGCCCCGGCCCACCGCTGTGTCTGCCCCCCAGTTTGCGGAGTGTGAGCGGCTGCTGACCGCCGTGGCCTTCGAGGGGTGCCTGAGCCTGGTGCCGCTGGAGCCCTACCTGCAGGCCTGTGCCCAGGACCGCTGCCAGTGCCCGGCCGGGGCCTCCTGCGTCTGCAGCACCATCGCCGAGTTCTCCCGCCAATGCTCGCACGCCGGCGGGCGGCCCGGGAACTGGAGGACGGCCTCGCTCTGCCGTAAGCGTCCGGGGTCCAGAGGGCAGGGCCGCGGGGTGGGAAGGTCCTGGGGAGGGCGGCCGGCTGTCCTGGTCGGAGCCTCTTCCACGGGCCCGGGAGGTGGCCTGGGCCTGGGTGCAGGGCAGACAGACAGACCAGGGCCGGAGGCAGGGCCCTCTGCGTGCAGCCCTGCCCTGCCCGCGCCCCCCACCGCGCGGGCCCTCGGCTCAGGGGTCTGCCGCTGCCCTTCCAGCCAAGACGTGCCCCGGGAACATGGTGTACCTGGAGAGTGGCTCGCCCTGCATGGACACCTGCTCACACCTGGAGGTCAGCAACCTGTGTGAGGAGCACCGCATGGACGGCTGCTTCTGCCCGGAAGGTAGGCGTGGCGGCCGGCAGGCGGCCAGCGTGGGGGCGCTGCCCTGAGGTGGCCATGCGGCCTGTGTGCCTCCTCAGGCTTGAGGGGACCGTGGGGGGCACGATGGCCAGGAAGTGAGACTGGGGGCCTTGCCCTCCAAGAATCGGGGCTCAGGGGGAGGGGACACAAATGCTGGGCCCCCCACACATAGTGTCGGGTGGGGCACCTTCCTGGTGACCACCCCGTGCACAGACCTCCTGCCCGGCCCATGGAGCGGGAGGTTCCCGGGAAGGGGCCGGACACTCACATGCGGAAGGTACCTGACCAGACGCCGAGGGGACTTCAGTGTCACTGAAAAGACCAGAGGGCCTGGGGGGGGGCCCGGCTGGCAGCTCTGCCGGGGGCGTCCCGGCTGAGTGGCGTCCCCCGCGCTGTCCCAGGCACGGTGTACGATGACATCGGGGACAAGGGCTGCATCCCGGTGAGCGAGTGTCCCTGCAAACTGCACGGACGGCTGTACGCGCCCGGCCAGCAGGTCAGCGAGCGCTGTGAGGAATGGTGAGTCCGGGGCCGGGCCGGGGGGCGGGCGGGCGCCCAGCGTGCCGCCGAGCCCGCCCCGAGCCCGACGCTGTGCCCACCGCCCGACAGCGTCTGTGCCGGCGGCCGCTGGGCCTGCAAAGACCTGCCGTGTCCCGGGACCTGCGCCCTGGAGGGCGGCTCCCACATCACCACCTTTGACGGGAAGAAGTACACCTTCCACGGGGACTGCTACTACGTGCTGACCAAGGTGGGCCCTCCCCCCAGGAGCGCGTGGGCGCAGCGGGGGCCCCCCACGTGCTCACTGCAGCCCCTGCCTTCCGCAGAGCGACCAAGAGGACTCCTTCGCCCTCCTGGGCGAGCTGGCCCCCTGCGGCTCCACCGACAAGCAGACCTGCCTGAAGACTGTGGTGCTGCTGGCAGACAGAAAGAAGAATGTGGGTACCCCTCCCCGCCCCTCCTGCCCCCACCGGGTCCCGAGGCCCTTCTTAGCCCGCCGTCCCCTTGGTGTTCCCCACAGGTGGTGGCCTTCAAGTCGGACGGCAGCGTGCTGCTGAATGAGCTGCAGGTGAACCTGCCGCATGTGACAGGTGAGTCCCGCCCTGGGGCCCGAGGGTGGAGGGCGGCGGGTGCCCTCGGCCCTCAGGCCCCAACGGCCCTGCCTTGCAGCGAGCTTCTCCATCTTCCGGCCCTCCTCTCACCACCTGGTGGTCAGCACGGCCTTTGGCCTCAGGCTGCAGATCCAGCTGATGCCTGTCATGCAGCTCTTCCTGACCCTGGACCAGGCCGCCCAGGGCCGCGTGCAGGGTGAGTGACCCCGCTGGGCTCCCCGCGGAGCCTGCGCTCAGACCTGCCCGCCGGCCCCTGCCCTGCCCCCAGCTCTGCCCCCTGCGCTTTGCCCCCACCCCCTGCTCTACCCCCAGCTCTGCCCCCTGCCCCCTGCCCTCTGCCCTCTGCCCCCACCCCTGCTCTGCCCCCAGCTCTGCCCCCTGCCCTGCCCCCACCCCCTGCCCTGCCCCCAGCTCTGCCCCAACCCTGTCCTGGCCCCCAGGCCTGTGCGGGAACTTCAACGGCCAGGAGTGCGATGACTTCAAGACGGCCAGCAGGCTGGTGGAGGCCACTGGGGCCAGCTTCGCCAACTCCTGGAAGGCCCAGGCGAGCTGCCGAGACAAAGGAGACTGGCTGGACGACCCCTGTTCTCTCAACATCGAGAGTGGTGAGCGCCCCCCCTCGCCCCGACTGTTGGCCCGGGGCCCTCGCGGCCTCACCAGCAGCTGCGGTTCCGGTGGACATGCGTGTGGGTGCGGGAAGCGGCATGGCCTGCCCCGCCAGGCCCGCCCCTCCACCTGCTGCCGTGCGGCCGGTTTATGATGGCCACTGAGGCAGCCCGGGCAGAGGGGCTGGGCCTGCTGATGGCTGGGCGGTGGCCTCCTAGGGGCTGGCCTGGTGCCAGGACATGTGCCCTCCCATCCTCCATGCCACCCCCTGCCTGGGAGGGTAAGAGACAGGAGGTGGTGGGCACCTCTGCATGTCCTGGGCTGACTGACCTGGAGGGACGGGGCTGGGCTGGGCCCACGAAGGGGACAGTGTCCTCCCCAGCCGGGGACCTGCGGAAGGGGCCACCCCCACTGAGGTTCTCACCCCTCTCTAGCCAACTACGCCGAGCACTGGTGCTCCCTACTGAAGAAGGCGGAGACCCCCTTTGGCAGGTGCCATTCCGCTGTGGACCCTGCAGAGTACTACAAGGTGGGTCGGACCCACCACGCTCTCCCCACCTGCCCAGCCCGGCCCTGCCGTGTGCTCTGTGCAGCTGGCTGGGCCCAGGGCTGCTGCCGAGAGTTCCTGAGTGTGAGCGTGTCCACATGTGTGCACATATGTAGTGCATGTGCGTGCATGCATGTAGTACACTGTGGGCATGTACCCATATGTGTTCATGCACGTAGTGCACATGGCCATGTGTACATGTATGTAGTACAATGCGGGTGTGTGTCCACGTGTGTGCACACATGTAGTGCCTGTGTCCAAGTGTGTGCATGCATGTAGTGCTGTGTGGGCATGTGCCCACGTGTGTGCATGTAGTGCACATGTCCATGTGTGCGTACATACATGTAGTGCATGTGTCGAGGTGTGTGCATGTATATAGTGCAGCGTGGGTGTGTGTCCACGTGTGTGCACACATGTAGTGCATGTGTCCATGTGTGCATGTATGTAGTGCAGCATGGGTGTGTGTCCACGCATGTCTGAGTGCTCACACCTGTCGGGCCAGTTCCCAGCCTCCTTCCCTCCTCCACGCAGAGGTGCAAGTACGACACGTGCAACTGTCAGAACAGCGAGGACTGCATGTGTGCCGCCCTGTCCTCCTATGCCCGCGCCTGCGCCGCTCAGGGCGTCATGCTGTGGGGCTGGCGGGAGCTCGTCTGCAGTGAGTCCCGTCCCCAGGCTTGGGGGTCCCGGTTCCATGGGGGCTGGTCCTTGACTCACCCACGGGCCCTGTGGCCATTCCTCCTGAGCTGGGGGCCCGGGGGGGGGGTAAGCCTGTTGCCGCCGGACGCGGAGACTCCCAGCGTCCTCTGCTGGGAGGGTCCCGGAGCTGTGGCCGCAGCCTGTCGGCTCAGACGGAGGCGTGGGGGTGTGCTTGGGTGCCCTGGCGGGGGTGCTCCTGGGCACCGGGCTGGGCGTGTGTCCTCCCGGCCGTCCCGGGCCCGGCTGCGGGGGTCTCAGGGCCGCCAGGGTGGGAGCGTCCCTCCCGCCCCTCACGAGGCCCCTCTCCGCAGACAAGGACGTGGACTCCTGCCCCAAGTCGCAGGTCTTCCTGTACAACCTGACCACCTGCCAGCACACCTGCCGCTCGCTGTCCGAGGGCGACACCCACTGCCTCCAGGGCTTCGCGCCCGTGGACGGCTGCGGCTGCCCCGACCACACCTTCCTGGACGAGAAGGGCCGCTGCGTGCCCCTGGCCAAGTGCTCCTGCTACCACCGCGGCCTCTACGTGGAGGCTGGGGAAGTGATCCTGAGACAGGAGGAGCGATGGTGTGTGGGGGCGGGGGGTTGGCGGGGGCCCTGCCTGGGGCGGCTCGGCTCGGAGGGCTCACAGTCCCGCCTCTCCCCACAGCGTCTGCCGGAACGCCAGGCTGCACTGCACGCAGGTCAAGCTGATCGGCCAGAGTACGTGAACCCGCCTCCGCGTGGCCCCCTCCCCTCGCCTGCCCGCCCCCTCCACCTTCAGGGAGCTGAGGCGACCCCTCTGCCCCACAGGCTGCGAGGCCCCGAAGATTCACATCGACTGTAACAACCTGACCGCACTGGCCACCCGGAACCCCCACCCCGTCAGCTGCCAGACGCTGGCTGCCGGCTCTGTGGGTGCTGGGCAGGGCACGGACGGGAGGAGTGGGCCCAGGGGTGGGCCCAGGGAGAGGGGTCAGGGTGGGCCGGGGACACCAGGGTGCCTGCAGTGTCAGATGGCAGCCAAGGGCAGGGCGGCCTGGCACTGACCCTCACTGTCTGCTGCCCCCAGTACCAGACAGAATGCGTTAGTGGCTGCATGTGCCCTGAGGGGCTGCTGGACGATGGCCGTGGGGGCTGCGTTAAGGAGGAGGGATGCCTGTGTATGCACAACCAGGACCTGTACGCCCCCGGGGACAAGATCAAAGTGGACTGCAACACCTGGTACGTGGCCTGGCCCTGCCGACCCTCCCCAAACCCTCCGAGGGAGGCAGGGCCTCCTCCCCTTGGGCTCTGCGGTCCCCCACCTGGCTGGCAGGGTCCTGGCTGGAGTGGGGGCGCCGGACGGCACTTTTGGGTTGGTGAGGGCTTGCAGGTGTCATGCTGGGGAGTGTCCACACAGCGAGGGGTCCGGCGAGGCCACCCTCCGAGCAGGGCTGGGAGGATCTGCAGCCCTTCCAGGCCTTTGTCTCCCTCCCCTCAGCACCTGCCAGAGGGGGCGCTGGGCCTGCACCCAGAACGTGTGCCACGGCACCTGCACCATCTATGGGAGCGGCCACTACATCACCTTCGATGGGAAGTACTACGACTTTGACGGACACTGCTCCTATGTTGCTGCTCAGGTGAGACCCAGGGCCCCTGCAAGCCCGCCCTGTTCCCTGTCCCCTCTGCTGGCCCTTTGGGCTGTCAGCCCCGTGACAGGCCTGGGGGAGCGGTCCTTCCTCCGCAGCCCGCCCTGGGTCCTGGGGGCGGTGGTCCACGGGCACCAGGGCTCGTGGGGGTGCTCAGGGCCCTCGGGCGGCATGTTATCTGCTCCCAACAGCAGAGGGACTGAAGGTCAGCGGGGTGGGTGCCCAGGGTACCTGTGCCCGCTGGCTCAGCTCACGCTCCCCGTGGGCCCCCAGGACTACTGTGGCCAGAACACCTCACTGGGCTCCTTCAGCATCATCACTGAGAACGTTCCCTGTGGCACCACGGGTGTCACCTGCTCCAAGGCCATCAAGATCTTCATTGGGGTGAGTGCTCCCCCCCGGGGTCGCGTGGATTCTGGGAGAACCTGGATCAGGCTGGTGACCGGCGTCTCCCCTGCGCACAGAGGACAGAGCTGAAGCTGGAAGACAAGCACCATACTGTGATCCACCGTGACGTGGGCCAGCACGTGGCCTACACCACGCGCGAGGTGGGCCAGTACCTGGTGGTGGAGACCAGCACCGGTATCATCGTCATCTGGGACAAGAAGACCACCATCTTCATCAAGCTGGCCCCCTCCTACAAGGTGCGCCGCCACCCCTGCCCGCCCGGCCCCTGCAGGCCCCCCGCCCTGGGCTGCCCTGGAGGTCCTCGCTCGCCTGTCCTTGCAGGGCACCGTGTGCGGCCTGTGCGGGAACTTTGACCAGCGCTCCAACAACGACTTCACCACGCGAGACCACATGGTGGTGGACAGCGAGCTGGACTTTGGGAACAGCTGGAAGGAAGCCTCCACCTGCCCAGACGTGACCACCACCCCCGAGCCCTGCACCAAGAGACCGCACCGCCGCGCCTGGGCCGAGAAACAGTGCAGCATCATCAAAAGTCAGGTCTTCAGCATCTGCCACAGCAAGGTGGGTGTGTCCGCAGGTGTGGCCGTGGCTGTGGGCGTGGCCATGGGCGTGGCAGGCCAGCCTCCCGCAGGCTCCGTGTGCACCTGGGGGTCCTCCTTCCAGTCGCCACGAGATGCCTTTCCTCCAGTTTCCTCTCCATCCTCTGTGTTCTTTGAACATGTGACCAGATGTGAAACCTCCCTTCTGAGACCCCTGGCTGGACCCCCAGCCTCCTGTACCTTCCAGGGTGGGGGAAAGGAAATACCCCCCTAACACCCAGATGGTCCGGCAGTGCAGGGCTGAAGGACAGGCCCTCCATCTCTGGGCCTCCCCCGTCAGCCCCCCGGAGCCCCGGGAGGCCAGTGCTGGGTGGCGTGCCATGTCCCAGGAGCAGGGCCGGCGTGGGCCCTGTGTTCTGGGGCCTGCAGGGGGAGGCCTGCCTCAGGAGGCCAGCATGGGCCCAGGCACACGGTGGCTTCTCCCCAGGTGGACCCCAAGCCCTTCTACGAGGCCTGCGTCCATGACTCCTGCTCCTGTGACAGCGGCGGGGACTGCGAGTGCTTCTGCTCCGCCGTGGCCTCCTACGCCCAGGAGTGCACCAAGGAGGGCGCCTGCGTGTTCTGGAGGACGCCCGACCTGTGCCGTGAGTGCCGCCCGCCCCCCTGCCTGCCGCCCTTCCCGGCCCACGGCCTCCGGCCCGCGTCTGACCCCGCCCTGCCCCGCAGCCGTGTTCTGCGACTACTACAACCCTCCGGATGAATGCGAGTGGCACTACGAGCCCTGCGGGAACCGCAGCTTCGAGACCTGCAGGACCGTCAACGGCATCCACTCCAACATCTCCATGTCCTACCTGGAGGGTGCGTCTGCGGGGCTGGGGCCCCAAGCTCCAGGGCGGGCCAGGCTCACCTGCGGCGGAAGGTGGTCACTGGACAGGGACTCGGAGCCGGAGCGGAGACCTGCCCTGGGGGTGGGGGCAGGGCCAACAGGCTAGCACCCAACCTGCAAGGTCGTGGGCAAAGGGCGGAGGAACGGGCAGGGCAGGGAGCGGTTCAGAGGATGGATTGGGGGGCCTTTGAGTTGAGAACAGACAGACATGAAGGAGTGACAGATACTCCAGGTCCAGGGGTCAGTGGGGTGAAGCAGGCAGGCAGGTCCTGGCTGTCCATCACAGGTGGGCGGGGCCAGGCTGCCCCCTTGGGCCTGGCAGTGTTCCAGACTCAGCTGGGGGATGGAGCTAGGCCCCTGCCTTTGCAGAGAGAGGGACCTGCCACGGTGTCGACAGCGGGGGGGGGGGGGTGTCCTGTGGATGTGGTTCAAGCCCAGTGCCCTGTGCCCCCCAGGGTGCTACCCCCGGTGCCCTACGGACAAGCCCATCTATGACGAGGACCTGAAGAAGTGTGTCACGAAAGACCAATGCGGCTGCTACGTGGAGGGCTCCCACTACCCTCCTGGAGCGTCCGTTCCCCCCAAGCACGAATGCGAGTCCTGGTACGTAAGCTCACATCCCTGGGGGCTGGGGCGGTCAGCACACACAGGCACACGTGTGCACACGGGAGCCAGGGCATGGGACACTGTTCTCTCCTGGCCTCTCCGGCTGGCTTTTGCCTGCCTCGGCCCTGCCCCAACTCTGCCCACTGTTAGACCCGTTGGGCTGGTTGTTTGGGGGCTGTGCCCTGGGGCTCTGGGCTGCGCTGGGTGCAGGACAGGCTGGTGTCCAGACCTGCAGCCCTTGTACTTGCCTTGCAGCGTGTGTAGCAGCTCCTCGAAAGTCTGCCAGTGGGAGGAAGGTGAGCTGCTCCCTGTGGCTGCCCCCTGTGGCTGCCCCTCTGTGGCTGCCCCCTGTGGCTGCCCCTCTGTGGCTGCCCCCTGTGGCTGTCCCCTGTGGCTGTCCCTGTGGCTGCCCCCCTGTGGCTGCCCCCCTGTGGCTGCCCCCTGTGGCTGTCCCTGTGGCTGCCCCCCTGTGGCTGCCCCCCTGTGGCTGCCCCCTGTGGCTGCCCCTCTGTGGCTGTCCCCTGTGGCTGCCCCCCCCTGTGGCTGCCCCCCTGTGGCTGCCCCCCTGTGGCTGCCCCCTGTGACTGCCCCCTGTGGCTGCCCCCCTGTGGCTGTCCCCTGTGGCTGCCCCCTGTGGCGGTCCCCTGTGGCTGCCCTTCTGTGGCTGCCCCCTGTGGCTGTCCCCTGTGGCTGCCCCTCAATGGCTGCCCAGAGAGCCTGTAGGCTGTGTCCCCGGACTCCTGGGGCTGGGCCCTGGTGGGTGGCTGGTCTTCTCCTGGGGGTCCTTCGCACCCAGGGCCTCTCTGTTCTGCAGCATCCCCCGGGCGGCTCCCACCTCATGCTACGTTTCCCTGGATGGGGAGCCTGGGACCCTCCTGGGACGCAGCCTCTGAGTTCTGATGGGGCCTTTAGGGTCTAGGGATGGGGTTCCAATGGGGCATTGCTTTGCCATGGTAGGACCCCCGCCTTTCCCTTCCTGGGACGGGCCAAGGGCTCTTGTTCCCTATGTGTTGATGTCGGTCCTCCTGTCCCCCAGGGAAAATTCTCAATTACACCCAGAACGGTGCCTTCTGCTACTGGGAGATCTGTGGCCCCAACGGGACGGTGGAGAAGCACTTCAACATCTGTGTGTCCACCCCGACCCCTGTCTCCTCCTCGACGCCTCCCACCACGACCCCGGTGCCCACCACCACCACCACCACCACCACGCCCTCCCCTCCCATCTCCAGCACAGGTGAGGTCCAGCACCATGCACCCCTTACCTCTGGGCTCCCGCCTGCGGCTGCACCCGGAGCCAGCGGGAGTGGCCCTTCGGGGACAGGAGAGGGCTTGCGTGGCGGGGTCCCACCTCGGCTCACAGGCGGGAGGGGATGCCAATGTGCCTCTGGACTCAGGGAATGAATGTCCCCGGGGCCCCCAGCCTTGTGAGTTGAGACGCCAGCGTCATGACCGCGCTCCTGAGCCCAGACCATAGTGACGGCCAGCGGGAAATATCTGATCGGCTCAATGTTAGAAAATATCAGGATATTGGAAATATTCTAAAACCAGCAAGAAATGTCCCTGTGGGTTAGAGAAAGCAGAGCAGTGACCTCACATCCCTCTGCACGGCTTCGGGTCGAAAGTGCAGCCACCGCTGGGCAGGGCAGCCGCGGCAGAAAGAAACCCGTCACAGTGAAAGTGGTTCGTGGGTCTCAAACTCTGTAATGACACGCCTTTCTCCTCATTCCCGCAGTGTCGACCCCGCCTTCGACAACTCCGAGTAAGTGAACGGGCGTTCGCGCGGCGGTAGGCGGGCGGCGCTGACACCCGACAGGGGCCGGCCGCCCAGCTCTCTGCTTGGGGACCGCGAGGTGCAGGGACTTGGCCAGCTCCGGCTGAGAACGTGTTGGTCGAGCCGAGACCAAGCCCCTTCCACGTGCTTCGTCACCAGAATGGGTGACCCTTAGTTACTGATGTGTCCAGCACAGGGTTGGACCACAGCTGACAGAGGGGCCTCCGGCTGGCTCTGCCGCCCGGGCCTGTCCCCTGCTGTGGTGCTGGGCTGCTCTCCCCTCGTTGGGCCTCTGTCGCCTGCAAGAGGAGGTGACTGTGGCGTCCAGCCCCAGCTCTCTGAGCCCACCATCTGGGCCGTTCCAGGGCAGGGGCAGCGGGTCATGGGGTCTCTGGTCCCAGGGACCCCCCTGGAAGGTGCCGCTTTAGGCATAGATGACCAAGGCCGGGCCTTGCTTCCCTAGAGCTGTGCTGCTTCTGGTCGGACTGGATCAACGAGAATCACCCGAGCCCCGACCCTGACGGTGGTGATCGAGAGACATTCGAGGGTGTCTGCCAGGCCCCCGAGGACATTCAGTGCAGATCGGCCACGGACCCCACCCTCAGCTGGGAGCAGCTGGGCCAGAAGGCCCAGTGCAGCGTCTCGGTGGGCTTCCTGTGCAAGAACGAGGACCAGTTTGGAAGTGCGCCGTTCGCCATGTGCTATGACTACGAAATCCGTGTCAACTGCTGTCTGCCAATGGACGTGTGTCCCACGACGGTGCCCACGACCACCACCACCACCTCAACAAGCACCCCCACCCCAACCACGACCCCCACTACCACCTCTACAGAGACCCCAACACCAACCCCACACCCCACCACCACCACCACTGAGATACCAACCACAACACCCACCACCACAGTGACCACCACACCCACCATCTCTCCAACTACCCCCACCCCAGAATCGACGACCACACTGACGACCACGACTACAACATCCACAGCAACATCAGTGCCCACGAGCACGTCCACAGGACACACTACGTGCCTGGATGACTGCAGGTGGATGGGCTGGCAGGATTCTGGGAAACCGGACTTTAGCAAACCAGGTGGAGACACTGAGTTCATCGGGGACACCTGCCAGCCGGGCTGGGCAGCCAACATCTCCTGCAGAGCTGCGATGTACCCGAATATTCCCATCGAGCAGCTCGGACAGACTGTGGTGTGCGACCTCTCAGTTGGGCTGGTGTGCAAAAACCAAGACCAGAGGCCAGGTGGAGTCATCCCTCAGCCCTTCTGCCTCAACTATGAGATCAACGTCTACTGCTGTGGGTACTGTGTCCCCACCCATAGCAGCACCACCACCATCACCACCACCACTAAGACACCAACCACGACACCTCACACCACTACCACCGCCACTGAGACACCAACTTCGACACCCACCACCACCTCTACAGGGACCCCAACTCCACCTCCCTCCACCACCACCACCATTGAGACACCAACCCCACACTCCACCACCACCACCACCACCACTGAGACACCAACCACGACACCTCACACCACTACCACTGCCACTGAGACACCAACCACGACGCCCACCACCACCACCATTGAGACACCAACCCCACACTCCACCACCACCACCACCACCACTGAGACACCAACCACGACACCTCACACCACTACCTCTACAGAGACCCCAACTCCACCTCCCTCCACCACCACCACCACCGAGACACCAACCACGACACCTCACACCACTACCACCACCACTAGGACACCAACCACAACGCCCACCACCACCTCTACGGAGACCCCAACTCCACCTCCCTCCACCACCACCACCACCGAGACACCAACCACGACACCTCACACCACTACCACCGCCACTGTGACACCAACCACAATGCCCACCACTACCTCTACAGAGACCCCAACTCCACCTCCCTCCACCACCACCACCACCGAGACACCAACCACGACACCTCACACCACTACCACCGCCACTGAGATACCAACCACAATGCCCACCACCACCTCTACAGAGACCCCAACTCCACCTCCCTCCACCACCACCACCACTGAGATACCAACCACGACACCCACCACCACCTCTACAGAGACCCCAACACCAACGCCGCACCCCACCACCACCACCACTGAGATACCAACCACGACACCCACCACCACAGTGACCACCACACCCACCACCTCTCCAACTACCCCCACCCCAGAATCGACGACCACACTGACGACCACGACTACAACATCCACAGCAACATCAGTGCCCACGAGCACGTCCACAGGACACACTACATGCCTGGATGACTGCAGGTGGACGGGCTGGCAGGATTCTGGGAAACCGGACTTTAGCAAACCAGGTGGAGACACTGAGTTCATCGGGGACACCTGCCAGCCGGGCTGGGCAGCCAACATCTCCTGCAGAGCTGCGATGTACCCGAATATTCCCATCGAGCAGCTCGGACAGACTGTGGTGTGCGACCTCTCAGTTGGGCTGGTGTGCAAAAACCAAGACCAGAGGCCAGGTGGAGTCATCCCTCAGCCCTTCTGCCTCAACTATGAGATCAACGTCTACTGCTGTGGGTACTGTGTCCCCACCCATAGCAGCACCACCACCATCACCACCACCACTAAGACACCAACCACGACACCTCACACCACTACCACCACCACCACTGAGACACCAACTTCGACACCCACCACCACCTCTACAGGGACCCCAACTCCACCTCCCTCCACCACCACCACCATTGAGACACCAACCCCACACTCCACCACCACCACCACCACCACTGAGACACCAACCACGACACCTCACACCACTACCACCGCCACTGAGACACCAACCACAACGCCCACCACCACCTCTACAGAGACCCCAACTCCACCTCCCTCCACCACCACCACCACCGAGACACCAACCACGACACCTCACACCACTACCACCGCCACTGAGACACCAACCACAACGCCCACCACCACCTCTACAGAGACCCCAACTCCACCTCCCTCCACCACCACCACCACCGAGACACCAACCACGACACCTCACACCACTACCACCACCACTGAGACACCAACTTCGACACCCACCACCACCTCTACAGGGACCCCAACTCCACCTCCCTCCACCACCACCACCATTGAGACACCAACCCCACACTCCACCACCACCACCACCACCACTGAGACACCAACCACGACGCCCACCACCACCACCATTGAGACACCAACCACGACGCCCACAACCACGTCTACAGAGACCCCAACTCCACCTCCCTCCACCACCACCACCATTGAGACACCAACCCCACACTCCACCACCACCACTACCACCACCACTGAGACACCAACCACGACACCTCACACCACTACCTCTACAGAGACCCCAACTCCACCTCCCTCCACCACCACCACCACCGAGACACCAACCACGACACCTCACACCACGACCACCACCACTAAGACACCAACCACAACGCCACTCACCACCTTCTACAGAGACCCAACTCCATTTACACCTCCCTTCCACCACCACACCACGCGAGACCCCACCAACGACACCCTCACCACTACCACCACGCCACTGGGAGACACCAACCACAAACACCCACCACCACCACTGAGACACCAACCACGACACCCACCACCACCTCTACAGAGACACCAACCACGACACCTCACACCACTACCACTGCCACTGAGATACCAACCACGACGCCCACCACCACCTCTACAGAGACCCCAACTCCACCTCCCACCACCACCACCACCACTGAGACACCAACCACGACTCCCACCACCACCACCATTGAGACACCAACCCCACACTCCACCACCACCACTGAGACACCAACCACGACACCCACCACCACCTCTACAGAGATACCAACCACGACGCCCACCACCACCACCATTGAGACACCAACCCCACACTCCACCACCACCACCTGAGACACCAACTCCACCTCCCACCACCACCACCACCACTGAGACACCAACCACGACACCTCACACCACTACCACCGCCACTGAGACACCAACCACGACGCCCACCACCACCACCACTGAGACACCAACCACGACACCTCACACCACTACCACCGCCACTGAGATACCAACCACGACGCCCACCACCACCACCATTGAGACACCAACCCCACACTCCACCACCACCACCACCACCACTGAGACACCAACCACGACACCTCACACCACTACCACCGCCACTGAGATACCAACCACGACACCCACCACCACCACCATTGAGACACCAACCCCACACTCCACCACCACCACCACCACCACCATTGAGACACCAACCCCACACTCCACCACCACCACCACCACCACCACTGAGACACCAATCACGATGCCCACAACCACCTCTACAGAGACGCCAACACCATCCCCGCACTCCACCACCACCACCACCACCACTGAGATACCAACCACGACACCCACCTCCACAGTGACCCCGACCACCACACCCACCACCAGCACAGAAACCCCAGCCCCTACAAGCACAACACCCACTCATAAGACCACCACACCAAAACCTCCGCTTGAGTCCTCCTCCCCTCCAGTATCTCAGTCTACCTCCCCCTCGTCCGCGGAGTCAACCACGCCTCCTACCACCCCTCCGACAACTGTGAAGACAACCAGCACACCTTCACCGCCCCTGGGAAGCAGCTCTCCTGGCAGCACCCCTCCAGGTACTCAGACGCCTTGCAGCCAGCATGGCAGCCAGCGACTTGCTCATGGTCCCTGGTCACCCCAGGGGAACTTTGCAGCTCCTCAGACCCAAGTCAGGGGTGCCCTCCTCTGTCCAGTGAGAACCGTCCCCAGGAGGGTTCTGGCAGGCTGGGCGTGCCTGGTGCCTGCTGAGCCCAGCCAGTGAGTAGCCAGGGAGCTGCTGACCGTTGGCTGGCACATGGGCAGCAGAGCCAAAGGTTCCTGTTTGCCGCACAGCGTGATTTCCTCGGGCACAGTGCCTTCAGCCCACACCCCTCAGCCAGCTGAGTGATGGGCCATGTGGCCAGGTGGTCTGGAGGGAGCCCAGGGAGGCATGTGGGGCCAGGGCTGGGTGGAGTGCAGAGGCTGCCAGTCAGGTGTCCCAGGAGGCCCTTCTGCTGGCCCTGGGGCAGGCGTGTCACCCCGGAGGCCTCCCCATGACAGACACGTGGACCGAGGGCCCTGCTCACCCTGACCTACCTTAAGATGGGCAGCAGGGCAGTGGGTGTGAGCCTTCCCTGCCAGGTGCTGCACCTTGGGTGATGCCACCAGCCCCCCTCTAACCTCCATTCTCTCAGGCTCGCAGACCTCAGGTTCCACCTCCCCAAAGACCACCCCCACCAGCAGAACCACGACTGGGCCCCCCTCGCCCTCCTTGAAACCCCTGTCCACACCCACACCCACACCCAATCCCATGACGTTGTCAACGACTACCACGGGAACCTCTACCCCAACAGGACGCCCATCGACCACGCCGCCCACACCGCCTGCGCCCCCGTCCACCAGCACTTCAACCCGCACGCCCACCCCCACGGTGACCCCGATATCCACCCCCGGCCTGATCAAATGCTGCGTTTTGAATGACACCTACTATGCACCAGGTACCCAAGCGTTTTTCTTCGGATTCTCAAGCAACAGGCGGGTGGGGCTTTGGTCTGTGTTCACCTGTGGCCAGGGCTCAGGTCCCAGGTCTAAACCAGGGGCTGCTCGGGGAGCCGCACGCTGGGTGGGTGGCTGTCTCTGTGGCCAGCTCCACTTTGCTGCGGCCACAAAACCGCTGCCCATAGGAGGTGGGCTCCCTCTGGGAACGCTGTGGGCCTGCCTGTGGGGTGGTACAGGGACTGCTCTGCCCCCTGCAGGTGAGATGGTGTACAACGGCACCCACGGAGACACCTGCTATTACGTGAACTGCTCCCTGAACTGCTCCTTCGAGATCTTCAACTGGTCCTGCCCGTCCACACCCACCCCAACGCCCACACCCTCCAAGCCGACACCCAGCTCAACCACGACCACGACCCAGCTGCCCGTCATATCAAGCACGCCAACCATCCCCAAGCCCCCCGGGTGCCCGGACTTCGATCCTCCCAGACAGGTCAGTGGGCTGTGGGCAGCTTCTGTCCCCTCAGCGCCGGATGCACCGTCTGGGTCTAAGCCACAGGGGCTGCCTTTCTGTCCCCCACGCCCTGAGCCGTCCCCGTACAGCCGAGCCTTCCGGGCACAGTGCCAGCTGGGGCTCTCCTGCCTTCTCGCCCGTGGCCACCTCGCCGTGACGAGATGACGCTGTCTCCCCAGTGGGCACCTGGGCTTCCAGCCTCCTGGCGAGGGCTAGGCACTCACCCGGGGCCTCACTAGCACAACCCGCCCACAGGAGAACGAGACCTGGTGGCTGTGTAACTGCACCAAGGCTGTCTGCAAGCATGACAACACCGTGGAGCTGGTGCAGGTGGAGTGCAAGCCTCCACCCATGCCCACCTGCTCCAACAACCTCACGCCCGTGCGTGTCCTGGATCCCGACGGCTGCTGTTGGCACTGGGAGTGTGACTGTAAGCGTGCCCATGCCGAGGCCCTCCCCGCCCCTCCCCCACCCCCCCTCCTGTGGTGGAGGCTGCAGGGCCCGAGGACCTGGGCGCAGGGCTTAGGGCCCAGGTTGGCCGCGCTGGCTGGACCAGCAGGCACAAGTCCCGAGGGCCTGCCCACGCCCCTGCTCATCCCATCTCAGGCAGAGGTCTGGCAGGGAGAGGGCCCATCGGGGGGCGCCTAACCCCCTCTGCGGAATGAGGCTACTTCCGAAACCAGAACTTCTGGTTCCAAAGCCAGGCCGTGTCCCATGGAAGGAGTGGGGCACTGTGGGCTGAAGGGGGAGATGACCTTTGGGGGCCGGAGGCGAAACCAGACCCTCCAGGCGTGGATGCCCAAGTGCTCTGGGAGCCAGACTTTTCCACCCCCGGTTCCCGCTCACTCCCCTCGCCTGCCCACACCCCAGCCCCAGTTCGGGGCTCTGCACTGGCTCACCCCCGCTCCCTCCGCAGGCTACTGCACGGGCTGGGGGGACCCGCACTACGTCACCTTCGATGGGCTGTACTACAGCTTCCAGGGCAACTGCACCTACGTGCTGGTGGAGGAGATCGCGCCCACCGTGGACAACTTCGGGGTCTACATCGACAACTACCACTGCGACGTCAACGACCAGGTGTCCTGTCCCCGCACGCTCATCGTGCGGCACGAGACGCAGGAGGTGCTGATCAAGACCGTGCAGATGGCGCCCATGAGGGTGCAGGTACGTCGCGGGGCCACACTGTGCCGATCCCCCTCGGGGGGAGGCCGGGCTGAGTCTCCCAGAGCCGGAATGGCAGAGGGTGGGGCGTTCAGGGACCCCTTGGATCCCCACTCAGACCCTTGCTGACCACCCTGAGCACCAGTCTCAGCGGCCGAGACCCTCCCCAAGGGAAAAGGCTAGGCACACCCCTGCACGGAATTGTGGGTCCCCAAGGCCTGGGGAGCCCTGCCCCTTACAAGGGCCCCCAGATCTCTGAGGGCTCCACAGGTGGCACCTTGCTGCCTTACCCTGGGACCAGGGGGACAAGGAAGAACGAAAGGGAACAGGACCAGGAGGGCACAGGCAGAGGTGCCCCGCGGTGTGGGAGGCTGAGGTGGGCACAGCCTGCCCTGCGTGTGAGGCCCCCTCTCAGAGGTGACCGGGCAGGCCAGGCTTCCAGCTGGGTGGCCGCCAGCCCCTGCCCCGCCGTCCCTGAGCCCAGGTGTGTCGGCCGCAGGTGCTGGTGAACAAACAGGCCGTGGCGTTGCCCTACAAGAAGTACGGGCTGCGGGTGTACGAGTCGGGCATCAACTACATGGTGGACATCCCCGAGCTGGGCGCGCTCATCTCCTACAACGGCCTCTCCTTCTCTGTCAAGCTGCCCTACCACTTGTTTGGCAACAACACCAAGGGCCAGTGTGGTGAGCCCGCCCGCTGGTGCCCCGCAGGGCCTGGGCTCCCGGGGGAGGGTGGGTGCAGAGTCCGGGCGTGCGCCCCGCCCTCCCGATGTGGGTCTCTGCTCCTCTGCTCGGGGACCCTGTGGCCATCATCCTGGGCTTGGCCCCTGCGGGAAGCCAAGAGGAGTCTAGTGTCTGTGCCCTGGGCCCTGGTGGCCGGTGACCGGGAGGCTGGGCTGCAGGAGCAGAGGGTCCCGGGCGCCCTCTGCTGGACAGCAGGGTCAGCACGCCCTTCTCGCAAACAGGCACCTGTACCAACAACACGGCGGACGACTGCATGCTGCCCAGCGGGGAGGTCATCTCGGACTGTGAGGTTGCCGCTGACCAGTGGGTGGTGAATGACCCCTCCAAGCCACACTGCCCCCACACCAGCTTCACCACCAGGCGCCCAGCCACCACACCCTCCGGGGGCAGCAGCACCTCCCCACACAAGAACTGCTCGTCACCTCTCTGCGACCTCATCAAGGACAGGTGACTGACCCCTGGCCCCCTGCTGCCTCGGTCACTAAGGAGCTGCAGGGTCTCCGGGAGCAGGCTCCCTCCTCTGCCCCCCGCCCCCCCCCCCACGTTGTCAGCAAGGGGAGAGGAGGCAGGGCCTGAGCGTGGGCTAGGGGGCCGGTGCTGGTTCCAGAGGGGCCCGGGACCCGGGCTCCTGCTTTCTGTGGGGCGGAGCTGCCTGGTCAGACGTCCCTCTGCTTGGTGCAGGGCAGACCGAGCTTGAAGCCTGGGGTAGACCAGTTGACCAGGATAGTCAGTGTTCAGGGCTGGTCTGAGGCAGGGTTGGGCTTGGATGGGGCGGTGGGGGGGGGGGGGCTACCGCCAAAGCTTGTAGGGAGTGAGTGCCTCATCCCCAGAGGTGTGCAAGTGGAGGCTGGGGAGCCCAGGGTTGCTGGAGGAGGCATACTGGCTGGCATACCTCTGACCCTCGGGTCACAGTGCTGGCTGACTTCCCTGAGCCCTCCCCCACCCAAGCCTCTAGGTGGGCAGCTCAGGGGTAGGCACTGGGTGGTGGGGGGAGTGAGAGACGGGGAGGGCCATTGGCCAGAACGTGACCCCTGTCCCTCCCCACAGCCTGTTTGCCCAGTGCCACGCCCTGGTACCCCCCCAGCACTACTACGATGCCTGCGTCTTCGACAGCTGCACTGTGCCCAACTCTGGCCTGGAGTGCGCCAGCCTGCAGACCTATGCAGCCCTCTGTGCCCACGAGGGCGTCTGCATCGACTGGCGGAACCATACCCACGGGGCCTGCTGTAAGTGCCCGCTGACCCCCGGGCCGGGCTGGGGTCCCGCTGGGCGCTGTGCTGGAAGCCAGGCCAGAGTGGGGTCCCCAGGCACACGTGGAGGCCAGGCTGGGGCGAGAGGGGCTGGGAGGGCCAGGGGTGCCGAGCAGGGCCGTGCCAGCAGCCCGCCACCCTCAGCTAATGTGTGGGAGTCCTTCGTGGGAGGGTCTGGGCAGGACCCCTCCTGACTCTGGCCCCTCTGATCACTGCCTCCCTCCGACAGCGGTGACGTGCCCGCCCCACAGGGAGTACCAGGCGTGTGGCCCTGCAGATGAGCCCACCTGCAAATCCAGGTCAGTTGTGGGGTGGCCACTGGCAGGGTGGGGCCCTGCTGCCTGTGCACGGTGCCCCAGGGTGCCCCAGGGTGCCCCTCCCCGAGCCGCCCGCATGCCCAGCTCACGGTGCCTTCCTGCCCTCCAGCTCCTCGCAGAACAGCACCGTGCTGGTGGAAGGCTGCTTCTGTCCCAAGGGCACCACGAGCTACGCCCCTGGCTTTGATGTCTGCGTGGAAGTGTGCGGTATGTCTCCCACTCACGTCCTCTCTCCTGCCCCGGGAGGCCGTGCCCGGTCCTTCTGCCCCCGGACTCTGCTCACAGGATTTGTCTCCTCTCTCCTAGGCTGCGTGGGACCCGACAATGTGCCCAGAGAGGTAGGCCGTGCTGGGGGGGGATTCTCCCACAAACCCTGAGTTTTGGGAGGGTGGGGGGTTGGACATGAGAACCTGGGAGCTCGAAGACTCAGTAACAAGTCATTGAAGTCCTTCAAAGCTTAGCTAGCAGGGATGTCCACCCATCCTGTCTGCGCCTCCAACAATTCCTTCCTTCCTCCTTTCACCCTGTCTGTTAGCCGGTCCCTCCATCCCTCCATTCCCAGATCTCTCCTGTACATCCATCCTTTCGCTCATCCACCCACCCATCCACCCACCCATCCATGCCTCCAACAATTCATCCACCCACCCACCTGTCCGTCCATCCATCCATCCATCCATCCATCCATCCATCCATCCATCCATACACCCCCCCACCCATCCATGCCTCCAACAATTCATCCACCCACCCACCTGTCCGTCCATCCATTCATCCATCCATCCATCCATCCATACACCCCCCCCACCCATCCATGCCTCCAACAATTCATCCACCCACCCACCCATCCATTCATCCATCCATCCATCCATCCACCCACCCACCCATCCATCCATCCATCCATCCACCCACCCACCCATCCATCCATCCATCCATCCATCCACCCCCCCCACCCATCCACCCACCCACCCATCATCCACTCACCCATCCACCCATCCATCCACCCATCCATCCACCCACTGTGCCCCCCGCCCAGCAGTCACACGATGCTCTGTCTCAACCTGAGCTGGGTCTTTGTCACCGTGTGGTGCTCTGTGTCTCCTGCACACACCTGGTAGACACATGTGGTTTGTCTGCCGCATGCCTGGCCCAGTAGGAAAATGCTGGTGGGCAGGTCATGGTTGTTTTATGAGTGGCCTGGCCCTGAATGACGACCACTGTCCTGGACCAGAACTGCCCGGTGTCTACGAGGTGGGAGGCACAGGTTTTCCCACAGGGCCGTCAGCGGGTGCCCGGCACAGTGCCCTCTGCCCACTGCCCTGCAGACACGGCACGGTGCAGCCCTGCGGCGTGGGGGGCACAGCTTTGTCCCTGCTCACCCCCTCCTCTCCACAGTTTGGGGAGCACTTTGAGTTCGACTGCAAGGACTGCGTCTGCCTGGAGGGGGGGAGCGGCATCGTCTGCCAGCCCAAGAAGTGCAGCCAGAAGCATCCCCCCAAGTGTGTCGAGGACGGCACGTACCTGGTCACGGAGGTGGACCCCTCTGATACCTGCTGCAACGTCACCTTCTGCAGTAAGGCCGCCCCGGGGGCAGGGGTTGGGCCTGGGCCCCTGGGGTCACTGAGCAAGCCCCCCATGCGTGTTTCCACCTCCCGGTGAGCTTGGGAGCCACCGGATGGGGTGCTGGGGGCGGGGCCTCGGGCGTGTCTGGCTGCGAGCGGGCACTGGGGGCGCTGTGCTCAGGACCTTGCCCGCGAGGGGCGTTAGCGTCATTCCGGCATCTCCCCCGCGCCCTCAGAGTGCAATGCCAGCCTGTGCAAGGAGCAGCCCCCGCTGTGCCCGCAGGGCTTCGAGGTGAAGAGCGAGATGAAGCCCGGGAGGTGCTGCCCCCTTTACTCCTGCGGTAAGAGGGCTGGGCGAGGGCGGGGCGAGGGCCGAGTGAGGGCCGTCTGAGACCCGGGGCTGGGTGGTGGTGTGACGGGGCGGCAGTGTGCAGGGGCTCCCTCTGGGGGTCCCACCCCTCCCAGGCCCTGGCACTCATGCCATCCACGGGCTGTGCCTCTGACCCGCGGTCCTGTTCTCTTTCTCCCAAGTGCCCAAGGGCGTGTGTGTTCTTGGGAACGCGGAGTACCAGGTGGGTGAGGGGCCTCACAGGGAAGGGGGGCCGCAGGGCTGAGGGGGGCCAAGGCCAGGCTCTGGGCTTGCCCGCCTCACATGCCCCTCCCTGTGCCCAGCCCGGCTCCCCGGTGTACTCAACCAAGTGTCAGAAATGTGTCTGCACCAACATCACAGACAGCGACACCCAGCTCAACCTTGTGTCCTGCAGCCACGTGCCCTGCAACACAACCTGCAGCCCCGTGAGTGCCCCGGCCCCCCCCCGGCTCTGAGCCCCTGTCCCCTAGGGGCCCCCAAATCCTGAACCCCTGTCCCCTAGGGGTCCCCCCAAATCCCTGAGCCCCTGTCCCCTAGGGGTCCCCCCAAATCCCTGAACCCCTGTCCCCTAGGGGTCCCCCCAAATCCCTGAACCCCGGTCCCCTAGGGGTCCCCCCAAATCCCCGAGCCCCTGTCCCCTAGGGGTCCCCCCAAATCCCTGAGCCCCTGTCCCCTAGGGGTCCCTCCCCCTCACACACCCTGAGCCCTTGTTCCCTAGAGGTCCCCCATACCCCTGAACCCCTGTCCCCTAGGCCCCCCAAATCCCTGAGCCCCTGTCCCCTAGGGCCCCCCAAATCCTTGAACCCCTGTCCCCTAGGGGCCCCCAAATCCTTGAACTCCTGTCCCCTAGGGGTCCCCCCAAATCCCTGAACCCCTTCCCCTAGGGGTCCCCCCTTAAATCCCTGAGCCCCTGTCCCCTAGGGGTCCCCCAAACCCCTGAGCCCCTGTTCCCTAGGGGTCCCCAAATCCCTGAACCCCTACCCCCTAGGGGTCCCCCAACACCTCTGAGCCCCTGTTCCCTAGGGGTCCCCAAATCCCTGAACCCCTGTTCCCTAGGGGTCCCCCAACACCTCTGAGCCCCTGTCCCCTAGGGGTCCCCCACACCCCTGAACCCCTGTTCCCTAGGGGTCCCTCCAAACCTCTGAACCCCTGTCCCCTAGGGCTTTTCACTGGTGGACGCCCCGGGCGAGTGCTGCCCGAAGTGCCAGCAGACACACTGCGTCATCAGCAGGCCAGGCGGGGAGCCCCTCTTGCTGAAGGTGCGGTAGGGGGGCCCCTCTTCCTGGAGGTGCGGCGGGGGAGGCCCCACGGCAGGGTGGGGGTGCTCGCGCACTGTCCCCGTCCCCAGTGCCTGCCGGGGTGCGGGTGCCGGTGGTACGAAGTGGGCCCAGAGGGCTGAGAAGGCAGGACCCCGCGGCTGAGCCCCTCCAATGGCTCTGGGGAGGGTCCTCCCTGCGTCAAGGCTCCAGGTGTCCTGGGCTGGTGGCTACATTACCTGTTCGTGTCCCTGTGAGCACATGGTCCCCCCTCCCTCCGGGGGTCTTCTTTCATCTCTTATGAGACTTGTCACTGGATCTGGGGCCCGTCTGGTGACCCCGGGTGACCTCATCGCGAGCCCCTCCACTCAGTCACACCTGCCAAGACCCTTTTCTGAACAAGGTCCCCTCCGCAGGTTCCAGGGGTCAGGAGGTGAACGCGTCTCTGGGCTGCAGGCTGGGGGCTGTGCCCGGACCCCCCCGGGAGTCCCTGCCCGGCGGCTCTGGGCCTGCCGGCTGGACCTCCTGTCTGACAAGCTGCCCCAAGCTGGGCGGGGCTTTCCAGGGGACCCAGAGTCTGAGGCCTCACCACACTGTCCTCTGCCCCGCAGCCCGGGGATATGAAGGGTGACCCCAAGAACAACTGCACCTTCTTCAGCTGCGTGAAGATCCACAACCAGCTCATCTCGTCCGTCTCCAACATCACCTGCCCCGACTTCGACCCCAGCGCCTGCGTCCCGGTGAGCCGCCCTCGGTGCTGGCTGCGTGTGCTCCCTGGGGGTGGCCCCTGTTCCCGGAGGGCTGGTCCCCATCTGGACGGGGGCCTCTATCTCGGGTCCCTCTGTAGGACTGTCCATTCTGGGGCATTCCCTGCTGGGGGCGGTCTGGGGTCCTGACTCCCACTCCTTCCCTGCAGGGCACCATCACCTTCATGCCCAACGGCTGCTGCAGGAAGTGTGAGTAAGGCCTGGGGGGTGGGCTCCGGGCCCCTCCAGGGAGGAAGGCACAGGGTGGCCCCAGGAGCCACCTCAGGCGGGGGACAAGTCTGGTCGGCTGCCCAGCTGCTCCAGGACCCACAGGCAGTGGGTCTCCTGGGCGGCGTGGGGACCCCTCCCAATCCTCTGCCTCGCGTCCCCCAGGCATCCCTCGCAATGAGACCAAGATCCCCTGCTCCACTATCCCCATGTCCAAGGAGATTTCGGATGGCGGCTGCTCCGCGAGGGTCAACATGAATTACTGCTCCGGATCCTGTGGGACCTTTGCCATGTGAGTCTCAGGCCGAGGGTGGGGGCGGCGGGGGCGCGGCGCCCCGGGAGCGGCCCTCATCGCGGTGCGCCCGCAGGTACTCGGCCGAGGCGCAGGGCCTGGACCACAAGTGCTCGTGCTGCAAGGAGGAGCGCACCAGCCGGCGCCAGGTGCAGCTGCACTGCCCCGACGGCACCTCCCGGCCGCACACCTACACGCACATCGAGAGCTGCCTGTGCCAGGACACCCTGTGCGAGATCCCGCTGGCCCGGCGCCGGCCCCCCAGCCGCGGCCGCCGCTCTGGGTTCCCGGACCTTTCTCCGAGCAGGGGCTGAGTGGGTGGGCACCTGCCCAGGCCCCACCTCCACCACCCTGCGCCCCTGCAACCTGCTGATTCTCTGAACTTCCTGCCTTCCTCTCTACGGATATTTATTTTCCGAGCCTTTGTTCAGTCTTTTCTGTGCTTTCCAAAATAAACTCAGGCAGAGACCGTATGGGTGTGCTTCACTGGGTGCCGCCGGGTCCGGGTGGGCTGCTCCAGGGGCCCGTGCTTCCCGAAGGCCCAGAGAGGGCCCCTCACCCCCAGGGGGCCGGTCACCAGGCTCCACACACAGGACACGGGACACCATGCACAGGAGCCTGGCTTGGCTTTGGCTAACTTCATGTACAAAAGGGGACCTGCCAGTGACCACCTCCCCAGGTTGCCCCCGAAAACCCCATCTCACCTTGTGCTGCTTTTGTGCGCTCCCTGGTTGGGTCCTCAAGGGGCAGGCAGCCGCTTCCAGGAAGCCCTCCGGCCCTGAACTGTGAATGGACTCTGGGTTCTTGTCACAGCCACATCCAGGGCGCATGGTGAGGCTCCCACCCCACGGCTGTGGGCAGGAGTGCGTGTGCACATGTGTGACTTGTGTGTGAACACATGTGCCTTGTGTGTGTGCCTCATGTGTGTGCACATGCGTGACGTGTGTGAGTATGCATGTGTGTGACTCACGTGTGCACACGCGTTACTTGTGTGTGTGTGCACGTGCATGTGACCATGTGTGTGCACATGTGCAAGTGTGCGTGTGTGGCTTGTATGTGCATGTGCATGTGTGAAACTCGTGTGTGGGTGTGCACGTGTGTGTCGCTTGTGTATGTGCACGTGTGTGACTCGTGTGTGTGTGGACATGTGTGCGGCCGTGTGTGCGTGTGCACATAGAACAGACCTCACGTCTGAAACCGGAATAACTGACCCCAGGATCCCTCGAAAGCGGCCCAAGGAAAGGAAACTGGACACATGTCACTTGGTAGCCCAGATGCCAGCATCTGAGGAAGGCACCGCCCTTTCAGAAGCAGAAATGACGCCACGGTGGGGCGTGTGCTTGTCTGCCCAGGACACTGGTTTTGGTGTGGGGCTGGTGCCCTCCACCTCCCCCACCCACCCAGGGCACAGGCCGACTCAGAGAACCAGCTTTGAAAAAAGAAACAGGAGTCACCTGCTCCCTCTTCCTCCCTGGGCTGACCCGCCCCGCTCCCTTCCCCACGGGGAGCAGCTTGTGTGCGTCTGGGCTGCCGCCGGGAGCTGCCTGGCTGGGGCGGGGGGTGCATAGCAGGAAGCATACGTACCCACAGCGTAGTCCATGGCCTCCAGCTTGGGTGTTATCTTTTTTTTATCCTTACTTGAGGACTTTTTTTTTTTTTTTTTTTTGCATTTATCTTCAGACAGAGCAGGAGAGAGGAAGAGAGAGAGAGAATCATCGATGTGAGAGAGACACATCAAGTGGTTGCCACCCAACCAGGGCCAGGACACACTACAACCGAGGTATGTGTCCTTAGAGGGAACCGAACCCTGGACTCTCTGGTCAGCGGGCCGACCCTCTAACCACTGAGCCAAACTGGCCAGGGCAATCATTTCTAAAATTATACTCGACCTGGGGCGGGGAGGTGGTGCCGTGTTGGAGGCCCCCCCGGACCCCAACAAGCGGAGCAAGTGGTCCACCCAGGAATTCAAGGATGGCTCACCAACAGAAATCTAACATAACAGTGCTGGGCTCTGTAGTGACAGTCACCAAAACCCCCAAACCTTAGTGACAACCAAGAGTTCTAACTCACGCGTGCTTTGTGTTTGCTACTGCTTGGCTGGTGCCCTGCTCCACGCCCTCTCGCTCCAGGACCTGGGGTGACTTCTGCCGCCTCAAAGGTGGCTGTTCGCCCGGTGGAGGGTCCTGCCAGGTGTCTGAACCCTCAGAGTGAAGGGTCACCTGGCTGCCCTGGGGCGGGGTTGCAATGCTGCGTGTGACCAGGAGGGGGAGCCAGCACACTAGTGAACTGCACCGCTGACCTAGGAGAAAAACGGACAGGTGTCGAGAAAACACCCAGTAAAAGTACACAGTGTGGGCGTGTGTGTGTGTGTGTGTGTGTGTGTGTGTGTGTGTGTGTTTAAGCAAACTAGAACGAAGGAAACATTCTTAACATGTTAAGGGGTATTTGTGAAAAAGAATTCCAGTGAATGTCAGAATGCTGGCTGGGACATGAGCTGTCCATGGAGCTTGGGGGGAGCCCCCCAAAGCCATAGAAGACTTGGGAAGGGACGACACCATCCCAAGTTCATGCCACTGTGATGCTCCAAGTGGAAAAACCCCCGAGAGATCACAGCTGTGCTCGGGGCCAAGTAGAGAGTCCGTAACATGGTTAATGAAGAAAAATGAGAAAACCAAGTGGAAAATACAACAGAGCCCTGGCCGGGCCACTCCATTGGTTGAGGCATTGTCCCTAGATACCAAGGGTTTGGGTTCGATCCCCAGTCAGGACACATACAAGAGTCAACCGGTGAGTGCAGAAATGAGTGGAACAACAGATCTCTCTCCCCCTCCCTCCCTTCCCCTCTCTCTAGAATCAATCAGTAGAAATAAAGAGAAAATACGACAGGACATGATGTCACTAGAGCAGCCACAAAACCTATGCAGATTCCTAAGAACAAATCACACAACACGTCCCAGGCCGTGAGGAGCAATTGCCTGTCTCCAGGGCACATCGGGAGAGCTTACTGAGCGCAGAGGCATGCTGTGCTCACGGATGGAGGATCCAGTTCTGAAAAACAAGATGAATCCCCACAGCCACGTAAACCCAGGGACGTGCCTCTCACAGCCCCAGGGTTCGTGGGCGTATGAGGCGGCTCGAACAGCCCACTCTAAGGCGAAGGGCAAAAAGAACTGAGAGGCCCGGCCGGTGTGGCTCAGTGGCTGAGCATCGACCCTGCACCAAGAAGTCACACGTTCGGTTCCCGGTCAGGGCACATGCCCAGGTTGTGGGCCCGAACCCCAGTGGGGGGCAGGCAGGAGGCGGCCGATCAATGTTCTCTCTCATCCATGTTTCTCTCTCTCCCTTTCCCTTCCTCTCTCTCTAAAATCAATAAAGAAGAAATAATTGGAAAAAAAAGAAGAACCGAGAGCTTTTCAACTCTTAAGGCACCGAGGGCTCGGTGCAGGGATAGGCAGGCAGGCAGATGGAACAGACCATGCGCTGTGGCAGTTACTGTGATGGGACGGTGGGCACACTGCGGGGAGGGGGACCTTCAGCAAATATGGCTGGGCCATGGTTTTCTTTTCTGTGGAGAAATCAAAACTTGGACTCCACTTCACAGCTCAAACTAAAGTCAGATACCTTGTGGACTCGAGAACTAGACGTGCAAAGCAAACCTTTTTAACTTTCAGGAGAAAATAAAGGCATACCACATGTGACCTCAGGGTCAGGGAGAATTTCCTAACCAAGTCCCGGAGATCATAGCCATAGTAAGAGTCAGGGTGGATGCAATGGACTGAGGACACTGTAACAACTTGTTTGGAAAAAGATGCGACAAAGTAACAACACGGTGACAGTGGAGGAGACCATGTGCATGCCTGCAACCCACCGAGAAGGGCCCGAGTCCAGAGACCTAAGGAACATTCACCATAAGCACAGCACCCAGATGGGCAGGCTCTGAGCAGGCAGGTCGCAGAGTTGGGCGGCCCGAGCCCCTCCCCTCCCCCATACACTGCGGCAAGGTCCAGATGGTCTCTGGGGTGGCCTTAATGCAAGTGACTGGGGTCTTCATAAGAAGAAGAGATCAGGACACAGACACACACAGAGGGGTGACCCTGCGGGGACACGGAGAGGATGGCCGTGCACACGCCAAGGAGAGAGGCCTCGGGAGGAGCCAGCCCTGAGACACCTGGGCCCGGACCTCCAGCCTCCAGGATGAGACAGGACGTGTCTGTAGGTCCAGCCGCTCAGCTCAGGACAACGTGGGACACTCACGAATGACAATCTCGAGAGGGGTTGACATCACCTTCATTTAATAGATGGCAAAACTGGCTGAAACAGGCTATCGACCATGGGTCACAGCTGTGCCCACCACACTGTCTGCTGGAGATGCTGGACCCAGAATGGGGCCACAGGGTCAAGGCCCGGGGCCACCCCTCAGGGTGCCTGCTCTGTCCCGGCCCGGAGCTGCATTCCCGCTCTCCCCAGCTCGGGAGCCTGCCGCCCTGCCCTCGAGACCAGACCCGTCGGCCCCCCCCACCCCGTGGACTTCTTTCCACCACGTGGCCCAGAGAGGCAGGGTGGTGGCTCCCCCAGCCGAGCCGCCCCCCGACATTATCAGTGATCATTTGGGCATTTTTCATCCCTAATCTTTTCGCATGTCAGCAGGCTTATCTAACGAGGCAGGGGCTATCACGGGGTAGCGCTGGCTGGCATTGGAGGAGCCCCTCCCCGTGGCCTGGGCTGGCCGTGTCCCCTCATCTGCAGCCATCCCTGGGCTGTCCCGAGAGCCAGGAAGGGGCTGCCAACTTGAAGCCAGCGTGTCCAGCATCAGCAAGCTGTCCAGTAGTTTTCCAATGTCTGGAAGGTGTGTGGGGGGACACAGACGGGCTCGGCTGCTGGTCTGCAGGGGACCCCATGTCCCACTGTGGCCCCTGAGTCCTGGCCAGACACCCCCCCCCAGGGAAGCCTGGGTGTGCCCCCCTACATGACCCAAACGGTCCCTCCATGGTTTGCAGAGTCAACCCCCACCTTTGCGTGAAGACTGAGCACCCCAGTGGGACCTGGAACGGTGCTGAGAACCTGCAGGGCCAGCCCCCGAGTGTGGGCCGTCCCCCTCTCAGCACCCCCAGCGCAGGGTGGGCGTCTGAGACCTCCCCGTGAAGGATGTAGGGACAGGGGCCTCGGGGGTCGGGGCACAGCCTGTGCCAGGACCCCTGCGCTCACAGCGGCCGCCTGTCTGTGAAACCAGAGCTCACATGAGACCTGACCCAGAGCAGCCACACTTGGCCAGACCGCAGGCACCTCAGAGCCTTTGGGCCATTGGCGCAGACGGGCCACGCTCCAGGCCACAGTTTACCGGGCCCCCTGCGCCCTCCCTAGGGTGGCGTGTTGGCGTGGCTCACTGATAAGCTGGGAGAGCCAAGGGTGCCCGTCCCCGTCCAACCTGTGGCCCTCACGTGGTTGGTGGGTTTCTGTTGGCTGCAGGGAAGGGTGGGGGTCTGCTGTCTCTTTTGTCACCTCCCCAGAGGTGGCCCCGCAGGAGCTGCTCCAGCCACTTCCCGAGAGCCTGTCAGGTGTCCACTGACATGAGCAGAGCCCGGTCTCCTGCACAGACGGGGCAGGGGGTGCTGGGAGGGGCGTCGGGGCGCCCTGAGCAGGTGCACTGCCCACTGGGCTCCCCCTCCCACCACAAAGTCCGTGAGTCTGGACCCCTCACTTGGGGCTCCCCGTGGACCTGCCCCTTTCACTTAGGACACCGGGAAACTCCCCGGTGCTGTGCACACTTCCCTCGGACGTTTGCTGGCCCCGGGGACTCCATCCTCTCCAGATGCATTGTCATTGCCGGCTCCGCAGCAACCTTTTCGTGGCCTCGAGAGCTGGAGGACAGTTTTTTGTTTTTATTTTTTTAATCCTCACCCGAGGACATTTTTGCATTTTTTGTTCAGACAGAGAGGGAGGGAGAGAGAGGAAGAGAGAGAGAGAGAAACATCGATGTGAAAGGGACACATCGAGTGGCTGCCACCCGCACGACCAACCAGGGCCGGGGACAAACTGCAACCGAGATACGTGCCCTTAGCGGGAACCGAACCCGGGTCTCTCTGTACCGCAGGCCGACGCTCCAACCGCTGAGCCAAACCGGCCAGGGCCGGAGGACAGTTTTTTATGTCCTCATGTTTGAGTGACAATTTGGCTGGGTATAAAATAAGCTTCAAGGTCTTTTCTTTCAGTAACTTCGAAGATATCGCCCAGGGGTCCCGTAAGCAGCGTGTGGAGACTGAGTTCATTCCCATCTCTCCCTGGACCCCTGCAGACCCCCGTCCCCAAAATGGACTTGTATTATCTGTGGTAGTGAAGTTTCCGCACACGTACTCACCGAGTGGACATCGGGCCAGGACTCAGGGCACCCCCTGCCCTGGGAGGTTCCTTCTGAATTCTGTCCCCACTGGAGCCTTTCCCTGCCCTTAGGTTCAGCCAGCAGAACCATGAGGAGGCGCCCTCAGTCTGTGGGGGGTGCTGTGAGCATCAGAAATTCGCCGGCTTGAGGCCGAGCAGGGTCCGCTGGGGGATGTACCGCGAGTTGCTTGTTCTTCTACTGGTGATGGTTTGGTCGTCTACTCCCAGTGTGTCCCCTGGGGGCACGTGTTGGAGTCCTGTCCCCGGCTCCTCAGAATGTGACCATGGGTGCAGACAGGGTGTTCAGAGAGGTGATCACATTACAATGAGGCCAGCGGGGTCGATGTGGAGGAGGCCTGCAGACCGCCAGCCTCCGGGGTGGGCCACGGCCCTGCGTCCCGCACAGCCCGGGAGAGCCTGCCGGCACCTGCCTCGTGGGCCACGGCCTCCAGAACCGGAACTTCTGCTAAGCTCCCCGGTCTGTGGTGCTTGGTGACAATTGCCCAAGGACACCCGTGTTCCAGTCACTGGCTGTTAGGGAAAGAGCTGCTGTGAGCACCCACACACCTGTGCCTGATGGCCCGAGTGTCACTTCTCTGGGCGAATGGGTGTGGGACCCTGGGCCCTACAGGGCCGTGGACCCGCCCTGCCAGGAGCCCCGCCCGCTGCTCCGAGCTCAGTCCAGACTGTGGGTCCCGAGGTCAGGGTTCCGGTCAGTGTTCCAACATCCCGCTGCTGCGCCTCATGTCCAAGGTCACTGCGTCGCGTCCAGGGGCCAAGCTGTGCACTTTGGCCTTGTCTGGCTTTCCGAGTCCCCTCCCGAGGCCTTTGTCTTCTGCTGTGGAAACATTGTTCCCACTGTTACTTTACTATTTCTCCTCTCCAAGAAGGATTCTAGAAACAGTTTAATTGTGGTAAAACGAACACCCAGTGTAAAATTCACCTGGTACCCACCTTAAGTGCACAGCTCAGTGGCACTAGACACGTTCGCACGGGTGAGCAGCCGACAGAACCTTCCGCCCTCCCAAATGAAGCTCTGTCCCCATTAAACACGAATGCCCACCCCCCACCCCGCCACCCACCACCTGTTGTCAGTGGATCTGACTGTTCTAGGGACCTCGTGGAAGTGGGAGCCCACAGTCTGCCCTGTGTCTCCTCATTCACTCAGCAGTGTCCTCCAGGTCCGTCCATGCAGCAGGGTCAGGATGTCCTTTCCCTCTAAGGCTGAGTACTCTGCAGTAGGGACGGACCACGCTCTGCGTGTCCACCTTCCGTCCACGGACACCTCCTGCCCACGGTGAGCATGCTGCTGGGGACGTGGTGCGTGGCCTTGTCTGACCCCTGCCGCTGGTTCTGGGGGTACTCTGGCGTGTTCTATGGAGAAGGGGGGCCCACCTTGGTCAGTCCCTCCTGCTCAAACCCTCACCCGAACTCTGCAGGTCTGACCTACTAGCCGGGGGTTTGGGGGCAGGAACTGATTCTGAGAGCCCTGGCCTAATAATTGTCACTGTCACACACGTCTCCATCCTTCCCGACGGGGACCTGGTGCCGACCTCTGACCTCTGACCTTGGACTTTCCTTCCAGGAGCCTGATGCGGGGGGAGGCCAGACAGAGGCGGCAAGGCCCTCACCTAGCCTGCCTTCTGCGGTCTCAGACTGACCCCTGCCATCGGACCCCTCCCTGCGAGCCAGGCCCTCCCTCTGTCTGTCCATTTCGTTTTCTCTGTCTCTGTCTCTGTCTCTGTCTCTCTGTCTCTGTCTCTCTGTCTCTGTCTCTCTGCCTCTCGGACCACTCCCTACTCCAGGTGTGAACCATCACCTCTGTCTCTGTCTTTCCCTGTCTCTGTCTCTGTCTCTGTCTCTCTGTCTCTGTCTCTCTGCCTCTCGGACCACTCCCTACTCCAGGTGTGAACCATCACCTCTGTCTCTGTCTTTCCCTGTCTCTGTCTCTGTCTCTGTCTCTCTGTCTCTGTCTCTCTGCCTCTCGGACCACTCCCTACTCCGGGTGTGAACCATCGCCTGCGTCATTCATGCGGCTTAATTAAAATCCTATAAATCTCCCAACTCCCTGGGCAGCTGGGCCAGCCCTGTGTGCAAACAAGCATTGTGGGGCCTCCGCCCTCTGTGTGGGGAATTCGGGGTCTGGGCTGTGGGGCTGCAAGTTGGGACAGTCCTCCAGGGTGTGGGTGCTCCCTTCAAGCCGTGCCAACACCTCCCCCCAGGGTCCCTTCGGAGTGGAGGGGCAGGGGCGGCTTTGTGGGGTCTGACGCCACCCTCTGGGCCCCGGACCCTGCAGCCTGGCCCAGGCCTGCCCAGGTGGGGATTCACAAGGACAGCAGGGCTGTGGGAGGGGACAGACCTCGGGTCTTGGAGAGCCCACTTGGGGAATCGCTCGGGCTGCAGGCTGAGGACAGATGCTCCGGGTAGACTGAGGCACCGTCCTGATTCTGAACCCTCTCTGGGCACTGAGCCTGCAGACCCGCACCTGCCTGAGGCTGTGAGGGTGCGGAGTTGCCTGCTCGGGGGCCGTGTGTCCTGCTGTGGCAGCCACAGGGTCACAGACGCTGAGACGAGGAGGGTCCGACCCACACACCTCACCACCCACGGCATCGATGCTGAACTCTGAGTCTGTGGTGGGGCCGGACCAGGGTCTCTGGGCGCAGAGGGGCCGGCAGTCGGGTGGGGGCTTGGCGAGCCGTCCATGCCCAGGTCTCAAGCCTCCAGGTTACTGGTCCCTGAGCTGCCCACTGCCCACTGGGCAGGCTACCCGTCGGCCCGTGTGCCCTGCGCTGCATGCAGCTGGGTGGAATGACCTGTGTGCCCCGTGCCACCCTCAGCCTGGCCCTGCCATCCCCGCCCTCACCGGCGACGGGGGCCCAGGCAGAGCGAGCCCTGCTCGGTTCTGGGGGAGGCTCAACCCCACGGTTTACCAGGAAGGGCCAGGTTATGGCGGGATGTCACCCTGCTGGGGAGGGGCTGTTGCAAGGTGTGGGGGTGCAGATAGGAGGCGCCACGCTTTGGAGAGGACCTGTGGGCTTCAGCTGGTGCAGCTGGAGCAGGGCTGCTCATACCCCCAAGACCTCTGTGGGCTCCCACGGCATGACCCCCTTTCCCAGGCAGAGCCAGGGCCCCGTGCGGGCTGGCCGGCAGACCAGACCTTCCCCCGTCGCTCAGGCAGCCGCCAGGACCCCTGCCCTGTCCTTGAGGATGCTGGGGGGCGCAGAGGGCCCTCCTGAGGCTCCCCCCAGGGGCCTTACCAGGGGAGACCAGGAGAGGGGCGAGGCCTCAGGGCGGGCCGATGCTGCCCCCTGGCCCACAGACGCCCCAAGGAGGTTCTGCTTGAGCACTTGACGTGAGGAAGCCGGACCACGGCCTGGTCCCCACCTCATAGGCACCCACTCCCAACGGGCTGGCCGCGGGGGCCCTGGTCCCCCTGAGCATCACCACCTGTTCGTCATCCTCTTGCGGCAGCCACGCCCACGTCCCACACTGCGCATCTCCCGCCCTCAGACATGTCTGGGGGCCTAGAGGAAGGTGTCCATACAGGCCACCCCCTGGGGCGGCCGCCAGACACAGGGTCCCAGGGTCTTCGGAGGTGGAGAACCCGGGACAGCCGCAGGTGGCCCTCTCCCTGTCCTCTGGGCCTCGGCCAGCACTGCTGATGCACAGGGCCCAGAAACGGCCTTAACATCAAGGCCATGCGGCCCGGGCAGCCCGGCAGCCAGGGGTGGTGTCCGAGCAGCACCCACGTGGCCGTCCGCTCCGAACCAGACGTGCTGTCCAGAGGGTCCGGATTGTCAGGCGGAGCCTGGGGTCTCCCCGATCTAGCTCTGTCCCCCAGCCCCTGTGGGCACAGCGAGGCTGGTCGGTGCTCGGTCATGGTTCTGAGTCATGTCCCCTGGCCGCCCCAGGCCTGACCTCTCTCCCTGGGTCGCGTTCCCATGGCCTAGAGCACACAGATTGGACCTTTGTTTTCCCAGGGAGGCGGGGATGGGAGATGACATTTTCCTCCTCCGTGAACAGACAAGACTCCATTGCCCCAGGGCCGAGTACCTGGTCCGCAGGCCCCTGGGGACCCCGAGTGCTGCAGCCCCCACCTGGGCTTCCCCAAGAACCCCGAGCTGTCTGAACTGGGTGCGAGGAGACCCGGATTAGCCCGCGGGAGGCACCGGGGCCTTGTCATCGGCGGGGCCGCCCTCAGATTCCACTTCGAGGAGGCAGTGGCCCCACTGATCCACCGGGACGGGACAGCAAAGGCTCGGCAGTCTGTGCCCGGCCTCCCTGGTGCCGGGACTGTGTGCCGGGCAGCCCTGGGCAGCCAGCTGGCTTCTCCTCCCAGCCCTGGCTCCCCACCGACTTCTGTCTCTGTGGCTGTGATGAGTAGGGGCCTCCTCTGAGGGGGTCCCAGTGCCGGTCCCTCTGTGACGATCGTGTTCACGGGGCACAGGGTCCTTAAGCTCCGTCATGTAGCAGGGGTCCGGATGTTCCTTCTGAAGGCTGGGTGGTACCCCGTGTGGATGGACCGCGCTGTCCACTGAGGAACACCCGGCTGCTGGGAACCTGGGTGTGCCAAGGGCCGACTTCCCGGGACCAGTCAGGCGGCACAGGGAGCAGGCTGCCCGGGGCTGGGGGACAGGGCGTGGTGCCAGCGGGTCCTGGTGGCCCCTGCAGCCACAGAAGTACCCCCTGCCTGCCCCCTGCCCGCCGGGGCCGAGTGTGCCTGCTGGTCCCCTTCCCGCCGCCAGTGCCCGGCGCTGCCCCCGCTGCCACCGTACCCAGTGCCCGTGTCGGGCCGCCTGTGGGCCGGGGCCCATCTGTCTCCCTCAGGTCCCAGCACTCCTACCAGCTGGGGCCCAGCCCTGCACCGGTCCCAACGCCCTCGATGTCCCCCAGCCATGCCCCCCTGCCCCCCTGCCCAGAGCGGCCCGGCTGGGAGGCACCGAGGGGAACAAGCGTGTGCTGTGCAGACGGTCCAGCCCACAGGAGGGGCGTTAGGTCATCCGGAGCCTTCCCTCCTACAGACGGGCTCTCCCCTGGACTAGGGCCTGGCCGCCACCATGGACAGAGGCCACTCCGTTGCCCAGCTGCCCTGCAGGTGGGCATGGCCCCCAGGTGACCCCGCAGGTGTGGAGAGCAGGGGCGGGAGGGAGCCGGCGGCACCCTCAGCGCCGGCCTCAGGGGCACAGTGGGCAGCAGCCTGAGCCCCTCCCCTCCCCCCTCGGGCATGGGCTCCTCTGGGCGTGGTCCGGCTGACCCCAGCGGGCAGATTAGCGCTGTGTGCCCTCCTGTGTGAGACCGGCTTTATCAGGCCAGGATGTTGTCTCAGGTGGGGCTGGGTAGGCCCAGGTGGGGCGGGCGTTCCAGGCCACAAACGGCCGTGCAGCCGGCTCCCACCCACGGCGGGGGGAGGTCAGGGAGGCTGGACCAGGGTCACTCTGCCGGCCTGCTGGTCCTAGGCAGGGGATGGGGCCCGGTGTTCCTGTCCTTGGGGACAGGTGGGACCATAGAGAGGGAAGAAGGGGCCGAGGCCGAAAAGGCTGGGAGTAGAGTTAAGAGGGGGACACGTGCTGGGGGGTTGATGTGGGAGCTTGAGGGCTGGGTAGAGAGGGGGAGGGGGTACTGAGATCAAGTGGTCTCTCCCCATCACCCCACCCCCCGCCCTGGGCTCACCTGTGAGCAGCCAGCCTGAGGCTGCATGGCTGGGACCACCCCCTCCCTGACCCTCCTGCCTCCTGGACATTCCCACTGGGAACCTGGGCGCTAGCACATCCCACCACTTCCAGTCCCCTGCCTGAGCCTCAGCCGAAGGCACCCTCCGTGCAGCCCACACGGTCCTAGATGCTGTGCCACAGACGGGCACTGGACCCCGGCTGAGCCCCCTGGCCCCCGCCGTGTGTCTCGGGAGCTTGCTGCACTGTCTGTCCTTCGGGTGGTGGGCTTGGGGCCCTAGGCTGGTGTGGCGCTGGGGTGGAGTCGCCGGCTGAGGAAAGCAAACACCCCTTTGTCTGCCGCCTTGGCTTCTGCTTGAGGGGCACAGGGGACAAAAGCCAGGTGGGCCCAACAGCCTGCCGTCTAGACAGCCCCCACCGCAGGCAGGGGTGAAGGCACCTGGCGAAGGAGCTCAGGCTGCCAGAGAAAACCCCAGTGTCCCCGAGCCCCCAGGGACCTGCTGAGGGCCAGAGGGGGGACAGCCGAGACCATGGTCCAGGCTGAGGTGGGGTCTTCCTTCAGTGAGACTTGACCCCCGGCCTCAGGGGCCCAGCCCATCAGAGACCTTTCTTCCTTCACTGTCCCCTTCTGCAGGCAGCCCACTGGACACACCCCCCCCGGGGGCTCTGTGGGACCCACCGCGTCACACCCACCTTGAGCTGCAGCCCGGCTTTGCCGCCCCCCACTGGCCTCCAAGCTCCTCTAGTGGGAGCCACGATGGGGGCCACCTGCAGGGCCCCGAGCTGAGAGGCTGGGGCTGCCGTTCACCTGCCGCGTGGCCCAGGGTGGCCCAGTGTCGGCCACGTGTAATGTGGGTGCCCTGGTCCCACAGGGCTCACGGGGCGCCGACCCTCCCCGGACAGCCCTCCCTTCCTCTCCGCAGCCGAGCCCACCTGGCAGCTGGTCACCAGCCTCCTGTCCTCACTCACCCTCCCCGCCTCCACACTGCCCTTGTCCAGGCGCACACACCTGGTGGAAACTCCGCGGCCCTGCACGCCAGGGGCACCTCCGCGGAGCACTCGTCCGGCCCCAGGCCAGAGCTGAACCCTCGGGGGCCCCTTCTCCCTGGCACCCAGGCTTCTCACTCATGCACCCAGCTCTCGCAGACTCGGCTCCTTCGCGTCTGGGATAAAGACGGGAGAAGGAACATCAACAGCAGCAGCCGTGGGCTAGTCCCAGGGCCTCACTCCCTGCTGCCTCTGCCTCGCCCATGGCAACGGGCCCTCAGCCCGGGGCCGGAGCAAGGACACAGTGGCCCGGCCAGCTCACGGCCATGTGCTGAGCAACCTGTCCCCAGGAAGCCTCTGCTGACCTTCAAGTCACTGGCTGACACACTAACCCCTGGTGAGCCTGGGACCGGTTGAACCCCCGGCCCTGGTCACCAGCCACGGGCCTGGAAGAGCCGCTGCGAAGCCTGCAGGCGACACAAATAAAAACCCAACCGGGACGGGGCCACGGAGAGTCATCCGCTGTCGGAAAGGAAACGCTTCGCCTGAGAGGCAGAGGGGACGTGGGGCCCTAACAAACTGTTCCAGGGAAGCGAAGTCCATTTTAGGAAGTGGGTGTTAATTCCAGGAAACACTGACTCGTTGGAACACTGAGCAAGACGATGGCACAGGTAAGAGACCGAGACACGGAGGTGGGGACCCATGTCAGCGACGCGAGAGGGAAGCGACGGAGGAGGCCACACGACCACCAAAGTCACAGAGAGCAGGGCACGTGGCTCACCACGGCACAGGCCACGTGAAGACGTGGAAAGCTCTTCGAGGAGGAGAGAGCGTGGAGGCTGCGCGGGTGCGAGGCTCCTTGGGTGTCTGTGGGGTGTCTCCCATCCGACCCACACGCCTGCCAGCACGGACTCCAGACCCAGGACAAAGCCAAGGAGGAAGGACACTGTGTTCAAGACTAGAGAGCAGCCCATACGAGACGGCGTCAGGTGGGTGCGGCCCTGGAGAAAGAGAAGCGAGGGAGGCGTGGCCTGCCGGAGCCGGCTTTCCCGAAGAGCGCCCCAGTCCGCAGGCTCCTCTGGGGGAGCCCAGGCAGAGCACAGCTCGCTCATGGGGCTCAGGAGTCTGAGCTCGACGCTCCAGGTTGCTGGAGAGACTGGCAGTTAGAAGGAGTGCAGGAAGGGAGGACCCCCGGCCAGGGGCTGCCTCCTTAGACGTCGACGCGGCGGGACCGCCGTGGAAGGACACAGCTGGAGGACTCTGGCGTTCGAGTTGGCCACGGGGCCTGCCACCACGGGGAAGACCACCGGTAGACACACACCCACAGGCCACACGCAGGAATGAGCGCATACACATTGTAAAATAACCATTATAAACATGTTAACTAACTTTGAGGGGGTGTGGAGACGTGGGAAAGAGGTGGGACGTTTCAGGAAGGGCTGGAAACCCTGGAAAAAAAAAAAAAAGTCAAACGAAAATCTTGAAACTGAAAAGAATAAAACAAGGTCTGAAATTAGTCATTCAGTGGCCGTTAATGACTCTCATCACCAGAAAATCGGGCACAGCCGAGGAAGAGATGGACGAGCTGGAAGACAGGCCGACAGAACCATGCACACAATGAACACAGAGAAAATAATTGTTGCAAAAGCCTCAGCGGCCTGTGAGATACTATTAGCTATCAAGTTGTCTGGGGAGAAGAAAGGGGAAAAGGGGTAGAAAAAATATTTGAAAGGAAAAAAAAAAAAAGCCAAATGTTTTCCAGTGTGACGAAAAACCTCAACTCTTAATTCTAAGAAACAAAGCCGCAGCAGAAAAAATATTAAGAAAATCACACTTACACGCCCAGCTCAACCTGCTAAAGAGAAAACGTGAAAGAAAACCTTTACGGCAGCCAGGAAAAACAAACATGTGTACAGAAAGGAAACAAATAATAGAATGGTAGATGCAAATGCAATGATATAAAATGTACATTAACTGTAAGTGGACTAAACACTCCAATGAAAGGCAGAGATTTTCAGATTGGACACAAAAAAGGTGAAACTCAAGTCTCTGCTGCTCACAAGAGACGCATTGTAAATATGAAGACACAGGGAGGTTAAAGGGGAAGGAGGGAAGAGTATGCCCTGGGGTCAGCAATCACTGTGAAGCTGGAATAGCTATATTAATATCAGGCAGATTAGACTTCAGGACAAGAAATATCACCAGATCTCTGGTTGGTGTGGCTCAGTGGCAGGAGCCTCGGCCTGCTCACTGAATTGAGCAGGGGTTCAATTCCTGGTCAAGGGCACATACCTGGGTTGCAGGTTTGATCCCCTGCCCTGGTTGGGGCACATGTAGGAGGCAGCCAATTGATTCATCTCTCTCCCATTGATGCCTCTCTCTCTCTCTTTCTCTTTCTTTCCCCCTCTCCCTCTCTTCCACTCTCTCTAAAAATCAATGAAAGGAATATCCTCCAGTGAGGATTAACAACAACAAAAAGTATGATCAGAGATAGAAAGGGACATTTTGTAACGATAAAGGGTCAACTCATAAAGAACGGTAAACAAGGTTAAATGTGTATGTCCCTAACAAGAAAGCTTCAAAATACACAAAACAAAAACGGACAAGACTTCAGAGAGAAACAGAGACATCTTCAGGATTTGGAGCCCTGGCTGGTTTTGCTCAGTGGTTAGAGCATTGGCCCAAGGACCGAAGGGTCTTGGGTTCGAATCCAGTCAAGGGAACGTACCTGGGTCGCAGGTTCCATCCCTGGCCCCCGTCGGAGTTGTGTGGAAGGCAACCAATCAGTGTGTCTCACATCAATGTCTCCCTCCCTCCCTTCCTCTCTCTAAAAATCAATGGAAAAATACCCTCAGGTGAGGATTAACAACAACAACAAAAACATTTGGAGATTTTTATTTATTTATTTATTTACATTTTTTTAAATATATGTTTCTATTGTTTTTTTTGAGAGAGAAAGGAAGGGGGAGATAGAAGCATGGATGAGAGAGAGACATCGATCGGCTGCCTCCTGCGCACCCCGTACTGGGGATCGACTCCATGACTCAGGCATCTGCCCTGACCGGGAATTGAACTGGGACCTCTCAGTCCACGGGATGATGCTCGATCCACTGAGCCACACTGGCTGGGCAATTTGGAGATACTTTTTCCCCTCAGTAACTGATACACAAATAAACAGAAATTCAGTAAGGCTGTAGGGGATCTGAAAACTCGACTGATACACTTGATCTGACTGGAGTTTTACCCTCTGCCCAATAGCCCCAGAGCACACACCGTTTACAAATCACAAAGACAGAACAATGCCAGGCTGCAAAGCAAGTCTCCGCAACCTTCGAAGGAGTGAAGTCATCAGCCTGTGTTCTCTCCCTAAACCAGAAATGAACCAAACACCAATAACAAAAGAAGCTGTCCACTCCGACAAGTGAAGAGAAAACGGACGGAAAAACATGAACAGAGCCCCGGAGACCTGCAGGTTAATACCAAAGCTCTTCCCTGGGGGCCTGGAAGAGAAGAGGGAGAGAGGGGCCCCAAAAGTAGTCCCCAGTAGATTCAAGGAGCCAAGTGACTCCCGCAGCGGTTGAACCCAAAGCAAGACACACCAAGACACATCAGGGTCAAGCTTCTGAAACCTAAAGACCAAAAATGAAACGTGGACACCGCGAGAGAGCAACAATGTTTCACCGTCTGGGGAGGAGCAGTCTGAGTGACAGCAGACTTCTCATCAGAAACAACAAAGCGCCTGAGCATGACATTCTTCAGGTCCCCGGAGAAAAGACCAGCCCAGGAAGAGCGCGGCACCCAGTGCACGACCCTCAGGGACAGAGAGGGAGGCACACAGGCGTGGGTGGGGCAGGAGAGCTTGTCCCTGGAAGGTGTACCCCGAGAGCCGCAGGGCACTGAACTGCACAGATTTATAATTACAGTGAACCTGTAGGGCCCACACCCCTCTCTCAACAGCTGAACAGAAGATCAACACGGATGTAGAAGAACTTGATATGGTCAACAGGATGTCACTGACATGCCCGGGACCGGCCGCCCAACGGCACACGTGCTCCTCAGCACCCACAGGCCGAGATGCGCCGGGTCCCCGGGCCAGAGACGGCTCGACAAACTTCATTGAAAGCACAGTTTCTTCTCCTACAACAAGGGGACCAAGTTGGAAATCAGTAACAGGAAGTTAACAGGAAATCCTCAGATACTCAGAAACAGATTTCTAACCCTAATCCTGACCCTGACCTGGACCGGCCGGGGCAGAGCTGAGGAGAGGGGCCCGGCCCAAGGACTGAGCAGGGAGAAGAATGGAGGGAGAGGGAGACACACACATCGATTGGTTGCCTCCTGCCCAGCCCCTGTGAGGGCCAGAGACTGAACCGCAACAGAGGTACGCGCCCTTGACCGGAGCCTGCCACTCTGGTCCGCGGGCCGATGCTCTAACAGCTGAGCCAGACCAGCCAGGGCGTGAGCAGGGAGCAGAATAATCAGACGAGCAGCCAGTGGTCTGGGAGGGGATGGAGGTCCTGCGTGAAGGGACCAGAGGGTCTCATGGCCCCATGTTTCTGCTCAGGGAACGTCCTCAGCTCGCCGGCACGTGATCCAGTGCCCACCGCACACTTGGCCACAGGGGCAGGACTCCGGCCTGGCCTGAGCCCCTGGCCTGGCCCGTGGGGCATCCGCCGCCCAGGTCCCTCCATTTGAGCTGCTCCTCCTCCGGCCTTTGGCTTGGAGAGGGGTCTGGCCTCGGGGGTGGGCCTGGACGTGCTGGGGGACCTCTGCTGTCCCCAGGGCTCCTGGGAGCTCCCCGCTTAACCTCCAGGCCAGAGGCGCAGGGGCTGTCTGGTGAGGATGTCAGGGGTCCCCAGGATCTGTCTGCACACCCAACTCGACGGAGCAGCCCCTAAGGGCTGAGGGGAGGGAGATGGTCATTCAGTGACGGAGCTGCCACCGATACCGGGACCACGATGCAGGGGCCACGCGCCAGGTGCACACACCGCAGTGACACGGAGCCATGGTCCGGTGAGCATTTATCTTCCAGGGTCACTGCCCGGCTGCCGGGGCCCTGACTCTTACATCCCTGGCCCCGTGGGCGGACACGGCACCGTCCGAGCCACTCTGGGCCAACACCTGTGGCCTTGCTCCTGCTGCTGGTCCTGGGCCACCGGCCGAGGGAGTCACAGCCCCTGAGGTCCGGGAGGAGGGAGAGTGAGCCCACACATGCCCCTGTGTTTGCCGAGTGGGGGTCCAGGGTTCCAGCCCCCAAAGTGGGTCCGGGCTCGCGAGCTCTGAGATCTGGGGGCACCTAGCCCGGGAAGGCCCAGCCCCAGGTATTTTGGGACGCTCTGCCTGTGCTCAGATCCTCTAAGCCGTGACTTCGTGACGGTCCCTGGAGACATGGCTGGTTCCTTTGTGTCTGAGGAGGACACGGAACAGGAGGGGGCTCAGGACAGCGCACCGTGAAAGCCTATTCTCTGGAGGTCAGGGCCTCGCCCCACACTTACAGCTGTTTCCTGGGGGGGTGGGGGCGAAGGCATTTGCTTTAGTTAAAACAAACTGTGGGGACATCCAAGTGACCAACTGACTGTCTCGCCCCTTTTAGGTGCACAGCCCGTGGCACTGAGCACCTCACACGGGCGAGCAGCCGACATCGCCGTCCTCTCCGGAACTTTCCACCCTCCCAGACGGACACTCTGTCCCCATTAAACACGAACCCCTCCCCTCCCGCACCCCCGGCCCCACCACCTACTTTCTGTCTGTGGATCTGACTCCTCTAGGGACCCCATATGGGTGGGCTCACACAGTGTCTGTCCTGTCTGCTCGTTCCCCCAGCAGGGTCTTCCAGGTCTGTCCACGCAGCAGGGACAGGCTGTCCTCCCTCTCTATTTTTATTTATGTATTTTTATTTTTGGTACATGACCCTAGCGGGAACCGAACCTGGAACTCTCTGGTCTGCAGGTCGCCACTCCAACCTCTGAGCCACACCGGCCAGGGCTGCCCTCCCTCTTTAAAGCTGAGATATTCCACGTGTGGACGGACCACGTGCTGTGTGTCCACCCCCGGCCACGGACACCTCCTGCCGCTGGGACGGGGTGTGCAGGTGTCTGCTCGCTCTCAGTTCTTTCGGAGATGTGCTCAGAGTTAACGCTTTAAGTTTGACCAGGATGATTTGACACTGAGAAAGAGGTCTTTTATTTTATTTATTGACTTATTTTTCTTTCTTTCTTTTAATCCTCACCCCATGATATTTTTCCATTGATTTTTAGATAGAGTGGAAGAGAGGGCGGGAGGGAGAGAGAGACACATCGATTGGTTGCTTCCTGCACAACCCCGACCGGGGCCGGGGATCCAGCCTGCAACGCAGGTACGTGCCCTTGATCGGGAATCGAACCCAAGACCCTTCAGTCCGAGGACCAGTGCTCTAACCGCTGAGCCACACCAGCCGGACAGAAAGATACCTTTTAAACGAGCCGATGGATGGGACGGCCCTCCCCGGCTCTTGCTGATGTTCCTCTCATCCTGGGGTCAGGTCCCCGCTCCTGTCGGGTCCACGCGCCCTGGGAGCCACCGCGGGGGGACAGCTACACAGCAGAGTACATGCCCCTCGACCTCCCCTCTCTCCGGGGGCTCCTCTCTGTCCAGGGCCCCGGGTGGCAGCGGCCCGTGTGGGCAGAGGAGGGGGGTTCTCAGTGGTATGAGAGCCACTCCCTGGCCCCGCAGTGCCCGGCTGTGGGGGAGGCATGGAGGACACAAATGTGCTCAGCTGCAGGGACAACCCTGTGGACTGTCCCCCACTGTCGCAGACCCTGGGGCTGTGGGGTCAGGAGCCAGAGGAAACTCACATGGGCCTGGGAGGGGGGTCTGGCTCTGCAGACCTGCCCCAGGACCTTTGAACATCCCCCCCACTCCAAAATGAATGGCAGACTCGGAGCCTCTGAGGGGGGTGCCTCCTCAGGGGCCTGGGGAAGGGGCTGAGGGGCCTTTGTGTGTCCTGGGCCTGGAGCAGGGGTCAGAGGGGGAGGGGGGAGGAGGCTCCAGGAGCCTGGGCTGAGGTGGGGGGGACCCCAGCCCAGCACGCCCTCGGGGGCCTGGGCAGGAAAGGCGGGGTGGGGGTGGAGCCCAGGCTGGGCCTCGCTGTGTGGAGCAGGGGGGGGGCAGGGCCTGAGCCAGGCCCACTTGGGGAGGAATTCTGTTTGCCCAGTGATTCAGACGAATAAACACACACACACACACACACGCACACACACGCACGCACACGCAAAGTGTGCCCCACCAAAAACCAAATTTACACCCGCCCCCTTTCTTCGCCCCGCAGAGAGCACCCCTCAGGGAAGTCACAGCCCTGGCGGGGGGCGGACCCCCCCCACCGGCACCCGGCACCCGGATGGTCTTCCTCTGCCCCACAGCACAGCGGAGGGACCGGCGCCTCCCCCTTTCGGGGAAGTTCCGGGCTTGGGAAGTGGCAGCCCACCCAGTCCTCTGTCAACACAGGTGACAGTCTTGTCAGTGTCCTGGCCGCGGGGCCTCCCCACCACCCCCAGGCTGAGCCCACTTCCTCTTCCCCGGGTGGGGGCCTGGATCTTTGTCGTGAAGCTTGAAGTCATTCCCCACCACAGGGGGAGACACGCGACCCCCATAAACTGCTTGGAGGGTGGGTGGCCCCGACCCGCACATGAGGTGTGGCCGCCGAGGCTCCCGAAAACAGGCCAGGCTGCAGCACCAAATAGTGTCCCCCACCCCATCGAGGGACCCGGGGTGGGGGTGGGACACAGGGCGGTGGGGGCCCTTCCCAGGGACCAGGCACAGCTCGGAGGACACCCGGAGAACCTCACCTTGGTGCCGGGCACCTCCTGTGCCCACTGCTCTCCAGGTGAGACGTCCCAGGCACAGAGACGGCCATGCGCGGGCCCAGGGCCACACAGCTGCTGGGTCCTGGGGCCCGGATACCACCTTGTCCCGCAGGGAGGAGCCCTGCCCTGGCCAGGCACTGCCCGCCTGTGGCCTGCGAGGTGGGGATGACAGAGTCCCTACCACACAGGGGTTTTGTTTGTTTGTTTTCAAATATGTCCTTACTAATTTTGTAGAGAGAGAGGAAGGGAGAGATGGAAACTTCAACGGGCTGCCTCCTGCAGGCCCCCTACTGGGGATCGAGCCTGCAGCCCGGGCAGGTGCCCTGACCGGGAACCGAGGACCTGGACCGCTCAGTCCAGAGACGACGCTCAGTCCACTGGGCCACACCGGCCGGGCGCGGTTTCGGTTTAAGGACTGAATGAAAGGCTGGCTCCCCAGGAGTGTGTCTGGAGTGTGGGGACAGCGGGCCCACGTGGGGCAAAGAGGCCGAGATGGACTCCGCTCTCAGCTCGGGCTGCTCCAGGCCCTGCCTCTGCCCAGGGAGGCCTTGGGTGCCGCTGCTGACCTCTGGATTGGAGGCGCCCTGAGGGGTGGAAGCCAAGGCTCCATGGTGCACTCGCCTCTGTCCAGCCCCCTGGAGCCCCCTCCCTGCCCAAAGCCACGCCTGGCCGGTGACGGGGAGGCAGGGGCCCTGCAGGGGGCTCAGCCGCCAGGCCCCGCGGGCCAGAACCCGGGGACCCCAGCAGCACTGCAGGTCCTGCTGCAGGACCTCTGCTGTGTCCAGAGACCAGAACAGAAGTGGCGAGTGGCAGCCCTGGTCGCCTTGGCCAGGAACAGGCCAGGCCAGGCTGGAGCCGGGCTCAGGGCTGGGGCCAGGCCAGGGCTGGGCTGAGCGGGGGCCTGAGGTCCTGGGATAGCCCGTGGCTGCCTCCTTTACTGCCGGCTGCGGCGGGAGCGGGCGGGACACCCGAGAGTGGGTGGGTGGCGGCCCCGTGGCCGTGCCTGAGAAGGGGGCCCCGGAGGGAGCTGGAGGCTGCCTCTGCCATGTTACCAGTCTGAGGACAGAGCTTTGAGGACCACGCTACCCTAGGGGGGTCCTGGGGTCCAGGCCTCGTCTTCACCTGCTCCCAAGAGGGGGCGCTGGACTCCCCAGCATGCAGGGACCGGGGGGTCCCCAGGCGAAATGAAGGACACAGATGAAAACACCGATGAGGGGACAGAAACCCGCAAGAGAGACGGACGGAGACCCACACAGAGCAAGGGAGACGAGACCGGGCACAGAAAGGGGGTGCCCCCCTGCAGGGTCGGACCAGGGCCGGCAGGCTTCTCGTCCTCCCCTGGGCCAGCGCTGGCCCCTCACCCGCACACACAGGGCTATCTGAGCCCGCTTCCTGTCCCGAATCACAGCGCCCGAGTGACTCAGCGGCCCGCGATAGCGTGTCAGTGAGAGTGACACTCTGGGATGCAGCCAGGGCCTCCACCCAGCTCCCCACACCCTCCACTGTCCCCCCATCTCCATGGCAACTCCCCGGAGATCCTGGAGGGCAGGACCCCAGCCCTCTCTCTCCCTGGACTCCAGCCAACCCATGAGCTTATCAGATCTGGGTGGGGGGCCGGCAGTGACCCAAGCACAGGCTGGGCACCCCCCGGGGACCTCAGGGGACAAAGGCCTCCTTGGGCTGCTGCCTGGGCCAGGGTGGCCCAACCTGTGACCCTTGTTCCAGGCACACAGCTCCAGACTGTGAGCCCCCTGCCCGTGTGGCCCCCTTCCCGCAAGGACCTCCACGGACCCCTGTTCCAGGCACACAGCCCCAGACTGTGGGTCCCCTGCCCATGTGGCCCCCTTCCTGCAAGGACCTCCACGGACCCCTGTTCCAGATGAGGAAACTGAGGCTCAGCCTCGCCTCCCCCGCAGGACCCTCCCTGAGCTCGAAGCCCCAGGCGGAGGGCAGGGCCACGCCCCACTGGGCTCGGGAGGGCACAGGGAAGGACCCTGATGTTTGAGTCCCGGTCGCTGGCCCACACCTGTCCTGGCTCGAGACCCCGCCGATGGCCCCTCCAGAGCTGGGCCCTCGGGCGTGAGTGGCACCAGGCCTGGGCCCCCTGAGCTGTGCAGTCTGGCAGATTTCCAGGGCAGGAGGGCGGCCTGTGACCCGTCAGGTGGGGGACCCGCAGCCAGGCCCGCAGGACGCCATCGCGAGCAGCGTCTCGGCCTGGAAGAGCTCGGGACGCAAGCTCACCGTGCCCGCCGCCTGGGTGGGTCAGCTCAACCCTGGCCATGCAGGGCATGACCCCTCTGAGGGCCAGGCTGGTGACTCAGATGGGCCAGAGGTTGTGGTGTGGACTCGGGACGGTTCCCGTGCTGGGAGTGTGGACGCTGGTTGACCTGTGGCCTCCCTGCCTTTCTGGGGTGTGACAGGGACAGGTCATGTCCTCACACCCCCCTGGGCCTGGGTCCTGGCCCCAGCGCAGGCCCTCGACCTCCCTCCCGAGCACTGGTTCCAACGTCCACAGTCTAAGGACAAGCCACCTGCCTGCCCCTGGGGCCCCACAGGCCCAGCACAGGTGACCTGGTGTCCAGCTCTGAGGCCGGGCAGGGCTTCCCAGCTATGCGGGAAGGGTCAGATGTCGGGGTCCCCACTACTCCCCCGTCCTGCATGCACCCCTTCTCCGGAATGACCACTCATGGGCCCACTCCCTCGTCCATCGTCCCCCACACTCCTGCGATGTGTCAGTTCTGTGTCCCACGTCCCGGGGCCAAGTCCGGGGAGGGGAGGGGACGGCTCACACAGAGAGGGTGACCAGAGGAGCCTGGGACAGGTTCCGAGAGAACAGCACCAGTTTCTCAGAACAGCTTGGAGGCCTCGGGACCCCAGATCCCAGCCGGGCCGCCTCCTCCCTCAGCTCTGGTCTCCCCAGGTGAGGCCGGGTGTCTGCACATTAGGGCAAAGACCCTGGGGACGGTTTCGGGGTGGGGCCAGTCGGCATCTCCCCACCTGGTGGGCACGGACACCCCTGCCCCTTGCGGCCACAGGCCTACAGGTGAATCGAGCTGCCCACTGCCCGCTGCTCGCGTGGGGCCAGGGGCCTGAATCACAGCCAGGGTCGGGCAGCACTGGGTGGGCTGCGCGATGGGGAAGGTCCTGTCACTGGGGGGCCACCCCCTGAGCCTCTCTCCAGGGAGGGTGAGGCTGGCCCTGGTGAGGAGACCAGCAGACTTCCTGGGCACCAGGAACTCAGGGGTCCAGCTACGTGGACATGTGCCCAGAGAGATTCTAGGTGGGGGCCCAGCAGGAGGATGCCTGAGGCCAGGACGTGGGGCGCCCTCAGGACACCCCCTGCCCCCTGGCAGCATGCTCATCTCTGCCTGGCTCGGGCCACCAGCCAGCCCAGAGCCAGTGCCCACTGTTTACCTGGACGAGGGCTCCACGGGCCCCGCCCCGCCCACCCACGTGAAGTGACCAGGGCTGGGCCAGCTCCGGGGCTACAAAAGCCTCCTGCCGACGCAGGTCGGTCCTCAGAGGCTGCCCGGCTTCTCCCCGTCCTCCGCACGATGGGTGTTGGCCCGAGGAAGCTGGCTGCCCTCTGGGCCCTGGCTCTTGCCCTGGCCTGTGCCCAGCACACAGGTGAGACGCAGGCCGGACGGCTTTCCCAGGAAGGCCCTGGGCCCCGGCGGGCAGCAGGCAGCCCGGAGGCCCTGCCCTGGCTCCGGACAAGCTGAGTGTGTCCGTGAGCCGCTCCGCCCGACCCCGCAAGCCGCCCCAGGTTCCCAGCTCCTGGGGTTGGGGCGGGATTCTCGGGGCGGCAGGGCCCTGAGGTGGAGAAGCAGGAGCCCAGGTCCCCAGGCCCTTGCCCGCCCTCCCTGTCCGTGGGCAGCCTCTGGCCCACACGGTCCGCCCTCTTGTCTTCCTCTGCTGCTCAGAGCTCTTGGCCCCCTGACCCCTGACCCCATCCTCGCCCTCAGGGTCCTGGGGGGGGTTGGTGCCCCTCTTGCCATGCTGGTCGGCCTCTGAAGACCCCAGAAACCAGCCTCAGGACTCCCGACCGGCCTTGGGGCCCACGCACTGTCCCTCAGCCCCTCCCCAGCCTCGCCTGTGCTGAGCCCCATGTTCAGCAGCCCTGAGCTCTCCATTCAGAGCAAGCTCCGCCCACTTTGGGCCCCAGGCCCCCAACCTGCTCCAGGTTCCCCTGTAGAGCCCTGGGGACCTCCAGCTGGGCTGTGGGGACCTCTGCCTCTACCCCCGATCCCTCAGGGGCCCGGCACTAGGCGGCTGCTGCTACTACTGAGTGGCCCTGGAGACAGCAGGTCAGGGCCGGGGAGGCCCCAAACGCTCATGGGCCCAAGGGGGTGCTCAAGGAGGGTCATGGCTCAGCTGTGGGCCCAGGTGAGCCTCCCGGTGCCATCAGCAGCCTGGCTCCGAACAGAGGCAAGACCCCCGCCCTGAGCACGCCGAGTGTGCCTGGCCCCGGCTCAGGACCCCTCTCCCCACAGGCTGGGCCCAGCACAGCTCTGCCGAACCCGGGGATGAGCACCTGCACCTCCGTCCTGGCCCCCAGGGGCCCAGCGGTGAGTCGGCCCACCTGTCACAGCCCCCCACCCGCCAGAGACCCTGAGGGGACACTCACCGTGGGCGCCTTCCGGCTGGTCCACTGAGGGGCCAGGACTTGGCTGGGGGACACCCACATACGCGGCAGGGGCAGCCTCGCCAGGCGTGCATTTTGTGCCCGCGCACACGTGCAGGAAGACCAGCCAGGAGTCCTGGAACGGGGCGGGGGGGGGGGGTGCGAGGGCCTCTCCCCAGCACGACTCCTGGGGAGCGCGCCTGTCTGATCTCAGCACCCCTGGCACCCGCTCAGCCGGGGGCCGATTTAGGCGTTCTGAGATTCTGGGTGCAAACAGCCTTCTGGGCCAGCTGGGCATGAGCACGGGGTGCCCAGGCGGCTCGGGGGGTGGCCGAGAGGAGGGGGAAGGCAGGGAGAGCTGCTTGGTGGCCAGAGTGTGTGCCGACGGGCAGGGAAGCCGTAGCTGGCGGGACCCAGCTGGTGTGGGAGCCAACACCTGGCTGGGCAGAGACTCCCCACCCCGCCCGAGCTGTGTGTGCCGTGGGGGAGGCGAGAGGGGCTGTGTGTCAACCCGCCCTGTCCCCGCAGGCCACGCACCCCTTGGGGTGACCATCCTCCCGCCTCTGAGGACCACTCCCGTGGTGCGAGGTGAGTAACCCCACGAGGCTGGGCTGGGCCTGTGTGCGTGGGTCCTCCTTCCTCCGACCTCGGGTCCTGCTTTCTGGGTGGACACAGACTGAGAGAAGGAAAAGGGGCCCCTGGGTCCTGGCAGGACCTCCCCAGACTCCTGCCCTCGGGCAGAAGCTTGGCCTAGACTCAGGCACCTGAGGGCGTGAGGCGGGGGCACGCTCAGCATGGCCTGCTGCTCTCCCCGCAGCCTCGAACCCGGCGCACAACGGGCGGGTCTGCAGCACGTGGGGGGACTTCCACTACAAGACCTTCGACGGCGACATCTTCCGCTTCCCCGGCCTCTGCAACTACGTCTTCTCGGCGCACTGCGGGGCCGCCTACGAGGACTTCAACATCCAGCTGCGCCGCGGCCCGGAGCCCAGCGCCAGCGCCCTCCGCAGGGTCACCATGAAGCTCAACGGCCTGGTCCTGGAGCTGACCGAGAACTCCATCCTGGTCAACGGTCACCCGTGAGTCTGGGCCCCTGGAAGGCCCAGGGCCTGGGTGGAGTGGGAGGGATGTGGGGTCACCCTCGCGGTGGAGGGGGGGAGCACCCCCAGGCCCTGCACTTGGCCCCCGGGCCCCTGGCACTGTCATCCTGGTGCTGTCCGTGGCATGGCGGACTCGTCACATCCGTGACCAGAGGAACCCTCCCTCCGAGGTCCAGCCCTCCACTCCCTGTCCTCGAATGCCCCTCACGCCTCCGCGGGCCCTGTCTCCACAGGACTCGGCTGCCCTTTAGCCAGTCCGGGGTCCTGGTGGAGCGCAGCGCCAGCTACCTGAAGGTGGTGGCCAGGCTGGGCCTGGTCCTCATGTGGAACCAGGACAACAGCCTCCTGGTGAGTGGGGTTGGGCGGAGGCCGGGGCGCTGAGGGGGAAGGTGCCCTGGGTGGAGGGGGTGGGGAGGTCAGACCCCGTCCCTCACAACGGTGAGGATGGGGCCCGTGACGTCTCCTCCAGGACAGGACCCCGCTTGGGTTCGCTCCATGAGTACGTGGGTCTCTGCTGAGCAGCCCTAGCCCTTCAGGGGGGGTCCAGGCTCCCACACTCGTCTGTCCTTTGGTCCTGGACTCCCTGGCGGGCCAGGCGTCTCAAGGGTCCTCTCCTTCCAGCTCGAGCTGGACATCAAATACGCCAACCAGACCTGTGGGCTCTGCGGAGACTTCAACGGTGTCCCTGTCTTCAACGAGTTCTTCTCCCACAGTGAGCCCCGGGCGCGGCCGCCCCATCTGCTCCGGCTTCTTTCACTCTGCTCCCCGCAAGGCTGCCCCCAGGGTCCCAAGTCACGTGGCTCCAACTTGTGTGCCCTGCGTCCACACAATCCGACCACACACATGTGCATGCACACAAATGCAGACCTGCACACAGCTATGCACATGCATGTGCATAGATATCCCTGCACACATTCACATGATCCCAGTGTGCACACATATGCACACACAATCCCAGCGTGCACACCTACATGATCTCAGAATGCACACATACACAATCCCAGCAAGCACATGTGCACACACATGCACACCCACACGATCCCAGCATGCACACATGCACACACATGCACACTCACAGAAGCCCAGCGTGCACATCTACATGATCTCAGAATGCACACATACACAATCCCAGCAAGCACATGTGCACACACATGCACACCCACACGATCCCAGCATGCACACATGCACACACATGCACACTCACACAAGCCCAGCGTGCACATCTACATGATCTCAGAATGCACACATACACAATCCCAGCATGCACATGTGCACACACATGCACACCCACACGATCCCAGCATGCACACATGCACACACATGCACACTCACACAAGCCCAGCGTGCACACATGCACACTCACATAAGCCCAGTGTGCACATCTACGTGATCTCAGAATGCACACATATACAATCCCAGCATGCACATGTGCACACACATGCACACCCACGCGATCCCAGCATGCACACATGCACACACATGCACACTCACACAAGCCCAGTGTGCACACATGCACACCCATGTGATCCTGGCACACTGCGTGCTCTCAGCAGTGTAGCTGGTGGTCTTTTCCTCAGCGAGGTTGCTCTGGGCTCTCGGTAGACCCTGAACACACACCCTCTCCTGAAATTAGACCCTGTCACTGCTCTTTGTCCTCGAGTCTTTGCCACCAAGCAGTGGACTATTGTGCAACCCGAACCATCCCCAGATCCCCTCTGCCAGGCTCATGAAGCCCACCCAGAGGGGTTTCCAGTGGCCCTGGCCAGGGAGGCCCAGCACAGGCGTGGCTGGGCTCTGAGGGCCGGCAGAGCCCCGGGTTCCTCTCCAGCTCTCTGAGCTGTGCACCGGCCCAGCCCGGTGCCTGGGGGCCCCTCAGTTCATCTCCAGACCTCTGAATGTCCCATGCAGCCGCTGCTTGACCCGGCAGTGTGGACAGGGGAGGCGGGCAGAGCCAGGACACCTCAGGCAGTGGGGGCGGCGAGGGGGCACCAGGAACCTGCAAAGCCCAGTGTTGTGCCTCCTGCAGATGCCAAGCTGACCCCCATCGAGTTTGGAAGCCTGCAGAAGATGGACGGCCCCATGGAGCAGTGTCAGGACCCCGTCCCTGCGCCCCCAGTGAACTGCTCTGCGGGCTTGGTAAGCCGTGGACGGCCCCGGCGGGCCCCGCTCCCACCGTCACCGGGCTGTGGTGAGGGACTGGGAGCCCAGGGGCCTTCCGAGCCTGGACTCAGCTGGCTCTGGCTCTGCCCCAGGGCCTCTGCGAGGAGCTCCTGAGGGGCGAGCTGTTCCTGGGCTGCACCCCCCTGGTGGACGCCGGCAGCTTCCTGCAGGCCTGCCAGCATGACCTCTGCCTCTGCGAGCACCTGGACCTCACCCGCTGCGCCTGCCACACCCTCGCCGAGTTCTCCCGCCAGTGTGCCCACGCGGGGGGGCTGCCCCTGGACTGGCGGGGGCCCGACCTCTGCCGTGAGTGTCCCCGCAGCCCCCGCCCTGCCCCACGGTCCTGCCCGGCCCCCAGCAGCAGGGGCAGAGGTGACGTGGGCCCGCCTCCCCCCTGCAGCCCAGACCTGCCCCCACAACATGCAGTACCGAGAGTGCGGCTCGCCCTGCGCTGACACCTGCTCCAACCTGGAGCACTCCCAGCTCTGCGAGGACCACTGCGTGGCCGGCTGCTTCTGCCCGGAGGGTGAGCCGAGCCCCCAGCACTGCCCCCACCCCCGAGAATCACGCAGGTGCATTCTGGGCCCCCAGGCTGCCGGCACCGCCACACCTGAGGCGGAGGAGGGAGGCCTGTCTGAGCTGCCCACGGCTGCCAGGCCCCTGGGTCTGACAAACTCTTGGGGCAGGGCCACCGGGGACAGAGGACCCATTTCCTCCCTGTGCTCACGCGGTGGACCCAGCCCCCCAGCGCCTGTCACACAGCCCGCCCCCTTCTGCAGGGATGGTGCTCGATGACATCGGCCAGGCTGGCTGTGTCCCTGTGTCTCAGTGTCCTTGTGTGTACAACGGAGCCACCTATGCCCCGGGGGCTGTCTACTCCACAGACTGCACCAACTGGTAGGACCCCGGTCCCTCCCTCCTGTCCCCCCAGGTGGCCTTGGGACGGGCCCTCTCAGGGCAGCTGCCCGGACCCTGGGCGCCCTCTCCCACGGGGTCCTGGTCTGCGTGGTGACGCAGGCAGGCCCGGGGAGAACGCAGAGGCGGGGGCTGGGTGCCCGCAGTGCGGACGCCCATGGTCTCTCTGCTCTCAGCACCTGCTCCGGAGGCCGGTGGAGCTGCCGGGAGGTTCCGTGCCCGGGCACCTGCTCGGTGCTGGGCGGCGCCCACATCTCCACGTTCGACGAGAGGCTGTACACGGTGCACGGGGACTGCAGCTACGTGCTGGCCAAGGTGCGCCCCGGGGTCCCCGCAGGACACAGAGGTCTCCTGCCTGGGCCGTGTGCAGCCGGGGCCACCCGGGGTCCTCCAGGAACTGGCCCCAGGGTTTCCCACGGGGGCAGGAAGGGGAGGCGGGCTGGGCGAAGCCTGAGGACCCCTGTCCGCAGCCCTGTAACAGCAGCGCCTTCACGGTCCTGGCGGAGCTGCGCAGGTGCGGACTGACGGACAGCGAGACCTGCCTGAGGAGCGTGACGCTGAGCCTGGGCGGGGGCCAGACGGTGAGCGCAGAGCCCGGGCTCGGGCGGGGGCGGCTCCCCGGGAGGGACCGTTGCCCTGGCCCTTGGCCCTGGCATGGGCAGGGAGTGCCAGGCGTGGCCTCGGGACCCTCCTGCCCCATTCACTGCATCCATCCCTGTGGGTCTTCTGAGTGACCGTCCCCAGGGCCCATGAAGGGGGCGGTGGCTTCTCTATGTATAAAAATCACTTTGGTTTTTACATGACTGAAAAAATGCACAGTCCTCAGCCCTTGTAGAAAACTTGGGGTGAGCCCAGGGCTCTGGGGGATGCAGGCATCTGCTTCTCCCCATGGGCAGAGGTCAGGCACATTTCAGTCTCCGGGGGTGGCGGGGGCACCAGCAGAGCCCTGACACCCCACCCGCGGCTGCCACCAACACGCCCCTGCCGCTCCAGGTCGTGGTGGTCAAGGCCGGCGGGGAGGTGTTCGTGAACCAGATCTACACCCAGCTGCCCGTCTCAGCAGGTGAGGGCACAGGGCACCCGCCCCAGCCCCCGGGTCCCATTCCTAGGGCCCCGCTGAGGCCCGTGTCCCTGTGTCCACAGACGACATCATACTCTTCAGACCCTCCACCTTCTTCATCATCGCCCAGACCCACCTGGGCCTGCAGGTGGACATCCAGCTGGTGCCCACCATGCAGGTGTTTCTGAGGCTGGCGCCCGAGCTCCGGGGGCTGACCTGCGGTAAGAGGTGCTGCCTGACCCGGGTGCCCGAGCCCACCCCTGGCGGCCGGGGTTCACGGGTCTCATGTGCCCTCCCGGGCCAGGTCTCTGCGGGAACTTCAACCAGAACCAGGCCGACGACTTCCGGACCCTCAGCGGCGTGGTGGAGGGCACGGCCGCCGCCTTCGCCAACACCTGGAAGACCCAGGCCGGTTGCCCCAACGTCAAGAACAGCTTCGAGGACCCCTGCTCCCTCAGCGTGGAGAACGGTAGGTACCCCCACCCCCACGCCTCCTGGCGAGGGCGGCCTAGGTCTGGGCTCCAGCTGCCCACCCTGTCCCGGGGGTGCACGTCCCGTTGGGGCACACAGGCAACTCACCAATGTGCGTGCTGCCCCTGCCGTGGTGAGCTCAGAAACGGAGAGGGGTGCCGGGAGGCTCTGTCCACGTGTGCAGACCCAGGCGGGCTCCAGCTCGCTGGGGATTCGGGGTAAAAGGAAGGTGCCCCGTCTGCCTTGCTGACCCCCTTCCTCCTCCGCCCACAGAGAAATACGCTCAGCACTGGTGCTCCCTGCTGACAGACCCGCAGGGCCCCTTCGCCCAGTGCCACGCCGCTGTGAACCCCGGCTCCTACCACTCGGTAACACTGCCCACCGCCTCTCCCCTCCGGCCACAGCGCCACCTGCAGGGGCCTGGCGGTCTCCAGGGCCATGATACAGGGGCCTGGAGCCAAGTGATCCCATTCATTCATTCACTCGCCCACGATTCCTGGGTTGTCTCGAGCCTCCAGTCCCCGTAACACCCGGGGTCCAAAGATAAGTGGGTGGCGGCGAGATGCTAGGGGGTCCAAGGCTGACCTGGCAGGGCTGACCCGGTGGGTCACAGAGACCAGGGCGAGGCCCTAGGCTCCAGAGCTCTGGTGCGGAGGGAGGGTCCTGGAGGAGGTCCCGCAGCAGTGTGGGGGTGCTCACCATGGTGGGCCGGGGTCCCTGACGCCCGATGCGCCCCCAGAACTGCCTGTTCGACACGTGCAACTGTGAGAAGAGCGAGGACTGCCTGTGCGCCGCCCTGTCCTCCTACGTCCACGCCTGCGCCGCCCGGGGCGTGCTGCTCAGCGGCTGGAGGGCCGGCGTCTGCAGTGAGTGGGGGGGCTGGGTGAGCGGGGGGGGGGGAGGGCTGGGTGAGTGGGTGAGTGGGGGGGGCTGGGTGAGCGGGAGCTGGGTGAGCGGGGGGGGGGGGGCTGGGTGAGCGGGAGCTGGGTGAGCGGGGGCTGGGTGAGCCGGGGCTGCAGGGCGTGCTCCGTGGGCCTGCCCCTGCACTGGGCTCAGAGGCCAGGGAATCCCGGGACCCTGCCCTGGAGGAGGTGTGGGGGGCCCAGGACACCAGGGGGCCTGGGGACAGCAGGCTCGTCCTGAGTGCCGCCCTCTCCTGGGTGCCCTGCAGCGAGGCCCATGGACACCTGCCCCAAGGCGATGACCTACCGCTACCACATCAGCAGCTGCCAGCCCAGCTGCCGGGCCCTGAGCAGCGAGGACCCCACCTGCGGCATCAGCTTTGTGCCCGTGGACGGCTGCACCTGCCCCCACGGCACCTTCCTGGACAACACGGGCAGCTGTGTGCCCGCCGAGGCCTGTCCCTGCTACCTCGGGGACTCCGTGGTCCCCAATGGGGAGTCTCTGCACGAGCGTGGGGCTGTCTGGTAAGAGCCCCTTCAGGGCGGGAAGGGTGGGGCACCGGGGGCAGACCCTCTGAGCACCCTCTCCTCGCAGCACCTGCACACAGGGCACACTGACCTGCATTGGAGGCCACACCCCCGACCCAGGTAAGCCGGGGGGAGGGCGGGGAGGGAGAGGCCCTTGGTTATCTTCCCGCAGTGCCCCACAGCGAGCTTGGTGGTGGCTGTAGATCAGCCACTCGGTCAGGCAGTCCCTGCCGTCTGTGCTCAGTGAGAGGCGGCAGGGGTGTGGACACACACAGGCTGAACATGCACACACACGTGCACACACCACACACGTGCACAAACACACATGCACACACCACACATGCACACACCACACATGTGCACAAACACACATGCACACACCACACATGTGCACACACACATGCACACATCACACATGTGCACACACCACACATGTGCACAAACACACATGCACACACCACACATGTGCACACACACACATGCACACACCACACATGTGCACACACACATGCACACATCGCAGACTGGGCTGCCCCTGACGGCCCTTCCTCCACAGCCTGTGCCCCGCCCATGGTCTACTCCGACTGTCGCAATGCCACGCTGGGGACCTCCGGGGCCGGTTGTCAGAAGAGCTGCCACACCCTGGACATGCACTGTGTGAGTGACCTGCATCCCCAAGCCCCTGGTGACCACCATGACCTGCACCTGCTCCACCCTTGTGGGCACCTGTGGAGGCGTGGCCCAGGCTGGTCCCAGGAGGACCCCTGCCTGAGAGCTTGTTGGCCCGCTGTCCTTGTGCCCCCTCCCCCACAGCCACCCACAGGGTGCAGGCCCCACTGCTGGCCTCCGGGGACCCTCCACCTGCGTGTGGCAAGTTCTGCCCCATCCCCGTCCACTGATGTGTCTGCCCTGCCCACAGTACAGCCCCCAGTGCGTGCCTGGCTGCGTGTGTCCCAACGAGTTGGTGGCCGACGGTGAGGGCGGCTGCATCGCTGTGGCCGACTGCCCCTGTGTGCACAACCAGGCCAGCTACCAGGCCGGCCAGACCATCCGGGTGGGCTGCAACACCTGGTACGTGGTGCCGTGGGCCATCCGGGGGTCCTGCCACGGGTGGGCTGCAACACCTGGTACATGGTGCCGTGGGCCATCCGGGGGTCCTGCCACGGGTGGGCTGCAACACCTGGTACGTGGTGCCGTGGGCCATCCGGGGGTCCTGCCACGGGTGGGCTGCAACACCTGGTACGTGGTGCCGTGGGCCTCCCGGGGGTCCTGCCACGGGTGTTGCACCCTGGCCGGCAAGGCCTCAGACCTGAGGCTACACCTCAGTCCGCACCCGAACATCCCCCGGGAGCCTCCAGGAGGGGCGCCCGGTCCCCGCCCCGCCCCGCCCCGCCCCACTCTGGCCTGACCTCCCTCCCGCAGCACCTGTACGAGCCGGGTGTGGCAGTGCACAGACAAGCCCTGCCCGGCCACCTGCGCCGTGTACGGGGACGGCCACTATCTCACCTTCGACGGGCAGCGCTACAGCTTCAACGGGGACTGCGAGTACACGCTGGTGCAGGTACGGCCCCCGGGCCCCAGCCCCTCCAGAGGCCCCGCGCACCCCCTCGGCGTGGGCCTCTCCTTGGGAAGGTGAGCCGACCTCGCTGTCCTGCAGGACCACTGTGGTGGGAACGGCAGTGCCCAGAACGCCTTCCGCGTGGTCACCGAGAACGTCCCCTGTGGCACCACGGGGACCACCTGCTCCAAGGCCATCAAGATCTTCCTGGGGGTGAGTGGGGCACCGGGCAGAGGCTGGGGCACCCCCAGGAGGCTCCAGGAACCCCTAGGAAGGCTGCATTCCTGTGGCTGAGCCAGGGGGCCCCGCAGGGCCAATGGGCCTCCCTGGAGGGGACCTGGGTCCTCGCCCGGCTCTGAGTGACCCCTCCCTGCACAGAGCTACGAGCTGAAGCTGAGTGATGGGCAAGTGGAGGTGATCGAGAAGGGCGCGGGGCCCGAGGCTCCCTACTCCATCCGCCAGGTGGGCATCTACCTGGTGGTGGACACCGAGGCCGGCCTGGTGCTCCTGTGGGACAAGAAGACAAGCATCTTCCTCAGACTCAGCCCCGAGTTCAAGGTGAGGCCCCCCACCTGCCACGGCCTCGCCCTAGACCCAGGGGGAGCAGGAGGTGTGGGTTAGGGGGAAATACAGACCGAGTCAGAGAGCGATGAAGACAGAGAGAGGGCCAGACAGAGACGGAGAGAGGGGGGGTGGCACGAGCCCCCATGCTGTGGGTAGCAGGGTCCCGTGGCAGGTCCCGTGGCTGCCGGGACAGATCAGGACACACGGGGGCTCCTGCTCCCAGGGCTCGGGGGCCGGAAGTCCAGCCCAGGTGGCGCAGGGCCGGCTCCCTCCAGAGGCTCCGTGGAGGCTCCCTCCTGCCTCTCAGCTTCTGGGGCCTCCAGTGCTCCCGGCCCGTGGCCGCACCCCTCACTGTGCCTCCGTGACCACAGAGCTCCTGTGTCTGTCTGTGCTCACGCCCTCGTACCAGAACTCCAGCCACTGGACCCACCATGCCCACCCCGGTGGCCGTCTTCTTAACTTGGTCTCATCTGCAGAGACCCTCTTTCCACATGGGTCCTGTGGTCAGGACTTGAGCCTGTCTTTGGGGGACACCACTCAGCCCAAACTCCCTGTTTTCCAGGAGGGGCTGGGGTCTGGCACCGTGGGCCTGTGCTCGGAGCAGGGCTGTGCGGTCTCAGGCGCCCCTCCTCCTCCTGGGGAGGGAAGGGGTCCAGGGGTCGGGGCAGGGAAGGGGGCCCCCAGCACTCTCTCCGTCTCGTCTGCAGGGCAGGGTCTGCGGGCTGTGCGGGAACTTCGATGACAACGCCATCAACGACTTCACCACGCGGAGCCAGTCCGTGGTGGGCGACGCTCTGGAGTTTGGCAACAGCTGGAAATTCTCCCCCACCTGCCCTGACGCCCCGGCCCCCAGGGACCCCTGCACCGCCAACCCCCACCGCAAGTCCTGGTTCCAGAAGCAGTGCAGCCTCATCAACAGCCCCACCTTCCAGGCCTGCCAGGCCCATGTACCTGGGACCTGGCCTGGGGCACCCGGGGAGGAAGGGGTGGAAGGCAGGGGCCCGGCGCCTCCTGGCTGGGTGGGCCTCCCTTTAGACCCGGCCTGTGGACATGAGGTGGGTCCCGCCGGCCACGTGGAGAAGGTGTATGCTGTCCCTGAGCTCCATATCGAGGCCTGATCCCCGAGCCCGGGGTGGGGACCCGGAATCTGAGGCCCGTCCCCCACAGGTGGAGCCGACCAAGTACTACGAGGCCTGTGTGATCGATGCCTGTGCCTGTGACTGGGGGGCGACTGCGAGCGACTCTGCACCGCTGTGGCCGCCTACGCCCAGGCCTGCCACGACGTGGGCGTCTGCGTGTCCTGGCGCACCCTGGACACCTGCCGTGAGCCCCTCGCTCACTGTGGGAGGGTGAGGAGGCTTTGAAAGGAGAATGGGGGGTGTGTTGCTGACGAAGAGACAGCAGGTATGGTAGAACCTTCTGGAAAGCAGGGGTCTGCAGAGCCCCCATCCCCCTCCAGCACAGAGTCTGGCCAGAGGACAATGCAGCTGGGGCGCTGCTGAGACCAAGTCCCCCATCCCGAGGGGGGACCCCAGCTGGCCACCTTCTCCCACTACCCAGTGAGCCACAGAATTCTAGGCCCATGTCCCCAGGGGACACATCTGAGGGTCATGGGAGAGAAACACTCCAGAACAGCCCATGGGACTTGGTCAAATATCAGGGTGAAGGGGGCCTGCTGGGCAAGCTCGTGGCCCTGGGCTGTCCCTCCAAGGGCGCCACTCCCTGGGATGTGGGGAGCAGTAGGGAGCTGTGGGGGCTGCGGGGGGGGTGTGAGGGGCAGTGGGGGCTGAGGGAGAGCCGGGGCCATGGAGTGTCCTTGCCCTGTAGCCCTGTTCTACGACTACTACAACCCCGAGGGCCAGTGTGAGTGGCACTACCAGCCCTGTGGGGTGCCCTGCATGAAGACCAGCCGGAACCCCCGTGGCCTGTGCCTGCAGGACACACCAGGCCTGGAAGGTGGGCCGCCTGGGGATCCTGGGGGGGGCCGTCCTGGGGATCCTGGGGCCCTTGGCTGCACTGGGCTCTTTCTGACCTCTCGAGGTGCCTTTGCGGGTGCAACCTGGCGCTCCCCAGTGCATTGTGGGTGAGGCCCACACTGGGGACAGTGCCGAGGCTGTGGGGAGAGGTGGCCAGGCAGTCTGTCTGGCTGGGACTCAGGTCTGTCTGCCCACAGGCTGCTGGTCCAAGTGCCCACCAGAGGCCCCAATCTTCAAAGAGGACAACATGCAGTGTGTGGCCACATGCCCGTCCCTGCCCCCACCGCCACCCTGCCAAGTCCAAGGCAAGTTGTACCGGCCCGGGGCAGTGGGGCCCTCGGACAAGAACTGCCACTCCTGTGAGTGAGTCCGCAGCGGGGAGCCCCGAGATATGGGCACGCGCCTGGCCCACCGCCCTTGCGATCAGGCCCCACGGGCCACCTCCCGGAGGGGCCAGGCGGGGCCTGGGTTTCCTGAGGGGTCACCAGAGCCTCCCTCTGCAGGACGAGGTGGGGACCTGGAAGGGGAGGGAAGGGGAAGCAGATGGGCCCGGGGTACTGAGCCTGACACCACTCGAGGACCCCAGGACAGACGTCCTGGAGAGAGAGCTGCCATCAGAAGGTCCGTGGGCTCCGTGGTCATTGACTGGAAGGGACTCCCTGAGAGGGTGTGACCTCAGGTTCCACGGGCCGCCCACCCCTGCGCAGCTGGACCTGTACCCAGACTCACCTCTTCCCTGTCATCAGCATTTGCACTGAGAGCGGCGTGCGGTGCACCTACAACCCCGAGGGTGAGCGGCGGGCGGCCCGCCCCAGGTCTGGGGTGTCGGGGCCCTCACCCACGCCCCTGTTAGCTGATCCGCCCAGCTGCTCTGCTCCCCACAGCCTGTGTCTGCACCTATGACTGGCGGCACTTTCATCCCGGGGACGTCACTTACCACACGAGGGACGGCACGGGGAGCTGCATCTCTGCCCGCTGCGGCGCCAAGGGCACCATCGAGAGGAGCGTCCATGCCTGCAGCCCCAGCACCCCCAGCCCCCCAGCCCCCGACCACCTTCTCCTTCTCCACAGGCCCGATCGGTGAGGCGGACGTGCCCGGTTCCCTGCAGGCTGTCCCGCTGCCTGAGACTCCATCAGGAGGGGCCCAGGAGTGGGCAGAGGACAGTCGCCCCACAGTCCAGAAGGGTCACCTCGCTGGGTCTCCCTGGGGGGACTGAGGTCCCCAGCAAGTGTCCCAGGCTGACGGGAGGGTACAGTAGGGGCCCTGCCTGATCACGGCCGCCGCTCTCCTTCCACTGTGGTCCTCGCCCTCTCCTGGGGCATCTCAGGATCTCATCAGAGGTGCCCAAGAGTGAAGAGTTAAAACTCTGCCTTTCGGGGTCCCATGTCCACATCCCACTCAGGGCAAGCTTGGGGAGCAGCTCCCCTTCAATGAGATCAGTTCGCCTGTTTATTCAATGCTGTGTGGGGCATGTCCCTGGGACTGGGTGCCCGTCACGGACAGACAGACAGGCAGCCGACCTGGTGAAATCCCAGGCAGTTGACTGACGGGACAAGGACAGGGTCAACTCAGGGGCCGCCTGAGTGCTGATCCCTGACGCTGGGCCCCTCTGCCTCCTCTTCTGCCCTCAGCTGGGAGTTCGACAGGTCCACCCGCCATGCACCCCAGCCCTGCCACGAGCCCAGTACCCACCGCCACACCCCCGGCCAGCCTGTGGGGAAGACTGCCAGTGGTCACGGTGGCTGGATGTCAGCCGCCCAGGACGGGGCGTCGACAGCGGCGACTTCGACACTCTGGACAACCTCCGTGCCCACGGGTACCAAGTTTGCCAGGCCCCGCGGGCGGTGGAATGCCGCGCGGAGGACGCCCCTGACGTGCCGCTGCAGGTCCTGGGGCAGCGCGTGGAGTGCAGCTCGGCGGTGGGGCTGGTCTGTTACAACCGGGACCAGGTCTCCGGCCTCTGCGACAACTACCAGCTCAGGGTCCTGTGCTGCTCTGCCCGGGCCTGCCCCACCTCCCGGGGCCCAGCCCACAGCACCCCGCCCGCCACCGATGAGACAGCGCGCACTGCGCCCACCCCAGGGCCCACCTCTGTGCTGACAGAGAGCACAGCTCCCCCAGCCCCCGTCACCACAACCGGCCCCACCACTTCCTCTACAACTAGCAAAACACCTGCCCCGGGCACCTCCCCACCTGCCCCGGGCACCTCTCCACCTGTGAAAACAACTCTCTCAACCTCCACCCCAAAGCCAGCCTCAGCGACGGCTTCGACCACAGCCTCCGCGGGGACCAGCGCCCCAGGACCCTGTAGGCAGAGGTGGTGCAGCTGGACCGAGTGGCTGGATGGCAGCTACCCCGGGGCTGGTATCGACAGTGGAGATTTCGACACTTTTCAGAATTTGCGGTCCAAAGGGTACACCTTCTGCGAGAGGCCCAGCGAGGTGCAGTGCCGGGCAGCGCGCTTCCCGTACACGCCGCTGGCCGAGCTGGGGCAGGACGTGGTCTGCAACAGCAGCGTGGGCCTGGTGTGTCGGAACAGGGACCAGCTGCCCCCCATCTGCTACAACTACCAGATCCGGATCCAGTGCTGCGAGTGGGTGGACGTATGCAGAGAGAGGACCACCCCACCCGTGACATCTGAGACCACGCACTCAACCCCACACGAAACCACGGGAGTCTCCTTGACCTCCACGCAACACCAGAGTAGCAGCTCCGTGCATGTGCCCCCAGCAACCAAAACTGTACCCAGCACACATGTCATCACGCCACCTGGGACCACCACCTGCCAGCCACAGTGCACGTGGACCAAGTGGTTCGACGTGGACTTCCCGTCCCCGGGGCCCCATGGCGGAGACCAGGAAACCTACAGCAACATCGTCCAAAGTGGAGAGAAAATTTGCCGCCGGCCCGAGTACATCACCGACCTGGAGTGCCGAGCCGAGAACCACCCTGAGGTCAGCATCGAGGGGCTGGGCCAGGTCGTGCAGTGTAACCCCGACACGGGCCTGGTGTGCCACAACCGAGACCAGGTGGGCAGATTCCGGATGTGCCTCAACTACGAGGTGCGCGTGCTGTGCTGCGAGCCCCGGGAGGGCTGCCCTACCTCTGAACCGGTCAGAAGTGTGAGCATCACCAGTCCTACTAAGACCACGTCTCACGTGGCTACATCCAGGACCACCTCCGTGCCAACCACCTCCGTGCCAGAAACCAGTACCACCTCCGTGCCAACCACCCCCGTGCCACAAACCAGCACCACCCCTGTGCCAGAAACCAGCACCACCTCTGTGCCAACCACCTCTGTGCCAGAAACCAGTACCACCTCCGTGCCAACCACCCCCGTGCCAACCACCTCTGTGTCAACCACCCCCGTGCCAGAAACCAGCACCACCCCTGTGCCAACCACCTCTGTGCCAGAAACCAGCACCACCTCCGTGCCAACCACCCCCGTGCCAACCACCTCTGTGTCAACCACCCCCGTGCCACAAACCAGCACCACCCCTGTGCCAGAAACCAGCACCTCTGTGCCAACCACCTCCGTGCCAGAAACCAGCACCACCTCCGTGCCAACCACCCCCGTGCCAACCACCTCTGTGTCAACCACCCCCGTGCCAGAAACCAGCACCACCCCTGTGCCAACCACCTCTGTGCCAGAAACCAGCACCACCTCCGTGCCAACCACCCCTGTGCCACAAACCAGCACCACCTCCGTGCCAACCACCTCCATGCCAACCACCTCTGTGCCAGAAACCAGCACCACCTCTGTGACAACCATCCCCGTGCCAATCACCCCTGTGCCAGAAACCAGCACCACCTCCGTGCCAACCACCACCATGCCAATCACCCCTGTGCCAGAAACCAGCACCACCTCCATGCCAACCACCTCTGTGCCAGAAACCAGCACCACCTCCGTGACAACCACCACCATGCCAATCACCCCTGTGCCAGAAACCAGCACCACCTCCATGCCAACCACCTCTGTGCCAGAAACCAGCACCACCTCCGTGCCAACCACCTCCATGCCAACCACCTCCGTGCCAGAAACCAGCACCACCTCCATGCCAACCACCTCCGTGCCAGAAACCAGCACCACCTCCGTGCCAACCACCTCCATGCCAACCACCTCCGTGCCAGAAACCAGCACCACCTCCGTGCCAACCACCCCCGTGCCAATCACCCCCGTGCCACAAACCAGCACCACCTCAGCTCCCATCACCACCACAACCCCTATTCCTACACCTGAGACAACCCACACGACACCCGGGACCACCACCTGCCAGCCACAGTGCACGTGGACCAAGTGGTTCGACGTGGACTTCCCGTCCCCGGGGCCCCATGGTGGAGACCAGGAAACCTACAGCAACATCGTCCAAAGCGGAGAGAAAATTTGCCGCCGGCCCGAGTACATCACCGACCTGGAGTGCCGAGCCGAGAACCACCCTGAGGTCAGCATCGAGGGGCTGGGCCAGGTCGTGCAGTGTAACCTCGACACGGGCCTGGTGTGCCACAACCGAGACCAAGTGGGCAGATTCCGGATGTGCCTCAACTACGAGGTGCGCGTGCTGTGCTGTGAGCCCCGGGAAGGCTGCCCTACCTCTGAACCGGTTACAAGTGTGAGCATCACCAGTCCTACTGAGACCACGTCTCACGTGGCTACATCCAGGACCACCTCTGTGCCAACCACCTCTGTGCCAGAAACCAGCACCACCTCCGTGCCGACCACCCCCGTGCCAATCACCCCCGTGCCACAAACCAGCACCACCTCAGCTCCCATCACCACCACAACCCCTATTCCTACACCTGAGACAACCCACACGACACCCGGGACCACCACCTGCCAGCCACAGTGCACGTGGACCAAGTGGTTCGACGTGGACTTCCCGTCCCCGGGGCCCCATGGCGGAGACCAGGAAACCTACAGCAACATCGTCCAAAGCGGAGAGAAAATTTGCCACCGGCCCGAGTACATCACCGACCTGGAGTGCCGAGCCGAGAACCACCCTGAGGTCAGCATCGAGGGGCTGGGCCAGGTCGTGCAGTGTAACCTCGACACGGGCCTGGTGTGCCACAACCGAGACCAGGTGGGCAGATTCCGGATGTGCCTCAACTACGAGGTGCGCGTGCTGTGCTGCGAGCCCCGAGAAGGCTGTCCTGTGTCCTCTGTGACCCCGTATGTGACTTCCAAGCACGTGCCCACTACAGAGTCTCCCTTCGTGGCTCCTACCGTGACCTCACCCAGCTCGGCAGTGCCATCTACCACGACTTGCTACTGCAGTGTGTCTGACAAGCTCTATCCCGCAGGTGTGTGGCATTTGCCTGGCTCCTTGTCTCTGTGATCACAGCTTCACCACAGCTGTCTTTGAGCAATTATTCCAGCGACATCTGGTCCGCAGGCCGCCTGCCACGTCAGGAGCGGCCACGTGCGTGGCCAGTCTCTGCTGTGCTGCCTCCCAGCACCGCACCGCTCATGCCCGCCCCTTCGCCTTGCAGGGTCCATCGTGTATCAGCAGGTCGACCTCAGCGGCCACTGCTACTACGCCCTGTGCACCTTGGACTGCCACGTGGTGCGAAAGGCTGACCGGGTCTGCCCCACCAGCACGCCACCTACCGCCCTGGTGACCTCCCCACCTGGCTCCTCTCCTTCGTCCCCTGTGTCTGTCACGATACAGGGATGCCCCAATGCAGTGCCTCCAAGAACGGTAACCTCCTCTTCCTGCCTTTCTTGGGGGCTCCTGGGCTAAAGTGGGGACCCCAGCCTCCATCCAGCTAGGCTGTGGCTTCAGTGGGCGATGACCAGGCTTTGCAGTCTGGACATGGGGATGTGGCTGGAAGGCTGTGCCCCCCAGATAGCCAGGAGTGTGGGGCCCGAGTTGAGCCTCTTTTGGAGGTGGGTGACATGGGTCCAGAGTGGGTGGTTGATGCTCTGGACAGGGCCGGACAGCCATGGAGGGTGTGTGGGGTCGGGGCAGAAGACCAGGAGTGGAGCCGGGGAGCCCATGTATGGGGAACAGGGTAGAAATGGGCAGAGGGGAGGTGGCAGCCTTCACACCCCGTGAGATCCTCCTAGCCAGCCCCGCAGTTGGCCCTCGGTAGGGTGGGGGTGGAGAGCTTTGGCGCCAATGCAAAACCCAAAGGCATGGTCCCCATCCCTGTTCCCTACTGAGTCTTCTCTCAGGGAGACCACCTGGCACCACAGGTTCTGGGCGCTGAGGGGCGTCCTGGGGGCGTCCTGGTGGGCTGGCGCCTGCAGCTGTCTTTGCTCCCACAGAAAGGAGAAACCTGGGCCATGCCCAACTGCTCTCAGGCCACCTGTGAAGGCAACAACGTCATCACCCTGCAGCCGCGCCCATGCCCACAGGTGCAGAAGCCAACCTGCGCCAACGGCTACCCTGCCCTGAAGGTGGCCGACCAGGATGGCTGCTGCCTGCAATACCAATGCCAATGTGAGCCAGGGAGCCTGCCGGGTGGGTGGGGACTCGGGTTAGACACCAGGAAGGACTTCCCGAGAGTAGGCAGTGCATGGGTGATGCCCAGCCTCCACCAGGAGTGTCCGGTGCAGAGGTGCCCAGGCACCTGGGCTGTGCCATGTGGGAGAAGGCCCAGGGCTCCGGCCCCAGCTCCGGCCTCCTCCAGCCCCTCCTAGGCAGTTCTGTGCGGGGTGGTGACGGCGGCTCCGAGCCCAGGGCTTCCCGCTCCTCGCGGAGAGCCCGGGCGGATGCGCTTTGGGAGAGCCGGGGCGGGGCTGCGGAGGCCGGGGGCGCTGGCCCCGCTGAGGCCCTCGGTGCGGCCGCAGGTGTGTGCAGCGGCTGGGGCGACCCCCACTACATCACCTTCGACGGCACCTACTACACCTTCCTGGACAACTGCACCTACGTGCTGGTGCAGCAGGTGGTGCCCGTGTACGGCCACTTCCGCGTGCTCATCGACAACTACTTCTGCGACGCGGAGGACGGGCTGTCCTGCCCGCAGTCCATCATCGTGGAGTACCGGCGGGAGCGCGTGGTGCTGACCCGCAAGCCCGTGCGCGGGGTGATGACCAATGAGGTGGGCCGCGCCCCGGGGCGGGCGGACGCGGGGGCGTGGCTCTGCGGGAGGGCGTGGCTCTGCGGGAGGGCGTGGCTCTGCGGGCGGGGCGGGGCCCGGCGGGCGGGCGGGGCCCGGCGGGCGGACGCGGGGGCGTGGCTCTGCGGGCGGGCGGGGCCCGGCGGGCGGACGCGGGGGCGTGGCTCTGCGGGCGGGCGGAGCTCAGTGGGCGGGGCGGGGGCCGGTGGGCGGGGCAGCTCACGGCCCCGCCCCCGTCTCTCCTCCGCCTCCGCCCGCTCCGGGTCCAGATCGTCTTCAACGGCAAGGTGGTCAGCCCCGGCTTCGGGAAAGGCGGCATCGAGGTCTCCCAGATCGGCATCAAGATGTACGTGACCATCCCCGAGATCGGCGTCCAGGTCATGTTCACCGGCCTCATCTTCTCGGTGGAGGTGCCCTTCAGCAAGTTTGCCAACAACACGGAGGGGCAGTGCGGTGAGCCCCACCCCGCCCCGCCAGCCCCGTCCCGTCCCCGCGGCCGGCGGTGTCCAGCGTGAGAAGTCCCTGGGGGCCACGTGCTCAGCAGGGGTGCGTCCCTCAGAGCGCTGAGCCTGCAGGGACACTGAGGCCCACATCTCTCCACCTTTCTTGGGAACCGTCCCAGGCTCCGGCTGCCTGGGGCCGGGGGAGCACAGGGGGCCAGAGGACCCTGCAGCGCAGCTTGGGGACCCTGGCCCTCGGGAAGCTGGAGTGGCTTTCCATCCACAGCCGTGTGACTCCGCCTCCCCACCCCAGGCACCTGCACCAATGATCCCAAGGACGAGTGCCGGCTCCCTGGGGGCGCGGTGGTGGCTTCCTGCTCTGACATGTCCGGGCACTGGAAGGTGTCGAACCCGGACCAACCATCCTGCCACGGGCCTCCCCCGACGTCCCCTTACGTCTGGCCCACGACCCCTGCCCCGTGCCAGCCCTCGCCTGTCTGCCAGCTGATTCTGAGCGAGTGAGATTCTGGGAGCGGTTGTGGGGGGGGATGGCTCTGCTGCCCCACCAATCCGGGCCGTGGGAGGAGGGGCCAGCGGAGAGGGGGGGGCCTCTTGGATGAGCCCTGGTGCGGGTCAGAGGGCCGTCCCCAGGCTCCAAGCACAGACGTCCTGCCTGCAGGACGCCAGGCGCAGGGCTCGGTGGGGCTGGTCCCCGGTCAGCCCGAGGCTGTGCGGGCCAGCACGGGGCGGGTCTGTGCAAACCCCACACCCAGGCTTGCTGGCTGGAGGGGGAGCCCTGTGGGGAATGGGCAGAAAGAACAGGCCCTGCCACAGCCAGGTCGCTCGGATCGTGGGGCACTCGGTGGCTCTGCGGCACCCCCCCCGGGGAAGCCTGGCAGCCACATGCAGGGCTGACCCCGACGTGTCCCTGACCGCAGGGTCTTCGAGCTGTGCCATGCCGTGATCCCCCCGAGCCCGTACCTCGAAGGCTGCCTGTTCGACCACTGTCACGTGACCGACGCCAACGTGGTGTGCTCCTCCCTGGAGCTGTACGCCTCGCTCTGTGCGTCCCACGGCGTGTGCGTGGACTGGAGGAGCTGGACCAACAACACCTGCCGTGAGTGTCCGCGCTGGGCAGCAGCCACTGGTGGACTTCCTGGAGGAGGAGGGCCGGCTCCCTGGGCAGAGCACGCTGTTTCCTGGAGAGAAATAGGGGCATCCAGGCAGGGACACAGGGCGCACGGGTGGGCTTGAGGCGGCTGCCAGGCTGCAGCCCCAGCAGATGTGGGCGCTCAGCCCGTACTGGGGCCCGGAGCACAGCCTCAGACTCCCGCCCGGCTGGAGCCCTGGGCCTCAGGCATGGCTTCTCTCCACACAGCCTTCTCCTGCCCTGCTGACAAGGTGTACCAGCCCTGTGGCCCCTCCAAGCCCTCCTACTGCTACGGGGGCGACAGCACCAGCGCCAGCCTCCTGTATGTGCCTGCCCTCCCTCCCGGACCCCCAGAACCCCCAGGGTGGCCTTCCCCGGCCCTGGACAGCACAGGGGCCTCGCCAACCCTCTGCTCCCCTGCAGGGCCCTTCAGAACGCTGGCCCGGTCACGGAAGGCTGCTTCTGTCCAGAGGGCACGACGCTCTTCAGCGCGAGCACAGAAGTCTGCGTGCCTACCGGCTGCCCCAGTATGTCCCGGCAGTGGGCTTGGGGCTGGCGGGGTGTGCCTCCTCCCGAACGCCTTCTCAGCTAGACCCTGGGGACTTCTGTGGCTGCTGGGTCCAGGGGTCCTGCCCTGAAGGCTGGGGGTCGTTGCTGCCCAGCAGTGACCTTGATCTCTGTCCCTGCAGGGTGCCTGGGGCCACACGGGGAGCCTGTGGAGGTGAGTGTGGCACAGGGAGGGCCAGGCTTCCTCTTAGTGCCGGAGGCCTGAGCAAGGCCAGGGAGGGGACACAGCTGTCCCAGCAGAACTGGGGAGGCTTCCAGGTGTGGTGCCCACCCCAGGGTGGCACCAAGGAGCCCTGGGCCCTGGAGAGCGTGCTGGCCCTGCCCGTCCTCCACTGGCCCTGCTGCTCTGCAGAGCCACCTCCCACTTGCTTGGGGTGCCCTGCGCCCCTGCCTCTGACGCTGGAGCGCCGGTTCGTGCGTGCCTCCCTTGCAGCCTCCCACACGGTCAGCGTCGAGGGCCAGGAGTGCACCTGTGAGGGGGCACGTGGACCATGAGCTGCCGAAGCTAGCCCTGCCCACTACCCCCCACCTGCCCGGAGCCCGGATCCGTGCCTGTGCCTGCGGCCCCACAGGCTGGGCAGTGCTGTCCCCAGTACACCTGCGGTGAGCCCCGGGCTCGGGGATGAGCCGCTGCCCTCTTATGTGCTGAGGTCATAACAGCAGCCCAGCGCTGGCCAGCTTCCCGGGGGGCCTCTCAGCGCTGGCTCCTGGGGGCGCAGCCAAGGAGACGGGGCAGCACCCTGCCCTGCTGTGGCCTCCAGCAGGGGTACCAGGAGGCCGAGGCGCCTCCACCTGGGCTGACTGGAAGCCTAACCCCTGGGGGTGGCTGGTGTCCCTGGAGAGCCCACCCCCACCCCCTGGGTTGTCAGCACTCTTGGAGGGCCCCCCGGGACAACACTCAGGTCTCAGTGCCTCCTCCTCCCCTACCCGCACCCTGCAGCCTGCAATGCCAGCTACTGCCCCACGCTCGTGGGCTGCCCCGAGGGCACCCGTCAGATCCTGACCTATGAGGACGGGGCCTGCTGCCCAAGCCAAAAGTGCGGTGAGTGCCCCAGCCAGCTGCCCGGGCGGCGGCCAGGCCGTCCCTGATGCTCTCCATGAGCACTGCGGCGGGGACCTGGCCTCGAAGGAGCCCTAGTGATGAGTGGGCACTGTGCCCAGGAGGCCTGGGTGGTGAGGCTGGAGCGGGCAGGTGGGGGGGGGGGGAGGGACGGGTCTGCAGGCCTGATGATTTTTGTGGTCCTCCCAAACAGAATGGACCGTGTGCAGCGTGAACGGCACCTTGTACCAGGTAAGAACCAGCCGAAGGCTAGGGCCCCGGCTCTGTCCTGACCATGACGAGCCCCCCAGCCTCAGTCTTTCCCAGCGGGCCCTTGAGAACGTGACCTCCACGGAGGCACAGCCCCTGAGGGTCACCCCGGGAGGGCAGGCCAGCCCGGCGTGGAGGGGATGTCCGGGAAGGCAAGGGCACCAGCTCACTGGTGGTCGCTCCACCCCAGCCAGGAGCCGTGGTCTCCTCCAGCCTGTGTGAGACGTGCCGATGCGAGGTGCCTGGCGGGTCCTCAGACACGTTCCGGATCAGCTGCGAGACCCAGACCTGCAGCACCCGCTGCCCCCTGGTGAGCGCCCGCCCGCCCGCCCGCCCCCACGCCCCGAGCCCCCAGGCAGCGCCCGGCCTCAGGCTGCACGTCCACCCCTCCCTCCCCCAGGGCTTCGAGTACCAGGCGCAGAGCGGGCGTTGCTGCGGGCAGTGCGTGCAGGTGGCCTGTGTCATGAACACCAGCGACAGCTCCGCCCACCTCTTCTACGTGAGTGGTGGCGGCAGGGACCTGCTGGGGCGAGTTCTGGGCCGGGCAGGCCAGGGCTGCAGATGGGGCGAAGCCACCCTGCGAGGGAGGCCAGCAGGGCCAGCACCCCCAGACTGGGCGGGGGCTGAGCGGGGGCTGAGCGGGGGATCCTGGTGTACTGGGGTCTCAGGGAGCTGTGCTCTTGCAGAGGCCAGGGGGCCCTCTGGGGACAGACACAGATGCAGTGCTGCCCCTGCTGGAGGGAGGTCCTTGGGGAGGGTGCTCACCCTGCTGGCCTGGGCCTGCTGCAGCCTGGCGAGTCCTGGTCAGACCCTGGGAACCGCTGTGTGACACACGAGTGTGAGAAGCACCAGAACGGGCTGGTGGTGGTGACCACGAGGAAGGCCTGCCCCTCACTCAGCTGCCCCGCGGTGAGTTCCCTGAGCCCACCGCCGGCCTCGCCCATGTGGACGGGGTGGGGAGGAGGGTCGGCCATACAGGGCTGGCAGGGCGGCCCTCCTGCTCTGGGCGCTGTCCACTCCTTTGTGCGCCTGGCCCCGCATCTCGGCCCCGTTTCCGGGTGCCCGGCTCCGGCACTAACGACACCCCCTTTGTTGGCCCAGGACCAGGCTCGGCTGAGCGAAGACGGCTGCTGCCTCGTGTGCCCCCAACCCCCACCCCAGAACAGTGAGTGGGCGTGTCTGTGGGATGGAGGGGTGGGGGTGCCCGGCCAGTGCTGACCCCCTGCACGCCTCCCGTGTCCCCCAGGGTCCACCTGCGCCGTGTACTACAAGCACCAGGTCATCCGGCTGCAGGGCTGCAGCTCCCCGGGCCCCGTGCGCCTCGCCTACTGCCAGGGCAACTGCGGGGACACCGCCTCCATGTGCGTGAGACCCTGGCCCGGCCCGCCTGGCGCGGTGCTTGCAGACAAAGGGGGACAGGAGGGGAGCAGGGACTGCTGCCCCAAGTGGCCCGAGGGGCAGGGACCAGCAGGGTTCTCAGCTGGCTGAGGGGTGGACCTGGGTGGCCCTGGCTGAGCAGGCGCTGTGGGGTGCGGGCCTGGCGACCCCTCACTGAGCAGGCGCTGTGGGGTGCGGGCCTGGCGACCCCTCACTGAGCAGGCGCTGTGGGGTGCGGGCCTGGCGACCCCTCACTGAGCAGATGCTGTGGGGTGCGGGCCTGGCGACCCCTCACTGAGCAGGTGCTGTGGGGTGTGGGCCTGGTGACCCCTCACTGAGCAGGCGCTGCGGGGTGCGGGCCCGGTGGCCCTGGCTGAGCGGCCCCTCCCCAGGTACTCCCTGGAGGCCCAAGTGCTGGAGCACAGGTGCAGCTGTTGCCGGGAGCTGCGGGCCTCGCCCAGGAACGTGACGCTGCACTGTGCGGACGGCTCCCCCCGGGCCTTCAGCTACACCCAGGTGGAGGAGTGCGGCTGTGTGGACCAGCACTGTGACGCCCACGGCGACCTCGACTACTCCCAGGAGCCAGAGGCCCCACAAAGGCGGGACACCGAGCACAGGCACTAGAGCAGAAGGGCCCGGGCCTTGCCTGCAGCCTGGTGCGGACCCTCCCGTCAGAGCCCCTGCACTCCCAGCCACGCAGCCTCCACGGCCGGGAGCCTGAGCCCTGGGCTGGGTGACCGAGCCTGAGGGCACTGTGCCCCTGCTTCTCCCCTCTCGGGACCCAGCCTGGGTGAGGGCGGGGCGCTCTTCTGGCCGTGGATCCAGCCGCTGCTCCCAGACAGAAGCATCACGGGGGGTCTTACTGGTGATTGTCACTGGGACAGGCGACGGGCTGTTTGGCCAGCTGCCAGGAACCACGGCCTCCCCTGCCTCCGCCCGGGCCTCAGGAGAGGCCAGCCTTTCCAGAAATACACTGGGGGCATTTTGCAAGTCCTGGACTCTGTGTGATTTTTAAGTCTGTCAGGAGCGGGAGGGGCAGCCATCCATTCCCAGGACACGGGGAGGGAGCGGGGAGTCCCACCCAGACTTCAGGCCATGCTCATCCACCAGCTGACCACGCCAGGCGTGAGGGCCTCGCCTGGGGGACAGAAACTTCTAGGGGATCCATCTCCCCACAAAGCTTCTAAACTCTCCCTCCACACACATGCCAAGCTGTGTGTGTGTGAGAACACGTGTGTGCACGTGTGTGCATGTGAACACGTGTGGGAACATGTGTGAGGACACACGTGTGCATGGGAACACATAAGTGTGAATGTGTGTGTACACACGTGTGAATACATGAGTGTGGGTACATGTGTGCGAGTACACGTGTGCACATGAATACACGTGTGCACACATGAATACACGTGTGTGCGTGTGAGTGCGTGTGTGTGTGCACTTTGGTCTCTGAGACCAATAATCCGCAGAGGGACGGATGTGTCCCTGGAAGTCTGGTCACTGCCCTCCCTCACCCACAAGTCCCAGCCCTGCCCTGAGAATGTCCACATTTCTAAAGCCATGCCCTCTTCCTCGGAGACCCCAGGGAGCACCCAGGCGCCCCCTCCACACACTTGCCGAAGGCTGCACTGGGAGGGTGGAGGGGCTGTTTGGAGGCTGAGCTGGGCAGGGTGGGGCGTCGAGGGAGCCCACTGCCTCGGCAGGCCCCGCACAGACAGGGATAGGGACAGAGAAGCCGAGGTCAGCCCCACACAGGCTGATGCCCATACAGGAATGCCGGGGGGCTAGGTGTGGGGAGGGGCACCCAGAGCAGGCCAGCCAACAGAGCCAGGTACCAGCCAGTGGACGCCCAGCCATTGCCAGGCCGCCAGAGTTGGCTAGTTGTTGACTGGGGCTGGCAGCCTGGACAGTTTTGTCCGCCAGGGGGCGTCCTGGGTTCAGGGTCCTGTGGACACTGCTCTGGGGCCTGAGGAGCCAGGAGTAGATTCAGGGCAGAAGAGGGCGCCTAAGCACATGTCCTCTGTCACAGCAAGGGGTCCTCCCCTGGCCTCACAAAGGGACACAGGCCCTGGGGCGCAGCCTGCCGCAGGTCCGCAGGGCGCAGGACACGGGTCCCACGTCCCCTCGTCTGTGGAAGCTTTCCCAGCCCCAGCTCCTGGAGTTAGATGCCCAAGGCTCTGTCCCTGTGGGTTGAGTCTGGGGCGGAGGTGGGACTGAGCCCATGGCACCAGCCTTCTATCTTCACAGGGGCCCACGCACCTCTGGCTCAGGTCTAGGCTCAGGATGCCCGTCAGGGGTCCCAGGAGTCCCAGGAGTGGACTTATGTCCCAGGCCAGCCCCGGGAGAGAGCCTGCCCAGGGTTCAGGGCCGAGAGGTCCCTGGGTGAGGCGGGATTTACGTAGCGTCGCCTCCCTACCCCAGTCCTTCGAGTCTAGGCCTGAGCAGGAAGGCCCCCAGCTGGCTCTCTGACCTGGCTGTTGGCCCCTGCTGACCTCAGAGCCTGACCCCTCCTGTTGGTGACCAGGGTGGGGCTGAGGGGCTCCATGACTTGGCCAGGGGGGAGCAGACTGGGAGCTGGGGGTCAGCTGGAGAGGCCAGGCAGCCCCTCTGCCTGGGAGATGGCCCAAGTGAGGGGCTGACATGACCACGGGGAGGGAGGATACCTCCCGTGGGAGCAGAAAATGCCCAGCCCCCAGACTCCAGGAGCCGCTGGCCCAGTGACCTGCTGACCGCAGCACCAGGAGAGGCCTCAGCGACACCACTGCCCCCCGAGTGGATCGGGTGTCTGAGAGCCGCCCCTTCCTCCTGGGCGGGCTGGGTGCCAGGGTGACTCATCCCCACGCCCCGGGCACCCGCCTCCCTGCTGGATCCCAGTCCGGTGGCAGGAAGTAACCGGATTGTGGATGCCCCCACCCCTCTGGGCCCCGCAGCCCCTGCTCAGGCTGTGCAGGGGGCACTTCCCAGAAAGAGGTGACCCCCTGAGGTCACCACGCTGGTCTGCCCATGGGGGTGGGTCCTCCAGGCCAGGCCTAGCCTCCCACGCACCCTTGGACACCAGGAGGGGCTGGGTGACTGGTCAGTAGAGGCCCCAGAGTCCCAGGGCCTGGGCTGCTCAGAACCCACTTCCTGGGGCCTCTGGGGTCTCTCTGCGGGCACCCCTAGGGGCTGGCAAGGCACTCCCGGGCCTGGGAAGGGTGTCTCTCTGTCGGGCTTGGGGAGCCCAGGTTGGGGGGCAGACACGGGGGCCTCGTGGGGATGGGTCAGGAGCTAGACGTAGAACACTGGGAAGCCTGTGACCACGGAGGGCAGGTCGGGTCACAGCCAGCTCCTGACCTGTGCCCCAGCACCCCCACCCCACCCAGGACACGTGGAGTGGGGGACTCCCACCCTGACTGATTTGCTAGAGAAGGCCACTTGGTCTGAGGCTAGAGATGGGGATCCCAGCACACACAGGCACAGACCCAGCCCCTGGGCAGTGGGGTGACTTCTCACACAGACCAGGGTTCTTGGGCACATGCCTGGCCCAGGGGCAGAGTGATGGACACAGTGACATCAGGGCAGCCATTAAGCTCGGGGAGCACAGACCTGAAGAGAATGATGGGGGCACAGGGAGGACCCCTGACTTGGGGATGGGCAGGAGGGCAGCTGGCAGGGCACACTCACCTGGGCACAGCTCCCTCCAGATGCTGAGCACACAGCCCCTGCCCATGGGCTGTGCCCGGCGGCTGGGATGGCCTTCCACATGGGCAGGAGAACGAGGTGCACCGCTGGCAGGGATGCACGGTGGGCAGGGAAGGGAGGGAGAAGAGACCAGTTTCAGACAATGCCCAGGGCAGGGGACAGAGGAACCAGTGACAGTCCAGCCTGCGGCCAGTCCCCAGAGCAGGCCCCCGGTCAGTGCGTCCCCACACCCTGGGCACCGCCGGCAACGGCGCCGGAATGCAGCCACCCACCCAGCAGCGTCCGCCACCTGGTGACCCAGAGGGTGTGGCTACACCCTGGGAAGGGGCTGGGGGCACGGAACAGGACCCAGCTGGTGGACGAAGAGATGCGCCTCCATGAGTCAGCACAGCTCCAACCGGGCAGCCGGGCGCAGCCCTCTGAGGAAGTTGGCAAGCTCACTGTGGAACCTGGACGACGTCAGAGTCCTCAGATATCCGGTCAGCTGTGACAAGGAAGAACAAGGAGGGTGCTGCCCTGCCAGCCAGGAGGGGACAGCGACCTTGGGGCTGGGCCCTGGGGTGCCCGGAGGAGCTGGCTGCACCCAGGGGAGCCCATGCTCGAAGCCCCTGGGGCTCCGGGTGCCAGGGGCTCACTGTGTGAGCAGGGTGGACAGGTGCCTCAGGAGTGAGCAGAAAGGGGACCACGGGCAGCTGGGTGAGGTGGGAGGGTGGACTCTGGCTGGGGTCTGAGAAGGGCGTCCCAGCAAGGGCCCGGCCAGGTGCAGGGTTGGGAGGTCGGGACATTAGGTGCCTCCACAGGCGGCTGGAAAGGGCCAGGCTGGCTTGGCCTTGTCCTTCAGACCCTGCTGTGGGGGGAGAGGGGAGGGGCAGGAGGGTTGCAGGTGAAGGTCAGCCTGCGATGGTGCAGATGTGGGTCCAGGGGCGGGACTGAGAAGATGGAGCTGCTGCCGGAGGGGCTTGGGGGCGGGTGGGTGAGGGTCAGACGCCAGGGTCTGAGCTACAGGGCGCTCCCAGCTCCCCACTGGGGAGCCCATCGCGGGAGGGAGAGCGGAGTGTGGGCCTCATCCAGCTCTGGACACCGAATGACTCAGGGGCAGGAGAATGGGAAGCCAGGGTTTCCGTGGCCTGGAAGTGGATGGGGTCCCTCACGCGGATCGATACCCGCTGTAGGCAGTCCTGAGGGTGTAAGACGCTCAGGTGGGTGCACCCGCTGGTGCAGGGAGGGACCCCTCCTGGCCTTGCCCCTGCCAGCCGCCCTCCCCGTGGGCCTCCATGCAGGGGCGGGGACGTGGGGCCCGTGGGCCGCATCAGGCCAGTGAAATCAGTACCTGCTCACATCACGCGCCAAATGAGCCTCACCCCGTGGAGCAGGCTCGTTTTTAAGCTGGTTGTGTTGTGTGGCCCGCGTGTGATGTTCTGTGCATTCACCTGGCCCTGGCTGCCAGGTGTTTATTTCTTTACAGAAACAAAACAAAATGCAATGTTGCTGTCACAAAGCTCAGGTGTCCCAGGTCCCAGGGGAACGTGTATTTATGACAGGTTTCAAAGACTGTGGATGTGGTTGGAATACACCCAGAGCTGCGAATCCAAACCCACGTGAACCAAGGGCAGTTAGGCCATGGGGGTCAGTCAGGACCCCGTCCAGTGCCCACCCCTCCACAGGGCCTCAGGGGCCGGGCAAGGGCTGCCTGGCTGGAGCTGGCCAGAGGTCTCAGGCGTGGCCCCCAGAGAGACCAGAGCTGATGCAGCTGAACACAAGCCCACCACACCCCCAAGGCAAACAGCCCAGTGGGGCTCTGGGAAGGCGGCACCAGGAGCACAGGGTGGATGCCCAAGCCTACTGGCCCTCAACAGGCTAGGGCCACCCTCTCCTTCTGTGAGCAACAGTCTCTCACTCCCCATGCAATGAAGGAGCAGGTAGGGCACCCTGGAGGTCCCAGCCTGTCAGTGGGTACAGCCACCTTCAGGGGCCCTGTCTAAGCAGGAGGACCCAGCCCACGAGGGGACCCAGCACAAGAGCCCTGCAGCTGTGCACGGCGCCAGGCATCGGGGGTTCTGGGCATCTGGGCATCTGGACATCTGGGCATCGGGGGTTCTGGGCTTCTAGGCTTCTGGGCATCTGGGCATCTGAACATCTGGGGTTCTGGGCATCTGGACATCTAGGCATCTGGGCATCTGGGCTTCTGGGCATCTGGGCTTCTGGGCATCTGGACATCTGGGCATCTGGACATCTGGGCATCTGGGGTTCTGGGCATCTGGACATCTGGACATCTGGGCTTCTGGGCATCTGGGCATCTGGACATCTGGGCATCTGGGCATCTGGACATCTGGGCATCTGGGGTTCTGGGCATCTGGACATCTGGGCATCTGGGCATCTGGGCATCTGGGCTTCTGGGCATCTGGGCATCTGGGCATCTGGACATCTGGGCATCTGGGGTTCTGGGCATCTGGACATCTGGGCATCTGGGCTTCTGGGCATCTGGGCATCTGGACATCTGGGCATCTGGGGTTCTGGGCATCTGGACATCTGGGCATCTGGGCTTCTGGGCATCTGGGCATCTGGACATCTGGGCATCTGGTCATCTGGACATCTGGGCATCTGGGGTTCTGGGCATCTGGACATCTGGGCTTCTGGGCATCTGGGCATCTGGACATCTGGGCTTCTGGGCATCTGGGCATCTGGGCATCTGGGCATCTGGGCATCTGGGCATCTGGGGTTCTGGGCATCTGGGGTTCTGGGCATCTGGACATCTGGGCATCTGGGGTTCTGGACATCTGGGCATCTGGGCTTCTGGGCATCTGGGCATCTGGACATCTGGGGTTCTGGGCATCTGGACATCTGGGCATCTGGGCATCTGGGCATCTGGGCTTCTGGGCATCTGGACATCTGGACATCTGGGCATCTGGGCATCTGGGCATCTGGACATCTGGGCATCTGGGCATCTGGGCATCTGGACATCTGGGCATCTGGGCATCTGGGCATCTGGACATCTGGGCATCTGGGGTTCTGGGCATCTGGACATCTGGGCATCTGGGCTCCTGGGCATCTGGACATCTGGGCATCTGGGGTTTTGGGCATCTGGACATCTGGGCATCTGGGGTTCTGGGCATCTGGACATCTGGACATCTGGGCTTCTGGGCATCTGGGCATCTGGACATCTGGGCATCTGGGGTTCTGGGCATCTGGGCATCTGGGCATCTGGGCTTCTGGGCATCTGGACATCTGGACATCTGGGGTTCTGGGCATCTGGGCATCTGGACATCTGGGCTTCTGGGCATCTGGGCATCTGGACATCTGGGCATCTGGGCATTCTGGGCCTTATGGGCCATCTGTGACATCTGGACATCTGGGGTTCTGGGCATCTTGGCATCTGGACATCTGGGCTTCTGGGCATCTGGGCATCTGGGCATCTGGGCATCTGGGCGTCTGGGCATCTGGGCATCTGGGCTTCTGGGCATCTGGGCATCTGGGCATCTGGGCACCTGGGTTGGTCCCCAGGTGAGAGCGGTGGCCTGGCCTCCCGTCCCCAAGCTCGTCTCCTGTGCCCTAAGTGAATCCCATGGATGGGGCACTTCCCGCCCAGTCTCCAGATTAGGCGCCTTCCTGAACCCCTCACCCCAGCCCGAGGGCAGCTGCTGCCCCCGGTCGCAGCAGGGATTGGAGGCTGAGGCTCCATCTCTGTGGCGGAGCCCGTGTTTCCTCTTGTCCAGCGGCCAAGCTGTCCTCAGCCGAGGCGACCAGAGCGTCCCCAGGCCCATGGAGGACCAGGCAGCGCTCTGTGCAAACCAAGCACTCAGGTCCTGCAGCGCAGCCTGGTGGGGCCCCCGTGAGCCGCCCCACGCAAAGCTCACGCAGGAGGCGGGGCCCGCCCAGGGCCGGAGCCCACCTGGCGGGCGAGATCACTGCGGGGCGGTGCCCATGCCTCCCACTGGGCCGGGGGGACCCAGTCTCTCCAGAGGTGCCCGGCTGGTCTGCGGCTCTGTCTGCAGAGGCGAGGGTGCCCACTCTGCCCCTCGTTTGCTGGCATGTGGGTGTGCACCGCTCACGCAGTCCCTGGCTGGTGTGACACGGGGCTGCGAGGCGCCCGAGGCCGGGCCTGGGGGTGAGGCTGCTCGAAGGCAGAAGTTCCTCCCCCAGAGACTCGGCAGCCTCCTCTGGACAGAGGGACTTTGCTTTGATGCTCCCCACACCCCCACCACAAAGTCCAGCTCACTGTGCTCCCCTCGGGATCTCCTGACCATGCTGCCCCTCCCGTGAGTGTGGGTGCCGGTCAGAGTTCAAGCTCACCAACCACTGACCTGGGCCAGCTCGAAGCTGACCTGTGGTTTCACGGCCCAGGCAGGGGGTTAGTTCTTGTCCCCCTGGTTCATTTGCTCCACTCATTACAGAGCAGAAACTGCTTCCTGGACATGGGGACTCGGCGGAGCTCGGACAGAACACAGATGGTGCATCTGCCCGCCTCCCCGAGAAAACGCAGCAGGGTGAGCTTGGGGTGCTGCGGATTGGCCCGGGCGCCACAGGAGGCAGGACAAGGTTGGTGAGGCCAAGGACGGTGCTGTGTCCCCTGGTCACTGAGGCTGGTGGGATGGGTGTGATTTCCCGGACACCTCAGCCTTGGTACCAGGTACCTTTCAGCACCAGTAGGGGGGGAAGTGGCCTGGGGCTGTGAGGGGCCATATCTGGGGCCCTCTGCCAACTCTGGGCACTGAGTCAACACTGGGGTTCCTGGAGGGAAGTGAGGCCTGTTTGCCCACTGACACTTGGCTAATCTCTGCCACTGGCCCAGGACACAGACGCCCCTGCTGCTGTTTGCTCTGCTATGTGCTGGCTTAGTCCTGAGCAAACCAGGGCCCGGGGGCCTGCCAGACCTCCTCCTCCTCTGTCCACGCCCGCCCTGCCCATGCTGGGGCCATTCTGGGCCCCACTGGGCCGTGCCCATCCTCACCAGCCTGGCTCTGCTCCCCATGGAGGGGATCCGGGGAGACTTTGCAAACCTGGCCCCGTTTGGGGGTGCTACTTCTCCAGGACATTCGCCAGGGCTGGGGGAAGAGAGGGGGAGGGGAAAGGGCCTGTTTTGAGACCTGCCACCTCAGGCACCTGTGCTGGCTACTCAGGCTGGCTCTGTCCAAAAGATGGAGTGGATGCCCCTCCCCCACCGCCCATTCCCCCCCACCAAGGCCTCCCCTTTCCTTGTTTCCCCTGCCCCACTACCCACTACTGTGTCCACAGCGAGGTGAAACTGGGGCCACTGCACCCAGCCTTCCTCTCGGCCATTCAAACCACAGGCAGCCTGGAATGTCAGGGAGAATGTTTGTTCTGCCGTGATTTCACGTTTACAGCAAAATTGCAGAGAGAGAATCAAGGCTCCCGGCGGCCCCTCTCACCTGTTTGCGCAGGAGCCTGAGTGTGCACCCTCCCTCCCGTCCGATCTGCAGCTACTGAGTTTTCGGAACCTCTTGGACTTAAAAAGCCAGCCCCTTTGCCCCTAAGTAGGTGGGTGCGTGGCTCCTAGAAACAGGGCAGGGTCGCATGGGCTGAGTCGAGAGGGACACCCTGTCACAGTCCTCCCGTGCCCTGACCGTGTCCTTTCCTCCTGGCCTAGGATTGGGCCCAGTACCACATGTCACACGAGCACTGTGTCCTCCATCTCCTTCGACCTGGAATCTGCCCTCCGCCTTTCTCTCTGTTTCTGGACCGTGGCCTTTGTGGGGGGCGCAGGCGGTTAGCTGTGCAGCACCCTCAGACCTGCGTCTGTCAGCAGTTTCCTCCAGCTCAGGTTGGGGCAGGCATCTGGCAGGAACAGCACCGGGAGCTGGTACCCTTCTCGGGCATCACATGGGGAGGCACGTGGTATCTAGTGAACTCATCGCAGGGATGTTCACCTTCACCACTTGTCTGCCAGTTTCCTGCACCGGAAAGCCACCATTTCGTCCTCAGAATTAATAAGGGTCTCTGGGGAGATGCTTGGGGAGCACATCAGCACCCACTGCTCCTCGGCTGGTCACCGCGGGTGTTAGGGGACATCGAAGCGTTTCCTCTTTGTTGGCATTCTGTTGCACAAAGAACTTTCTCTTCTCTCCCATTTATTTGCTTTCATTTATTCAGTTATATCAGTTTGGTCTCATGAACTTCTATTTTCAGAATAAGTCTTTTTAAAAATATAAATCAATGAGCAATGTGGTGAACTGGGAAGCTCTAAGCTCTCATTTCCCACAGAAACACTGAGAGAGAGAGAGAGTCTGAACCAACTTTTTCAGAAATATAAGACAGTCAAAGTTTCGCAGCCACCAACCAATGTCCAGTTAAGAAAAAGCCATCTTCAAAATGGTAGGAATGTTTTGTGGCATTTTTCATTTTTGCTCATTCTTGCACCCCCACCCCACTCTGGGCAGTGGCTGTCTGGTCCTGAATTGCCAGCCCAGTTCCCGTTCTGCCCCCACCACACACATCTAAAGGAGCAGAAAACACCATGTTTGCAGTTATTGTGCATGTCTGTTCTAAGCTGTGAGGTGGACATCAGGAGGACTGATGCAAGGGACTCATCTCTGTTCCGCTCAACTTAGAACTCATGTGGCAAAGCACTAGGCACCACTCATAACAACTGCTCGGAGACTGCAGACCCCCAGGCTCCTGGGGTAAGAGACTGCAGGTGGAGACATACAGTAGACCACCTGATACCTGGAGATGTCCCTAGGCTCAGAGCAGGTCTACCTAAGTGTTGAAAGACCGCTTCAGTGCAGAGCAAGGCTGTCTAGGCTGGGAAAGCTCCTGATATGTATGTAAACAGTCGAAACATGAGCTGACCATGAACTAAAGGAACAGAGACTTTAGTGATCACACACAATAAGGAATAGTCTTTGCAAAAACAAAGCGACCACTACAGCCTTAAACAATAGCAAAGTAACAAAACAAAAAGAAAACAAAAGAAAGACAGCAAACATTGAGGAGGGGAAAAAACTGGTTTCCAGAGTTACACTATTATAATAGTGAACTCTCCAGTTTTTAATAAAAAAAATCACCAGACTTACAAATAAACAAAAATATATGGTCCTTTTAAAGGAGCAAAATAAATTTACAAAAGTCATCCCTGAGGAGGTCCAAATATCAGTCTTTAAAACAATTGTCTTAACTATGCTCAAAGAGGTAAGGAAAACATGGACAAAAAAACTAAAGAAAATCAGGAAAAATATGCATTCACAAAAATATGCATTCACAAAATGAGATATGAACAAAGAGGTGAAAAGTATTTTTAAAAAGACAGACAGAAATTCTGGAGCTGAAATGTACACCTGATATGGAAAGTTCACTAGAGGGTTCAACAATAGACATGAGCAGGCAGAAGAAAGATTTATTGAACTTGAAGACAGGACAATTAAAAGTATCAAGTTGGAAGAGCAGAAGAAAATAACGAAGAGACGTGAACAGAGCCTAAGGAACTTATGGGACATCATCAAGCAGGTCTACATATGCATGATGACAGTCCCAGTAGAGAAGAGAAAGGGACAGAAATATAATTTGAAGAAATAATGCTAAAAACTTCCAAGAAACTCAACACCAAGTAGGATAAACTCAAAGAGATACCTTCTGACATACATTGTAACTGTTGAAAGATACCTTCTGACATACATTGTAACTGTTGAAAGACGAAGAGAAAATCTCAAAACATCAAGAGAGAAGCTACTTGTCACTTATAAGACATCCTCAATAGGATTATTAACCAACTTATCAGCAGAATCCTTGGAATCCAGAAATGCAGTGGATGACATATATAAAGTACTGAAAGAAAAACAGTTAACAGCCCTGGTTGGTTTGGCTCAGTGGTTAGAGTGTTGGCCCTCAAACCGAAGGGTCGTTGGGTTTGATTCCCGGTCAAGGGCACGTGCTTGGGTTGAAGGTTAGATCCCCTGCCCCAGTGGAAAAATATCTTCAGGTGAGGAGCAACAAAAACAAAACAAAACAAAAACAAACCTACAACAATAACAAAAAACAAACAAACAAACAGAAAACAGTTAACAAAGAAATCTATATCTGGCAAAACTTTCCTTCAAAAATAAGAGAGAAATTAAGACATTTCTAGGTAAACAAGAGTTGAGGGAGTTTATCACTGCTAGACCTACTTTATGAGAAATGGTAAGAAAAGTCTTTCAGGTTGAAACAAAAGAAATTAGGCAGTAAATTAAAGCTGTATGAAGAAATAAATTTCCAGTAAATCTAAATATGTGGGCAAACATAAAAGCCACTATTATTATCATTTTTGGTTGTAACTCCACTTTTATTTTCTACGTGATTCAAAAATAAATGCACCATAATAATTGTAAGTCTATGTTATTGGGAACACAGATATAAATATGTAATTTTTTACAGTAACATAAGGAGGGAATGGAGCTATATAGGATTAGAGTCTTTGTAACCAACTGAAGTTAAGTTGGTATCAATTCAAATTAGACTATTATAACCTTAGGGTATCATATGTAATCTTATGATAACCACAAAGAAAATATCTATAAAGTAAACACATAAAGAAATGAGAAGAAAATAAACATTTGTTGCTACCAGACATCAACTAAACATAAAAGAAGGTGGTGATGGAGTAAATGAGGAGCCAGGTAACAGACAGAGCCAAGTAAAACAGTGGTAAAGGTAAGTCCACCCTTATCAATAACTACTCTAAATGTAACTAAAAATTCTCCATTCAAAAGGCGGAAATGGACGTTCTTGCTGGTTTGGCTCAGTGGTTGGAGTGTTGGCCTGCAGACCAGAGAGTCTTGGGTTTGGTTCCTGCTAGGGACACCTACCAAAAAAAAAAAAAAATCAGAGATGGGCAGAATTGATTAAAACCCATAATCCAATTGTATGCTGTCTATAAGAGACTCACTTTAGAACTGAAGACATTTAGGTTGAGAGTAAAATATTGGAAAAGGACATTTATACAAATAGCAACCAAAATACCAGACAAAAATACACTTAAATTTTAAAAGGTTACAAGAGATAAAGAAGGATATTATTTATTGATAGAGAGTCAATTCAACAGGAAGCTGTAACACTTTTAAACATATATGCACCAAACAATAAAGCCCCAAAATATATGAAGAAACATCGACTTAATTAAAATGAGGGATAGATTGTTCCAAAGTAACAGCTGGACATTTCAATACCACACTTTCAATAACGAATAGAGAAACCTGAGGTTAATAAGAAAATAAAGGATGGGAACCATATTATAAACCAATTATATCTAACCTATATATACAGAACACACCATCTAACAACGGCAGAATATACCTTGTCCTCAAGGGCACATGAAACATTGTTTGTGATAAACTGTATTTGTGATAAACTGTATGTCACACTCTGAAACACATTGTAATACACTTTAAAAGACTAAAATCATTCAAAGTATCTTTCCAACCACAAAGGAATGAAGCTACAAATCAATAATAGAAGTACAATGGTAAAATTCACAAACAACTAATAAGCCAAAGAAAAAAGTAGAAAAGACTTAGAGATGGATTAAAAACCACAACATACCAAAACATAGGAGATTCACCAAAGGAGTTCTAAGAGGAAATGTATAACTGTAAACACCTACATTAAAAAAGAAGAATGTTCTTAAATCATTAATGTAACTGTACACCGTAAGGAACTAGAAAAGAAAACCAAACCTAAAAGTAGAAGAAGAAAGGAAATAATAAAGTTAATAAATATAATAGACTAGAAAACAGTAGAGAAGACCAAAAAAAAGTTGGTTCTTTGGAAGATCAATGAAATTGACAAACCTGTAGCTAGATAGACTAAGAAAAAAGAGAGAAGACTCAATAGACTAAGAAAAAAGAGAGAAGACTCAAGTTTCTAAAATCAGAAATGGGCATTGCTATTGATTTACAGAAAATAAAGCTATTATTAAAAAAGAATATTTTACATAAATTTGATAACCTAGAAGAAAAGGACAAATTCATGAAAACACACAATCTAAAAAAACTGACTCATAAGAAATAGACAAATTGAATAGACCTATAATTAGTAATGAGATTGAATCAGGAACCAAAACTCTCCCAACAAAGAAGAGTCCTTGAAGAAGGCTTCACTGGTGAAATCTATCAAACTTTTAAAGAAGAATTAATACAATAGCTTCTCAAACTCTCCTGTGAAGGAGGGAACACTTACTAATTCATTCTATGAGTCCATTATTCCCCTGACACCAAAGTAAGTCAAAGACACTCTAGAAAACTATGGACCAATATCCATTGTGAATATTGATGCAAAAATCCTCAAAAAATATTAGCAAAGCCCTGGCCAATTTGCTCAGTGGTTAGAGCGTCAACCCTCAGACCACTGAGTTGCGGGTTTGATTCCAGTCAAGGGCATGTATCTCGGTTGCGAATTGTCCCCGGCCCTGGTCAGGATAGTGTGGGAGGCAGCCAGACAATTCGTCCTTCTCACATCGATGTTTCTCTCTCTCTCTCTCCCTCCTCCCTCCCTCCCACTCTATCTGAAGATAAATGGAAAAATGTCCTTGGCTGAGGATTTAAAATAAAAAATTAGCAAACCCATTCAGATGCATATTAAAAGGACTAGACACCATAACCCAGTGGGTTTTGCTCCTGGAATGCAAGGATGGTTCGACGTACAAAATTCAACACCCTTTCATGACTAAAAACAAACAAAGCACTCAACACACTAGGAATAGAAGGGAATACTCTCAACGCAATAAAAGCCAGGTAAGAAAAACCCACATCAACAGCATGTCAGCGATGAAAGAGTTTTCCCTGAGATGGGGAACAAGACAAGGGTGCCCACTCTGACCACTGCTATTCAGCACAGGCCTGGATGGTCCAGCCAGAACAATTAGGCGGGACAGGGAACTAAAAGGCACCCGGGCTGGAAGTGAAGAAGTAAAACTATCCCTCGTCATAGACGACATGACCGTGTACATAGGGAACTCAAAAAGTTCCACCAAAAAGCGATTCAAGTTTGCTATGGTCTGAATGTGTTCCCCCAAAGCTATATGTTAAAATCCTAACCCCAGCCCTGGCGGGTTTGGCTCAGCGGCAGGGCGTCGGCCCGCGGACCAATGAGTCTCGGGTTTGATTCCGGTCAAGGGCACGTACCTCGGTTGTGGTTTGTTCCCGGCCATGGTGGGGGTCGCGGGGGAGGCAACCAGTCAATGTGTCCCTCTCATGTCGATGTTTCTCTCTCTCTCTCTCCTTCCCACTTTATCTGAAGATAAATAGAAAAATATCCTCAGGCGAGGATTAAAAAATAAATTAAAAAAACTAAAATAAAATCCTAACCCCAAAGGTGATGGTACAAGGGGCAGGGTCTTTGAGAGGTGGTGGCGTGGTGAGAGCGTGCCCCCCATGAGTGGGAGTGACGCCTCATAGAAGAGGCTCCAGGGTGGTCCCTAGTCCCCTACTGGCTTTGCCGGAAGTCGGCAGCCTGCAGTCCAGGAGAGGACCCTCAGCGGAGCCCGACCACACCGGCACCTTGACCTTGGATTCGCAGCCTCCGGAACGATGAGAAACCAGTTCCTGTTATTTACAAACGACTGAGGCTGGGACCTGGCAGCCCAGATGAACTAGGAATGAGCTGATACGTGAATCCATCGATAGCTATGTACTAGCAATGAGCAACCTCAAAAAGGAAATTAAGAAAACAATTCTACTGCCTGGCCCACGTGGCTCAGTGGCTGAGCGTCGACCCTGCACCGAGAGGTCGCTGGTTTGACTCCCGGTCAGGACACATGCCCAGGTTGTGGGCCTGATCCCCGGTGGGGGGCGTGCAGGAGGCGGCCAGTCGATGTTCTCTCTCATCGATGTTTCTCTCTCTCTCTCCCTCTCCCTTCCTTCTGTCTGAAGATAAAATGTAAAAATATGCCCAGGTGAGGATTAAAAAGAAAGTTAAACGGAGCTGTGGTGTGAGGTGGCGCAGGGAGTCAGACAGATACGCGCATGACCCTGCAGCACATGACAACAGGCCACAGCGGGGGGCAGCCTGAGTGTCCATGGACAGAGGACAGATACACAGAGCGTGGTCCGTGCACACAGTGGAGTCTCTCAGCCTTAAAGGGGAAGGACATCCTGACGCTGCTGCATGGACGGACCTGGAGGACACTGCTGAGGGACAGACTGTGTGACCCCACCTCCACAAGGTCCCTGGAACAGTCAGATCCACAGGCAGAAAGTGGGGGGGGGGGGTTAGTGTCTGGTGAATTCTCTGTCTGAGATGATAAAACTGTTCGAGAGATGGATGGTGGTGAAGTTTGTACACCACGAATGTACTTAATGACACTTAAAAATGGTGAATTTCGTTATGTTCATTTTACTACAAAAGATCATCCCCTATGGTTTTCCTCCTTTGAGCGCCCCAGGAGCCCCCAGATTCAGACCAAATCCAAGCTCCGGCTTTCATCTGGCCCAGCCCACCCCGCCGCGGGCCCCGCCTCCTTCCCACGGCCCAGTCCCAGGCCCACCAGGTGCCTTGGGACCCTCCAGCGGGCCACAGTCGTCCCTGCCCCAGGGTCTTTGCACCCGCTGTCCCCTCTGGTGCAGCTGGCCCCCTAATTTGCAGGCGCTGCCTCCTCCCCTTCCCTCGGCTCGGCTGCCACCTCGCCCCACACGCCCCGCCCTCTCTGTCCTTGTCCAGTGGAGCCCCCAGTGCTCAGGGCAGCACCGCCCAGGGCTCAGCACAACTGGCTGGAAAGAAGGAAGAAGGGGGAGGGAGGGAGGAGGAAAGGACACCCGGCCGGGGAAGGGACCTCCATGAAGACCAGGAAAACAGACGACGGCGGCAGTGGGGCAGCGGCGTCTGGGGAGAAGGTCCCCGCATCCTTGCAGCCCTGGTGGGTTAGGGGGTGGGCCTGGCCCTTCCACAGCGGAGCAGCTCTGGGGCCAGGACACCCTGATGGAGCGTGAGCTGCCCCCCCCCAGCTTCACCCAGAACAGGGCTGTCAGCCTCCTCTGCACCCCACAACCCAGCGCCGGAGGAGGGGCTCGGTACTGTTTGTTGATGGACCAGCTGGGGGACTGGGCCACGATGGCCCAACATTCTCCATCGGTTCCTTCTGGACCAGGCTGGTCCCCCGAGTCTCGCTGGAAGTGTCCTGAGTGTGTTTGGGGCAGGGACAGGGTTGGCCATCCCAGGGCCTGAGGTGCCTTCTCACCTGGACCCCCCTCCTGCCTGGACCCCCCACCCCCACTGCCTGGACCAGCCCCCCATGCCTGGACCACCCGGCCTTGGACTTGTTTGGCTCAAAGCCCACTGGTCACACCACTGGGCCCCTCAGCTCACTGGGAGTGTGAGCCCCTCGGGGCAGAGGCTAGGGCTGCTGGGACCCCCACTGCCAGCCATGTCCACGCAGCTCTCTGGGGGGCAGGAAGCACGCGGGTGTAATGCCCATCCCCAGAGCACACAGACTTACGCCAAACACACCTGGGGCTCCAGGGCTGTGCGCAGGCCCCCTGGCCCCTCCAGGGTGCCCACGGGCTCTGGGCAAACGGCCAGCACTCAGGAAATACCTGAGGCTTGATGCTCCCCGGCCCCTTGTCCTGGAGTCTGTGCTCCACGGCAGGGTGCGGGGTGCGGGGTGCAGGCGGGGTGAGCAGACAGGCCCTGTTCCCCAGGGCGAGGCCGGGCTAGGGAAGGCTGCCTCTGGGCTGGTCGGGGTCTTTATTCATGGCCGGGGTCACCTCTGGGCTCTGTGTGGCCCAGTGAGGTCTCGGTCCCCGCCGCCCCTGGACTGAAGGAGGGACAGGGCGTGCCCGAGGCGGGTGGTTCCTGGCACGTCCCTGGCTCGTCCCTGGCCGCTCTGCTCCCAGCGCAGGCGGCCGCTGGCCCGGGCCCTCCTTCCCGGCAGCCAGGCACCAGCCTCTGTTCTCGGCTTCCTCAACTGTGAAGGGGTAAACTGTCTGAGCAAACAGGCTGGGCCTGGTCGCATCCGGGATGTCTCAATAGCTGCGACCCTGAGGCCCGCTCGTCTGCCGGGATGGCGCTCGTGGGCGGCCAGCTGGGCTCCTGTGCCAGCTCCTGCCGCCTCTCCAGGGACCGGGGCCAGTGCATCGCGGAGCGCCGGCTGCTCGCCCAGAGGCAGGGCAGGATGGCGAGGTGGACAGGGTCGCACGGCTCAGCTGGAGCACAGGGGGGCAGAGCAGGGGCTCCAGTCCCGCTTCTAGGCTTGTCCTGGGAGGGGCCCCCCGTGCCCCCCTCTGCGGCCCCTCCAGCTGCGCCCGTCTGCAGTGAGGACGACTGGGCTGGACATGAGAGCTTTGGAGACCCTGAAGACCCAGCTCCGAACCTTCAACCTTGGAAACAACAGCAGTGATGGGGCACAAGCACTGTTCCTGGGGTCCCTGGGGTCCCTGGGTGCGTGGGAGCCACGACCCAGCTCATGCGTCAGAGATCCGAGGACCCCCTGCCCCAGTCCAGGCCCAGGTCTGCAGGGCCACGGACCCCGCAGGCCAGCAATTCCGTGGCCGCACATTCAGCCTCGATGAGACAGGCACCAGGCTGGTGGTGGGGGTGTACCAGGTGCCCCTTCTGTGCACCCCACAAACCCACCTGGAAACTGCCCACCGCCAGCCCTAGGGGCTGATCACAGGAAGGGGCCCTGTGCTTCCCAGTCAGTCCTTCCCCAGGGATGAGGATGTTGTCAGGTTTGGGGTGAAGACACTAGGAGCCAGAGAGTAAGAAGGCTGGGGTGTTGGTTACCATGTGACCCCGAAACAGGACCCACCAGCCGGGGAGCTGGGCTGTTTGGCTACGACTTTAGGCAGGTACTGGTGGAGAAGCCCCCAGTTCTCCCTGGGGTGACTCCGTCAGCCCTGCTGGGGGCCTCCAGGGTCACATCACTATGGACACGTGGTCCTTGCATGGCTGCTGCGGGCCGAGGACCCCAGGGGTGTCCAGGACCCCCAGGTTAACAAGCCAGCCTTGGGGGTGAGGTGGGGCCACCCAGGCCCCCAGGCTGGGCCCTGCTTGACCAGGGGCGTTGGACAGGTGCTGGCTGAACCGGCTGTCCACCCGCAAGGCCTTGTTTGTCCCTGAACTGCAACGTACTTGGTGGCACAGAGGAGCCCAGACACTTGCAAGAGGCACTGCTGGGGTCTGAGGCACAGAGCCCCGTCCTGGGACCCCCATTAGCTACGCAGACCAGGCACCCCAGCTTCTCCACCTGACCAACCACACCCCAGCTGAGCAGGAGAACCAGGGCCGCTTGCCAGGCCAAGCGAACAGTGACCTCAGGGCCTCGCCTCCTGGGACAGGCGGTGAGCTGACTTCCCGCTCGGGCCCACCTCTCAGGCTCCCGGGGAGCAGGGGTGCTCGACGTGGAGCAGAGTGGGGGCCCTGTGCCGACGGCGTCCCTACTGGGGGAGGTGGGGGCTCCAGCGAGCCAGGACCCCCTGAGGTGGGCCTGCCGACAGGGGCTTTGCCCTCGGAGGGACCAGCAGCGCCCTCCTGGGTTGGTGGGCCGGGGGCCTCTCTCCCTGCTGATTCTCAGGAGCTGCTGGGGGCGCGGGTCCTGTGTCTCCGGGCCCCAGAGCCAAAAATCCTTCCTCCTCCACACCACCTTCCTGCTTCGGCCCCTCCCCAAGAGCAAACACACGTGGCCGGCGGGGGGGAGCGGACAGGGCCCCTGTGGCCCGGGAGCTGGGCGCGGGGCCAGGGCTCCCTGCTACAAAAGCCCCGGGGCCCCCGGGGAGCCAGCACCTTGCCCGCTCCCTCTTCACCGCCCGCCCGCCGATCCCCAGGATGGGGGACCCAAGCGTGTGCTGGGCGCTGGCGTGGGCCCTCCTGGCCCTGCTCTGGGTGCAGAAGGCAGGTAAGGCGGAGGCTCACCCTTCGTCACGCATGGCCTCCGCGGCCACTCGCCGGGGCTTCTCCTGCGAGAGTGGACAGGCAGGACCCCGCCCCGTGTGTTCAGATCTGGGTCCCCTGGGGAAACGGCCAAGGGGTCTCGGCCTCCAGGACTGAAGGAGTGGGCACTGGTGAGGGGCCAAGGCAAGGGTCTCTCCGGTCCCCATGAGACCCCCATGACGTGGGCAGGGACAGCCACCAGCACGGGTCCTGCCCAGACGGGAGTGCGCCTTCACCCCACCCTCCAGCCAGCCTGGGGTGCCATCAGCAGTGCGGTCCCCACGGAGGCTTTGGAGCACCTCCCGGAACAGGCTGCAGAGGGGCAGCGGTGACCCAGCAGCGGGGCCACGTCTGAACCCTGCCCCGTCGCACACGGGCTTTGCTCAGCTGCCCTCCCAGCCTGTCTCCCCCACCCTGTGACCCTGGGCCTCGGCATCCCAGGAGCACCGCGAACCCTAACATTGTCAACAAAAAAGACGTAGCCTCGGGCTGTCTGGGTGACACCCGTCCCCCAACCCCCCACCCGCACTCTGTTCCCACAGGGCCCCTCCTGGACCTCGGGGTCTGGGGAGGTGGGCGCGGCCCAGTGAAAGTGAGGTGGAGAAGGGGAGCGGCCCCCTCCCCAAGCCCAGCCCGAGTCCCCTTTCTTGGGGTGAGCCGGGCTGGAGGTGGGGGGGCCTTTCCCACAGGAGCTCCTGGGAGGGTCCCGGGACACGGCCGGCCTGCTGCTCAGCTTGGGGTGCAGGTTTGCAAAGCCAGGTGGGCTCCTTGGGGCTCCTCTGGGCCCACACTGCCCCGTGGACCTCAGATCTCAGGACACCCGAGGGAGCCTGCAGCCCCACCTCATCCTCCAACTTCCCCCTTCTTGGGGGCAAAGCCTCGGGGGGTGGGTGGGTGCCCCTGGGCTGAAGCCCCCATTAGGGGTGGGGGAGGGTGGGCCCTGAGTGGAGGGCCTTCACGCAGGGGGCTGTGCACCCAGATCGCCTCAGGGTGGGGTTGGTGGTGGGCATTTCTCAGGTGAGCGATGCAGACCAGGTTCATGCCTGGTCCCCCAGCTAAAGGCGGGCCCTGCATGAGCTCATTTGCCTGGAAACAGGTCAGGGGCCCGCAGGAGGGGCGCTGTGTGACCTGGAGGGGTGCTGTGTGACCTGGAGGGGGCGCTGAGCATCCTGGAGGGGGTGCTGAGCGTCCTGGAGGGGGTGCTGAGCGTCCTGGAGGGGTGCTGTGTGACCTGGAGGGGTGCTGAGCGTCCTGGAGGGGTGCTGTGTGACCTGGAGGGGGTGCTGAGCATCCTGGAGGGGTGCTGTATGACCTGGAGGGGTGCTGTGTGACCTGGAGGGGTGCTGAGCGTCCTGGTCTCTCTCCATGGGACCGGGTGAGGGACAGGCGGGAGGGGCTGAGGTCGGGGGCTGGGGGCAGAACCAGGGCCCTGGGGAGGACAGATGTGTGGAGGGCCAGCCCCCAGTTTCCAGGTCAGTGGTCTGGCTGGGAAAGTCCACCAGGAGGCATTCTCGCCATGATGGTGGCCACAGTGCCTCTGGCTGAGCTCCAGCCCCCCCGGGCACTGTGGGGCCCACCTCAAGCAGGCTGGGGCCCAGGGTGGGACCCCTGGCAGACACGAGGAAGGAATCCTGGGCCGCATGAAGGGGTGCTCCCCCCTGAGCCCCGTGGAGAGGGGCCTGGGTCTCAGTCCTGTGCACCAAGGCGGTGAGTGGTCATGGGGCCCTGGCCAGGCTGGCAGGGAGGCCCGGCTGGGGGCAGTGGGCACAGGTGGCCCAGCTTCAGGGCCCCAGGCTCCCACCTGCCTGCCATGCTCAGTGGCTCTCGCCCGGGACTGCTCTGGTCTCGGGTTTCTGCTAAGTCACACTCCGAAGCCTCCCCAACTGCGTGTCCTTCTCCCCAACAAAGCCCGCCTTTGTCCTTCTCCGAGGGGCGTGGGAGGGGCCGAGTCCTCTCCCTGAGGTGACTGAGGTCGTGGGGCCAAGGCTTTTTCCTGATTCCATAGCCCGCCCAGAGGTGCAGCCCCGGGCAGGACTTCCACCCAGCGGAGGCCCTGCCTGCGTCCCACCGAGGACGGGGAGGCCGGAGCCTGCTCATGCGGCCGCCACCCTGCAGCCTCGACACCCGCCCCAGGGGGCCCAGACAGGCAGCCGAGGGTGTGGTGGTGACGTGTCCAGCTTCTCGCTGACTCCCTCCCCTTTCCCGCAGAGGCTCAGGGCAGCGTGGAACCTAGCGGGGGAGCGGCAGAGGCTGCCGAGGACAGTCGGAGGATGGACACTGGTACGGGGCCCTAGCAGGTGGTAGAGGTCAGGTGGGGTGGGGACAGACCCCTTTCCACCTCAGCTACGGGACCCACAGAAACTCTTCCCAGATCCCATCTGCCCAGGGGAGGAGAGAGTGGAGGGCTCTGAATGAGAAGAAAACGAAGATGCAGAGCAGATGCTCAAATGCTCACACACACACACGCACTGTGTACACACATGTCCACACACACATGCACACTCACACATGCACACACTCACATGTACTCACACACAGCATGCACACACATGGACTCTCCCTCACATAGGCACACCTCACATGCATACACACATGTCCACACACACACACATGCACTGTGCACACACATGTCCACACACACATGCACACTCACACATGCACACACTCACATGTACTCACACACAGCATGCACACACATGGACTCTCACTCACATAGGCACACACTCACATGCATACACACATGTCCACACACACACACATGCACTGTGCACACACATGTCCACACTCACATGCACACTCACACATGCACACACTCTCATGTGTACTCACACACAGCATGCACACACATGGACTCTCCCTCACATAGGCACACACATGCATACACACATGTCCACACACACGCACACATACACAGTGTGCACACACATGTCCACACTCACATGCACACTCACACATGCACACACTCTCATGTGTACTCACACACAGCATGCACACACATGGACTCTCACTCACATAGGCACACACTCACATGCATACACGCACACGCACAGTGTGCACACACATGTGCACACTCACACATGCCCACACATTCACACTTACACATGTGTATACACACATTCAGGGCAATGCACACACAGGAAAGCCCAAGGTAGGAGCATGTCTCAGGCAGACAGGGAGGGTCCCTGAGGGAACAACCATTAGTTCTGGGCTCCCTGAGGTGGGTCAGGGTGGGGGTCCCGGGAAGGGGTACGACTGCCTGGCCACGCTCCCTGTGTGACCGGCCCTCACTCTGCAGCCCGGCACATGATCTTCGTCCCCCCCATCGCCGTCCTCCCCACCATGAGCCGTGAGTAGACGCCACCCCTGCTGACGGGGGCGGAGGTGTTTGCCCGCCCTGGGTGGTCACAGATCTGGGCTAAAGCTGGGATGGGAGGGGCAGCTGGGAGCCTTCCTGCAGGCAGCTCGCCAGGGCTGTTCCGGGTACCGGCGGGGCCCAGGAGAATCCGGGGCTCTGTGGGGAGGAGGCAGGTGCAGTAGCTGGAGGGTGGCTGCCCTCTTGGCTCCCCACCCCCACACCCCGTGCCTCGGCCCACGGAGGCCCCACCAAGCTCTCCCCGCAGCCTCGAACCTGGCGCACAACGGGCGGGTCTGCAGCACGTGGGGGGACTTCCACTACAAGACCTTCGACGGCGACATCTTCCGCTTCCCCGGCCTCTGCAACTACGTCTTCTCCGCGCACTGCGGGGCCGCCTACGAGGACTTCAACGTCCAGCTGCGCCGCGGCCTGGCCGGCTTCAGGCCCACCATCACCCACGTGGTCCTGAAAACCCAGGGGCTGGTGCTGGAGATCTCCAACGGCTCCGTCCTCATCGACGGGCAGCGGTGAGCCTGCTGCGGCGGGAGCGGTCAAGACTCGGTGGGCCCGGGTCTGAGCCACGGGAGGGCACTGGGCCTGCCCAGACGCAGGGCCAGGGGAGGACCAGAACTTCCCGCCCTAGGGAGAAGCTGCCGTACAGCCGGGCCAGCCTCCTGGTGGAGCAGAGCAGCCACTACGTCAAGGTCACCGTCCGACTGGTGCTGACCTTCATGTGGAATGGAGAGGACAGCGCCCTGGTGAGAGGCCTGCCCCTGGCCTCCCCCGGCTGTGGGCATCCCCGCTGGTGGGCTGGGGGCCTGCGGGGGCCCCACCAGACCTACAGAGGCTGGAGCTGCCCCTCCCTGCCCGCAGCTGGAGCTGAACCCCAAGTATGCCAACCAGACATGTGGCCTCTGCGGGGACTTCAATGGGCTCCCAGCTGTCAACGAGTTCTATGCCCACAGTGAGTGCCGCCCGGGTCAGCGTGCACAGGTAGCCGGTCAGGGCGTGCAGGTAGCCGGTCAGGGCGTGCAGGTAGCCGGGTCGGCGTGCAGGTAGCCGGGTCAGCGTGTGCAGGTAGCCGGGTCAGGGCGTGGTCAGTGTGCGCAGGTACCCGGGTCAGGGCCAGACAGTCCCAGGGGGCTGGAGCTGTGGGCACTCACCTGGACACTGCAAAGGGTGGCAGTCCTGGGCATGGCCAGCCCCCCTCCACGGCCCCCAGAGCTCCTCCTTGGTCCCCACATGGAGCGTCTGTTCTCCCCAGACGTCAGGCTGACCCCTCTACAGTTCGGGAACCTGCAGAAGCTGGACGGGCCCACTGAGCAGTGCCAGGACCCCCAGCCCTCCACAGCCGACAACTGCACAGATGGGGTGAGCCCCTGGTCCCAGGGCGTGGGGCAGAGAGAATGAGCTCAGGCTTCCTGGGGTTGGGACCCTGGGCGTCGAGGTGAGAGGGTCTCCCGGACCCAGGGCAGCTGAGGACTTGGCCTCCACTTTTGAGGTGCACCCTCTGCACCCACACTCTTCCCTCCACTGCACATACCTGCGTGTGTGTGACCCCGTATACGTGTGTGTGCCCACCTGCGTGTGTGAATACACCCACCCTCCACACAGTCCTGTTAGGAGTGGGTACTCAGGGAGCCCCTCTGAGACCTGGGAGGACCCCGCCTCTGGAAGTGGCCTAGAAGCTCCAGGACCCCCGAAACCAGCAGAAACCCCAATCCTTAAATCAGGAAGTGTGGCTCACCCCCAGCTCGCTGGCCTGCGGGCTGCCCCCTCTGGTGTTGAGCTGCCTCCAGGGGTCTGCATTTCCCAGGTGCCCCCGTGTCCCGGAGCCCGGGGGGGCGGGGGGGCATGGACAGGGTGTGTCACTCCCAGAGCCAAGCAGAGCTCTGCCCCGGGGGGCGGGGGCAAGTTCAGAGGCTGAGAAGGACGCCGGAGGAGGGGAGGATGGACAGACAGAGGGCTGGCTGGATGGAAGGAACCACAAGGGAAAAGAGGGTTCCCTGGCAGGGTTCAGGAGGCAGGGCAGGGTCCCCGCAACCCTGGGCAGAGGCAGAGCGCCGAGCTCTCTGCTCCCCAGGAGGGCATCTGCCGCCGCACCCTGCTGGGCCCGGCCTTCGCTCAGTGCAGCCACCTGGTGGACACCGCCGCCTACGTGGCCGCCTGCGCCCAGGACCTGTGCCGCTGCCCCAGCTGCCCGTGCGCCACCTTCGCTGAGTACTCCCGCCAGTGTGCCCACGCAGGGGGCCAGCCGCAGGACTGGAGGGGCCCTGGCCTCTGCCGTGAGTGCCCAGGGCTGCACCCAGGCTGAGTTTCTGGGGAGGGGGTGATGGAGGAGACCCCCGGGGGTGCCCCGGCTTCTGGGGACATCGGGCAGGTGGGGCCCACAGAGAAGGGATGGGCAGGAAAAGATGCCAGGCCTAGGGGACCCAGAGGGAGGACCCAGCCCGGGCACAGTGGGCCACGCTCACCAGAACCAGGGGTTGGCGGGGGCTGGGCCAAGGCTCTGAGACCCGGGGCTCCTGGGTCCAGCTGTGGCTTTTGGGGATCCTTGCGGGCACATGGAAGTGGGGGTGGAGGTGGTTTCCTTGCCCATTCTGCCGCCTGGGGCTTCCTGGGGGCCAAGCGCTGTCCCCTCCCCGCAGCCCGGACCTGCCCCCTGAACATGCAGCACCAGGAGTGCGGCTCGCCCTGCGCGGACACTTGCTCCAACCCGGGCAGCTCACAGCTCTGCGAGGACCACTGCACGGACGGCTGCTTCTGCCCTCCAGGCAGGTCCCCCTGTCCCTCGGGGCGCCCCCACCACACCCTCTGCCCCATGCCCTCTGCCTCCGGTCACTGGGCTCCCAGCGCCGACCAGAGCCTCCGCTGACCGTCCACCCACCCTCAGGCACGGTGCTGGATGATGTCACCCACACGGGCTGCCTGCCCCTGGAGCGCTGCCCCTGCACCCACAGCGGCCGCACCTACGCCCCGGGGGCCTCCTTCACCACCAGCTGCAGCTCCTGGTAGGCCCTCCCCGGTTCTGCCCACTGGGTGCGTGGGTTGGTGGGTCCCCCTCCGTCCCCCCCAACCGCTGTGCTTGTGGCCGCCTCCAGCACCTGTTCCGGGGGACTGTGGCAGTGCCAGGACCTCCCGTGCCCGGGCACCTGCTCCGTCCAGGGCGGGGCCCACATCTCCACCTATGACGAGAAACTCTACAACATGCACGGGGACTGCAGCTACGTCCTGTCCAAGGTGCGCCTGGGTGCTGGCCTCAGCCTTCTCTGCCCTGGGAGGGTCTGTGGTGGCTGTCAGAGTGGGTGAAGCCCCAGAGGAAGTCCCCAGACTCACACTCATGGGGCCGAGGGGCTCCCAGGCCCTGAGACAAGTTACCTGGAGGTGACTGCAGTTGCCAGAGGCCACTGAGAACCACTGTCCACCTCCATCCTGGGCACAGGGGCACCACACACACATGTGCACATACACACAGATACACATGCACACGCATACACATGCACTCACACACGTGCACACAGAGATACACACGTGCACTCAAACACATGCATGCACACATGTGCACACACAGAGATACACATGCACACATGCTGATACACATGCACACACAGAGATACATGTGCACTCAAACACATGCACTCACACATGTGCACACACAGAGATACACACACAGAGATACATGTGCACACAGACACATGCACTCACACACGTGCACACACAGAGGTACACATGTACACAGAGATACACATGAACACACACTAATACACACATGAACACAGATACATGCATTCACACACGTGCACACACAGAGATACACATGCACACAGAGACACATGCGCTCACATACGTGCACACAGAGATACACACAGAGACATGCACACACACACATGCACACATGCACACTCGCACACATGCATGTCCACACACATGCGTGTGCACACTCAGCCCCCTCTCCGCTTGGCCCTTAGAAATGCGCAGATCACAGCTTCACTGTGCTGGCTGAGCTGCGGAGATGCGGCCTGACCGACGACGAGAACTGCCTCAAGACAGTGACACTGAGCGTGGCCGGCGGCGACACGGTGAGGGTCCATTGCCCACCAGGGCGAGGAGGACAGATATGGGGAAGAGGCGGGCTCCAAGTCCCTCCCTGAAACCCGAGACCCCAGTGGCTGGCACCCTCCAGGGCTGTCCCCCACTGACCGAGCCCACCTCCCCTCCTAGACCATCTGGATCGAGGCCAACGGCGGGGTGTTCATGAACTCCATCTACACCCAGCTGCCTGTGTCAGCAGGTACCTGCGCAGGCCTCGGGCAGCTTCAGAGCACCCCCGGGTTGGTTGTCACCTGCAGTAGCAACAAGATCCCACCGGGGGCTGCTGCGGGGACCCTGGCGTCTAAGGTGGCCGTGAGCCCCTGCCCAGCTCCTAGACCACCAGACACCTGTCTCTGCCTCCTGGGCCACCCCGGGAGCACAGAGGCTCAGGGACTGGTGGTCCGCGTGGCCGGAGCCTAACCGTGTAGCCTCTGACTGTGCCCCCACCCCCCACAGCCAACATCACCATGTTTAGGCCTTCGACCTTCTTCATCCTGGTGCAGACGGGCTTTGGGCTGCAGCTGGAGGTGCAGCTGGTGCCCCTTATGCAGGTGATCCTGAGGCTGGACCCTGCCTACCGAGGCCAGATGTGCGGTGAGGCTGGGCCTGAGCTCGGAGGGGTGGGCAGTGGGGGTGGAGCAGGACTCGGGTCCCTGGTGCAAGCTGGGGACGGCAGACAGCTGAGGAGACGGGGCTGGGAGGCAGCGGCTCCCCAGGCACCCGATAACTGACCAGTCAGACCGGCAGCAGGGAGTGGGGGCTGGCGGATGGAGAGGGAGCCAGGCTGCCTTTACTGAGGGGGCGACGCAGGTGCTCCCCCTGCTGGAGCGCGTCTGCAGATGGCTCTGGGACCGTCGCCGTGTGAGAACCCATGGGGCCGGGGAGCGGGGGCTGGGCTGATGCCCCTCCCGGCCCAGGTCTCTGCGGGAACTTCAACCAGAACCAGGCCGACGACTTCCGGACCCTCAGCGGTGTGGTGGAGGGCACGGCCGCCGCCTTCGCCAACACCTGGAAGACCCAGGCCACCTGTCCCAACGTCAAGAACAGCTTCGAGGACCCCTGCTCCCTCAGCGTGGAGAACGGTACCCCCCCCACCCCGGGCTTCGGCTACTGCCCCCGTGCACAGGAACCCTCCCCCAACTGGGGCGGGGGGTGGGGAGACTCCCAGCATCTAGGTGTGTGTGCAGGCATCAGGGTCCGGGGTGACAGGGTGGGTGCTGGGACCCCGTCAGGAAGACTGTCTGCCTGTAAGCAGCATCCACGAGGCAGGGCCTATGTGCGTAGCAGAGGCGGGGTGCGGCGGGGAGGAGTTGGGGAGCTGCGCCTGGTGACAGCCCCGTGTCCCTTCTCCCAGAGAACTATGCCCAGCACTGGTGCGCCCTGCTGACCGACCCTGCCGGCAGCTTCTCGCCCTGCCACTCCCTCGTCAACCCTGCCCCCTTCTACTTGGTGAGACCCCTGGCCAGCGGGGACCCCAGGCCTCCGGGTGTCACCCCGACCTGCTCCCCGGAGCTATCCTCTGCGCCCCTTTCCGGCTGCCCTCTGTCAAGGGCCGAGCTCCCCTGGAAGGCTGCAGGGGAGGCTCCGTCCTGCCCCTCCCAGTGCCCGGGGCTCCAGGCCTTCCTGGGCTGGCTGTTCCATCGGCCGTCTTGGCCTCCCTCCATCGTCACGGGGCTGCTGTGCCGTGTCCGTCGCACAGTCGGCTGGGTCGGGACCCCCAAGGACGTCATCTTTGCTGAGTCGCACTGCAGAGCCAGCCCCCGTTTGCAGTCAGCTCACCTCTGCAGGCCCCGGGGTTTACCGTTTGGGGGACACAATTCAGCCCGCAGTCGTTGGCTCCTCATTTCTGGAAGCTCGAAGCCCCAGAGTGCATGACGGCACCCCTGGGGGTCTTCTGCACCGGAAGACAGGCGCACCTCTGCCCCGTGGGGAGCGGAGGACCTCCACCCTGCCCTGTCCATGCCCCCCCAGGCTGTCTGAGGCCATGTTTGCGGAGAGTTCTCGCTGGGCCCTGTCCTGGTCCCACACAGACCCCTCCTCAGACCCCACTCAGCCCTCTTCACGCCGTCCTGTCGGGTCTGCCCAGCCTGTGCCCCCCCCCTTCCCGCCCCCCGAGTGCGCAGCTGTCTCTCCTGGTGGCCGGGCTCCTTGGCCTGTGCTGTGGGCCCTCCTTGGGGGCGAAGCCCCAGGCTGGGCAGGGGTGTCCCAGGAGGCTGGAGGAGAGAGGAGGGGCTCTGGTGGGCCGGAGTCCCTGACGCCCGATGCGCCCCCAGAACTGCCTGTTCGACACGTGCAACTGTGAGAAGAGCGAGGACTGCCTGTGCGCCGCCCTGTCCTCCTACGTCCGCGCCTGCGCCGCCCGGGGCGTGCTGCTCAGCGGCTGGAGGGCCGGCGTCTGCAGTGAGTGTGGGAGCTGCGGCTCCTCCAGGCCGGGCAGTGCTGGGGGCCCCCGCCTAGTGTCCCCAGGGGGAACCTGGCACCTCCGCCCCCGGGAGTGTCGTTACTGTCCCCGCTTCCAGAGGGGAAACTGAGTCCCCGGCCGCGTAAACCCCAGCCCAGCCACTGACCGAGTGTCGTCTCCGACTCTGCCCCAGCCAAGTACAAGAGCCTGTGCCCCAAGTCCCAGAGCTACGCGTACGTGGTGGACGGCTGCCAGCCCACCTGCCGAGCCCTGAGCCAGGAGGACGTCACCTGTGGAGTCACCTTCGTGCCCGTGGACGGCTGCACCTGCCCCCGCGGCACCTTCCTGGACGACACGGGCAACTGTGTGCCCGCCGAGGCCTGTCCCTGCTACTTCCGGGGCTCTGTGGTGGCCCCCGGGGAGGTGGTACATGACAACGATGTGGTGTGGTAAGGGAGGGGTCCCCCCACCCCGGGCCCAGGAGGTGTTGGGTGGGTGGCGCTCCCTCTGGGGCCAGCCTGGGGACCCGCCGCCCTCCCAGCCGAGATCGGGGCGTCTGGGGGGCAGTGGGCGGCGGCGCAGATCAGGGTCTGTCTCTCGTAGCTCGTGTGCGAGTGGGAAGCTGAGCTGCCTGGGTGCCGCAAAGCAGACCAGCTCAGGTACCGTCCCCCTCCTGCCGGCCGCCGGCCGTGGGCACCAGCTCCGGTGGAAGTGGGAGGGGCTTCTGCGGGCCTGGAGTGGGGTCCCTGCTGCGCGGCCGGCCCCCAGAGCGCTCCCCTTCCACAGGCTGCGTGGCCCCGATGGTGTACCTGAACTGCAGCAACGCCGCGGCGGGCACGCCCGGGGTCGAGTGCCTCCGAAGCTGCCACACGCTGGGCGTGGAGTGTGTGAGTCAGCCCGCCGGGAGGGCACCGCCACACTGCTGCCCGAGGGTGCCCCTGGCCCGGACCGCCCACCACGGGCAGCACCCCCTCCCCTGGGCCGCAGCAGGGGCGGGCTGCTGATGGGCTCCCCTGTCCGCAGTTCAGCGTTCACTGCTTGTCTGGCTGTGTCTGCCCCCCCGGGGCTGGTGTCCAATGGGAGCGGGGGCTGCGTGGCCGAGGAGGACTGCCCCTGCCTGCACAACGACGTAGCCTACAGGCCTGGGGACACCATCAGGGTCGACTGTAACGACTGGTGCGTCAGAGGCGGGCTGCGGGGGCGGGCAGAGTGCAGCTGAGCGGCCACAGGGACAGAGGCCCGAGTGGGCCCTGGCCCCGGGGTCCTGGGCAGGAGGCAGAGAGGCCCGGCGCTGCTCGTCCCCTTGAAAGGCCCCGTGGGTCCCATCCGTCCTCTGGGCGGTGCCCTGGGCCCGGCCTGCCCTGTCCTGCCAGAGCTGTGGACTCTGCTTCCTTTGGCCCCTCGTGACGGGCAGCAGCGTGCCCCTGCCCTTGTCTCCACGGGGCCCGTGAGCAGGATGTCACCCCTGCTCCCTGCAGCACCTGCCAGGACCACAAGTGGCAGTGCAGCCAGCGGCCCTGCCTGGGCACCTGTGTGGCCTACGGGGACGGCCACTTCATCACCTTCGACGGCAGGCGGTACAGCTTTGAGGGCAGCTGCGAGTACACACTGGCCCAGGTAGGTGGCGCCCTTGCTCAGCCCCGCGGGCGGCCAGGCTCAGGGCCTGACCCGCCTGCTGACCCGTCTGCCGTCCCAGGACCACTGTGGAGGCAACAGCTCCAGCAGCGGGACCTTCCGCATTGTCACTGAGAACGTCCCCTGTGGGACCACCGGTGTCACCTGCTCCAAGGCCATCAAGATCTTCCTGGAGGTGAGGCGGTGGCCAGGAACCTTCTCCTTCTGCCGCTGACGGGCTCGGCCTGTCGGGGTCCCCAGCCCTGGGACTCCTGGCCCCCCAGCCACAGCCACCTAAAACCGGGGACATTCCTTCTCCCCCGTGCTGGGGCCCGGACTCCGACACCCAGCTGTGGCAGGGCTGTCTCTCGGAGGCTCTCGGGGCGGGTCCTGCCGTGGCTTCTTCTGTGTACCCCACTCCTCTTCCAGGGGCGCTCCTCATTGGGCTTAGGCCCACCCCAAATCCAGGATATATTGCGAGATCCTTTGCCTAATCATATCTGAAAAGACCCTTTCCCCAGATAAGGTCACATGCCCAGGTTTTGGGGGTTAGGACAGGACACGCCTTGCGGGGGCCTCCATTCAGCCCACCACCCCAGGACACCCACTTCCAGGGGAGGCAGGGCAGAGAGCAGAGCTACTGGCTGGATGGGTTTCCCCGAAGGGTGGGGGAGGAGCACACAGAAGGGAGCAGCAATGGGGGTGAGCGGGGTGGGGTGGGGTGCTGGGCGGAGCAGCAGGACCTCCGCTGGAACCCCAGGAACCCCCTGGCCTCCCGCAGCCCGTGCTGGGCTCTGGGCTCCTCTGCTAGCCCAAGGCCCCTGACTCTCCCCGCAGCCTCCCAGCTCCCAGCATGTCCTGCCCAACCTCTCGCCTGGCATTCACCGACCTTCAGGAGCCTGGCTCATCCTTAATGCCAGCCTGGTGCTGTGGGCCCCGGAGCACCCGCGGGGCCTCCGCCCTGGGCCCCAGGGTGGGCCCTGGCCCCTCAGCTCCCTTGTGTCCCTCGCAGAACTATGAGCTGATCCTCCATGAGGGCGCCTACAAGGTGGTGCAGAGGGGGCCCGGTGCAGACACACCCTACAAGGTCCGGTACATGGGCACCCACCTGGCCATCGAGACCCGCAGCGGCCTGGTTGTGTCCTGGGACCGGAAGACCAGCGTGTTCATCCGGCTGCACCAGGATTACAAGGTGAGGGCAGATGGGCTGTTCTGTTCACCTGCCCCTCTGACTGCCTGTCTACTTGCCTGCCTGCTTGCCTGCCTCCCTGTTCACCTGTCCACCTGCCTATCTGCCTGCTTTGTCCACTTGCTCGCCTGTCCACCTGTCTGCCTGGCCTCCTGCCTGCCTTCCTATCTACCTGTGCACCACGGGACCCATTGTGCACCCCGTCCTCCTGCAAGCTCACAGGGTGCTGCCTGAGGGAACTGGGCCCGCTGCACTCGCCCCTCCCCGGCCAGGCTGGCCCCTGCAGCCCCAGCTCCACGTGTCTGTCTCTGCGTCTGCAGGGCAGGGTCTGCGGGCTGTGCGGGAACTTCGATGACAACGCCATCAACGACTTCACCACGCGGAGCCAGTCCGTGGTGGGCGACGCTCTGGAGTTTGGCAACAGCTGGAAATTCTCCCCCACCTGCCCTGATGCCCCGGCCCCCAGGGACCCCTGCACCGCCAACCCCTACCGCAAGTCCTGGGCCCAGAAGCAGTGCAGCCTCATCAACAGCCCCACCTTCGAGGCCTGCCGTTCTCAGGTGGGCTGATGGCAGGGGCTCTGGGCTTGGGGGGCAGGGTTGAGGGCTGGAGGGGGTGGGGCTACCTCCTTCCCTCCTGGTGGAAGCTGAGCCTGGCCCGGGCTGGGCCTCAGAGGACGGTCTTCTTTACTTTGATCACCGAGCACCAAGCACCGAGCACCGTCTGGACCTCCCCTGGGCAGGTGCCCGAGGTGTACTCATTCTCAGCTCGGAGCGTCCTCTCTGCCTCCCTTGACCACTGAGCTTCCTTCCCCGGAAGTGGGGCTGCCAGTCATACAGGCCACATCTGCCCTGCCCTCATCCCCCCCACATTCCCTGACCTGTCAGCCCCCGCCAGGCCACATGGCACAGAGGACCGGGGACCAGCCTCAGAGACTGCCCACGGTCCCTCTTGGTTATCAGACTCCAGGGCCCACTCACCCACACAGTTTCCTGATCGGGGACCTGCCCGGTGACAGCACCTGGCAGGAATGGTCTGTGCTGGGAGGCCGGCCTGTGCCTCCTGCCTCGGCTCAGAAAGTCCTCTGAGCCTGACGTGCGGCCCCTGCTTGGGTGGTGCTGTGCACCGCAGTGTCCACTGGGCTCTGCTGCCTGGGAAGGGTGTGGTTGGGGGCTGGCCCCCTCACCTCAAGGAGACAGCAGCCCCCCCCCCATTTGTCAGGGCAGGGTCCCCACACAGTCTCCAGGAGGGCGGTCTGCATTTGCATGAGAGGCCAATCAAGAGGCAAGAAATGAGGGGTGGGGTGAGGTCAGAGAGGGGACCGGGGCCAGGAGTGGATCCCCCCTGGCTGCAGCAGTCATGGGTCTCAGATGGCAGCTGTGCTGCTGTCCCCAACCGGGGGATCATGGGCGGATCGGTTCTGGCTGAGTGCCCCCCCCCCCCCCGCAGGTCGACTCCACCAAGTACTACGAGGCCTGCGTGAGCGACGCGTGCGCCTGCGACTCCGGAGGCGACTGCGAGTGTTTCTGCACCGCGGTGGCCGCCTACGCCCAAGCCTGCCTGGACGTGGGCGTCTGCGTGTCCTGGCGCACCCCGGACGTCTGCCGTGAGTCGGGCTCTGTCCGTGGTGCTGAAGGGCGGGCCAGGGTGGCGGTGGAGGCAGGCTGCCTGGGGCTCCAGGCTGAGCAGCCGCAGTGCACGCGGGACACCCAACACGCACTCCATGTGTGTGCACAAACGTGTCCGTGGAGACCAGACAGGTCGCCCCAAACGGGATGACCCGGGAGCGGCAGGCGTGCCAAGTCCAGGGCTGAGCAATGGAACTGGAATGAAGGCCAGGGAGGGGCCCCTGAGACCCGCCACTCCCGGGACAAGCCGGGCCGGCCTGGCGCTGCCCTGGCGTCCAGGGGACACGGGGCTGGCATCGCCCTCAGCCTTTGCCCTCCGTGCTCAGCTCTGTTCTGTGACTACTACAACCCCCAAGAGGAGTGCCAGTGGCACTACCAGCCCTGTGGGGTGCCCTGCCTGAAAACCTGCCGGAACCCCAGCGGACGCTGTCTGATGGAGCTGCCGGGCCAGGAAGGTGAGGGGCAGGCTGCCCCGGGGCCATCACACAGGCGTCAGGGGCCGGGTGGTGCCAGGGGGCTCGTGGGCTCCTGCCACCAACACGCCCCGCCCTCCGGGACAGGGCAGCGCGGACCCCCTGGCCCAGAGGGTGAGCCTTCTCTCCCGTGTGCCCACCCCAGGCTGCTACCCGAAGTGTCCGCCCAGCAAGCCGTTCTTCGATGAGGATCAGATGAGGTGTGTGGCCCAGTGTGGCTGCTACGATGACGACGGGAACTACCACGATGTTGGCACCAAGGTCTCCACAGCGGAAAACTGCCAGAGCTGGTGAGGGGGCGGGGCGGGGCCTCGCGGGGCGGGCGGGGCGGAACCGAGGGGCGGGGCCTGGCGGGATGGGCGGGGAGGGCCAAGGGGCGGGGTCTGGCAGGGTGGAGGGGCAGGACCTGGCGGGATGGGTGGGGCGGGGCAGGGGCGGGGCCTGGTGGGGAGGGCGGGCCAAGGGGCGGGGCCTGGCGGGGTGGGTGGGGAGGGCCAAGGGGCGGGGTCTGGCAGGGCGGAGGGGCAGGACCTGGCGGGATGGGTGGGGAGGGGCGGGGGCGGGGCCTGGCGGGGAGGGCGGGCTTGGGGGCGGGGCCTGGTGGGCGGGGAGGGCCACGGGGCGGGGTCTGGTAGGGCCAAGGGGCGGGGCCTGGCGGGGGTGGGGGCGGGGCCTGGCGGGGAGGGCGGGCGTGAGGGGCGGGGCCTGGTGGGCGGGGCGGGCCACGGGGCGGGGTCTGGTAGGGCCAAGGGGCGGGGCCTGGCGGGGTGGGCGGGCCGAAGGCAGGGCGGGCCCGGCAGACCCTCAGCGGCTGTCTCTCCTGGCAGTGAGTGCGCCCCAGGCGGCCTCCAGTGCACGCACAGCCTCGCCGGTAAGGAGGGTTCTGGCTGGTTGGGGTGCTGGGGGGCTGGGGGCTGGGGGCTGGGGCTCCGCTGAGCGCCGTACCTGCCGCGTGTCCAGCTTGCAAGTGCACCTACGAGGGCAGGACCTACGGCTACGGGGACGTCATCTACAACACGACCGACGGGCTGGGCGCCTGCTTCATGGCGCTGTGCGGAGACAACGGCACGATCACGCGGAGGGCCTGGGAGTGTCCGGGAACCCCGTCCACCACGCCCTTCGCCTTCACCTCTGCAGAGACCCCGTCCTCCACGACAGGTAAGCTGATCCCAGAGAAGAGGGAAGACCCAGCGGGCACTCGGGGCAGAAGTCCTGGGAGCAAGGGATGGAATGGGATCCCGCAGAGGCCCAGGGGCTAATCCTGGGGCAGGGGGCATGAATCACCCTACTTCCCGGGCGCAGGACCGAGGAGGCTGAGGGGTCCTCTGCCCCCACAGGTCCGGTCCCCACCTTCACCGTGTGTGTGCGGGAGCTGTGCCGCTGGTCTGCCTGGTACGACAGCAGCAGTCCAGAGCCGGGCATGGGAGGTGGAGACTTCGAGACATTTGCAAACCTGAGGCTGGCAGGTCACCAGGTCTGCCCAGCCCCAGCCCAAATCGAGTGCCGGGCACAGCTGCTTCCAGACACACCCCTGGAGCAGCTGGGCCAAAATGTGGACTGCGACCCGGTGTGGGGGCTCAGGTGCCTGAACAACCAGCAGAGCCCCCCACTCTGCCACAACTATGAGCTGCGGGTGCTCTGCTGTGACTACGTGCCCTGCAGCACCAACTCCAGCCCAGACACCAACCAGAAGCCAACCCCCGGGCCCCTGCCCACCTCCACCACCCAGGCAACCCCAGCCTTCACCTCGCAGATGACAGAGACCCAGACAGCCAGCAGCTCCGAGGCCCCGGGCACCACCTGCCAGCCCCGATGTCAGTGGACGGAGTGGTTCGATGAGGATTACCCCAAGTCTGAGGAGGCTGGGGGTGACATCGAGTCATATGACAAGATCAGGAGTGCAGGGGGCGCTGTGTGTGAGCAGCCTCGGGACATCGAGTGCCGGGCGGAGAACTTCCCCGACAAGAGACCCGAGGAGCTGGGGCAGCGGGTGCACTGCAACCCCAGCTTTGGGCTGGTCTGCAGGAATGATGAGCAGATGGGCATGTTCAAGATGTGCTACAACTACAGAATCCGCCTGCTATGCTGCAGCCACGACCACTGTGGGGAGCACACTGCCACCACTGCCACCACCAAAACAGCCACTGCCACGCCCACAGCCACTGCCACGCCCACAGCCACTGCCGCCACCACCACTGCCATCTCCACCCCCACAGCCACTGCCACCACTGCCACCACCACCACAACAACCGCTGCCACCACCATCACTACAGCCACCACAATGATACCATCAGCCACAAGGACATGGACCCAGCTGGGGAGTAGCCCAAGGGTGACACAGGCCCCCCCGGGCAGCACTACAGCAGTACCTTTCCGCACGGTGGGACCAGTCTCCCCAGCAACATCCCCAAGCCCCAGCCAAATAGACACACTCATGACATCTGCCACAAGGAGGCCCACGTCTCCTCCAGGCTCCACAAAGCCCACAGCCCTGCAGGCAACCACGGGGGGAACCTCGCAGGAGCACAGGCCGGAGTCAGAGGCCATACGGGCGTCCACAGCTCGCCCAGGAACGCTAAGCAGTCCTGTCACGACGTCCACGAGCCCACTGCCCACACCACACACCGGGGAGAGCAAACGCACAGTGGAGACACCACGGGCCACCACGGAAGCCACCACCAGCCAGGGCAACACTGGCTGCAAACCCAAGTGCGAGTGGACAGAATGGTTTGATGTGGATTTCCCCTCCTCGGGCGTCACGGGCGGGGACATGGAGACCTACGACAACATCCGGGCTGCCGGTGGCAAGCTGTGCCAGGCCCCGCAGAAGGTCGAGTGCCGGGCGGAAAGCTACCCCGAGGTGAGCCTCGACCAGATCGGGCAGGTGGTCAGCTGCAGCCTGCAGGACGGGCTGGTCTGCAGGAACCAGGACCAGAAGGGGCCGTTCAACATGTGCTTCAACTACAACATCCGGGTGCTGTGCTGCAGCCACACCAGCCACTGCCTCACCTCCACCATGCCGGTACCTCTGCCGTCCACCCAGACCCTGCCTGCACCCAGCACACCTACCTCGTCCAAGACACCTCTCACCTCCCTCAGGACCACCCAGAGGACCTCTGTCCTCAGTCCCTCTGCCTCACCCCTGGTGTCCTCCCCTGTACAGACCAACCCTGGGATCCCGTCCACCAGTCCCACCTTTGGGACCACTTTGTCCTCCCGCCCCTGGAAGCCCAGCTCTGTCTCACGCATCCCGACTTCCCCAAACGCCGGAGTCTGCGAACCGCAGTGCGCCTGGACAGACTGGCTGGACCAGAGCTACCCCATGCCGGGGGCCTCCGGCGGGGACTTTGAGACCTACGCCAACATCCGCGCAGCCGGCGGGGCCGTCTGTGAGCAGCCCGTGGCCCTGGAGTGCCGGGCTCAGACGCAGCCGGACGTACCCCTGGAGCAGCTGGGCCAGACGGTGCTGTGCCAGCTGGAGGAGGGCCTGGTGTGCCGCAACCGCGACCAGGGCGGCCGGTTCAAGATGTGCTTCAACTACGAAATCCGCGTGCTCTGCTGTGACTACCGCCACTGCCCCGGCACCCCCGAAACCAGCACGCCCCCCACCAGAGCCAGCACGGATCATCGGTCACCGCGGACCACAGGCACCTGGACCACGACCACCACCCAGCCACTGTCCTCCTCTGCCAGGACCACCGAGAGGGTCCCCACCCCCACTGCTGAGACAGGACCCTCTACACCCAGGACCACCGAGAGTATCCCCACCTCCACGGCTGAGACAGGACCCTCTACACTCAGGACCACCGAGAGTGTCCCCACCCCCACGGCTGAGACAGGACCCTCTACACCCATGACCACCGAGAGTGTCCCCACCCCCACGGCTGAGACAGGACCCTCTACACTCAGGACCACCGAGAGTGTCCCCACCCCCACGGCTGAGACAGGACCCTCTACACCCATGACCACCGAGAGTGTCCCCACCCCCACGGCTGAGACAGGACCCTCTACACTCAGGACCACCGAAAGTGTCCCTACCCCCACGGCTGAGACAGGACCCTCTACACTCAAGACCACCGAGAGGGTCCCCACCCCCACTGCTGAGACAGGACCCTCTACACCCATGACCACCAAGTGGGTCCCTGAAACCCACACACCACCTGTCTCCCCACTCAGGCCCATCCCTGAGACCACCAGCTCCGTGCGGGGCTCCACCCTGGGACTTTCTACCACTGCCCCCAAGGTTACGAGCACCCCAACACAGGCTGAGGCCTCACCCACCCTGACCACCAGCCCCATAAGCACATCGGCCACGACCACTGCCTGTCAGCCTCGCTGCGCCTGGACGGACTGGCTGGACCAGAGCTACCCCATGCCGGGGGCCTCCGGCGGGGACTTTGAGACCTACGCCAACATCCGCGCGGCCAGCGGGGCCGTCTGTGAGCAGCCGGTGGCCCTGGAGTGCCGGGCTCAGACGCAGCCGGACGTGCCCCTGGAGCAGCTGGGCCAGACGGTGCTGTGCCGGCTGCAGGAGGGCCTGGTGTGCCGCAACCGCGACCAGGGCGGCCGGTTCAAGATGTGCTTCAACTACGAAATCCGTGTGCTCTGCTGTGACTACCGCCACTGCTCCGGCACCCCCGAAACCAGCACGGTGACAGTCCCAGGGCCTAGCCTGAAGCCAACCTCCCCAGTGGCCACCAGCCCGACCACCTCCAGCACAGCCCACACCACGACCCCATACGGGTGCCAGCCTGTGTGCCGCTGGACTGACTGGCTGGACAGTGACCAGCCCCGGCCAGGCCGCTTTGGGGGTGACATTGAGACCTATCACAACATCGTGGAGGCAGGTGGCCAGCTCTGCACGGAGCCGGATGCCATCCAGTGCGAGGCGGTCCTCTTCCCGGGGGTGCCCCTCGCGCAGCTGGGCCAGACGGTGCAGTGCGCCCGGGAGTATGGGCTCATCTGCAGGAACAGCCGGCAGCAGGAGGGCCAGACCTGCCTCAACTACCAAATCCGCGTGCTCTGCTGTGACGACAGCCACTGCCCAGGCACCCCCGAAACCAGCACGCCCCCCACCAGAGCCAGCACGGACCATCGGTCACCATGGACCACAGGCGTCTGGACCACGATCACCACCCAGCCACTGCCCTCCTCTGCCAGGACCACCGAGAGTGTCCCCACCCCCACGGCTGAGACAGGACCCTCTACACCCAGGACCACCGAGAGTGTCCCCACCCCCACGGTTGAGACAGGACCCTCTACACTCAGGACCACCGAGAGTGTCCCCACCCCCACGGCTGAGACAGGACCCGCTACACTCAGGACCACCGAGAGTGTCCCCACCCCCACGGCTGAGACAGGACCCTCTACACTCAGGACCACCGAGAGTGTCCCCACCCCCACGGCTGAGACAGGACCCTCTACACTCAGGACCACCGAGAGTGTCCCCACCCCCACGGCTGAGACAGGACCCTCTACAGCCAAGACCACCGAGAGAGTCCCTGACACCCACACACCACCTGTCTCCCCACTCAGGCCCATCCCTGAGACCACCAGCTCCGTGCGGGGCTCCACCCTGGGACTTTCTACCACTGCCCCCAAGGTTACGAGCACCCCAACACAGGCTGAGGCCTCACCCACCCTGACCACCAGCCCCATAAGCACATCTGCCACGACCACTGCCTGTCAGCCTCGCTGCGCCTGGACGGACTGGCTGGACCAGAGCTACCCCATGCCGGGGGCCTCCGGCGGGGACTTTGAGACCTACGCCAACATCCGCGCGGCCGGCGGGGCCGTCTGTGAGCAGCCGGTGGCCCTGGAGTGCCGGGCTCAGACGCAGCCGGACGTGCCCCTGGAGCAGCTGGGCCAGACGGTGCTGTGCCGGCTGCAGGAGGGCCTGGTGTGCCGCAACCGCGACCAGGGCGGCCGGTTCAAGATGTGCTTCAACTACGAAATCCGCGTGCTCTGCTGTGACGACCGCCACTGCCCCAGCACCCCCGAAACCAGCACGCCCCCCACCAGAGCCAGCACGGACCATCGGTCACCGCGGACCACAGGCGTCTGGACCACGACCACCACCCAGCCACTGTCCTCCTCTGCCAGGACCACCGAGAGTGTCCCCACCCCCACTGCTGAGACAGGACCCTCTACACTCAGGACCACCGAGAGTGTCCCCACCCCCACGGCTGAGACAGGACCCTCTACACTCAGGACCACCGAGAGTGTCCCCACCCCCACGGCTGAGACAGGACCCTCTACACTCAGGACCACAGAGAGTGTCCCCACCCCCACGGCTGAGACAGGACCCTCTACACCCAGGACCACCGAGAGTGTCCCCACCCCCACGGCTGAGACAGGACCCTCTACACCCAGGACCACCGAGAGTGTCCCCACCCCCACGGCTGAGACAGGACCCTCTACACCCAGGACCACCGAGAGGGTCCCTGACACCCACACACCACCTGTCTCCCCACTCAGGCCCATCCCTGAGACCACCAGCTCCGTGCGGGGCTCCACCCTGGGACTTTCTACCACTGCCCCCAAGGTTACGAGCACCCCAACACAGGCTGAGGCCTCACCCACCCTGACCACCAGCCCCATAAGCACATCGGCCACGACCACTGCCTGTCAGCCTCGCTGCGCCTGGACGGACTGGCTGGACCAGAGCTACCCCATGCCGGGGGCCTCCGGCGGGGACTTTGAGACCTACGCCAACATCCGCGCGGCCGGCGGGGCCGTCTGTGAGCAGCCGGTGGCCCTGGAGTGCCGGGCTCAGACGCAGCCGGACGTGCCCCTGGAGCAGCTGGGCCAGACGGTGCTGTGCCGGCTGCAGGAGGGCCTGGTGTGCCGCAACCGCGACCAGGACGGCCGGTTCAAGATGTGCTTCAACTACGAAATCCGTGTGCTCTGCTGTGACGACCGCCACTGCCCCAGCACCCCCGAAACCAGCACGCCCCCCACCAGAGCCAGCACGGACCATCGGTCACCGCGGACCACAGGCGTCTGGACCACGACCACCACCCAGCCACTGTCCTCCTCTGCCAGGACCACCGAGAGTGTCCCCACCCCCACTGCTGAGACAGGACCCTCTACACTCAGGACCACCAAGAGTGTCCCCACCCCCACGGCTGAGACAGGACCCTCTACACTCAGGACCACCGAGAGTGTCCCCACCCCCACGGCTGAGACAGGACCCTCTACACTCAGGACCACCGAGAGTGTCCCCACCCCCACGGCTGAGACAGGACCCTCTACACTCAGGACCACAGAGAGTGTCCCCACCCCCACGGCTGAGACAGGACCCTCTACACCCAGGACCACCGAGAGTGTCCCCACCCCCACGGCTGAGACAGGACACTCTACACCCAGGACCACCGAGAGTGTCCCCACCCCCACGGCTGAGACAGGACCCTCTACACCCAGGACCACCGAGAGGGTCCCTGACACCCACACACCACCTGTCTCCCCACTCAGGCCCATCCCTGAGACCACCAGCTCCGTGCGGGGCTCCACCCTGGGACTTTCTACCACTGCCCCCAAGGTTACGAGCACCCCAACACAGGCTGAGGCCTCACCCACCCTGACCACCAGCCCCATAAGCACATCGGCCACGACCACTGCCTGTCAGCCTCGCTGCGCCTGGACGGACTGGCTGGACCAGAGCTACCCCATGCCGGGGGCCTCCGGCGGGGACTTTGAGACCTATGCCAACATCCGCGCGGCCGGCGGGGCCGTCTGTGAGCAGCCGGTGGCCCTGGAGTGCCGGGCTCAGACGCAGCCGGACGTGCCCCTGGAGCAGCTGGGCCAGACGGTGCTGTGCCGGCTGGAGGTGGGCCTGGTGTGCCGCAACCGCGACCAGGGCGGCCGGTTCAAGATGTGCCTCAACTACCAAATCCGCGTGCTCTGCTGTGACGACCGTCACTGCCCCAGCACCCCCGAAACCAGCATACCCCCCACCAGAGCCAGCACGGACCATCGGTCAACGCGGACCACAGGCGTCTGGACCACGACCACCACCCAGCCACTGCCCTCCTCTGCCAGGACCACCAAGAGTGTCCCCACCCCCACTGCTGAGACAGGACCCTCTACACTCAGGACCACCGAGAGTGTCCCCACCCCCACTACTGAGACAGGACCCTCTACACTCAGGACCACCGAGAGTGTCCCCACCCCCACTACTGAGACAGGACCCTCTACACTCAGGACCACCGAGAGTGTCCCCACCCCCACTGCTGAGACAGGACCCTCTACACCCATGACCACCGAGAGGGTCCCTGACACCCACACACCACCTATCTCCCCACTCAGGCCCATCCCTGAGACCACCAGCTCCGTGCGGGGCTCCACCCTGGGACTTTCTACCACTGCCCCCAAGGTTACAAGCACCCCAACACAGGCTGAGACCTCACCCACCCTGACCACCAGCCCCATAAGCACATCGGCCACGACCACTGCCTGTCAGCCTCGCTGCGCCTGGACGGACTGGCTGGACCAGAGCTACCCCATGCCGGGGGCCTCCGGCGGGGACTTTGAGACCTACGCCAACATCCGCGCGGCCGGCGGGGCCGTCTGTGAGCAGCCGGTGGCCCTGGAGTGCCGGGCTCAGACGCAGCCGGACGTGCCCCTGGAGCAGCTGGGCCAGACGGTGCTGTGCCGGCTGGAGGTGGGCCTGGTGTGCCGCAACCGCGACCAGGGCGGCCGGTTCAAGATGTGCCTCAACTACCAAATCCGCGTGCTCTGCTGTGACGACCGCCACTGCCCCGGCCCCCCCCAAACCAGCACACCCCCCACCAGAGCCAGCACGGACCATCGGTCACCGCGGACCACAGGCGTCTGGACCACGACCACCACCCAGCCACTACCCTCCTCTGCCACGACCACCAAGAGTGTCCCCCACACAGCACCTCTGGTGACCCGCCCTGTACAGCCCAGCTCTGGGATCCCGTCCACCAGTCCCACCTCCACGACCTCGGCGGTCTGCCAGCCACAGTGCACCTGGACCGACTGGTTCGACGAGGACTACCCCACGCCGGTGCCCGACGGCGGGGACTTTGAGACCTTCTCCGTCCTGCGCGAGGCCGGCCACGTCTTCTGCGAGCAGCCTCAGGACATCCAGTGCCGCTCAGAGAGGGAGCCGGGCCTGAGCCTGGAGGAGGTGGGGCAGGTGGTGCTGTGCAGCGTGCACTCCGGGCTGGTGTGCCGCAACCGCGACCAGCCGGGGCCCGTGCCCTACTGCCACAACTTCCACGTGCGCCTGCTGTGTTGCGACACGCGCTGCGCCCCCACGCCGTCCACCCCGCCGCCTTCTGCCAGCACGCCCCACGGGCCCAGCGCCGCGCCCAGCCCACCCGGCCCCACCACGCCCTGCCGCTGCCAGGCCTTTGGACAGCTCTTCTCACCAGGTGTGTGGGGGAGCCTGTCCCCTCCTGGAGAGCAGTCCGCCAGGACCCCGCCCCGCCCTGTGGCAGGTGCTTCTGCAGACCACTCCTGGCTCACTCGGGTGCCTCGTCTTCGTGGTTTTCTCCTGCGCAGGGGACGTGGTCTACAACAGGACCGACGGGGCCGGCTGCCGTTTTTATGCCATCTGCAACCAGCACTGTGAGCTTGACCGCGTCCAGGGTGCCTGCCCCACCCCCACGCCCCCAGAGCCCTCGACCTCCGTGCCCCCGACCTCCCCAGCTCCCGGCTGTGACCTCATCAACCCTCCCCGACAGGTGCGCACCTCCTCCTCGCCTGTTCTTGTCGTGTGCCAGCCCCTTGGCGACTCCTCTATGGGGAGCTCTGGAGGGTGGGGGGCATGGCCAGGTCAGCACCTGAGGCCGGGCGGACTCATGGACAGCGGCCCTGCCCCAGGCCACGCGGCACAGACTGCGGCGGGCGGGGGCCGCGTCTCTGGAGCCCACCTGGCTCTGCTTGCTGCCTGCAGGTGAATGAGTCCTGGACCCTGGAGGACTGCACGGTGGCCCGGTGTGAGGGCGACAACCGCGTTGTCCTGCTGCCGCCCAAGCCCACGCCCCAGGTCACCTGTGTGAACGGGCACCAGCCGGTCAGAGTGCAGAGCCCGCAGGAGCCCTGCCAACAGCACTACGAGTGTGAATGTGAGCGGCGGCCGGGGACCCGGGCGGCGTGGGGCCGGCCGGACCCCACCAGGGCTGGCCGGGGGTGCCGGGCCTGCGCACACCGGAAGGCAGGGGGTGGAGACGGGGTTTGCAGGGCGCGGTGCTCGGGGTCCTGCCCGCCTCCTGCAGAGCGGCCGGGGGAGGCTGGCAGACGGGCTGCTCCCAGCGGCAGGGCCGGCTCCTCGTCCTAGAGGTGGCGTCTGAGGTGCCAGTGTCCCAGGGCCGCTGCGCCCCAAAGCGCAGGGACGGGGCTTCCTGCCTTGTCCTGGGCTGTGGTCTCTGCCTCCATCTTCACGTGGCCCCGCCCCTCTCTCTGTCCCTTCGGAGGACACTCATCACCAGACTTAGGGCCCCTGGTGATCCGGGAGGACCTCCCCTCGAGCTCCTTAATGTAATGACAGCTGTGGCGACCCTTCCCCACAGGAGGCCACGTCTGAAGGTTCTTAGTGGATGTGTCCTGAGGCCACCAACGGCCCCTTCACCCTTTTTATAAACGTGGCAGCTGAGGCCCAGGTGGCCATGCTGGGTGGCACTGGGTGAGGACTGTGTGTGTCCGCAGGCTCCTGCAGCGGCTGGGGGGGCTCCCACTACATCACCTTCGACGGCACCCCCTACTCCTTCTGGGGCAACTGCACCTACGTGCTGGTGCGGGAGGCCCGGCCCCGCCACGGGAACCTCACGGTGCTCCTCCACAACCACTACTGCGAGGCCGCCCCCGCTTCCGCCCCCTGCCCCCGCGCCCTCAGCCTCCACTACAAGTCCGTGGAGGTCGTGCTCACCACCACGACCACCGCCGGCGGGCAGGAGGAGAGTCTGGTGAGCACGGGCACGGCCCACGGGGACCCCAGCCCTGAGGGGGTGGGCTGCGGAGCATGGGCCCCCACCCCCGGTGACGGTGCCTGTGCGCCCCCAGATCCTGTTCGACGGCGTGCGGGTGAGCCAGGGCTTCAGCAAGAACGGCGTCAGCGTGTCCACGGCCGGGAACAGCGGGATGCGCGTCAGCATCCCGGCCATCGGCGTCAGCGTGGCCTTCGATGGCCACGTCTTCCAGATCCAGCTGCCCTACGGTCACTTCAGCAACAACACTGAGGGCCAGTGCGGTGAGCGGGGCGCAGCAGGGGCCCCTCCTTCATGTCCGCCCGTGGCCCCCGGGGCGGCACCCCCACCCCCAGATTTGCCCATTCCCCTGCCGCGTGCCCCGGTAGTCAGCTTCGTAACTGAGTCCGGAACGGAGGTGGTGGGGAAGGAGGGGCTGGCTGCCTGGCCCCAAGGAGACCCTCCCGGCCCCGCCCTCCCCAGGCACCTGCACCAACAGCAAGACGGACGACTGCCGCCGGCCGGATGGCACCACGGCCCCCAGCTGCCACGACATGGCCCCCACCTGGCTGGTCCCCGAGAGTGGCAAGGAGGACTGCCCAGGGATCGGCCCGCCCACACCCAGCAGCCCCCCTTCCTGGGTGCCCACCACGCCCACCTCTGCGCCGTGTCCCCCAGCACCCGTCTGCAAGCTGATCCTGAGCCCGTGAGTCCCTCCCTGGGGCCTGGCCGTCCTGGGGCAGGGACCCCGTCGGCCCAGGACCCGGTTCCCCGCTCCAACCTCGCTCTGCCCTGCCCACAGCGTCTTCGCCACGTGCCACAGCCTCATCCCGCCCGGCCTGTTCTTCAGCACCTGTGTGAGCACCGCCTGCCAGGCTGGCCGGCCCGAGGCGCCCTGCGAGAGCCTGGAGGCCTACGCGGCGCTCTGCCGTGTCCGGGGCGTGTGCAGCGACTGGCGGAACGCCACCGGCGGGCTGTGCGGTGAGTTGGGCGCGGCCGCTGGGGGCTCTGGCCTCCTTGGCCCACCTGACATCCGTCTCTGTGCCCCCAGACCTCACCTGCCCCCCTGGAAAGGTGTACAAGCCGTGTGGCCCCGCACAGCCCTTGTCCTGTGACATCAGGTGAGCACCAGCCAGGCGGTGTCTGGGGATGTGGGAGCAGCCAGGATCTCTGGGGTGCCCTTCCCCACCCCGACCTCCAACCCCAGCACTCCATCCACGCCGTTGCCCTCCCCCTGGGACCGCCGGTCCACGTGGGTGCAGGGTCCCAGGACTCCCCCCTCGCCCTGCAGGAGCCAGAGCTGGGAGAGCCAGGGGCTGGCGGAGGGCTGCTACTGCCCTGATGGCCAAACCCTCTTCAACGCCCACACGGACGTCTGTGTGCCCCAGTGCAGTAAGCACCCTCGGCCGGGGTCCCTGGCCAAGCCCTGCAGAGCGGGCGGCTGGTGATGGTGGGGCGGGGAGGAGGCACGGGGGCGCACCCCTGTCCTGGGCCCCCGCAGCCCAAGCCCAGCGCCAACGCGTTGGGCCAGCAGAGGTGAGGCCTGGAGCCCTGCTGAGCCGGCTCCGTGAACCCTGGGCTTCCCCAGGGGCTTCTGTTCCCGGGAGGACAGGGGCGTGGCTGGGGAGTGGCCAGGCCTGAGGGGCTGTCCCTGTGGCCTGTGGCCTCTGCCACTGGCTGCGAACCCCAGGACCCCCTGTGACCCCTTCTCCTCTCCTTCCAGCCTGCGTGGGACCAGACGGGTTTCCTAAATTCGTGAGTGGTTCTGCCCCCACCGGCCCCACCTGAAGCAGGAGGAGGGGGAGAGCCCTCTTCGCGGTGGCCAGCTCTGCCTGGGCAGCCGTGGGGGGGCTGGTGTGGGGCGCTTCGGGGCGCAGTGTGTCCCCGTCGCGAGGGCTGGTCCGGAGATGGGGGCTGGAGGAGGGGCAGGGTGGCCTGGCCGCGGGGAGGCTGTGCCTGGTGTGCCAGGGGGTGCAGCCTGAGGCTAGGGCATGCCCCCGGAGCCCTCGGGGACCCTGACCTGGTCTGTTCCAGCCCGGGGAGCGCTGGGTCAGCAACTGCCAGGCCTGTGTGTGTGACGAGGGCACCACGTCGGTGCAGTGCGTCCCCGTGCAGTGCGAGGCCCGGGACCCGCCCCTGGAGTGCAACCAGGCTGGCTTCACGACAGTGACCAGGCCCCGGGCCGACAACCCCTGCTGCCAGGAGACGCTGTGCGGTGAGCCCCGCTCCGGGCCCCAGGGGTGGGGGGAACCAGCAGAGGGGGTGCGGGCAGCCCCCCAGCCAGCAGGGCCCGCAGGGCAGAGGGCCGCCGCATCCTGGCTGGACCACTGCTGGACCCCCGAGGTGGGGAGGCCTCTGGGTGCTGCACTTATCCACCTAAAAGTGAGGCTGGTGACCTCCCGTCTTCCCAGGGACTTGGTGACAGCGAGGGGACCTGGAGGGCACCCAGAAGGACCACAGAGAGTGGTTAGCCCCCACAGAGAAAAATACTTCTTTGGCTTCAACTTGGGGAAACCCTGTTACACCAGAAACTAGCAGGGTGGGGAGGACAGGGGTCACCCCCAACAGCGCCTCATCTCTCCTGCAGTCTGCAATGTGACCACCTGCCCCCAGAACCCCCCGAAATGTGGGCCAGAAGAGGTGCTGGTCCGCATCCAAGAGGACAGCTGCTGCCCCACCTTCATCTGCTGTGAGTGGGTGGGGCTGGGAGTTCTCTGGGGTGGGTGTGGGGGACAGGGGGTGTCAGCTTTCCTTTTCCTTCCAGGGCCTAAGCTGTGCACCTACAATGACACCTTCTATGGGGTAAGGGCTCAGTGGCCTGGGGGGGGGGCAGTGGAGTTGGGGGGTGGCAGGCCCGCACCCCCACTGTGGAGCGCCGGCTCTAGCCCTGCCTGCCCCTCCTGCCATGAGAGCAGATACACAGAGGGGCCCTGGGCTCTTTCGAGCTGGGTGGGGACACAGGGGACACGGTGCCTCTGTCCAGACCCTGGGTCTCCCAGCAGCGTCCTCCGGGGAAGACCCCTGGGGCAGGACCGCACCCTTCGGCCCCTTCCGCCTGCCCGGGTCCCTGCCCACTGCCTCTGCCTGGGTCCTGCTTCTCTCCTGGCCTGCGCCTGGCCAGGGGCACACCCGTAATTCTGCGTGAAGCAGCGGCATCCACCCGTGGGCCTCACCGAGTCCGGGCGGAGGTCCCTGCTCACCCTCCCCTCCGCGCAGGTCGGTGCCACCTTCCCAGGGGTCGTTCCCTGCCACATGTGCACCTGCCGGTCTGCGGACGCCCAGAGCCCCACTGTGCAGTGCGAGGAGACCACCTGCAACACGACCTGTGCCCAGGTGAGCCGGCCCCTCGGGCAGACCCACACCCCGGCATGCCTGCCCGGCCGCATCTTCCAGTCGCTGGCACCCAGACCCCAGGGCAGGTTCTCAGCTCAACCTTTGTTGGGGTCTTGTTTTCCCAGAGGAAGGTTACGAAGCAGGAAGGTGGTGGGGTGGGGTGGGCAGGGCCTGCAGGCTGCGGGGGCCTGGGACCAGGTCCCAGAGGGCAGAAGGAGGCTGGGGGGGGGGGGCCTGGAAGCAGGACCAGGGGCATCCCCTTGGCCCTCAGAGCCAGACCTGAACAACTTCTGCCTTTCCAGCCATGGACAGGGACAGGGCTTCAGAGTGTGGGGGCTGCCGGGCCCTTGGGGTGTGGTGGAGGGGGCAGGAGGGCTGGGGAGCAGGGCTGGGGTGCAGACGTGACCACCCCTCTGACCCCAGGGCTCTGAGTATTCCACGGTGGCTGGGCAGTGCTGCGGGGAGTGTGTGCAGACGGACTGCCTCACGCCTGACGGCCAGCTGGTCCAGGTAAGGGGGTGGGTCTCAGCCCTCCCCCAGCAGACCCTCCCCTCCTGCCCTTCTTGGGGGCGAGGTAACCCCCACCCGGTCTGCGCTCTCCCCCGTGCATTTCAGCCCAACGAGACCTGGGTGGACGGCCTCGCGGACAACTGCACGGAGTACCGCTGCCAGACGGGGGGCGGGGTCCCTGTGCTGGTCCCGAATCCTGCGCCCTGCCCGGACGTGTCCAGCTGCAGGGTGTGTGCCCCACCCATGCCCCACCCATGCCCCGCCCAGGAAGCCCCGCCCTGGGAGCCCCGCCCCGCCCCGACCAGGAAGTCACACCCTGTTCCCTGGAAACCCTCCACGCCCTCCCAGGGCCCCGCCCTCTCAGGAGGCCCCGCCCAGGGCCCCGCCCTGTCCCCCCCCCCAGGAGCCCGCCCCGCCCCCAGCCCGCCTGTCCTCTGCTGCAGGGCGTCCTCAGGAAAATCGGCTGCTGCTACTCCTGCGAGGAAGAGGGTAAGTGGGGGCCGCCTCTGCCCCGCCCCCCAGCTCGGCCAGGGCGGCCCTGTGGGCGGGAGCGGCCCCAGGTCCGGGCCTTAGCGGCCTCCATGGCCCGTCCTCTGTGCAGACTCCTGCCAGGTCCGCGTCAACAGGACGGTGTTGCGGCACCAGGGCTGCGAGGCCCCCGCCAACCTCACCTTCTGTGAGGGCGCCTGCCCGGGAGAGTCCAAGTGAGTGGACGCTGCGCCTCCCCAGCCGCCTGTGCTCAGCCGCGGGGCCCGAGGGCAAGCGGGGAGCCCACCCAGGCCGGAAGATCCCCACCCAGTGCCCACCTGGCCCTGGCCCGGCCCACCGCCCTGTGCTGGGGGAGGGTCCGGCAAGGAGGATAGGGGGCGACAGAGGAGCTCCCCTCTCTCCAGGCCCATCTGAGGAATTCCTGGGGCCTCCCCTGACCCTCCGAGCCGTGCCTGGGTCACTGTGTCCAGGGCCCCGGGGGCAGTGTCCGCTGGGGGTGGACCAGGCCCTCCGGGCAGGGCTGCTGCCCGCTGAGTCCTCGGCCAGGAGGGCGGTCGAAGGGGCCAAGGCAGGTTCCCGGAGGAGGAGTCTGCGGGGTCAGCAAGTTTGAGGAGCTGGTTTGGGGAGGAAAGGGTGCCTGGCGGGAAAGGTGGGGGCTCCAGGGGACCCCGAACGCCCGCCCGCGAAGCCGTCACAGGCCAGGCAGTGAGCCGCCTCCCGGCCGCGTGCCCACAGGTACTCCGCCGAGGCCCAGGCCCTGCAGCGACGCTGCACCTGCTGCCAGGAGACCAAGGCCCACGAGGAGGTGGTGACCCTGCGGTGCCCCGATGGGACGGCCGTCCAGCACACCTACACCCACATAGACGACTGCCGCTGTGCCCTGTCCTGCGTGTCCCCGCCTGCGGCTCCCGGGGACAGCACCCATGTCTTGCCGTTCTAGGGGCCCCCCCTGTCTGCTGCCATTCTGCCCCCACCTGCCTTCCTGCCCTGGGTGGAACCCACACCTGGCAGCACAGTGAAGGTCATCCTGCAGAGGGCACTGGGCAGGGGCCCTGCCATTGGGGCGGCCCTCATCTGAAACAAACACCCCTCCGCCCAGACTCACCCCTTCCTGGTGTCAGAGGGACACAGCCCTGGTGCCCCTCGCCGGTCCCGTGGACCCCACCAGCCCTGCAGCCCCACGGAGCACGGGTTCCCGCCGGCCACCTCAGCAGCGGACTCACCGCGGGCCAGGCCAGGCCAGCGCCTCCAGGACGGGCGTCAGGCAGGGTGCTGCCCGCCCACGTCGGGACCTGGTGGCCGAGGGGCCGGGGAGGGGCAGTGCCCTGAAGCCCTCTGCTCACCCAGCCCCAACCCTGCAAATAAACACTGAGCATCGTGCACAGGTCCTGGTCGTGGTCTCTTTCTGCCACAGGGTCTGCCCTGGGCTCTCCCCTCCATCGGCCAGTTGGGCTGCCGGGCCCCACAGGCTGCAAAGCAGCCCCGGGCTTGTGCTGGACCTGCCGGGAGGGGCGGGGGCCCGGGTCAGTCCTGGGGGGGCTGTCAGGACACTGGCAGGAGCCAGGGGTCGGCCAAGGGCTCAGACACCTTCAGCATCAGGAAGCTGGTCCCAGGTGGAGAAGGACTGGACCAGCCAACAGGAGGCACATAGGGAGCAGCGGCCCACTGGCCGGGGCAGCTCAGAGATGGGCCAGGGGGGGGGGGGCAACGCTGCTCAGACCTCCAGGGAGCCGCTGCCCCGCCGGCCCCTCCCCGCCTGCCCACACTCCCTCCCGCAGGTATTTTCTTCAGGGCACCCGGCACACCTCCACCTGTGTGTGGGTTCCTTTCCTCTGAGGCAGCCCCCACCCCCCGTGGGTCGCTCGTCCAGAGCACGTGCAGGGGGTGGCAGGCAGTGAGGCAGAGGGTGCCCCGGCTTTGGGCTTGACCCGCACAGGAGGGACGAGAAATGACCGCCAAGTGGGCAGGACGGTGACGGGCTGCCGCCGCCTGGGGCAAAGGCGGGCTGGTGGGAGGGTCTTCTGGGGCCTTCCCAGCATCTCGGGACCCGCCCAGTGACAGGGACGGCGACTCACGTTTACTTACAGGGCTCTGCTCCCCCATGGGCCGGTCCCCGGCTCCTGGGGAGGGCGGCCTGGCTCTTGCCAGGGGCCGCTGCCAGCGCCCTGGCCCCCACCCCTCCCCAGGAAGCCTGGTGGGGACAGGCACCTGGGGGGCCCAGTGGGCTGACACGGTGGCACGTGCACTGCAGGTGAGGCTGGCTGCTTCCTAGTCCCCACGGGGGCAATTTTGTACACTCAGCTGGTGTCTCATGGTCTGAGTTCCTGGGGTTCCACGGCCGGGTGACACCGGCCCACGTCTTCGTTAACCCACGTGCTCCCCAAACCTCCACCGTCCTCGGCACAACCCGTGTGCCTCTGCGCAGTCCAAACACGGCTGGCAGGTGCCTGGGCCGGGAGAGTCCTGTTCACGCTGACGAGCTTCCCGCCTCTTCCCTCTCAGCCCCGAGAACCACCCCAGCGGGGCAGCTGGAGCGTCCTTGGGGGGGGGGACGAGCGTCCTGACGGGGGCCAGAGGGTCCTTATGAGGGAGGCCGTGCATCCTTACGGGGAGACTGTGTGTTCTTACAGGGGGGGCCCGAGCGTCCTTATGGGGGGGCCCGAGCGTCCTTACGGGGAGACCGAGCGTCCTTACGGGGGGGGCAAGCGTCCTTAACGGGGAGACCAAGTGTCCTTACAGGGAGGCCGAGCGTCCTTGGGGGGGTGCTGAGCGTCCTTACGGGGGGCCCAAGCACCCTTACCGGGGGCCCGAGCACCGCACTGAGACTTGCTCCGGCAGGAGGATGCGGCGCCAGTCCTGACACTGACTCCGGAGCCGCACCGTCAGGCACGAGACGGGGAGGCGACTGTGAATGTCAGCGTGAAGATGGCCAGGAGACAGATGGCCGCTTCAACTTCATGGTTGCAGGTGGGCACCTGGGCACCCCCACCCCAGACACAGAGCCATGACCCTCAGAAGAGACGTGGAATCGGCCGCAGCTGAGAAGCACGGAGGGAGTGTCCGTGGAGCCGCCGGCGCCCGCGGGGAGGGGGTGTGGGGAGCCCCACTGCCGAGGGGCCTTCTGTGTGCGCAGACAGCAGCTGGTGCCGGCCGCAGACGTGTCGTAGACCCGGAGGACTCTGGGAGCCCAGGAAGGTGGAGACGCAGATCCACCCCGAGTGCCTGGCAGTGAGTTTGGGGACAGCGTGAAAGGGAGAACTTGGAAGCCACCAGGGGAGACGGTCTGCCCCCAAAGGGATGAGGACCGGGCGTGTCAGGTTTGTCACCCGTGATGCAGGACGCAGGGAGACGGTCAGCCTTTCCCGAGTGCCCAGGGAGGGGGTTCAGGACTGGATTCTACACTCAACGGAAACATCACTTAGCATTTACAACGAGACCTTCTCAACGTACAAGGACTCGGGAAGGTGACCCCCGCCCCCACCCGTGGAAAGCTACTCAGGGAGCACGGACCCCAGGAAGTAGAAAGGTAAACGCTGGGTGGAGGCTGGGAGCAAAGATCGGAAACACGCACCCTGCGCGGGACAGACACGGCGGCCCCGAGGTCACAGGGCACACAGGCGTCCGCGGCTGTGATGGGTCCCCTTTATCTGTGTCTTTCTTCGTGGTTACTGCCTCCGGTCTTATTTCCCTGCCCAGGGCCGATGACCGTCTTTGGGGTTATCTTTTTTTAAAAGCTTGACAGTTTTACATTCTGCGTGAGGGTTTTTTTTATTGTAAAACGCACAGAGAAGGTGTCGCCTCAGCCATTTGCAGACGCTCAGCACTGAGCACACTCCTTGTCCTACAGCGTCCCCGCCGTCCTCCCCAGAACGTCCTCACCTGTCCCAGCGGACGCTCTGCCCCCAGGGTGGTGAGCTCCGGGCGGCCCTGGTTGGAGCCGAGCCCTGTGACTCTGGGTAAACAAGAACAGAGCGCGCAGGGGTCCCTCGGAGAAGGCCGGTCGGGCACCTGGGCCTGCCGGGGTGCAAGCCCACAGACTCCTTGGAGGCCAGCCGCCGAGGACAGGGGTGTGCCCGGCCCAAGGAACTGCTCTTCTTTACGGAAATGGTTGAGTTGTGAATAGAACAGGGTGTCCTGGAGGGATTGTTATCGCCAGTGTTTTACGCTGCAGAACACTGGCTCGGGGCTCAGCAGGGAGTGTGGAGCCCTCTGCTGACGCCCGGTTTGAGCACAGCGTCTGATCCGTTCGTCCTCTTTCATGATCCCACCCGAACCCCGTGACAGTTGCGTGGAGCGGGGACGTGAAGGAGAAGTTTTGAAGTCCTACGCGGCAGCACGGAGCAGGACGATCGCACCGACGGGAAAGTACGCTCAGGGGCGAGCGAGACTTCCCGAAATGTATTGGCAGAGTAACGGGGATCCCAGCAGTATACTCCGCCGCAGTCCAGCCGCAGCGGGGGGCCGGGGGGGGGGCCCGGAGGGGGTCAGGCATCGGCGCTGGGAGACAGATGACTACACGACTCAGAAGCAGTGTGACACTCTTCCGATTTATTGCAAGTTTCTGTGTGCTTATATACTTTCTTTTTTGGCCTAAATTTAACATTTGCGGCTATAGAAGTTTCATCCCATAGAACCAGGATGTTAGTTTCATTTTCATCGGAATTAATTTATGACCTTTTGTGTTTATTAGATACTATCAAGGGAAGGACTAGAGTGACCTATAAGGTGGTTGTAGACAGAGTTCTCAATAGGCCCTTTGTCTGAGGTTAATAGTTGACCTTTACTTAAAATCTAGTTCTGGGTTTTTAGATCAGTTAGTTTTTGATTTACTTCCCTAACTAACTCGGGACAGCATTTCTTAGGAAACCTATTCATTTGCAATGACTGAGATTTCTTTTGTTCCTTTGTGCGTAAACACCAAGGGGGGCCTTGGCCCAAGGAACATGTAGTCTGTAGTCTTTGTTAACTGTTCTTATTCCATCTTCGTCATATGCTCCTGTAAAGGGCGAGGGAGGGTCAGGAGTCCTTTGTGTACTTCTGGCCCCTCTAGGTGGGACCATAGTTTTCTTTTATCCAATAAGCTATATGAGGAAACCCTTGAGCAGTGGGTAGGGGTCGATACAATTTTCTTCTATTCTCCAGAAATACTCTTTCTATCTGGGGAGGAGGCACAGGGGTATAAGGTGCCTCCATGAGCTCTACCTGTTGCCATTCATCCACGCATTGTTTATTAGGGACTTTCGGGGGAAATTTGTACCTAACTGAATTAGTAAATTGTTAAGACAGTCTGGACATGCAGTGTGACTGTTTCAGGGGAAGCTGGAGTTTCTTCAGAATTTATTTGAAGAGGCATGACTTCAGATACCTTGTTTGCTATTCCCAGGGTAGTCATATAGTAGAATAACAATTCCCAATATTATAACTCCCGTAATAACGATTAATGCCACCCCCGTGCCACGTCCTCTCCCAGGAGATGCCTCCGTGAAGCTCCCTCCCCGTGTCCGGACTCCGTCAGACAACATGGTTGGAAGAGGACGTGGCCATATTCAATTACTGCCAACTCTGCTCAGAAGCTCCGGGGTGCAAGTGAAAGCTAAGACCTTTCAGGGATTATTTTTCTGAATAAAAAAGCATTGTGACTGGTTCCAACCACAGGGGAGCGCTGCATTAGATCTGAAGACACGGAGGCAGGTGACGGAGGCTGGATGGAGGCACTTCAGCAAGGAGAGAGAATTCCGCTCTCTGCCTGGTCCTTGTGTGACGTAGCAGCACGAGCCTGACAGCTGTTGCAGACAGATTCTGGGGGATCCCAAAAGGAGGAGAGGAGGCTATGACAGACCTGGAGGGGCGCAAAGCTCCAACTGAGAATCTTCGGGGCTGCGAATCGGCCGACGATGCTTTACTCGTCCCGGGCCCCCGATGCCCACAATTTCGACTCCCCCACCGCCTCCCGTAGCTCTGCCCGGGGCGCCATGCCGGCGACTACACCGCTAGCTTCCCGCCAGGAAAGTTTGGGCCTTTCCATCTAGATGCTTACATTTAGAACAAAATGGAGCTGAGAAGAAAAGAAATTTCCTTAATCTCCAGGTGGGCCTTCGGCCCTGGGGAAGGTGCGGTGCAGGAATCTGAAGATCCTGAAGGCGCTTTGAAAAAACCGACTGGAAAGGTAACACACTTGTCAGCACATCCTCAGTTTGTATCGATGGAAAAGAAACCAAACTGATGGCCCTGGATCTCCTGGGTGCCCGCTGCTCCCCTGTCTGCACCTGCTGACCACGAGCCAGCCCCGCGTGGAGGCTCCTGCCCGGTGGTGATGCGGCTGCCGCGGGAGGGAGGGGCGGGGAGATGTGGGGGCTTCGCTCGCTCCTTAGATCGGGGCGCATCCAGTGACGCTCAGCATCCTCAGGAGATGTTCACTGTGGTCACCAGCCCATTCCTTCTAAGTAACAAAGGACCGAAAACACGCAATTGTTACCTGTGGGATATTCCTTTTCCAAAAGACTAAAATAAATAAATAAATAAATAAACAAAAAATTGTTACTAATGTGGAACCAAGGGGCAAACAAGTGGATCAGGGTTAGGGCTTCCAAATTCGGAGTAGCGGTCACTGTCCCAAGCTTCGCCCGGCCTTTGAGACGGCTGACGGGGAAGCCTGTAGGGCCGGACGGTGGCCGCTGACGGCCGAGCCCGCTGCGCTGGGAGAGTTGGCTGCCGAGCAGCGAGGGGCAGGACACACTGAGCAATCTGTTAGCCTCTGGAGTTCTGCTTTTGTAGTAAAGAAAAATAAAAAATGTTAACAGATTTTTAAAAAGTCAGTGAAATCATTCAACCCATGTGTCCGTTACAAGCCGCCTTACCTCGCCCAAGTATGACACCTGAGAACTGGTTTATTATTATAGCAGATTTAAAAGATTGTTTTGTGTTTCCACACCCTTGCAGCCCCCAGGCTGAGAGACCTGCAGTAGCTGTTCCTCCCACCAAGAATCATGAACCTTCTCGGAGGCATCAATGGAAAGTTTTACCTCAAAAAATGCTACATAGTCCGACACTATGTCAATAGTTTGTCCATCGACCATTAGATGAAATGCGAAAATTATATCCCGATGCGCTTACCATTCATTATATGGATGATATTTTATTTGCTCATGCTGATGAGAATACATTGGATCAGTTATTCACGAATTTGGATTAGTAGTTGCTCCTGAAAAAGTTCAAAAAACGACTCCCTATAACTATTTAGACACAACGATTGAAAATCAAAGTATAATGCCACAGAAAGTTCAAGTTAAAAAATACTTTATGTATTCTTAATGATTATCAAAAGTTATTAGAAGATATTAACTGACTTAGGCCTTCATTAGGTATTCCTACATACACTTTACAACATGTGTTTAACACATTACAGGGAGATTCTGCCTTGGACAGTCCTAGGACTATGTCAAAATTAACACACAAAAATTAAAATATTAAAAAAACATATGCAAACAACATTCTTAGTTAACAAACTCCCAGTGAGCCTAACCATACTTCCATCGTCACACTCCCCAACAGAAATTTTGTGGCAAGAAAAAAATTCTAAAATAGTTATTTCTCCCTCATAAAGCTGCAAAAAAAAGCTGCAGACATATTTAGAAACGATACGTGACTTAATAGTAAAAGGACGGTTGCAAATGAGACAGTTAAAAGGTGTAGACCCTGACCATATTATCGTACCATTAACTAAACAACAAATAGAGACGAATTAAAAAAAAACAACAGTGAATATCGGCAGGACGCTTTTACAGATTGCACTGGAAAAACGAATCAGTTTCCTCATGATAAACGTGTACAATTTTAAAAAACAACAACATGGATCTTGCCTAAGATAGTGAAGGGCAGCCCTGTTCCTGAAGCTGACACCTATCACACTGACGCAAACAAAACAGGAATGGCTGGATATTTGGGTAAATCCTCATCGGTAACACACACTAAGTACGCATCAGCACAGAAATTGCAGAATCAGCAGAAATTGCGGCTGTAATTATGTTACCAACTGATGTTATGGTAGCCTCAGACATTGCCACTGATTCTCTGTATGTTGAACACACTGTTAAACAAATAGAAACAGTCTATATACCTAATGATGGTACGAAAATATCTCATCTTTTTTTTTTTTTTTTTTAACAGTTATTTTATTTTATTTTTTTTTTTATCCTCACCTGAGGATATTTTTCCATATTTTGTACAGATAGAGTGGGAGGGAGAGAGAGGAAGGGAGAGAGAGAGAGAAACATCGATGTGAAGGGACACATCGAGTGGCTGCCACCCGCACGACCAACCAGGGCCGGGGACAAACTGCAACCGAGGTACGTGCCCTTAGCGGGAACCGAACCCGGGTCTCTCCGGACCGCAGGCCGACGCTCTAACCGCTGAGCCAAACCGGCCAGGGCATATCTCATCTTTTTAAAACACCGCAGACACAGCCATGGAAAAGGCAAACAACCTGTATATATCACCCATATGAGAGCTCATCCTGGGCTCCCTGGTCCTGTGGCTAAAGGTAATGATACTGCTCATAAATTAATAATTAGAGCCGTACAATTAGCCACCCAATTTCATGCTCATACGCGTGCAAATCGTAAAGGATTACAACACAAATTTGATGTAACATTAAGACAAGCCAAAGAAGTTGTGGAAAAATGCCCTCAATGGGGCGTTCTGCGAGGTGAACCGCGTGCCCAGGGTGTCAGCCCGAGAGCGTTGCGGTCCAACGGGCCGTGGCCAATGGATGTGCCTCGTGTGTCTAGTCTGGGTCGTCGGCATGCTGCTCTGTTGATGCTTATTCTGGACTTGGATGGGCTAGTCCTGTAGCTGGTGAAGAAGCAGCTTATGTGGTTCAGCATCTGATTGAAGCCTTGAATGTCACGGGTAGTCCCCAGGTTGTTCAGACAGACAAGGCTCCTGCACACCTGTCTGCTAAAGTATGACGATTCTTTCGGGTGTGGGACAGTGAGCATCCAGCTGGCTTGCCGCCCACAGGGACAGGCCAGTACGGAACGGCCAAATGAAATTCTAAAAAACATGCGTATTAAACGAAAGGGGGGGATGAGAGGTATTCCCCGAGAATGTAGTACGGAAGCACTCTTTACCCTCAGTTTTTTAAATGTTGGGGAAGATGACCATAGAGCAGCTGAGACACTGGCTAAGAGAAAGCCCACCAGCATCACTCAGCCTGTTTATTGTAAAGATGACACGGACGAGTGGGAACCTGGGTCTGTACAACGCCGGGGCCGAGGTTCTGCTTGTGTAATTTCAGAGAACGGACAGAATTCCTGCTCCACGAATCAAGCCCAGAGAACGAGTAAGCGGGGTCGGCTCGACCTCAACCCTCCGACTGATGAGATGCAGGCCATGTCATTAGATAAACCATCAGTGACAGGGCCATTACCTCGGACCAAAGAGGCAGCCGTCTGACCCGGGGCAGATGAAAAAGTTAACGAATGACGGCGATCGACGGGTTCACTAGACGGGGCAACCCGGATCTCCGGCAGGTTTGATGTTGGCCATGATCGCCCTGATCCCCACCGGGTAGGTATTGTGACAGACAATTAGACCTGTTGGGCATACATTCCCAGTCCCCCGTTAGATCGAGGAATACGCTGGCTAGGTAGTCCTGTGCCAGGATCTGTAAATGACTCCAATTGGTTGACAGGACCTCATGACGTCAGGGGGCCCTTAGTGCCTGCAGCAGAAGGGACTAAGACAGGAAATTATACTGTAGGGGTTGAAGGGATTCCCGTTTGCACTGGGCACGGCGACCACTGTTTGAAAATGCAGGCTCAAGCATGGATGGCTAACGTAAGGAATGACACTGAAGGAGAGGGTCCTAAGGAAGCGTATTTGCTGCAGGGCCGTGGATCTGAAGGAAAGCAAGGAACATAAGGGAGAGAATCCTCCTGACCTGCCACCTTGTCAAACCCCAGCAACTACTCACTCAGCGACTGGGCACGCTGGGTGAACGGTCCAGGTGAACGGACGCGGGATTTACGGCGGACTCGAGAGGAGGACACCATGACCACAGAGGGGAACTGGAGGGTGGTGTGTCACAGAGGAGGTGTGACACCTCGAACTCCTCGTTTACCGGACGGCCCTAGTCAGCCACACATCGGGAAAAACAGCTCCAGCTCCAAAACACTCAGCTGCCCGGACAGGACCAGGCTGGAGAAATGAAAGTAATAATCGTACTCGATTAGGCTTTGATAAGAATCAAAGCCATGACATCTCTGCCTGTGTGCAGCTGCCTTATATACTAGTGACTGGGCAAACTCACGGGCGCAAAGGACATTCCGCTCTGCCCTGTCTGAATTGCTCATTTTGTACACGTTCCATTTAGTAAAAGCCGAGATGATATTCACATCCTTAGGCTCACACAGGGGGTGTGGATTCCTCTGAAGCGGAACCGAAAACAGCAAGACTCTCCCGCTATGATGATCCTGCAGCAAATGATAAAGTCCTTGACGAAAAGGACGATCGGACTAGTCACTGCTGTAACCATGGGGCTGACGGCTGTGGCTACTGTGCCGCAGCAGGTGGCTGTACATCAAAGTGCGCGCACTGCCCTGGCCGGTGTGGCTCAGCGGTCAGAGCATCGGCCTGCGGTCCAGAGAGACCCGGGTTCGGTTCCCGCTAAGGGCATGTACCTCGGTTGCAGTTTGTCCCCGGCCCTGGTTGGGTTGTGCAAGAGGCAGCCACTCGATGTGTCCCTTTCACATCAATGTTTCTCTCTCTCTCTCTCTCCCTCCTGTGTCTGAACAAAGAATGAAAAAATGTCCTCGGGTGAGGGGAAAAAAAAAAGTGTGCAAACTGTGGACTATATCCAGGATGAGCATAAACATTCAGAAGAATTATGGACATCTCAAAGACAAAGTGATACTGAATTGAATACTAGAATAAGTCATTTAGAACAAGCCATTGTTATGCTAGGGGATCAAATTGTTGGTCTGCTAAGACAAATAACTTTAAAATGTGATTAAAATACTTCTCCTATCTGTGTAACTCCTATTCTCTGGAATCAAACACATTTTCCGCGGGAAAATGTAAGAAAGCATTTGTTAAATCATAAAAATGTTACAGCAAAAATTTTAGATTTGCAGAGACACATAAGTAATACTTTTGAAAAACAATTGCAGAAAATGAGTGGTGATGAATTATTAGCCAGTGTTGCAGATGGGACAAGTGATCTGAATCCTTTTAAAGAGTTCAAGATTGTTGGCAGTACGTCTGGTTTGACATTGATTACATTGCTGATCTTTGCTTTCCTATTCTATCTAGTCTGGCGCTGAGGGAGTGGACGAAGTCAAGCCATGAATCAAAAGACGGCTGTATTTACGCTCATGCTTCATAAATTACAGCATAAACAGAAGGGGGAAGTGTGGTGAGCTCCGGGCGGGCCCTGGTTGGAACCGAGCCGTGTAACTCTGGGTAAACAAGAACAGAAGGCCGGCCGGGCACCTGGGCCTGCCGGGGTGCAAGCCCGCAGACTCCTTGGAGGCCAGCCGCCGAGGACAGGGGTGTGCCCGGCCCAAGGAACTGCTCTTCTTTATATAAATGGTTGAGTTGTGAATAGAACAGGGTGTCCTGGAGGGATTGTTATCGCCAATGTTTTTCACTTCTTTAGTGATTGACTGAATGCTTACATTGTAACTTTATTCAACAAACATGCTATAAAATACTGGCTCGGAGCTCTGCATCGACAGTGCCCAGCCCTCTGCTGATTCCGTTTAATTACTGCATCTGATTCGCTCGTCCTCTTCCGTGATCCCACCGGAACACTGCGACACCCAATAAACGTGACTCCCCATCCGCCTCCCCAGCCCCGGCACCACCACCCATCAGACTGAAACGCCTCGTGTGAGTGGGATCGCGCAGTGTGTGCCGTGTCTGGGTCATTTCACTCAGCACAATGTCCCCGAGGTCATCCAGGCCGTAGCAGGTGTCAGGACGCCCCTCCCTGTGCAGGCCGAGTGGCTCTCCACGCTGTGGATGGACATTTTGTTCACCCTCCTCCGTCTGTGGATGTTCAAGTTGCGTCCACCTTTTATCTGCCGTGAATAATGCCGCTACGGTCATGGGGGTACAGATACCTCGAGAACTTGCAATCCATTCCTTGGGGTCTCGTCCCCCGACGTGGAATTGCTGGGTCACCTGGTCATTCTGTGTAAGTTGTTTCAGACCCGCCGTACTATTTTCCACAGTCGTGCACAGGGACTCTAACTCCACCTCGCCCTCAGGATCACTTGTGGTTTTCTGTGCGCGTGTGTTTATGTTGGTGTGAGGTGGTGCTCATGGAGTTTGGATTTTCACGTCCCCTGTGATCAGTGATGTTGAGCATCTTTGAAGAAATGTCTATGCGAGTCCTTGGCCCATATTTTATTTTATTTTTTTACATTTTTTTATCCTCACCCGAGGACATGTTTCCATTTTTTGTTCAGATAGAGTAGGAGGGAGAGAGAGAGAGCGAAACATCGACATGAAAGGGACACATCGAGTGGCTGCCACCCACACGACCAACCAGGGCCAGGGACAAACTGCAACCGAGGTACGCGCCCTTAGCGGGAACCGAACCCGGGTCTCTCTGGACCGCAGGCCGACGCTCTGACCGCTGAGCCAAACTGGCCAGGGCTGGCCCATATTTTAAACTGGGATTCTGTTGTTCAGTGCTAGGAGTTCCTCGTGTATTCTGGGTAGCAGTCCCTGATGAGGCACATGTTGCAAACGTTCCCTCCCATTCTGGGCGTTGCCTTTCCACCCTGTGGATACTGTCTGAGGATGTGCGAACATGTCTAATTCTTATGAAATCCACGGTGTCTTCCGTCTTGCGCCTGTGATGTCATAGCCAAGATCTCACCGCCAGACCAACGTCGGGAAGCTTCAGTCCCACGTTTTCTTCCGTGAGCTCCATTGATTTAAGTCTTACATTTAGGTCCTTGATCCGTTTTGAGTCCATTTTTTTGTAGAGTATTAGGTACGGGTCCAGCTTCACCCTTTCCACGTGGGGGACCTACAGTGTTTCTAGTGCTGTCATCAAAAAGACCGTCCTTCCCCGTGGAAAGGTTTTGGCGCCCTAGTGAAAGACCATTCGACCATAGGTGCAAGGGTTCATTTTCTGGGCTGTGTCCTCTGATCTGTCTGTCCATGTGTCTGACCTGATGCCCAGGCCACTGTGTTTTCATGACTGCAGCTTTGTACTAAGCTGTGAAATAAGGAACGTGTGAGGCCTCCAGCTTTGTTCTTCCTTTTCAAGGTTGTTTTCGCGGCTCAGGGTCCTTGGAGATTCCATATAAATTGTAGGATTGGTTTTTCCATTTCTGCATAAAATGCCATTGGGATTTTGACAGAGACTGCATGGGAATTGTAGATTGCTTTGGGTAGCATCATCATTCTGGTAATACTGAGTCTTCTAATCAATGATCATAGAATGCATTCCCAGTTATTTATGTCTTCTTTAATTTCTTCCAGCAATGTTTGTGGTTTTCACCTCCTTAGTTAGTTCCTGAGAATTCTATTCTCTTGGATGTTACTGGAACTGGAACTGTTTCTGTGATTTCCTTTCCAGGTTCTACATTGTTTGCTTATAAACATGGCACTGACTTTTGTGTGCTGGCTTTGTACCCTGCTACTTTGTATCCTGCTACTTTGTATCCTGTTACTTTGTATCCTGTTACTTTGTATCTGCTACTTTGCTGAATCCACTGATTAGTTCTAACAGTTTTTCTGTGTGTTTTTATCATGAAAGGTGTTGAATTTTGATAACTGTTTCTTCTGCATCAATTGAGATGATCATGGGAATTTTTCCTTCATTCTGTTAATGGGATGTATTAAAATAATCGGTTTTCATAGGTTGAACCATCCTTGCATTCCAGGAACAAATCCCACTTGGTCATGGTGTATAGTCCTTTATATTTCTGAATTGGTTTGTTAGAATTAGTTGAGGAATTTTGCATAAATGTTCATAATAGATACAAGTCTGTTTTCTTGTAGTGTCTTTGTTTGGCTTTGGTATAGGGTAATGCTGGACTCATAGAATAAGTTAGAAAGTGTTCCCTCCTCTTACATTTTTTTTGGAAAAGTTTGAGAAGGATTGATATTAGTTCTTTAAATGTTTGTTGAAACTCACCAGTGAAGCCCTCAGGTCCAACGATTTGTTGGAAGGTTTTGATTATGACTCAATCTCCTTACTGGTTACAGGCGCATTGAGATTTTCTACTTCTTTGTGATTTAGTCTTGGTACATTTTGTGTTTCTAGGAATTTGTCCATTTCATCTAGGTTTTCCAGTTGGTTGATGTACAACTGTTCACAGTACTCATACAAATCCATTTTATTTTTGTAGAATTAGTAGCTATGTCCCTCATTCATTTCTGACTTTAGTGATTTGAGTTTTCCCTCTTTCTTAGTCCATTTAATTAAAGGTTTGTCAATTTTGTTGAACCTTTAGAAGAACCAACATTTAGTTTCATTGATTTTATTTTTTTTCTTTATTGATTTTAGAGAGAGAGAGGAAGGGAGAGGGAGAGATAGAAACATCGATGAGAGAGAACATCGACTGACCGCCTCCTGCATGCCCCCCACTGGGGATCGGGCCCACAACATGGGCATGTGCCCTGACCGGGAATCGAACTGGCGACCTCTTGGTGCAGGGTCGATGCTCAACCACTGAGCCACACTGGCCGGGCTTATTGACAGCCCCCTCCCCCCATTCTCTATTTTGTTTATCTTTGCTCTAATCTTTATTTCCTTCCTTTTGCTAGCTTTGGGCTTAGTGTATTCTTCCTTTTCTAGTTCCTTAGGTTCGTAAAGTTAGGTTGTTGATGTAAGATCATTCCTGTGTTTTAATGTGGGCATTTACAGCTTCAAAACGACCCCTTCGTACTACTTTCACGACATCCCGTAAGTTCTAGAATGATGTGTTTTCATTTTCATTTGTCTCCAAGTACTTCCTAATTTCCCTTGTGATCTTGTCTTTGATTTAATGGTTGTGTAAAAGTGTGTTGCTTAATTTCCATAATGTTGTGAATTAACCAGTCTTCCTTTTGTTATTTTTAACATCATCCTGTTTTGGTCGGAGATTTGTACGTGATATCCACCCTTTCAAGTTGGTGGAGACGTAACTCGTGGTCTGCGCTGGACAGCGTCCGCGTGCCCTCGAGGGTGATGTGTGTGCTGTCACTGCGGGGTGGACTGTTCTGCGCACGCCAAACACAGCTGGTCCACTCGTAGGCCCTGTTTTCTTACTTCTCCTCTGCCTGGTTGGTCTGCCCGCTACTGCGAGAGGGTGTTGGTGGTAGAAGTTTTTGCTCTCTGGTCACCTGTCAGGAGGCTCAGGCACGTGGATACCCGTGCTGTCACCTAGCTGCAGTCAGCCTGTCAGGAGAATCAGGCACGCTGATACCCGTGCTGTCACCTAGCTGCCGTCAGCCTGTCAGGAGAATCAGGCACGCTGATACCCGTGCTGTCACCTAGCTGCAGTCAGCCTGTCAGGAGAATTAGGCACGTGGATACCCGTGCTGTCACCTAGCTGCCGTCAGCCTGTCAGGAGAATCAGGCACGTGGACACCCGTGCTGTCACCTAGCTGCCGTCAGCCTGTCAGGAGAATCAGGCACGTGGATACCCGTGCTGTCACCTAGCTGCAGTCAGCCTGTCAGGAGAATCAGGCACGTGGATACCCGTGCTGTCACCTAGCTGCAGTCAGCCTGTCAGGAGAATCAGGCACGCTGATACCCGTGCTGTCACCTAGCTGCAGTCAGCCTGTCAGGAGGATCAGGCACGTGGACACCCGTGCTGTCACCTAGCTGCCGTCAGCCTGTCAGGAGGCTCAGGCACGTGGATACCCGTGCTGTCACCTAGCTGCAGTCAGCCTGTCAGGAGGCTCAGGCACGTGGACACCCGTGCTGTCACCTAGCTGCAGTCAGCCTGTCAGGCGGCTCAGGCACGTGGATACCCGTGCTGTCACCTAGCTGCAGTCAGCCTGTCAGGCGGCTCAGGCACGTGGATACCCGTGCTGTCACCTAGCTGCAGTCAGCCTGTCAGGAGGCTCAGGCACGTGGACACCCGTGCTGTCACCTAGCTGCCGTCAGCCTGTCAGGAGAATCAGGCACGCTGATACTCGTGCTGTCACCTAGCCGCAGTCAGCCTGTCAGGAGGCTCAGGCACGTGGATACCCGTGCTGTCACCTAGCTGCAGTCAGCCTGTCAGGAGGATCAGGCACGTGACACCCGTGCTGTCACCTAGCTGCAGTCAGCCTGTCAGGAGAATCAGGCACGTGGATACCCGTGCTGTCACCTAGCTGCAGTCAGCCTGTCAGGAGGCTCAGGCACGTGGACACCCGTGCTGTCACCTAGCTGCCGTCAGCCTGTCAGGAGGCTCAGGCACGTGGATACCCGTGCTGTCACCTAGCTGCAGTCAGCCTGTCAGGAGGCTCAGGCACGTGGATACCCGTGCTGTCACCTAGCTGCAGTCAGCCTGTCAGGAGGCTCAGGCACGTGGACACCCGTGCTGTCACCTAGCTGCCGTCAGCCTGTCAGGAGAATCAGGCATGCTGATACCCGTGCTGTCACCTAGCTGCAGTCAGCCTGTCAGGAGGCTCAGGCACGTGGATACCCGTGCTGTCACCTAGCTGCAGTCAGCCTGTCAGGAGGCTCAGGCACGTGACACCCGTGCTGTCACCTAGCTGCAGTCAGCCTGTCAGGAGAATCAGGCACGTGGATACCCGTGCTGTCACCTAGCTGCAGTCAGCCTGTCAGGAGAATCAGGCACGCTGATACCCGTGCTGTCACCTAGCTGCAGTCAGCCTGTCAGGAGGATCAGGCACGTGGACACCCGTGCTGTCACCTAGCTGCCGTCAGCCTGTCAGGAGGCTCAGGCACGTGGATACCCGTGCTGTCACCTAGCTGCAGTCAGCCTGTCAGGAGGCTCAGGCACGTGGATACCCGTGCTGTCACCTAGCTGCAGTCAGCCTGTCAGGAGGCTCAGGCACGTGGACACCCGTGCTGTCACCTAGCTGCCGTCAGCCTGTCAGGAGAATCAGGCACGCTGATACCCGTGCTGTCACCTAGCTGCAGTCAGCCTGTCAGGAGGCTCAGGCACGTGGATACCCGTGCTGTCACCTAGCTGCAGTCAGCCTGTCAGGAGAATCAGGCACGTGACACCCGTGCTGTCACCTAGCTGCCGTCAGCCTGTCAGGAGAATCAGGCACGTGACACCCGTGCTGTCACCTAGCTGCTGTCAGCCTGTCAGGAGGCTCAGGCACGTGGATACCCGTGAAGTCACCTAGCTGCCGTCAGCCTGTCAGGAGGCTCAGGCACGTGGACACCCGTGCTGTCACCTAGCTGCAGTCAGCCTGTCAGGAGGCTCAGGCACGTGGATACCCGTGCTGTCACCTAGCTGCAGTCAGCCTGTCAGGAGAATCAGGCACGTGACACCCGTGCTGTCACCTAGCTGCAGTCAGCCTGTCAGGAGAATCAGGCACGTGACACCCGTGCTGTCACCTAGCTGCTGTCAGCCTGTCAGGAGGCTCAGGCACGTGGATACCCGTGAAGTCACCTAGCTGCCGTCAGCCTGTCAGGAGGCTCAGGCACGTGGACACCCGTGCTGTCACCTAGCTGCCGTCAGCCTGTCAGGAGAATCAGGCACGTGGATACCCGTGCTGTCACCTAGCTGCAGTCAGCCTGTCAGGAGGATCAGGCACGTGGATACCCGTGCTGTCACCTAGCTGCAGTCAGCCTGTCAGGAGAATCAGGCACGTGACACCCGTGCTGTCACCTAGCTGCCATCAGCCTGTCAGGAGGCTCAGGCACGTGGATACCCGTGCTGTCACCTAGCTGCAGTCAGCCTGTCAGGAGAATCAGGCACGTGACACCCGTGCTGTCACCTAGCTGCCGTCAGCCTGTCAGGAGAATCAGGCACGTGGATACCCGTGCTGTCACCTAGCTGCAGTCAGCCTGTCAGGAGAATCAGGCACGTGACACCCGTGCTGTCACCTAGCTGCCGTCAGCCTGTCAGGAGGCTCAGGCACGTGGATACCCGTGCTGTCACCTAGCTGCAGTCAGCCTGTCAGGAGAATCAGGCACGTGACACCCGTGCTGTCACCTAGCTGCCGTCAGCCTGTCAGGAGAATCAGGCACGTGGATACCCGTGCTGTCACCTAGCTGCAGTCAGCCTGTCAGGAGAATCAGGCACGTGACACCCGTGCTTGTCACCTAGCTGCCGTCAGCCTGTCAGGAGGACTCAGGCACGTGGATACCCGTGCTGTCACCTAGCTGCAGTCAGCCTGTCAGGAGGCTCAGGCACGTGGATCCCGTGCTGTCACCGTAGCTGCAGTCAGCCTGTAGGAGGCTCAGGCCACGTGGATCACCCGTGCATTGTCACCTAGCTGGTCAGTCAGCCTGTCAGGAGCATCAGGCACGTGACCCGTGCTGTCACCTAGCTGCCGTCAGCCTGTCAGGAGGCTCAGGCACTGTGGACACCCGTGCTGTCACCTAGCTGCCGTCAGCCTGTCAGGAGACTCAGGCACGTGGACACCCGTGCAGTCACCTAGCTGCCGTCAGCCTGTCAGAGCCTCAGGCACGTGGACACCCGTGCTGTCACCTAGCTGCGTCAGCCTGTCAGGAGGCTCAGGCACGTGGATACCCGTGACTGTCACCTAGCTGCCGTCAGCCTGTCAGGAGGCTCAGGCACGTGGACACCCGTGCTGTCACCTAGCTGCAGTCAGCCTGTCAGGAGGCTCAGGCACGTGGATACCCGTGCGGTCACCTAGCTGCAGTCAGCCTGTCAGGAGGCTCAGGCACGGGACACCCGTGCTGTCACCTAGCTGCAGTCGCCTGTCAGGAGATCAGGCACGTGACACCGTGCTGTCACCTAGCGCAGTCAGCCTGTCAGGAGGCTCAGGCACGTGGATACCCGTGCTGTCACCTAGCTGCAGTCAGCCTGTCAGGAGAATCAGGCACGTGATACCCGTGCTGTCACCTAGCTGCCGTCAGCCTGTCAGGAGAATCAGGCAGTGACACCCCGTGCTGTCACCTAGCTGCAGTCAGCCTGCAGGAGGCTCAGGCACGTGGTACACCGTGCGTCACCTAGCTGCAGTCAGCCTGTCAGGAGGCTCAGGCACGTGGATACCCGTGCGTCACCTAGCTGCAGTCAGTCCTGTCAGGAGGCTCAGGCACGGGACCCGTGCTGTCCCTAGCTGCAGTCAGCCTCAGGCAGTGGACACCCGTTGCTGTCACCTAGCTGCAGTCAGCCTGTCAGGAGAATTACAGGCACGTGGATAACCGTGCTGTCACCCTAGCTGCAGTCAGCCTGTCAGTGAGTTGAACTCAGGCCCGCTGATTACCCGTGCTGTCACCTAGCTGCAGTCAGCCTGTCAGGAGGAATCAGGCACGTGGAACACCCGTGGCTGTCCCTAGCTTGCAGTCAGCCTGTCAGGAGGCTTCCGGCACGTGGCTACCCGTGCTGTCACCTAGCTGCAGTCAGCCTGTCAGGCGGCTCAGGCTACGTGGACCCCGTGCTGTCACCTAAGGCTGCCGTCAGGCCTGGTCAGGAGAATCAGGCACGCTGATACCCGTTGCTGTCACCTAGCTGCCGTCGCCTGTCAGGAGGCTCAGGCACGTGGATACCCGTGCTGTCACCTAGCTGCAGTCAGCCCTGTCAGGAGAATCAGGCACGTGACACCCGTGCTGTCACCTAGCTGCCGTCAGCCTGTCAGGAGAATCAGGCACGTGACACCCGTGCTGTCACCTAGCTGCTGTCAGCCTGTCAGGAGGCTCAGGCACGTGGATACCCGTGAAGTCACCTAGCTGCCGTCAGCCTGTCAGGAGGCTCAGGCACGTGGACACCCGTGCTGTCACCTAGCTGCAGTCAGCCTGTCAGGAGAATCAGAAACGCACGTGACACCTCCGGCTGGCCACCTAGGCTTGCCCGTCAGGCCTGTCAGGAAGAATCAGGCACGGTGACACACCCGTGCTGTCACCTAGCTGCCGTTCCCAGCCTGTCAGGAGAATCAGGCACGTGACACCCGTGATGTCACCTACTGCCGTCAGCCCTTCAGGAGAATCAGGCACGTGACAAACCCGTGTGTCACCTAGCTGCCGTCAGCCCTGTCCGAGAATCAGCACGTGGACACCCGTGCTGTCACCAGACTGCCGGCAGCCTGTCAGGAGGCTCGCACGTGGACACCCGTGCTGTCGCCTAGCTGGCAGTCGCCTGTCGAGAAGCAGGCCCGTGCACCCTTGCTGTCCCTGAGCCATGCCGTCAGCCTGTCAGGATGCTCATGCAGGCGCTGATACCGTGCTGTCACCTAGCTGCAGTCAGGACCTGTCAGGAGAATCAGGCACGCTGATACCCGGCTGTCACCGAGCTGCGAAGTCAGCCTGTCAGGAGAAGACAGGCACGAGTGGACACCCGTGGCGGGCACCATAGCTGCCGTCAGCCTGTCAGGAGAAGCAGCACGCTGATACCCGTGCTTGTCAACGAGCTGCAGTCAGCCTGTCAGGAGGCTCAGGCACGTGGATACCCGTGCTGTCACCTAGCTGCAGTCAGCCTGTCAAGAGAATCAGGCACGTGACACCCGTGCTGTCACCTAGCTGCTGTCAGCCTGTCAGGAGAATCAGGCACGTGGACACCCGTGCTGTCACCTAGCTGCCGTCAGCCTGTCAGGAGAATCAGGCACGTGGATACCCGTGCTGTCACCTAGCTGCCGTCAGCCTGTCAGGAGGCTCAGGCACGTGGACACCCGTGCTGTCACCTAGCTGCAGTCAGCCTGTCAGGAGGCTCAGGCACGTGGACACCCGTGCTGTCACCTAGCTGCCGTCAGCCTGTCAGGAGAATCAGGCACGCTGATACCCGTGCTGTCACCTAGCTGCAGTCAGCCTGTCAGGAGGCTCAGGCACGTGGATACCCGTGCTGTCACCTAGCTGCAGTCAGCCTGTCAGGAGAATCAGGCACGTGACACCCGTGCTGTCACCTAGCTGCCGTCAGCCTGTCAGGAGAATCAGGCACGTGACACCCGTGCTGTCACCTAGCTGCTGTCAGCCTGTCAGGAGGCTCAGGCACGTGGATACCCGTGAAGTCACCTAGCTGCCGTCAGCCTGTCAGGTGAATCAGGCACGTGACACCCGTGCTGTCACCTAGCTGCCGTCAGCCTGTCAGGAGGCTCAGGCACGTGGACACCCGTGCTGTCACCTAGCTGCAGTCAGCCTGTCAGGAGAATCAGGCACGTGACACCCGTGCTGTCACCTAGCTGCCGTCAGCCTGTCAGGAGAATCAGGCACGTGACACCCGTGCTGTCACCTAGCTGCCGTCAGCCTGTCAGGAGAATCAGGCACGTGACACCCGTGCTGTCACCTAGCTGCCGTCAGCCTGTCAGGAGAATCAGGCACGTGACACCCGTGCTGTCACCTAGCTGCCGTCAGCCTGTCAGGAGAATCAGGCACGTGACACCCGTGCTGTCACCTAGCTGCCGTCAGCCTGTCAGGAGGCTCAGGCACGTGGACACCCGTGCTGTCACCTAGCTGCAGTCAGCCTGTCAGGAGAATCAGGCACGTGACACCCGTGCTGTCACCTAGCTGCCGTCAGCCTGTCAGGAGGCTCAGGCACGCTGATACCCGTGCTGTCACCTAGCTGCAGTCAGCCTGTCAGGAGGCTCAGGCACGTGGATACCTGTGCTGTCACCTAGCTGCCGTCAGCCTGTCAGGAGAATCAGGCACGTGACACCCGTGCTGTCACCTAGCTGCCGTCAGCCTGTCAGGAGGCTCAGGCACGCTGATACCCGTGCTGTCACCTAGCTGCAGTCAGCCTGTCAGGAGGCTCAGGCACGTGGATACCCGTGCTGTCACCTAGCTGCAGTCAGCCTGTAAGGAGGCTCAGGCACGCTGATACCCGTGCTGTCACCTAGCTGCAGTCAGCCTGTCAGGAGGCTCAGGCACGTGGACACCCGTGCTGTCACCTAGCTGCAGTCAGCCTGTCAGGAGGCTCAGGCACGTGGATACCCGTGCTGTCACCTAGCTGCAGTCAGCCTGTCAGGAGGCTCAGGCACGTGGATACCTGTGCTGTCACCTAGCTGCCGTCAGCCTGTCAGGAGGCTCAGGCACGTGGACACCCGTGCTGTCACCTAGCTGCCGTCAGCCTGTCAGGAGAATCAGGCACGTGGACACCCGTGCTGTCACCTAGCTGCCGTCAGCCTGTCAGGAGGCTCAGGCACGTGGACACCCGTGCTGTCACCTAGCTGCAGTCAGCCTGTCAGGAGGCTCAGGCACGCTGATACCCGTGCTGTCACCTAGCTGCCGTCAGCCTGTCAGGAGAATCAGGCACGTGGACACCCGTGCTGTCACCTAGCTGCCGTCAGCCTGTCAGGAGAATCAGGCACGTGGACACCCGTGCTGTCACCTAGCTGCAGTCAGCCTGTCAGGAGGCTCAGGCACGCTGACACCCGTGCTGTCACCTAGCTGCCGTCAGCCTGTCAGGAGAATCAGGCACGTGGACACCCGTGCTGTCACCTAGCTGCAGTCAGTCTGTCATTAATATGTGATGTTCTTGTCTCCTGTAACCCTCACTTTTTAAACATTTTCAGTCTGCTTCACCTGCTATCCATGTGGCCGCCCTGCTCTCGTCGGGGGCTCTGCACGGACTGCTGGTTCCATTTCCTTCAGCCTGATGGTCCTTGGACCTAAAGGGAGCCCGCACAAACAGCACAGGGTTCAATATCGTTTTCTTCTCTTTTCTTTTCTTTTCGCTCCTCACCCGAGAATATTTTTCCAGTTATCATCAGAGTGGGAGGGAGGGAGAGAGAGACTGAGAGAAACATCAACGTGATAAAGCCACATCGACTGGTTGCCTCCTGTACGACCTGACCAGTGCCGGGGACGAACCGCAACCGAGGTACGTGCCCTTGACCCAAATCAAATCTGTGACTCTTTGGTCCGCAGGCCGACACGCTGACCCCTGAGCCAAACCAGCCAGCGGGAATCATGTGTTTTCATCCGTCCTACCAACCTATCTTTTGCTGGGTGAGTTTGAGCGTAAATACTTAAATTACCAAAAAGGAAGGGCTTATTCCTGTCATTGTGTTATTTTCTTCTTTTTTTTTAATCCTCACCCTAGGATATTTTTCCAATTATTTTCAGACAGAGTGGGAGGGGGAGAGAGAGAGAGAGAAACATCAACGTGAGACAGACACACTGACCAGTTGCCTCCCACACGACCCTGAACAAGGCCAGAGGCAAATGGCAACCGAGGTAGGTGCCCTTGACCGGATCAAAGCCGCGACTCTGGTGCATGGGCTGACGCTCTACTGCTGAGCCGACCCGGCCAGGGCGTTGTGATTTTCCACCAGCCTTGTATCTCCCTGTCCCTCGTGTCCTGCACTACTATTTCTTAAGACTCACCTGAGGTCATGTTTTTCTAATTGATTTTCAGGGGAGGGTGGAGAAAAATCCATGTGAGAGAGAAACATCAATCAATTGCCTCCTGCACACACCCCAACTGGGGATTAAACCCGCAACCACGGCATGTAGCCTGATGGGACTGGACTTGCAGCCTGTTGGTGTGCGGGACGAGGGGCCAACCAGCGAGCCGTGGCTGGGCTACCACACTCTGTGCTCAGCAGGTGTCTGCAGTAGACATCTACATCCCCCTCCCTCCCTTGCCCAGCAGGTGTCTGCAGTAGACATCTACATCCCCTCCCCCTGTGCCCAGCAGGTGTCTGCATAGACATCTACATCCCCTCCTCCTGTGCCCAGCAGTGTCTGCAGTAGAACATCTACCATCCCCTCCCCTGTGTCCAGCAGGTGTCTGCATAGACATCTACATCCCCTCCACCCTGGTGGTGCCCAGCAGGTGTCTGCAGTAGACATTCTAACTCCCCACACTGTGCCCAGCATGTGTCTGCAGTAGAAATCTAAATCCCTCCCCTAGTGTGCCCCAACGCATGTGCATGCAGTAGAGTGACATTCTACATCCCCTCCCCATGTGCCCAGCAGGTGTCTGCAGTGGACATCTACATCCCCTCCCCTGTTGCACCAGCAGGTGTCTGCAGTGACATCTACATCCCCTCCCCCTGTGCCCAGTAGGTGTCTGCATGTGGGACCATCTACATCCCTCCCCCCTGTGCCCAGCAGGTGTCTGCAGTGGACATCTACATCCCCTCCCCCTGTGCCCAGCAGGTGTCTGCAGTGGACATCTACATCCCCTCCCCCTGTGCCCAGCAGGTGTCTGCAGTGGACATCTACATCCCCTCCCCCTGTGCCCAGCAGGTGTCTGCAGTGGACATCTACATCCCCTCCCCTGTGCCCAGCAGGTGTCTGCAGTGGACATCTACATCCCCTCCCCCTGTGCCCAGCAGGTGTCTGCAGTGGACATCTACATCCCCTCCCCCTGTGCCCAGCAGGTGTCTGCATAGACATCTACATCCCCCTCCCTCCCTTGCCCAGCAGGTGTCTGCAGTAGACATCTACATCCCCTCCCCCTGTGCCCAGCAGGTGTCTGCATAGACATCTACATCCCCTCCTCCTGTGCCCAGCAGGTGTCTGCAGTAGACATCTACATCCCCTCCCCCTGTGCCCAGCAGGTGTCTGCATAGACATCTACATCCCCTCCTCCTGTGCCCAGCAGGTGTCTGCAGTAGACATCTACATCCCCTCCCCCTGTGCCCAGCAGGTGTCTGCATAGACATCTACATCCCCTCCCCCTGTGCCCAGCAGGTGTCTGCAGTGAGAATCTACATCCCCATCCACTGTGCCCAAGCAGGTTTCTGCATAGACATTACTCCCCTCCTCCTGTGCCCAGCAGGTGTCTGCATAGACATCTACATCCCCTCCCCCTGTGGCCCAGCAGGTGTCTGCCGTAGACACTACATCCCCTCCCCCCCCTGTTGCCCAGCAAAGGCCTGTCTGCAGAGACATCTACATCTCCATCCCCCGTTGCCCAGCAGGTGTCTGCAGTGGACATCTACATACCCTCCCCTGTGCCCAGCAGGTGTCTGCAGTGGACATCTACATCCCCTCCACCTGGCCCCAGCAGGTGTCTGCAGTGGGACATCTCATCCCTCCCCCTTGACCCAGCAGGTTCTGCAGTGGACATCTACAATCCCCTCCCCGTGTGCCCACAGGGGCTGCATGGACCTCTACATCCCCGCCCCCTGTGCCCAGTAGGTGTCGCAGTGGAAATCTACCTTCCCTCCCCCTGTGCCCAGCAGGTGTCTGCAGTAGACATCTACATCCCCTCCCCTGTGCCCAGCAGGTGTCTGCATAGACATCTACATCCCCTCCTCCTGTGCCCAGCAGGTGTCTGCATAGACATCTACATCCCCTCCCCCTGTGCCCAGCAGGTGTCTGCAGTGGACATCTACATCCCCTCCCCCTGTGCCCAGCAGGTGTCTGCAGTGGACATCTACATCCCCTCCCCCTGTGCCCAGTAGGTGTCTGCAGTGGACATCTACATCCCCTCCCCCTGTGCCCAGCAGGTGTCTGCAGTGGACATCTACATCCCCTCCCCCTGTGCCCAGCAGGTTCTGCAGTGGACATCTACATCCCCTCCCCTGTGCCCAGCAGGTGTCTGCAGTGGACATCTACATCCCCTCCCCCTGTGCCCAGCAGGTGTCTGCAGTGGACATCTACATCCCCTCCCCCTGTGCCCAGCAGGTGTCTGCAGTGGACATCTACATCCCTCCCCCTGTGCCCAGCAGGTGTCTGCAGTGGACATCTACAGACCCTCCCCCTGTGCCCAGCAGGTGTCTGCAGTGGGACATCTACATCCCCTCCCCTGTGCCCAGTAGGTGTCTGCAGTGGACATCTACATCCCCTCCCCCTGTGCCCAGCAGGTGTCTGCAGTGGACATCTACATCCCCTCCCCCTGTGCCCAGCAGGTGTCTGCAGTGGACATCTACATCCCCTCCCCCCTGTGCCCAGCAGGTGTCTGCAGTGGACATCTACATCCCCTCCCCCTGTGCCCAGCAGGTGTCTGCAGTGGACATCTACATCCCCTCCCCCTGTGCCCAGCAGGTGTCTGCAGTGGACATCTACATCCCCTTGCTCCCGTGCGCATGTTCTCTGGCTGCGGCGCGCTGGGGTCCAGCACAGGGCACCGCGGTGCGGTCGCGGGGACGGGCTCTTGTGCAAACGCATGGGCTGGGAAAGCAACGCGGATCTGGTGGTTCTGGGCCTGACTCGGGCCGGGGCTGGGTCAGCAGGCTGGACACGGGAGGGTTTAGGACCCAGAGCCAGTGTCCTTGGATCGGATCTACACCTGTTGGGCTGGCTTGGCCCAGCAGTGGCCCCCACGCGTGGACAGCCCCGAACGACCCTTGTGATGGTGGAGGAAGGGCCCAGGCTCAGCCTGGCTCCTTGCCAAGGACCGCGGGGGGCGGCACCTCAGCGGCGGTGCCCCATGCGACGGGCTAAGACAGGCAGGAGCAGGGTGGAGGCGCCCACGGTGTGGGAGGTTGGGAGGCAGAGGCCCTGAGCGGCAGCTGCCTGGGTGGCGGGCATCAGACCGGGGTTCCGGGGCGATCGGACTGGGCGGCTGCCAAGGGCTTACATTCCCAGCAGGGCAAGAAGAGTGGCTGAAGGGGGAGGGCAGCCCCCACAGCGTCCGGGCTTGAAGGTGCTCTTGGTCAGAACCCTCGTTTGGAGGTCAGGCCGGCTCCACAGGGCAGCCCGCCACGCTGTGGCCAGGGCACAGGGTGGGGGTCCCCAGCCCTTCCCAGAGGGGCCATGGCCATTTATCCCAGCGTGCACCAGAGAAAGGAGACACCCCAAGATAGAGAGGAGCCCCCACGAACGCTGGAGACCCAAAGCACGCCCTAGGCCCCATTACAACTGCCGTCTCCCCAGCTTGGAGCCCCTCCTTGGGGTGATTCCTTCTCCTGTGCTGTGGTGGGAGGAGCCGGGGAGCCACACCAGGGCAGGACAGCGGATGGCAGGGCCACACTGCACGAGGGATGACCGTTCTACCCACTGCAGCCCCTTTCAATCCACCTGCAGACGTCAGCTGAGCACGGTGGCCGCAGGGGGCTCTGCACGCCCGTGTCCCAGGCCACGTCGAGTAGGCAGGTCCTGGTGGTGCTGCTCCTACGTGTCAGCGGGTAGCTGGGGGATGCAGCACTACTCCTGGGACCTGCACCTCATCCCGTCCTCCGTCACTACTGTCCCCAATGGGTATTCTCCCACACTGAGCACCGCTACGCTGTCCCTGTTTTAGTCAAGGTTTGAGTTCCTGTCCCCTGGGGCCCTGGGTCGAGGGGTCTGGAGCCACATTTCTTCCAGGGCCTCCCCCCCGCATCCTCTCCTCGGGACACGTGTGGAGCTGGCCTCACGGCGGAGCGTGGCTCCTGCCTGAGCCACCGTTTTGCACGGTGCCTCCGGGAAGGGGCCGTGGTGCCCAGAGAACCAGACAGACCGAGCGGGCGACAGGCCTGGCGCAGGAGGGACAGGACAGGTGCTGGGCAGCCAGCAGCGCACCTGACACGCGGGCCAGGCCAGCACAGGGCTCTGCGCCCGGGGCTCCCGTCTCATCTCCATCAGAAAACGAAAGCCCACACGTGGCCTGACCATCACAGGGTCAGGCTCTGCGCCAGCCACCAGACCCGACCTGCCCACACAACCCTGTGACTTTGTCGGCGACTCTGTCCCGACTCCTTCGCCAGCCCTGCCGTCATGAGCTACGTCAGGGAAGACTCGGCAACTGCGGTCAGGAGGGCGGAGGCAGACATCGCCCAGCCCAAGGCCACATCGGAGAGACCGCTGAGACACAGCACAGCCACAGCACAGCCGTCATCACCGCTGCCTGACCTCGAGCTGGATGGCAGTCCTACAACATTACAGCAGCAGCCACATGGACACTGGTAGGAGGGCGGAGGGGACGGGCTGGTCCTACACCCACGTGAGGCTGATGAAAATCAGGAGGACACCTCGGCTGGGAAGGTCCTCCCTGAGGACTGAGGGGTCCCTGTCCCACACCAGGCGCCCCGCTCAGGGTTCCAGTGCCAGGAAGAGAATCCCCAGCAGGAACTGAGGCTCAGGGAGGCTGAGGCGGCTGGAGCCCCAGGCAGCTCCTTAAAGGGCCCGCACACGGACTTGTCAGACTCACTCCCTCTAAGCTTGGAGGGGAGGCAGCTTGAGGGGCACCAGAGACACACAGGGGAGAACTGAGCTGTCTGGCCTCAGGCGAGGGCTGAAGAGGCAGCTTTCTCCTGGACAGACGTGCTGGCGGAGGCTGCTGTTCCTTTGGTGAGCCCTTCCCTGGGGTGGCAGACGGGCCCCATATCTGGGACTCCAGCAACCTGGCTCACACTGTTTGCCCCGCCCTGGTGATTCCCTGAGCCCTGCCCGCCAACTTTCGGGCCCACCCAAGCTGTTTCCAAAGGCTTTACCATAGGATTGGCCTGTCTTGGATCCTGCTTCAGAGTTTCCTAAAATCTCTCAAACAATCAGCATCTGGTCTCAGTGAGCCCCATACCTCTCGTTAAGTGGCCCCAGGCCTAGCACTAGAAGCAGCCAGCCTTGGTTCACAACTTGGCTTTTCCTGAGCACCTCCAAGCCCAGCACAAGCAGCAGCTATTGGCAGATCACTTTGTAGTTTATGCCTGGTGGCCCCGGGTGGAACACAGGCAGTGGCTGACCTGGCCCCAGAGCCGGCACACCCAGTGGACAGCTTCAGACCACGTCGAAACACCACCACCCAACCACCTCCACAAGCCACACACTCAAGTGCTGGACTCAGTGGGTACCAGAGCCCTGCTGAAGTCAGTCTTGCTCAGTGTGGCGGGCCCTGCGCAGCTGATCCTCCCAGGGATCCTCCCAGAGGCCAGTGGTCAGTGGGCACAGCCAGTCCTCGCAGCTGATCAGCCTGAGTAAATCCCTCCCACTGACGTGCCACCAGCAATCATGACTCAATTACAACAGAAGGGTGTACAGTCCATACGAGGGGTGCACCTTGAGGCCCAGCTGGAGTGACCAGGGAGGCTGTGCCACCGGACCCTACAGGACACCTACCACAACAGGCCACCCTAGGAAGCCCAGGAGACATGGCAACTCCACCTAATACATAGAAACAGTCACAGGGAAGCAGCCAAAATGAGGAGACAAAGAAACATGTCCCAAATGAAAGAATAGAACAAAACTCCAGGAAAAAAACTAAATGAAATGGAGATAAGCAATCAGTCAAATGCAGAGTTCAAAACACTGCTTACAAGGATGCTCAAGGAACTTAGTGAGGACCTCAACAACATAACAAAGGACCAGTCAGATATAAAGGATGCACCAATTGAAATAAAGAATAATTTACAGGGAATCAATAGTAGTGTAGGTAAAGCCAAGAAGCAAACCATCGATTTGGAATATAAGAAAGCCAAAAATGCCCAATCAGAACAGCAGAAAGAAGAAAGAATGGAAAAAAAAAAATGAGGATAGTGTAAGGAGCCTCTGGGACAATTTCAAGCGTGCCAACATTCACATCATGGGGGTGCCAGAAGGAGAGAGTGAGCAAGAAATTGAAAACCTATTTGAAAAAATAATGACCAAAAACTTCCCTAACTTGGTGAAGGAAACAGACATACAAGTCCAAAAGCACAAAAAGTCCCAAACAAGAAGAACTCAAAGAGGTCCATGTCAATACACACCATCATCAAAATGCAAAAGGTTCAAGACAAAGAGAGAATCCTAAAAGCATCAAGAGAAAAGCAGTTAGTTACCTACAAAGGAGCTCCCATAAGACTGTCAGCTGATTTCTCAAAAGAAACTTTGCAGGCCAGAAGGGAGTGGCAAGAAATATTCACAGTGATGAAAAGCAAGAACCTACAACCAAGATTACTCTATCCTGCAAAGCTGTCATTTAGAGTCGATGGACATATAAAGAGTTTCCCAGACAAGAAAAAGCTAAAGGAGTTAATCACCACCAAACCGTTATTATATGAAATGTTGAAGGGACTTCCTGAAGGAGAACAACAACAACAGTAAAATGGCAATAAATACATATCTATCAACAATCGAATCTACAAACAAAATGAACAGGCAGAACAGAACAGACTCACACAGAGAATTTTTGTTGGTTGCCAGATGGGAGGCGGCTGGGGGGATGGGTGAAGGAGATGAAGGGATCAAGAAGTACAAATTGGTTGTTAAGACTGATGAACCTCAAAGGGAGGGGGCGAGAAAAGATAAACCAAAGAACTTCTACGCATATCTGCATAGCCAATGACCACAGACAACAGTGTGGGGAAGGTAGACGGGGGGCAGGATTGGGGAAGAGGGGGGTCAATGGGGGAAGTAAAGGGGGTACACCTGTAATACATTCAACAATAAAGTAAAAAAAAATACTCAGGACACAAATGGTAAACTTTCCCTGAAGGATTTTAATTCTCTATTTTTATATAGATCATTTATTAAATTAGAAGGCTGAAAAGTAAAAATATATTTTACAATCAAAGAAAGATCTGGACACTGGACCCCACGAGAATAACCAGAAACACAGGTCCGGAGACACACTTGTGCCGAGCTGGAGGGAGCTGGTGAGGAGGGGCCTTCAGGTCTGGGGTGGAGAAGGTGGGAAGAATCCAACTGCCTGAGCCTGCACCCACAGCCCGGGCCGAGGCCTGGCATCTATGAGGCCTGGCCGGAGCCCCTGGGGGCGCACCTGCCGGCTGAGCTCCGGCCTGGAGCAGGTGTGCACAGGCCGCTGGCACTGACCAAGGCCTTGGGAAACGAGGTCTTCCTTGGATCCCTTAGACACGCCCACGAGAAAGGAAAGCAGAGATGTGGCAAATGTAGATCACCCTAACCGCTACCGCGCTCGGCACATGGGGCGCCCACCAGCGAGCCCGTGTCTGCTGCCTGGCACCTCAGCACGGGAAGGCAAAAAGCGGCACTGGGGCCACCTGGCGCCCGTCTTGTCCTGTGCCAGGCGTGCTCAGGTCGCCCCTCAAACACTAGGGCGCTGCAGGCCTAAGCAATCGTCTCGAGTCAGCCTCACAGGCACAAGACAGCCACAGACACGACACAGAACCAAGAGCGGTGCTCAGAGCTCCAGCAGGTCTGGACCCGCAGCCGGAGGCGAGCTGCGCCGAGGCCCCACCAGGCCGATGCCAGCAGCCGCCGCTCTCTCCAGGCTCACACAGGCCGGGGACAGCGCCCAGAGGTGGCAGAGAGCAGGCCGCGCCCAGGCGTGCAGGGAGGAGCAGGGAGCAGGCCTAAGTTCCTCCTGCTGGACCGTCAGCTGCCCGGTGGTCAGGACCTGCCCCGCGCCATACGCCATGCGGGGAAGATCCCGTCCGAGGCTGAGCAAGGACTCCCGAGGGTGGAGCCTGCGGCTCGATGCAAACTGAACTGCACTTGATTTCGTCGTCACTTCTGAGAAGCTTCTCAAACGTCACTGGACGTCACCCAGCCCGTCCCCCTGCTGTGGCTGTGGCCAGAGCATCTCCGGCCTCCCAGGAAGACTGCAGACTGCCGTCCCCACCACCCACACTGCGCTGTCGGACCCTGCACAGTGCTCAGCGAAGTTCCTGTCAGCAGTGAGCCGAGTCCCACACCCCTCATTTAACAAAGCAAATCGGTTACTTGTCACCAATGTTAGGTTCTGTGCAAGAGCCAGCCGAGGAGAGAAGCGGCCTGGTGATGACACCCCACCGAGCTGTGTGAAGCAGCAGGGGCGACAAAGGGACCCTCTGAGCTAGGGGCAGCCCTTCTCCGCTGCCAAGTGCTGGGGGAGGGGGAGAGGCTGGCTATCCGCAGTCAGGCTGAAATCTGTGGCTGAGGCCTGGCCAAGCCACACTGGCCTGGGACACTGGTGAGCAGCCACGAAGCACACCAAGGGAGGGCCACGAGTTTTCAGTTTGCAAGTTCTGTAACAACCCGAGCAGGTGGTAAAGGACCATGAGCCCTAAGTGAACAGGTCTATCCCGATGAAGTCACAGCACTGCGCCCATTAAGCAAAGCAGACAGATGCCCCAGCCTTTCCCAGGTCCGGCCGAGGAGGCTCCTTCCACAAGAGCACTCTTGGGGATGGAGGGGGACAGTGGGGGATGGAGGGGGACAGCGGGGGATGGAGGGGGACGGAGGGGGACAGGGGGATAGAGGGGGGCAGGGGGATGGAGGGGGACAGGGGGATGGAGGGAGACAGGGGGACGGACGGAGGGGGACGGGGACAGCAGGGGGACAGAGGACAGGGGGACGGGGACAGCAGGGGGACGGAGACAGCGGGGGGGATGGAGGAGGACAGGGTGACAGGGACGGAGGGGGACAGGGGGACAGGGACGGAAGGGAACGAGGACAGCAGGGGGACAGAGGGGGACAGGGGGACGGGGACAGCGGGGGGGGATGGAGGGGGACAGGGGGACAGGGGAAGGACAAGCAGCGGCACCTGATCAGGCGCGTCCCCAGGGGGAGAAGGGGAGCATCTGCTCATCTCCCTCCAGAGTGAGGAGGGCCCCGCCCCGGCGGACTGCAGAGCAGCTGCCCCAGACCGTGCGGCAGTTGTGGGAGGCGGCGGGAGGGAGGGAGGGTTGCGCAGGCTCTTGCACAGGACTCTTGTTGGGACAGTGCCCCGGGAACCCAGGGTGGGCGGTCCAAGGGCTGAGGCGAGGATGACTTGGCAGCGAGGGGCGTGGTCTAGGACTCCTCGCCCATCTGGAGCAGAGAGTTGACCGCGGCGTCCTTGTTCCCTCTCTGGGCTTCCAGCACGGAGCGGATCACCTCGCGGTCCATGTTGGGGAACATGTCCTGGATGGCCCTCAGGTCCTCCTCGTTACAGCGGGGCGGGGCGCTCACAGCTGCCGGGGGCAAGGCCATGGGCATCATGCCAGGGCTGCACACGGCGGGCACTCCTGCAAGCACAAGAGGGCTCGGGGAGGGCTGTGTCCGCAGAGCAGAGACGGGCTCTGGCTGAGGATGCCCCCTGGCATCCTGCTGGCCTCCTTGGGCCGACCAGCGGGCACCCCTGCGACACGCCCTGAACCCCGGAGGGACGGAGGGGCGATCCCCCGCACTGGCCTCCGCACCTCACACAGCTCCTTTCACGCGGGAGGGCAAGGCGCTCCCGGTCCGACCGTCCTCCTGGCTGAGACCACAGGGGTCGGAGCTCACTGCCGAGGCCACAGAACGAGCCCCCCCACTGGAGGGGGAGAGCACAGAACACCCCGCTCCTTCACCCACTGTGGAGACCCGCCCTCCCCTGGCCTCGCAAGCTGGAACAGCCTCCCACCCGGCACGCGTGGCAGCCTAGACCATACACTGCGCCCCGGAGGGGCTGCGGGCACCTGCAGACGAGCACACACACGCGGCAGCAGAAGAGACACTCACGGTGGCTCCGAGTACAGGGCGGGCGGGCAGGCCCTGCCCTCACCCCTCACAGCCCGCCCTCCTGGGTGAGAGGGCCGAAGCTCTGAGTCCCCTCCCAGCAGGGTGCAGCTCCCGCGGGGTGTGTCTGGGTCTGCGAGCAGGTGGGGAGTGAGCTGGGTGAGCGCTAACAGCGCACACTGCGCCTCAGGCCCTCTCTGCAAAGCAGCCTGCGTAAAACCCTCACCCTGTGACTCCAGAAACCCGCCCAGCAGGCCCAGGAGGCCGTCAGACCGAGGTGATTTCCTGCCCCTTTCTGGGTTCAGAAGATGCCGACAGCAGTCTGACAGTCGGCAACGAGGACCTCGGGTGCTGAAGCTGGGGGCGCCGGCTGCGGGCAAGGCTGTGCGGGCACACTTCGACACGCGGCCAGCGCCTGGGCCCGAGGGGACAGGCACCTTCTGCGGCACAGCACAGAGGGTGCAAACCCCTGCCGACCCCTCTGGCCAGGCCTTGCCAAGCACCTGCCTTCACACCGGAGTCACCACCTCAGCGCGGGTCGTCCAGACAGGGGGGTCGTCCAGACAGGGAGGTCGTCACCCTCCACAGGTGAGTCGGGTGGGATCAGCTCACCCAGGTGGGACCATGAGCAGAAGGAAAACCGACCTCAGCCTGGGGGGGACAGCAGGTCACCCAGATCCCACCTTCCTCCCTGGACAGAGGACTCAGGATTGGGTGGCTGCCTGTGCCATCACTGAGGCACGTGCCCCGGACTGAAGCACCTCTCCTGGGGCCCTAAGCCCACGCACATGGTTGAGGGCCACCCCCACCCCAGACAGGCGTCCGGCAGGGTGCCCTGGCTCCGCCTCCTCACCAAGGCCACAGACCTGCTCTTCCCACAGGGACCCCCAGGAGGGGGAGGGGAGGGAAGGGCAGAACTCCAAACTAGGAGGCCCTGCAGCATGACGGCGCCACACTGAGACACCGTCCTCTGCCGACTAAGAACAGCCTCCGAAAGCCCAGGTCAAAGTGACCTTGCAGAGCACGGTCATGGCCTCCTGAGCACAGCTGGCTGCCTCTCCCAGACGGCCAGGGCGTGTGCCCGCACAGGGCAGGGCACGGCCAGGCCGGGGCCCTGAGCTCCTGACAGGGCCACAGGACGAGTCCACACCCACAGCGGGCACAGCGGAGACTCCAGCCAGGGTGACTCCTGCAGTCCCAGCCACAGACAGGGCGACACGGGCCCTCCCGTCGGAGAGGGGCCCTCGCGGGCACACGCAGAGCACGGGCACCAGCAGGGCTGCGTCCAGGCACTCAGCACACCTCTCCTCCCGCCCCGCACGTGCGGGGAGCCAGGCAGGAGCCGCGCCCTGCACTTGCAGAGGGAGCCTGAGGACGTGGCTGGGGTGGTGGAGGGCTCAAGTCCCCCCAAAGGGGCACATGGCACAGGAGAAACCTACAGGATCGCCAGGCCCCATCCCAGACCCAGTCTGACAAGGAGCCTGGACCAGCAAAGGGAGGGAGTTCCCAGTGAGTCTGGGAACCGAGGCTCGACCCTCGCTGGGCCGCATGCGGCAGTGCTGGACGAGGCCGTCTGCCTCCAAGTCCCTGCTGCGGTGACTCCAGCTGGGAGATGTGATGGGCGCTGGCTGGACGTCTCCCTCAGGCGGGGTCCAGGCTGCCGCCCCTGCCTGGGGTGTCAGGGGAGGTCTCGGGGGCCCGCAGTGATGCCACGCGGGCCTAGGAAATAGATGGGACGTGGGGGTGGGGCCAGGGCATCAAGTGGGCACCTCAGTCTCAGAGGTGCAGGCAGAACCTCTCTCGTCCCCTCTGCAGACTCTGTCGGGACAGGGCTGTTTCAACATGGACGAGGACGTCAAAGGAGAGTTGCCCTCAGAGAAATCTGCCCTTTCCTAGAAGGGACACCTCAGGGCGAACGTCACAGGCATCTACAGAGAACTGAGACGGGACCGCAGAGACACACAGCACATCTCATCTCTTTCTTGAAAAGCTGACTTCACGTTAACCACACACATGCAGGTGCGGGCGACCGTGAGGACGAGCCATCCCCGCAGACGTGGGAGCTCCTAGGCGTGGTGGGGAGCAGCCTGTGCAGAGTGATCAGGGAGGTGAACGCACTGGGCGGAGTGGGCTCGCACCAGCAGTGATCAGGGAGGTGAACGCACTGGGCGGAGTGGGCTCGCACCCAGCAGTGATCGGGAAGGTGAACACACTGGGCGGAGTGGGCTCGCACCAGCAGTGATCAGGGAGGTGAACGCACTGGGTGGAGTGGGCTCGCACCCAGCAGTGATCAGGGAGGTGAACACACTGGGTGGAGTGGGCTCGCACCAGCAGTGATCAGGGAGGTGAACACACTGGGCGGAGTGGGCTCACACCCAGCAGTGATCGGGAAGGTGAACGCACTGGGCGGAGTGGGCTCGCACCCAGCAGTGATCAGGGAGGTGAACACACTGGGCGGAGTGGGCTCGCACCAGCAGTGATCAGGGAGGTGAACACACTGGGCGGAGTGGGCTCGCACCAGCAGTGATCAGGGGGGTGAACGCACTGGGCGGAGTGGGCTCGCACCCAGCAGTGATCAGGGAGGTGAACGCACTGGGCGGAGTGGGCTCGCACCCAGCAGTGATCGGGAAGGTGAACACACTGGGCGGAGTGGGCTCGCACCAGCAGTGATCAGGGAGGTGAACGCACTGGGCGGAGTGGGCTCGCACCCAGCAGTGATCGGGAAGGTGAACACACTGGGTGGAGTGGGCTCGCACCCAGCAGTGATCGGGAAGGTGAACACACTGGGTGGAGTGGGCTCGCACCAGCAGTGATCAGGGAGGTGAACACACTGGGTGGAGTGGGCTCGCACCAGCAGTGATCAGGGAGGTGAACACACTGGGTGGAGTGGGCTCGCACCAGCAGTGATCAGGGAGGTGAACACACTGGGCGGAGTGGGCTCGCACCAGCAGTGATCAGGGAAGTGAACACACTGGGCGGAGTGGGCTCGCACCAGCAGTGATCAGGGAGGTGAACACACTGGGTGGAGTGGGCTCGCACCCAGCAGTGATCGGGAAGGTGAACACACTGGGTGGAGTGGGCTCGCACCAGCAGTGATCAGGGAGGTGAACACACTGGGCGGAGTGGGCTCGCACCAGCAGTGATCAGGGAGGTGAACACACTGGGCGGAGTGGGCTCGCACCCAGCAGTGATCAGGGAGGTGAACACACTGGGCGGAGTGGGCTCGCACCCAGCAGTGATCGGGAAGGTGAACGCACTGGGCGGAGTGGGCTCGCACCAGCAGTGATCAGGGAGGTGAACACACGGGGCGGAGTGGGCTCGCACCAGCAGTGATCAGGGAGGTGAACGCACTGGGCGGAGTGGGCTCGCACCAGCAGTGATCAGGGAGGTGAACACACTGGGCGGAGTGGGCTCGCACCAGCAGTGATCAGGGAGGTGAACACACTGGGCGGAGTGGGCTCGCACCAGCAACTGCTGTCCTTGCAAATCCGCAGACACAGACACACACGGAGGGACCTCAGGAGATGGAGCAGACACAAGGAGCACCGTCACCAACCCAGCCACGCCTGGATCCCCAGAGCTGGACAAGGCAGGAAGGGCCCTCCCCCCATAGCCCTGTGACCCCTGACTTTGGACTCTGGCCTCCAGAATGGTCAGCAGAAACACCTGCTGATCTGAGCCCCGGTCTGTGGGCTGTTACAGCTGCTGCTGAACACAAGACCTCCACTGCCCCCTGTAGGCCACCTGGTGCTCCTCAGACCTCCAGCTCAGGACCCTCAAGGGCAAATCTCACGCAGATGCTGTCTCGTGCTCTGGGGCGGGCACACTGACACCTACATGCAGGTCCTCGGCTAATCCAACCACAACCAGAACCCCGGGGGGACAGCGCCTCAGACCGGCTCCCCCAGGCCGGTGTCCCCCTACCCCACCCCCACGCCGCCAGCCCACTGGCCTTGCTGAGTGCTCTGGAGGCCCCACAACCCCAGCGAGGCGCCTCTCCCCCTAAGGCCTCCTCCTCGCCCGCTGGAGCACGGCAGCTACTGCCTAGTCTCTGGCCACCGTGGTCCCTTCCTGTGGGCTGGGTCTGTCCTGGCCGCAGGCCACACTGTCCAGCTCCTTGGCAGAAAGTGCTGGTCCCTGTCTCAGGGCAGCGTCACCCCAGGCAGAATGCCCTGACCCATGTGGGAACCTCTGACTCGGGGTACAGCTTCCTGGCTCCATTTCCCATCCTTCCCTCGCAGGGCTGGCTTAGGGTTAGGATGAGGGTGGTCCTATCAGACCGACGCCCATGCTGCCCCAACCCTGAGGCAGCACCCCAAGCACGAGCCGCCTGGGCCCTCGCCCGGCACATCTGCCTCCTCTGCAGTGCCCTCCCCCGCAGATCTGACCACTTCCGCTGGCTGGACTCCGGCCTTTGCCTCCTGTGTGCAGCGGGCGACCACGCTCTGCTTGGAGCCCAGCTCCCCGCCGCACGGCAGACACGGGGTTCACCATTTCCCTCCTCTCGGGGTCGCGGTCTCGCACTGCCTGCCAACAGCTGCTGCCTCGGCTGGCCTGCCGTTTACGGCTGTTCATGGCAGAAGGCTGGCTGGGCACAGGCCGTCACAGCAGAAGTGCGAGGGGACCAGCAGCCGAATTCAGGCCTGAGCGCAGACACGAAGGCTCCACGCGGCCTGACGCTGCTGTGCGGCCGGAGCTGCTTGCTCGTAACGGAGAGCAGCTCACAGAGGTCACTCCACGTGACCAAACAGTCTCGTTACAGCAAACGGTTCACTCCACCAACAGGACCATGGTGCTTCGTTATGGTAACTCACGTACCAAGATGTTAAGAATCACATTTCCACATTCCGTAAACTTCAACTCATCCTACTTGTGCCAGTGGTCAGGGGAAGCACATTCTGTCTCCTACACACACGCAGAAACCCACACGCAGAAACACACACGCAGCCTGACCCTCGCTTCTGGCAGGTGCTCAGGCACCTGGAGACCCATCCCCACACCCCTCAGAGTTCCACCACCACCCCAGGAACCACCCCGGGGGGAGTGGCACTCACCTGTGATGGGCACGTAGCCAACGCCCTGCTGGTACACGGTGGGCATCAGGACCACAGGCTGAGGTGGCATCACCATGGTCGCCGGCAGTGACTGAAACACACGTGACGATCAGGGTCACAGAGCACAGCACACGTGGCCCCTCCACGTCGGCCTCAGCGAGCCCTGCAGTCACAGCACAGGGCCCGGAGCGAGTCTCACGTGCGGAGTGCCCCCGGCACCAGCCCTCACCAGCACCCTAACGTGCTCTTCTGCTGCGGCTCAGGTGAATGACCGGGCCGAAAACGTCGCCAGACCCACTGGACCAGGCCACCCAAGATGTCACGGAAGGAGAGCGTGGCCCAGAGCGAGCACGTGTGAACTGCCGGCCAGGATGCAGCCGTCCTGAGCCTGACGCTTAATTTGCTCACCTGGTGTGACAGCGGCTGTGTCTGCACTAAAGGTCTAAGGAAAACTCACGAGAGAGCCACGCCGCGGCCGGGACTGGCTCTACAACAGGCGGGCAGTGAGCAGGGGCGGGGCCCACAGGACTGCAGCCCCACGGGGCCCACACCTGCTCTCTCCTGGCCCGCCCGCTGGGACGTTTCCATAGAAAAAGTGACGGAGACCACAAGCTTCCTCAGTGACACAGGAGGCGGTGGGAACCCAGGCTCCCGGACCAGAACCCTGCCTGACCATCAACTGCCTCTGCTGTCCCCAAGGATCCCCAGAGCGGCTGGGTGCTGAGGAGCAGCCAGGCCCCGAGACGCTGGCCCAGCAGCCAGTTCTGCTGCCCAGTCCAGAGGGCCAGCGCCATCCCCCCTCAATCCCCGTGCAGCCCCGAGACACCTCACTACTGCACAGGAAGCCCTTCAAGGCCATAAGGGAAGCCACACCCCGAAAGGTGGGGCGTGGCCCCGTGGCGTGGCCCCACGCAGCACTCTCCTGCACTCCCAGCAGAACAGGAAGGGCAGGGGCTCTCGTGACCACGCCCGAGGCTCCGCTGAGCTAGTGTAGAAGGTGCCACTGGCCACCTGGGGCTCGTGCGGAGCTGGGCCGCCTGCCTGGGGACGCTCACCGAGAAGGACATGACCAGGTTGATGACGCCCTCCTTGTCGTCACCCTGCCGCCCGCTCAGGCAGTGCCACTTGTCCTCCACCTCGCCCTGCTTCAGGGCCTCGGAAAGCGTGACGTGTGTCCAGGCGATGCGGTCGTCCATGGAGAAGGCTCGCTGCGGGCCCCACAGGGAGAGGCAGTGAGACTCCTTGCCCCTCAAGTGCTCCCCACCCCTGCCCCTCAGACCACCTCCTGAAGCCTGTCCCCATCAAAGAGCCCCACCCTGGGACTGGCCACCTCTGCACGCGGGGCACCTTCAGCCCCAGGCAGTGCATCAACAGACTCCAGCTGCCTGGAGACTCAGGCCACCCCCCACCAGGCGGGGAGTCCCCCACAGGCCCCAGAGCCCGAGGCACAAGCGCAGGAAAGGAGGAGCTCTCGGCAGTGACCCTCCCGAGGAAGCAGAGGAGAAGAAGGTCAAGGCAGGGGCACAGGGAAGGGGCCAGCTCCCCACCCTGCCTCCCACGCTTTCCCTCCGAGCTCCCTGCCGGGCGCCCCAGGGCAGGAGCTTCCAGACAGGCGGCCAGAAGGCCAGGCTGAGGAAGGGCCCCCTGCGCCCCTCCCCCTGCGCCCCCACACCCCTCCCCTCCCCCCTCTGCCCCTCCCCCTCTGTATCCCACCCCCTCACCCCTCTGCCCCCCTGCACCCCTCCACCACTCCCCAGGGACACTCGGGCAGACTGCCTGCAACTCACACCACCAAGAACCCTGGAGACACCGGCCACTGCCCACCCACACCCCTCACAGCAGGGCGCCCGCTAACTCGTGCGGCCTCCGGGACGAGCTCCGCATGCAGCTGAGAGCCCACAGCACACTTTCCCTGCCCGGGGACACCAGGTCCCTGGAGCGGCCTCAGGAGCCACAACTCGGGGTCTCCCTGCCCGGTTCGGCCACGCTGGCAGCCGGTGTGGCTCAGGGACAGGAGCCGCCCTCACCTCGTCAAAGATCTCCAGGTAGAAGGAGTCCACGCCCGGGGGCACCGTGCAGTGAATGACTTTATTCCAGCGCGGGTTCTTGGCGCCGTTGTGGGCCGTGGGCGTCTCGTACACCGCGTAGCCCAGGCGCAGCCGGCAGTATGGGTCCATGCGGGTCATGCCATAATTCTTTGCCAACTTGGCCTGAAATAAAGCCAGTGTCAGAGAAATGAGAAACCACACCACTGAGAGCGCAGGCCACAGGCTCTCCGCCCCTTCACCGCGCTATTCCCAGCGTCTTCCGGGCCAGAATGCAGAGGGCACCAGCCTGGGTCACAGGAGGGCGCGGAGAGGAGGGTCCACCTACTTTAAAGCAGGTGCCTCAGGTGTGAGGGCCCTGTGGCTGCGACCCCGTCAGCACACACTGAAGAGCTGAGTGTCTGTGCTGCCGGCACTGGACGCCTTCACCCAGGTCCGCAGACTCGTGTCCGCTGCGTCTGACCACGCCCACAAGCCGGCAGCTCACAGAGACCCTTCTTCACGCTTCACAGACAGCTCCACCTCCCGACTGTCCTGGGCCTCGCTGGCACAGCCGGCCGTCAGCGGGGCCCCTGGCAGGCAGACTCCCTGCCCTCTGCCCGGCCTCATCGGGACAGCTACGTGTCCCCACCCGCCTGCTGCCCTGAGCAGGGGCAGTAAACGCTCATCACTAAGTGTAAGCATCTGGGGCAAAACCCTGGGTGTCCATCAATATTCCTCACAGACGTTCTTTTCGTCAGGTGTAACTGAGGACAACGGGCACCAGGAAAAGCTCCATCTGCCGACACAGCCCTAGGCCCCCACCGCCTTCCCTGCCCGCGCAGCCCGACCTGCACCACGGTGATGTTGAGGCGGTCCACCGTGCCCAGCGCCCCTCCGTACTGCAGCTGCTGGGCGGCCTGCGCGTCCAGCTGCACCTGCTGCTGCTGCTGCGTGGGCGCGATGCGCAGGAAGTCGTGTGGGAGCTCGCCGATGTACACCTGTGGGAGGAGACGCGCTAGCAAGGCCGGGCCACGCAGGGCGGCCCCGGTTCCCGTTACTTTCAGGACCCAGGTGCCCAGGCTGCACTGGACCTCAGTTTCCTCATCTGTACAATAAACGGTCACTGGGGTCAGGCATCCAGCTTGGGGACCCCAAACACCACCTCGCCCGTGACCACCAGGCCACCAGCCGCTGGTGAAGGAGCCTGTCCCTCAGCGGGCACGGGAGGGCACCAGCTGTGAAGGGGCCTGTCCCTCCACGGGCACGGGAGGGCACCAGCTGTGAAGGGGCCTGTCCCTCGGCGGGCACGGGAGGCCACCAGCCGCTGGTGAAGGGGCCTGTCCCTCCGCGGGCACGGGAGGGCACCAGCTGTGAAGGAGCCTGTCCCTCCGCGGGCACGGGAGGGCACCAGCTGTGAAGGAGCCTGTCCCTCCGCGGGCACGGGAGGGCACCAGCTGTGAAGGAGCCTGTCCCTCCACGGGCACAGGAGGGCACCAGCTGTGAAGGAGCCTGTCCCTCAGCGGGCACGGGAGGGCACCAGCTGCGAAGGAGCCTGTCCCTCAGCGGGCACGGGAGGGTACCAGCTGCGAAGGAGCCTGTCCCTCCGCGGGCACGGGAAGACACCAGCTGTGAAGGGGCCGACCCTCCGCGGGCACGGGAGGGCACCAGCTGCGAAGGAGCCTGTCCCTCAGCGGGCACGGGAGGGTACCAGCTGCGAAGGAGCCTGTCCCTCCGCGGGCACGGGAAGACACCAGCTGTGAAGGGGCCTGACCCTCCGCGGGCACGGGAGGGCACCAGCTGCGAAGGAGCCTGTCCCTCAGCGGGCACGGGAGGGCACCAGCTGCGAAGGAGCCTGTCCCTCAGCGGGCACGGGAGGACACCAGCTGCGAAGGGGCCTGTCCCTCCGTGGGCACGGGAGGGCACCAGCTGCGAAGGAGCCTGTCCCTCAGCGGGCACGGGAGGGCACCAGCTGCGAAGGGGCCTGTCCCTCAGCGGGCACGGGAGGGCACCAGCTGCGAAGGAGCCTGTCCCTCCGCGGGCACGGGAGGGCACCAGCTGCGAAGGAGCCTGTCCCTCCGTGGGCACGGGAGGGCACCAGCTGTGAAGGAGCCTGTCCCTCAGCGGGCACGGGAGGGCACCAGCTGTGAAGGAGCCTGTCCCTCCGCGGGCACGGGAGGGCACCAGCTGTGAAGGAGCCTGTCCCTCAGCGGGCACAGGAGGGCACCAGCTGTGAAGGAGCCTGTCCCTCCGCGGGCACGGGAGGGCACCAGCTGCGAAGGAGCCTGTCCCTCCGCGGGCACGGGAGGGCACCAGCTGCGAAGGAGCCTGTCCCTCAGCGGGCACGGGAGGGCACCAGCTGCGAAGGAGCCTGTCCCTCAGCGGGCACGGGAGGGCACCAGCTGCGAAGGTCATGCTGCCCCAGAAAGAGATGCAGGCCCAGGTGGGCTCAGTGGACGGCGTCACGGGTTGCTCTGGGTGTCACAAGCTCTGTCTACGTGCCCGTGACCCGGTTTCACTGGGCCACTCCAAGCGAGGTCTGCTGATTACAAGGCACTGGCCCACATGGCCGCTGAGTGGGGACCCGAGCCCCGAGCCGAGGTGACGGGGAGAACCTGCGGCACTGACACGTCCAAACGGTCACCTAACATCAGATTAGAGACGCCCGCACGGCACAAAGGGGAGGGTGGGTCACAAGAAAGCGCCGAGACCTCGCCCTGGGCCTCTCGCCGCAGCCTCTGTCCACCGGAATCCTGATGCAGAGGAGGAAGGAGCCGGAAGGGCCTGGTTCCCGGGCTGCAAGACACGTCCCAGGGGATGTGCCAGGGGGACCATGTACCCTGAGGGAGACGTGAAAGGCTCCCAGAGAACAGTGCTCCAGAAACAGTGGAGGAGACACGTGAGAGCCAGTGCAGACGTGAGGCAGCACCCTGGAGGATCCAGGGCAGAGAGGAGCAGGGAGGACGGCTGTGTCCCTGAGCCAGAACACAGGGCTGCACAGCAAGGCGACTGGCCGGGGGGAGGGCTGGGGACTCAGACAGCGACGATTCTGCTCCTGCCTGGGCAGGCTGTGTAGGGCCTGGAGGAATCATGGATTGAGAAGTGCCCAGATAAAGGAGCCAATAAATGCCCGTGGAGGGGAGGAGCTGGGAGACCATGAGACAGGAGGCCTGGCTGCCGGGGGACCAACGGGAGCCACAAGGCCCACGCACTACCTGGTCCCTGCGAGAAGGGGGCCATCGACCTGTGGCACCCTGGTTCCCCTCAGCCCGAGGGGACATCACAAAGGGACTCCTAGTTGAAATGCCCAAAAGAAAGCCCGAGAGTCAGTGTGAGCTCTGGCAACCTCAGGCCAGATGCCTGCTGGGCTCTGCACTGCCCAGGGATGCGTTCTCGAAGGGCTTGCTGGCTCCAGAGCCGGCAGAGGAGCTGGTGTGGAGAAAAGGCCCCAGCCCCGGGGCTGTCCCCAGACACTGTGCACCCGACCAGGGCCTGGTGCTCCGGTCACGGTCCCCTAGAGAGCAGAAGTACACTCTGCAGGTCACCCTGCACACAGACCCTGTCGAACAGGGACAAGGGGCCAGAGGTGTCGCCGGCAAGAACACCTCACACCTTCCCTGCCCTAGAGTCCCCGCCCGGGCGGCCCACCTCCGGCGCTCAGAAGCCCGACAGCATCAGCGGGTGCCTGGGGACCAGGGTTGCCAGGAGGAGTCGGCCCTCCCAGGGGGCCCAGCACCCGTGCTTCCCCAGGTATTTATGTGGCACAGGGCCCAGCAGGTCCCCAGGGCTGGTCCTGACAAGAGGGCCCCCTTTCGGGTGACAGTGTGTGCCACACCCTCCAGGAGGACTAGAATGCCCGGGGTGTCACAGCTCAAGGCCGCCCACCCCCAGCCCTAAGGGAGCAGAAAAGTGCAGTGAAGAGGCTGGGTTGCCGCCCCCCCCCCACCTCCCAGAGCGCTCACACCCAGACCGTCCCAGCCGAGTCTGGACCGGATGCCCTCTGTCAGCCACCCAGAGACCACGGACAGGCTCCGCTGGCAGGCGCCCTCGCTGGCCTGGTCTGTTCACCGTGGGCGCAGGAGCACACCCAGCCCCGCGAAGGGACTGATGCACAGGCCTCCTTTCCCTTCCCGGAGGAAGCGCCGCCGCCACAGGCCACCTCTGCAGCCAAGGACCCAGCAGGGACAGGGCGGCGGCGGGACAGTGAGACGTGTGAGCACAGTGAGTGGTGAGAGGGACAAGGGGATGGGGGGGGTGGGGAGACGGGGGGGACAGGGGGCGGGGAGATGGGGGACGGAGGCGGGGAGATGGGGGGCAGGGGGACAGGGGGCAGGGAGATGGGGGGGAACAGGGGGGCAGGGGGTGGGGAGATGGGGGACGGGGGACACGGGGGACAGGGGGACATGGGGACTGGGAAGAGGGGACGGGGTGGGGGTCAGGGGACAGGGAACAGGGGATGGGGACAGGGAATGGGGGACAGGGGCTAGGGACAGGGGGATGGGGGACAGCGGGACTGGAAACGGGGTGGGGTACAGGGGGCAGGGGACAGGGGACGAGGCGTTCACAGATGTGGGTTCAGGCAAGGCCTTCCGCGTCCTGCACGGTCCCCACTCCCTGTCTGCCCCTCACTAGACAGGGACTTGCAGGTGCTTGTCCCTTCTCACTGAAGGCTTCTAGGTTTTCATTGAAGAGAACACAGCCGCGTTTCAAGAGAAAAAATACGATTATATCAGAAAGTCTAAGTATCTAGTGTTATTTTTCAACGAAGACTAAACTACAGAATTGTAAGCATGAAATGAGGGTTTCGACATAAACTGACGGTGCAAAGGGAGCGAGGGTCGGGAGAAAAGTGGAGCGATCTGGCCGACACCTCCTCGGCCAGGTGGTCACGGCCACCAGCAGCAGTGACAGGCCCGGTGAGGAGGACACCACACCCCAAGTGAGGGACGGTCTACCCACCCTGACCAGTGGTCACTGTCAGGTCCGAGACCACAAGGCCAGTCTGAGGACACGGTTCTGGAGTGCAGATGACTAAGCAGCCACGATGGCCAGAGGCCCGGAGGAATGCAGGGCAGTAGGACGGCCACATGGAAACGGGACCCCTGGGCCGACCTGGAGTCGGCAGCAGAGCCAGGGCTCCGACGTGAACGCCGCACCAGCGACGGGACGCGGACAACAGGGAGCCGGCTGGGGCAGGCAGCTCTTGCACAACTGTCCCTCCAACCCAGAATCACTCCGAAACCTAAAGTGTGGGAAACAAATTTAATTTCACCTGGGAAAAGGCAAGGGAAGGAAACAGCCCTCTGTCTCAGGAGGCAACAAGCCGGAGGGGACAGGCCCGAGCCTGTGAGCCTGGGGGACAGGTCTGCCTGCAGCCGGGGCTCTCAGTCCAGACGGGCAGGTCCAGGTCCTCAGAGAGCCACCTGCTCAGTGTCTGCAGGTCACACGCACACCCCTCTGGGTGCCAACGCGAGCCCGTCACCTCAGTGACCGCGCTGGGAAATATCACCGATAGACACGAATTCTCTTTTTTTTTTTTAAGAGAGAAGGAGACAGACAGAAACACTGATGAAAGAGAACATCGACTGGCTGCCTCCTGCATGCCCCTGACTGGGGATTGGGCCCACAACCTGGGCACGTGCCCTGACCAGGATGACACTCAACCACTGAGCCTCACCACCTGGGCATGAATTCTTAAGGTGTGTTAACACTTCAGTGCTGATCTGAACACTCATTCTGCCACATGTGATGGGGAGACGTCTGAACAGTCACAGCAAAGTATACGCTTCACTGGCCCAGACTGGGGGAGAGAGGATGCTTGGCCTTGACAACAGTGAGCAACGGCTCACGTTGTGACATAGTCTGGCTGGCACTTACACCGTGAATATACTGAGTTCAGTACGAACAAACAATTTTAAACCCTCGTGTTAAGACCCAATGGGCCCACTTCCGGGCTCACTGCTACGGAACCGCTCACACAGGTCGCTTGCTGCCTCATCGCTGTCCTGTCACAGCCCCAGGAAAGGGGCACGTTCACCACGGGCACCTGGTCTCCTGGGCCTAGGTGCAGCACACGCAGAGACCCATGCAGCCTTGAACAGGGAGCTGTCCCTGAGCCTCCCTGTCGTGGGTGCCTGGAGGAGAGGGGCAGCATGACCTCTGAGCAAAGACCACAAGGAGGTTTTATGTCTCAAAATATTAAGAAATTGCCCTGCCAGTTTGGCTCGGCGGTTAGAGCACTGGACTAGCTGTGAGCCGAAGGGTTAAGGGCTTGATTGCCGACCAAGGGCACGTGCTGGCTTGCACGTACCTGGCTTGCACGTTTGATCCCCAGCCCTGGCCAGGGTCCTGAAGGAGGCAACCAATCCATGTGTCTCTCACACTGATGTTTCTCTCTCTCCCCCTCCCTCCCTTCTACTCTCTAGAAATCAATAGAAAAATATCCTTGGGTGAGGATTAACAACAACAACAAAAAATTCAGAAATTAACATTCAAGTTTGAAGTTCAGTGGGGGAGGGGCGGCGGGGAGACTGTTCCAATCCACTGACACTGTGCCGCCTGCTGGTCACTGCTGAGCGCACAGCTCACCTGCCTCACTGCGCGCGCGGGTTCAGCCCGAGCTGCCCCCACACTGGAGAAGCACAGAGCTCGCATTCTATGAGCTCTGGGTTTGACCTTCTCTTAAAACCGAGAGCTACTTTGATAAATATTGTCTATTTTCAAAACTGCGATTTCACATTTCCTAAAGCGGCTGGTTTTCTCCCCACGCGTCCCTCCTGAGAGGAAGCCAGAGCTCCTCCGCCGAGGGCACCTTTTCCAGAAAGAAAAGATTTGCAATCTGGTTGTTTAAAATGGGCACTTTCTTCAAGTCCAGACGTGATTGACCGAAACAGCATGACCTCTTCATCGTGGGATGTCGCCCTCGCCCCCACGCCGGTCAACCCAGTCGAATGGGAAGAACCACGGCCACCAAGGCCACCCCTCTGCACACAAGGCTGGGCCCAGCACAGCCCTCCCGCAGCGGCCCCGCCCAGACGCGGTTGGCATCCGCACTGGCTGGCGGTGGCCCTCGGCCTTCATGGCTGTCCCTCCAAGGAGCCACTGTCACTGCCTCAACGCCACCCGCCGTGGGACTCCAGCACGCAGGTGTGCTGTGTCCGCAACGCGCGGTCTCCACGAGAACAGCAGGGACGCTCACCCTCTAACGCGGGTCAGGAATAACTGACTAAAAACTTAACTTGCGAATTAGATGAAAAACAAAAAAACTTCTAACGCTTAGCTTTATTTGTTAAGCAACTTTTTTTTTTTTATCCTCACCTGAGGGCACGTTTCCATTTTTTGTTCAGATAGAGCGGGAGGGAGAGAGAGGAAGAGAGAGAGAGAGAAACATCGATGTGAAAGGGACACATCGAGTGGCTGCCACCCGCACGACCAACCAGGGCCGGGGACAAACTGCAACTGAGGTACGTGCCCTTAGCGGGAACTGAACCCGGGTCTCTCTGGACCGCAGGCCGACGCTCTAACCGCTGAGCCAAACTGGCCAGGGCTATTCAGCAACTTTTAATGTAATGTATTTACTTGTAAATTATAGTACAGCAAATTCCACACAAATTAGTAGTTTACATAAATATCATAGCTGTAATAAAAAAAAATAACTCATTACTTTCCAAAAAAACTAACATATCTGAAAAAATTCCCCAAATATTTTCAGTGGCCGTAACTTGTAACTTCTGTTTGTTACGAGAAATGCTCTTCAACTAGCTGCCAGGCTCCTTCCAGCACGTAGTGACGCCCGTGGAATTAAACGATAAAACATAAGTGGTTTTCACTCAGTCTCCCAGTGCACGCTGCGCCCATGCGAGGATCAGACACAAGTGCGGTGGGAAGCGGCCCCACCCAGGGGCGTCCACCTCTGACCCCCCTGCACCTGAGCTCCCGGGTCTGCACCTTCCTGAACTCGATGGCACTGTGATGCCACGAAAACCTGAGGGAGCAACGACCCTCTGAGGGCCTGAGCTCAGGGGGCCACAAACCACCGAGGAACCTATGTTTGTTCTGTCTCCTCTGAGAACCCATTTCCGTGCTCTGGGGCCAACACACCCTGGTGCTGAGAACACACGTGCTGAGGGCTCTGGAGTCCCCACAACCTGGCCCAAGGAGGCACTCCTGCACCCTAGACATGTCCAAAGCTAATCACACAGCTCTAGGTGGACATGATCCCACTGGAACCACGACGGGGAGGGCTGGGCCAGGCTGAGACCTAAAGGGACAGAGGGTTACAGCAAACAGAAGCTCCCACACAGGCAAGCTGCAGCCCGCAGCACACACAGCACCCGCAGCACACACAGCACACACAGCACACACAGCACACAGCACACACAAGGCCAGAGCGTCTGGCTGTGCCGGCTCTGCTGCAGCCCGCAGCACACACAGCACACACAGCACACACAAGGCCAGAGCGCCTGGCTGTGCCGGCTCTGCTGCAGGCCGCAGCACACACAGCACACACAGCACACACAGCACACACAGCACACACAAGGCCAGAGCGTCTGGCTGTGCCGGCTCTGCTGCAGGCCACAGCACACACAGCACACACAGCACACACAGCACACACAGCACACAGCACACACAAGGCCAGAGCGTCTGGCTGTGCCGGCTCTGCTGCAGGCCACAGCACACACAGCACACACAGCACACACAGCACACACAAGGCCAGAGCGTCTGGCTGTGCCGGCTCTGCTGCAGGCCACAGCACACACAGCACACACAGCACACACAGCACACACAGCACACAGCACACACAAGGCCAGAGCGTCTGGCTGTGCCGGCTCTGCTGCAGGCCACAGCACACACTGCAATCTGTGCGCACGGAATGGAGAGCCGCGGGGTGAGGCTGAGCAGAGGAAGGAGAGGAGACGCATGAGACAATGACCACAGTTCCCCAACCAAAATAGCATGTAAACACTGACAAGGCCCTGGCCGGTTTGGCTCAGGGGTTAGAGCTTCAGCCCGTGGACCAGAGAGTCCCGGGTTTGGTTCCCACTAAGGGCACGTACCTCGGTTGCAGTTTGTCCCCAGCCCCGGTTGGGGTCGTGTGGGTGGCAACCAATCGATGTGTCTCTCTCACATGGATGTTTCTCTTTCTCTTCCTTCCTCTCTCCCTCCTGCTCTATCTGAAGATGAATGCAAAAATGTCCTCGGGTGAGGATAAAATGAATAAACAAACACTGACAAGAACATGCATGATTTTAAAAGGGGTCCCTACTGCCCTGGCTGGTTTGGCTCAGCAGTCAGAGCGCCGGCCTGCGGACCAAAGAATTGCGGGTTCGATTCAGGTCAAGGGCACATACCTTGGTTGCAATTCGGCCCCCGGCCCTGGTTGGGGTTGTGTGGGAGGCAACCAGTCGATGTGTCTCTCACATCGATGTTTCTCCCTCTGCTCCCCTCTCCCCTCCATCTGAAGGTAAATGGCACCCTCGAGTGAGGATGTAGAAAACATTTTTGAAGAGGCCTCTACCAGGAACTCCGCGGTCCACAGCCTCTCGTCCCTGTGCGTGAGCCTGAGAAGGAATGTCCTACCCTCATTCGAGTGACACAAAACCAGCCAGCCAGAGGCTACCGGGTGTATTCAGGGCCGGACAGATGCCGGTGCAGCAGGCTGGGCACAGTGCTGGGGGCACAGGCCAAGCGGTGGGCACGGGCGACCAAGGCCTTCCATGTGCGTGTGTGAGAGTCAGACCACCCTGCCGGGAGCCGTCGCTGCTCTCCTGGCGCCCATCTGCCAGTGCGCGGGTGTGGAGAAGCGCAGCCGGGACGTGGTGGGGCAGGCCACGGGGAAAGCACCCTCTGAGCAATGACCCGAGCTGCGTGGAGCATCAGTCATGCACATACAGGGGAGGAGCAGTGAGGGGGAGGGAACTCCGGTGCACAGGCCTAACCAGGAGCCTGTCTGGCAGGTTGAGGGACAGCAGGGACGTGGCTGAGACAGACAGTGAAGGGCGATCAAGAGGCCAGAGGACCAAGGGCCACAGAGGCTGAGACAGGGATGTGCCTGGCACCTGACTGCAGGGTGTGGCAGCAGGTGGACCAGCCTTGCAGTGTGAGCGTGTGGGTGGGGCAGAGGCTGGGACAGAGCCGGTGGTTAGACCTGCTCAGCGGGCAGAGCCTGCAGGACTTCCCCAGGGGTCGAGAGGCAGCAAAGGCTTCCCCAGGTTTTGGCCTGAGCAACGTACAGGATGGAGCTGCCATTAAATGGGGGGAGGGGGACCACACCCACGCACAGTGGGGAGGTCCAGGGGAAGGAAGGAGCTGTTCTGATCCAGGTGTCCAAACCACTCCAGAAAGACAACAGGGCGCGGCAGAGCACATGGACCTGTTCAGGAAGGGGGCCAGATGGGGAACGGGGGTGCTGTAGCCCTGAGACCCCGAGAGTGAGGACAGAGAGGCGAGGAGCTGCAGGAGCTGTGGCAAGAAGCCCAAGTGAAGACCGTGACTCACAGCAGGGAAGCCACTGTCACCAAGCCCACAGGCGGCCGGTCTCACCGGAGGAGTCTCCAAACACGACAAGCTGCTGCTGTGTCGCCTGCCTCGTGCACTGGCCCACCACCTGCAGTCACCACCCTCAGTCCCTCAAAGTGCAGGCAGCTTTCAGGCCTCCCGGGGCCTGGTGGCCGCAGCTGATGCGGCCCCAGTCCTGCACAACCAACTGCCCTAGCTCCCACCATCCAGCAGGTGTGGAAACAGAAGGAACCGGGAAGAGGCATGGGGGGTGGTAAACAGTGTGCACAAAACTTGAGACAGGACGGCCACAAGGAACAGCCGTGTTGCTTGAGAAATGGAAAGTGACTCAGGGACCCAGCAGCTCAAAGGCTGGGGTTCTCCCCACAGGCCCGGCCAGGGCAAGCACTGTGTGCAGGGTCAGTCTGTCGGTGAGAGCAGTTTGCACACAAGGACAAAGAGGCAGAGCGGGCAAGCGACCAGCTGGAGAGCTGACTGCCAGCACCCAGTTCACACTCAGCTCCCGGGTGGGTTTAGGACAGAGCAGAGCAGTGCCCACCGGAAGAGGCTGTTCGCTGCGGCAGAGCCGGGAGGTGGACCCTGACTTCTCACAGCGTGGGCCCAGAAGAGAGAGCAGAGGAAGGTCATGCACTGCGGAGAGGGGACTGTGCACCCAGAATGCCAAACACAGCAGAGGCCTTTCGAGAGCCCGGCCTGACAACCGTCAAACAGCACCAAGAGTCTGCCCCTGAGGACACTCTGAAGGATAGCTGGAAGCAAGGGTGGTCCGAAGGAGGGCTGGGCAGCAGGAGGCACAAGCGGTGCGCACCCCGGACACACACTGGCTCACACAAGGCACACCTCTTAGGACGGCTGATCACACCTGACAGACCGGGGACGAGGTCGCCGGAAGTAGCGTACAACCAGGAGAGAAACATAATGGTTGACCCTAGATCCTGATATGTCTTCATGTTAAATTTTTAGAATAATCATAAAGAGAACAAAAATGTAATAATGTATATATTCTCCAAGCCAGCAAAGAACAAAAGAGTGAATTTTAAAAACCTGTATGTACTCAATTCAAAACGGGGCAGAGAAAGAAAGAAAAAATAGGACAAACAAAAGCACAAAACTTGTTTAAAGATGCGTGTGTATCTCTGACGATACAGGTTGACCCTGGGCCCTTATCAGCTTGGACTTCACGGGAGGCTTGCCAAGAGCTGACGCTGCCCTGACGGAGCCTGGGCAGCGCCCCTCAAGCTGACGGGCAGCTCTGGGGTCCACAGCAGCGTGGCCCGCACTCCTTCCGAGCTCTGGCGGAAGGCAGGGCCTCCACAGTCTTACTCCTGGCGGGTGCCTGGCGGGTGCTCTTGACAGTCTGTGAACTAGACAGAAACACTGGACAGAAAAAGGGTTGTCGCCACAAAAATACTAGCACTGTTAGAATCGGGGCAAACAGCATGGAGCTGGGACACCCTCTGACTGCTCAGGGGCTAAGCAGCACGTCTCCTGGAACGTAAGGGACAAGCCACCTCGGCTCTGCTGCTGGGATGGAGCAGAATCGAGGTGCTTCACTGATTCCCACACCCGTCTCCTCCGGCCCCTGGGGACCCCAGGCAACCGCAAAGGAGGCCCTCTAGACCTACCAACTCCCCGCCCTCCTTCACACGCCAGGGACCTGCCCGTCACTCCTCTACTGCGGGGGCAGGAGGCAGTAGTCAGACTTCACAGTCAGTCCCAAGTGAGTGAGTCCAGGCTCTGGGCTCCCTGGGCCTCGGCTGAACCTCCTTGCTGCCCAGCCGGGACCTAGCGCAGCGATCACTTGCCAAATGCCGCCTCCACCAGCACTAGCTGGCATCACAGCTTCTTTCTGGGGGCAGGCCAAGTGCCCCGGCTGCCCCTGCCTCCTCGGCACCCAGTGCACAAGTCACTGCACCCTGGCTAACGGAGAAGTCTTCCGCCCGGCTCTGCTAACTGGCAAAAGGTCCTTCGAGTACTGGTTGACCCAGAGGGCGTGGGTTGGGCAGGAGGGGTGGAAACTACAGTGTGCGCGCCAGGCAAAAATGTTTCTTAAAAACTGACACTGTAGTCACCAGATAAAACTCAAGGGCCACATCCATCGGCTGCCACAGCCCCATCTGGAAGGGCGCTCTGGCCATGCCTGTCCTCACTCAGCACCAGCACCTCTCCTGGCCTCCCCGCAGCCTGCACACCCACCTCAAGCAACCTCTGCTCGTCTCTCAAGCGTCAGGTTCCTCCCAACCTGACTCCCTCCAACCCCGGCCCAGGGCAGGCAGCCCGCTTCCCACCTAACTGGGAGAAGACCCGCAGGCCGCTTGTGTGGTCCAGTGCACACCGGAGGCCCGCAGCAGACACTGCCCAGTGCTGCCCTAGCGTCGTGCCCAGGCACATTGGCTGAGGGAGTCCCACCTGCCACCCAGGCGAGGGCACTGCCTGCACCCCAGCAGCTCTGCCCAGCCCGACCGTCACTGCACGGGCACGGGTCGCACAGAGCACCCCGGCAGGCGTGCTGGTGACACACGGACAGAGCGCGGGGCGGCCCCCAGAGCCCGGGAAGTCAGAGATGCACCGGGGACCCCGACGCGCAGGCTCCACGCGTCTGCACATTGACACCCGGCCCGCTCCAGGGTCAGCCGAGCTGAAGCCCCCCAGGAAGGCGCCCGCGGGGAGGGCAGCAAGCCCAGGTTCGGGCTCCGACCCGCCCGTCTGGTGCCAGGGCGGCCACCCCGCTGCGTCACCGGGGGAAGAGGGAGGCAGGTGCGGCGCAGCGGGGGTCCCAACCCGGCCCGCCACGGGCTGTTCCCACGAGAAACACGGGACTGCGCGTCGGGGCCACGCACAGCCCCCCAGGGAGGCTGTGCCCCGGGGACCCCGCGGGGAGGGCTCCTCCCCAGCCAGAGGGGGGAGCGAGACGGTGCCCACGCGGTTCGCGTGCCCGGGCCACGTCCAAGTGGCTGCGCGTTCGGGGCTTCCCGGCCCGTGACAGTGGCCCTGCGAGCCCGGCTCTGCCCGGGAAGGGAGGGCGGCGGCGCGCGTGGGGTCCCTCCCATCCGGTACCGGGCCGTGGGGCTCTCCCATCCGGTACCGGGCCTCGGGGCTCTCCCATCCGGTACCGGGCCGCGGGGCTCTCCCTTCCGGGCACAGGCCGGGCTCCGGGCTCCCGGTACCGGGCCGCGGGGCTCTCCCATTCGGTACCGGGCCGCGGGGCTCTCCCTTCCGGGCACAGGCCGGGCTCCAGGCTCCCGGTACCGGGCCGCGGGGCTCTCCCATCCGGTACCGGGCCTCGGGGCTCTCCCATCCGGTACCGGGCCGCGGGGCTCTCCCATTCGGTACCGGGCCGCGGGGCTCTCCCTTCCGGACACAGGCCGGGCTCCAGGCTCCCGGTACCGGGCCGTGGGGCTCTCCCATCCGGTACCGGGCCTCGGGGCTCTCCCATCCGGTACCGGGCCGCGGGGCTCTAGGCTCCCGGTACCGGGCCGCGGGGCTCTCCCATTCGGTACCGGGCCGCGGGGCTCTCCCTTCCGGGCACAGGCCGGGCTCCGGGCTCCCGGTACCGGGCCGCGGGGCTCTCCCATTCGGTACCGGGCCGCGGGGCTCTCCCATCCGGTACCGGGCCGCGGGGCTCTCCCATCCGGGCACAGGCCGGGCTCCGGGCTCCCGGTACCGGGCCGCGGGGCTCTCCCATTCGGTACCGGGCCGCGGGGTCTCCCATCCGGGCACAGGCCGGGCTCCGGGCTCCCCGGTACCGGGCCGCGGGGTCTCCCATCCGGGCACAGGCCGGGCTCCAGGCTCCCCGCTACCGGGCCGCGGGGCTCTCCCTTCCGGGCACAGGCCGGGCTCCGGGCCCCCGGTACCGGGCCGCGGGGCTCTCCCATCCGGTACCGGGCCGCGGGGCTCTCCCTTCCGGGCACAGGCCGGGCTCCGGGCCCCCGGTACCGGGCCGCGGGCCGCCCTCCACCCCGGGCCATCGCGCGCGGCCTCCCGCATTCGCAGACCCGCCCGCCGGAGCCTCACCGGCCCGCGCTGCGTGCTGACGGTGGTCGCCATGCCGCTCCGCCGCCCGCGCCGCGCCCGCCGAGAACTGACACGCCGGCGACCCTCTCTCCGGAGCCTGCGACGCCGCCAACGGTCGTCCCCGCGAGGCCGCTGCCGCCACAGTCAGCTGACGGCCGCCCCGCCCCCGCGCCCTGCACTGCGCAGGCGCGGCGTAGCCACGCCCCTTCTTTTCCGGCGCCGCGCACGCACGTACGCGCGCCCCCGGCTGGCGCCTGCGCAGTCGCTCTCTCACCCATTCCCCCCTCCCCCCGCCCGCGGCGTCATCCCAGCGGCCGCACGGCCCTGGGGTCTAGCGGACCCCGCGCCCTGGCTGGGGAGCCCCGAGCTGCTCAGGAGGCGGGGACCCGCGGTGCCCCTCCCCCCCCGGCGCCCCCGTTGCACCGCGGGGCGGGGCCGGAACCGCAGAACCAGCTCAGCACGGCCCGGGGCTGCGTGACGACGCTGAGTTGCTTTGCGTAGACAAGAACCAAAAACCTCAAGTCACGCGCCGGAAGCGGCGCCCGGGAGCGACCTTTGACCTCTAGCGGGACCCACAGGCCCAAGTCGGCCGGTCCCTCCCGGAGGGGAACTTGAAGTCGGCGGCTCCGGTGGAGCAGGTGCGCCGCCGGGGGGCCTGTGCTGAAGCCGGTGCCCATCTGGGGCCACGGTACCCCGTGAGCGCGCCCGCCGCGCTTCCGCAGCCCTGACCGCGACGCCTGAGCGCCCCTCCCAGCCCCCAACCCGCCTGCTCGGCCCTGAGCACCCCGCCCTCTCCCAAAACGCCGGGTCCTGGGGTCGGCCCCAGGAGCTTCGGGCCGTGAACCCGGTTAGGTACCAACAGCCCTCGGACTGAGGGTGGCCTTGCCCGGAAGCCCCGGGAAGGAGGATCCGCTGGCCGGGAGCCGTGGCCTGGGCCTGGGGCCGCCAACCACCACTCCGGACGCGGGAGCCCCAGCCCCGCCGAGCACCGCTGGTCACCGGCAGCGAACCGCTAAGCTGGGCCAGGGGCAGCACCAGTGACTCTGGGGAAACTCTCCACTTTGGAGTCACGCAGTGCAGAGGGTCCTGATCTCAGCCAGCGATGGACAGTCTCCCGCAGACCACGCCGGCGAGCCTCCCCAGAGAAGGAGGACGTGGCCGTTGAAGGGTTGGAGAATAAATAGGCAGACAGCACTAGGCCAGCTGTTACCCCAGGCCCTTGATTTACCCCGAATTCACCTGGGAGGAGGAGCACTTACATTGAACCGTGTAAAGCGAGGAGTCAAGCTGAAGGAGAGAGGAGTGTGGACTGGGAAGATGGGTGCTCCGCTGTAGGAGAAACAGCAGCGGCCACCACCTTACCTTCACAGGGGACGTCATCCAAGCCTCACTGCCACCTGCAGCAGGGTGAAGCCTTACCTGCCACAGCGCCTTGTTGGGAGATGACCAACATACACAGAAAGTGCGGCTGCGACTTCCCCACCCGTGCGTCTGTGATGAGGCCTAAGCTCATCATGGCTGCTGCTTCCATCACTCGCGTCATGGCCCCCTTATTCTCCGCCAGGCACCTCGGCTGGGTCTGCCCGGCTGCTGGGGTAGGGTATTCCTGCCAAGTCTCCATCAGAGAAGGAAGGGAAGCGGCCTCCCTTCCGCTGGGCCTGCTGCTCTGCTGTGGAACATAAGAGTTTCACAGAACACCGAGCTCAGACAAGGCCACCCAGGCCCCGATGCAGCGGCACGAAGCCACAGTGGCTCTGTCCTCATGTGTGAACACAGGCAAAACATGACACCATCCACGCCGAATGACATCATCTCCCTTTCCGGCTGGTATGACTGCCGCTGCTTACCAGTTACAGGGCAAACCTGCCCCTAGTCTTCCCTCCTAGATAAGAATTAAGAAGCCTAACTGTAGCCCTGGCCGGTTTTGCTCAGCGGTTAGAGCGTCAGCCTGTGGTCCAGAGAGGCCCGAGTTCGGTTTTTCCTTTCCCAACTGCACCCGCGGCAGCGCTCTCCTCAGCCTCAGCACTTTGTCCCGCTGGTGACTTGTCTATTCCCGAGTTCGGTTCCCGCTAAGGGCACGTACCTCGGTTGCAGTTTGTCCCCAGCCCTGGTTGGTCGTGCGGGTGGCAGCCACCCGATGTGTCCCTTTCACGTCGATGTTTCTCTCTCTCTCTTCCTCTCTCTCCCTCCCACTCTACCTGAACAAAAAAATGGAAGAATGTCCTCTGGTGAGGATAAAATAAAAGAAGAAGCCTAGTTATAGAATTACTGCTGCTTCTGACAGCAGAACCCCGGTTCCTTAACCTTCCCCATCATCACCAACCAAAGCTCAGGTTCTATAATGAGTCCTTTGTAACACCCTCTGACTAAGTCACCCCGTGCTTCCCCGGTGTGCTCCTGAGCTGCAGCAATAATCCCACTCTGGTGAGTTACAGACCCGTTCCTGGTGGTCTGACAGAGGTATGACACACCCCGGGGAGTGTGGCCCCTGCAGAGGGATGAGGCCATGGCCAAACGCAGGCCTGCGGGGAGACATCAGCTCCCTGGGGCACAGAAAGGTGGGGAGTGGAACTGGGAGGACAGACGGAGACTGTCCTACATGTGCATCTAAATATCAGCAATAGCCCTGGCTGCGGCTCAGTGGTTAGAGCATCTTCCCTTGGACCAGGGGGTCACAGGTTAGATTCCTGGCCCTGGTTAGAACGAGTGCAGGAGGCAACCAACCGATGTGTGTCTGTGACATCCACGTTTCCCTCTCTCTCAACGCCCGTCCCTCCCTTCCACTCTTTCTAAAACATCAATGGAAAAAAATATCCTCAGGTGAGAATTAGCAACAACAACAAAACTAGTCATTGAGACTGCGACACTGACAGGGGAATAGACAAGTCACCAGCGGGACAAAGTGCTGAGGCTGAGGAGAGCGCTGCCGCGGGTGCAGTTGGGAAAGGAAATGCTTTCATTCAATGGACTGAAACAACCGTCTGTCCTGATAGGAAAACGGGTGGCACCCCCACCTTACACCACACCAAAAGGCAATTCCTGATGGAGTTGATCCAGTGAACATTCGATGAACTCCACATCGGTGCTATCTTTGGAAAGGACAAAGTCGTGAAAAGCTGTCGCCTCTCCTCTGACCCATCGGGAGGGTCTGAGCAGGAGATGAGGTGTTGGACGAGAACCCTGATGCCAGGGAGCAAACATGACAGGAAGGTGTTCAGCAGACGACAGCCTGACAGCCAGGGCTCTGAGCAGATATCCCTGAGAAAGGCAGAGGGACTGATGAAGAAATGAGACTTAGGTGGGCCCGAGAAGGGGCCTTCATACCCAGAGTGGCCGTTAGAAGCCATCACAAGGTGAAATAATGAGCCACCATCACGGGGCTTTAAGGAGCGGAGCAGTGTGGCCACCGAGCGGGGCAGCGAAGACATCTTTGGAAGGACAGTCAGGAAGGGACAGGGACAGTGCTGGAGGCCAGGGGTCCAGCCAGATGTGTTTCTGTCTTAAGTGTAGACTGTGAAGGATGCTTTCACTTAAACATTCTCTGCAGCCCGGTGCCCAGATTGAGAACTCACCCCCATGTGTCGCCTGAGTGTGGAGTCCTCGCTGCATCCAGTCCATTTCCACGGTGTCATGGGTGCCCCACGCTCCTTGCCCTTTCCATGACCGGGTTTTAACTCCTAAGGGGGAACGTAGGTCCAGTGTTCACATAGGTCCCAGTGTTCAGTGTACCAAGGGGCCCAGACAGGTTTTCTGCGTGTCTAGTACTCGGGATCCTTGGGTAATAATGATAAGTAACACTGCGGAGTGTTTTGTACATATCATCTCATTTAATTCCCAGCAACCCGATGGCGGACATGCTGTTGCTGCTGCGTTAGAGACGAAGGTAATAGGCGGGTGAAGGGTGAGACAGTCACGGTGTCTAACACAACAAGTGGCTGAATATATCAGCACCTCCCGTGAATCTCAAGGAAAAGGGAAGCCAGGCAGAGGGATGAACAGATGTCATAAACGGGCAATTCCGAGACGGGAAGCGCAAGCTTGACACACACATGAAGGGCACGCGGACTCGCCCAGAACAAGACAAGCAGATGGCAATGAGACACCACCTTACATCATCAGAACAGTAAACGCCAGGAAGGGAGGGACAGCAGGGGTAGCCGAGACCCGAGGGGGCAGGCGCTCTGCGGCTGGGGGTGGCTCCGCTGTCCCCTGGGGGGCTGGTTGCTCCACACCCACCCACAGGGAGCGCCCAGGGCTGCTTGTTGCTGTTTGTGTAGCCGGGGAGACTCCGCGGGGAGTGTGAGAGGCCACCAGGCTGGTGTGGCAGGCGGGCCACGGGAGCACGGAGCTGCCCAGAAGAGGGCTTATTCCACAGCCCCCCGGGGAGTCTCAGGTGAGTGCAGACCAGCCAACATGTGGGATGAAGCTGCTGGAGGCTTGAAAGAATTCCAGAAACAAGCCGGTTACTGCCCACGCAGCCAGGAGTTGTCCCTATTCCCAGTGTCAGAGTAAAATGCCACATTACCACCCAAGTTTGTAAACTAAACAACCCGTGTACCACAGGGGAAATCAGGCAGTATTTTGAACTGAAAGAAGATAGATAACCACACGTTACGTCTCGTGGGACAAAGCTAAAGCAGCGCACTGTCGGAGGCCTCAGCACTGGCATCCCTGCTCACCTGCAGACGCCAGAGAGAGAAGAGCGATCACCGAGTCTTCTGCCTGCAAGTCCCTCTCTGCCACCTGCTGGCAGGAAAACTCCTATTCACCCATCAACGCCCGGCTCCGTGGCACCTCCTGTGTTCATGTTCTCTCCACACTCCTGCTTCTTGGAACGTGGGCTCACAGCCAGTCCTTGACCAGGCCTCTGTCACGGCCCTTCTCACCTGCACGGACCCTGGTCATCCCCGAGTCACACCTTAGAGGAGCACAGTCTCTCGTGGCGGGTGCAGGACCTGGGGACAGGGACCAAGGGGTTGCTGAAGGAGTGATGATCATGCAGCCAACGTGTGTAACACAGGAACAGGCTCCACACCGGGACTTGACAAACCCCACAATCTTCACGAGAGCCACTAGGTCCCACGTCATGAACGGAAACCGAGGCTCAGGAGCCCCTTGGTCCAGTGCACACAGGTAGCGGTGGATGGAGAGATGGAGAGATGGACAGTGATCCTGAGAACGAGGACGAGGCCACGTTGCAGCCCTGATATTGCAGGTGTGCCTGAGGAAACACCAGCGCCGGGCAGCAGGACAGGGACGCGGGCAGAGCGCGCAGCCCCCTCGAGAGTGACCTCGCATGCTTTCGGGGGAGTCTGCAAAAGCCAGCCCGTGAACAGCAGCCCTGGCAAAGCATGGGCGTCCGTTTCTGGAGCATTCTCTTTCAGAGAGGTTTGGAGGGGTTGTTTCAAGTAGCATGGTCTCTGGGAACAAAACTCCTTTGGAACAAAGCCGGTCGTTGTTCTACACATTCTGAGACGGCACCCAGATGGAGCCCCATTCTCCGGGCCGGTCTCCAGTGTCCCCTTCTGGTTGTAAATGAACAGGTGGCCGGTGAGGCTGGGCTTCTGGGGCCGCCTCTCAGCTCCTTCCCACCCTTGTGCCCCCCAGCGTGGCCAGGCGCCCACCCCCCCCCCTCCTCCAGCCCAGGCAGGGGGAGCTCTCGGGAGCATCTTCTAATCCAGAACTTTCTTTCCTCATCCTGATTTTTACTCTCAGGTCTGACTTCAGAAAGGTTCAAATCAGTCTGTTTTCTCTCTGTCTCTGTCTCTGTGTCTCTCTCCCATCTGTGACTCGGCGGTCAGTCACCCCTTGTGAAGAATGTGACACCAGCAAGTGCAGATGGGGCCTGGCCCCCCCAGCTGCTGGGGTGCCCCCCCCAGCCATTGCCCAATGCCACTGGGAACCTGGGCACATAAGCTCCCCAGGAAATAAACGACAGGAAAGACATTGGTGCCCACTCAGACTCGCCGCCTCCTCCCATTTACTGGCATCTTGCTTCTAAGCACACACCACAGGGGCTTCCCCGTGGCTTCCGTGTGGCTTCCGTGTGGCGTGGCACGGGTGGCAGGCCTGTGTGACGCCATGCGTGACCGCATACCACCTCCAACTCCCTGTTCAGTGATGCCACCACGAGAGGGTGGTCCCCACGGAAACTGGCCCGGGCTCCACATCGGGCCTGGTCTGCTGTCTTATTGGCTGTGCAGACTTTAGAACCAGACGGAGAAACGTTGACAACGCAGATTGAATTTAAAATTGTGTCCTGTCGGCCCTGGCCAGTTTGGCTCAGCGGTTAGAGCATCAGCCTGCGGTCTGGAGAGACCCGGGTTCGGTTCCCGCTAAGGGCACGTACTTTGGTTGCAGTTTGTCCCCGGCCCTGGTTGGTCGTGCGGGTGGCAGCCACTCGATGTGTCCCTTCACGTCGATGTTTCTCTCTCTCTCTCCCTTCCTCTCTCTCCCTCCCACTCTATCTGTACAAAAAATGGAAAAATATCCTCGGGTGAGGATAAAAAGAACAAAAACAAACAAACAAACAAAAAATTGTGTCCTGTCGGTGGTCGTCACGTCGAGGAAATATCTTCCAGAAAGTTCCTTACTCCAGTGGAGGAGAGCCCCATGGAAGCAGGCAAGGTGGGGAGCAAGTGTGCCACCCAGCAACGCCCGTGACCTCCCCACAGGGCGAGTCCCAGGTGGACGGAGCTGTGCACCACCGGCAGCCTCTGCGTGGCTGGTTCACTAGGACCGTCTGTCTTCCTCTCGACAGGCCAGCTCCTCGGACGGGCCTCCGGGGGCCCACCCAGACCTCAGGCGCAGACAGGGGTGTGATGTTTAGCACCACTATCGTTAGGCTGCTCCTGAGGTTGCCTGGAGAGCACGCCACTCTCCTGCCCTGCTTTTCGGTGGGGACCTGACAGGGTCCCGCCGCCTCTGTCGGGCTCGTGTCCGTCTTCCTAAGCTGGAGCCCAGCTCTGCCTTCTGCTCTTGTCATCTCAACTCCATCCTCATCGACGGGACGCTCCCTTCCAGGCAAGCTTTTCACTCCACTTCACCCTCACTTGAGGAACGCTGCTAGGAAGCACGGAGGGAGGTGTGGAGAGAGATTCCCAAATCCTGCCCTGGGTCTTGGCCAGGGAGCCAAGTTTCAAAAACTGGCCAGTGAGGAGGAGCCCACCCTACAGGCGGGGGAGTGCCCTGGGCAGCGGGTCTCCCCGGCCCTTCCTCCCACCGCGGCCCTCCACCTTCTGGCCAGCTCTGGCGGGCTCCCCTCCAAGGTCGTCCCCAAAGCCAGGCCTTCTGTCTCTGTCCCTTTCTCTGTCCCTGTCTCCGTATGTCTCTCTGTCCCTCTATCTCTCTGTCTCTTTCTGTCCTGCCCTCTGTCTCTCTGGCCCTCTCCCTCCCAGGGTTCTCTTTCTGGGGCTTGTACCCACACGTCTCTCTTCCCACTGGCTATGGTTGGTATTTCCTGGGGCATGGGTCGATGCTCAACCACCGAGCCACACGGGCCGGGCACGGTTGGTGTTTCTGTTGCTCTGAGTTCAGTGCCCGGGTCTGCCTCTGAGCCCACCCACAGCCGCAGGCTCGGGCCTCCTGCCCCGCCCTTCTCCTGCCTCCTTTCCAGCCCCTCAGCCCACGTTCACGGTGTGTCCCAGGCTGGGGGCTGTGCACGTGGCCAGAACCATCCCAGCCCTGACGCTCCCTCAGTGACCACTGCCGTGTGGCCCGCTAGGGCTCTGGGCCAACGGAGGGTGATCGTCTGGAAGGCGGGCTGGTACCAGCTGCTCAGCCACCAGCAGGAAGCTGTTTCCTCTCTGAGCGTCTGTGCATCTGTGCACGACATTCCTGGAAGGACGAAACTACGTCACTCTTGTTCCGGGCGGCTCGTCCACCTTCACTCCTCAGGGGTCGCTGGACGTGCCTGGTGCTCGGCAACAGGGACACAGCGGGAGCGAAAGGGGCCCAACCCTGCAACTGTGGGGCGAACATGATAGTGTGTGTGTGTGTGTGTGTGTGTGCACGAGCAGGGGTGAATGTGCACCTGTGTGTGTGCATGTGTGCAAATGTGGGCGCACGTCTGAGTGTGTGTATGTGTGAGTGTATGCATGTGTGTGCAGGGCTTGAGAGTGTTATGTGTGGGCATGTGTGCACATGTTTGAGAGGGTACATGTGTGTGCACGGGTCTGATAATGTGCACGTGTATGTCTGAGAGTGTGAATACGTGTGTGCTTGAGTGTGGGCACACATCTAAGTGTGTGTACATGTACACAGGCTTGAAAGCATTACGTGTGTGCACACATTTGCGAGTATGCATGCACACGTGTATGTGTGTAACTGAATGGGTGTGTGGTGTATCTGTGGGTCCGTGTGTGCAGGTGTAGTGGGTTAGTGTGTGGATTTGTGAGTGCATCTTAAACCCAGCATAAAAGGGGGCTTCTCTTGTTTCCAAGAAGAGTAGAGACCCTGGTGGATGACACCTATGAAGGGGTGACAGGCGTCCCACCCAGGTGTGTAAGGGGATCCAAAACCCTAACAAAGTGCGCCCTCATCACCGCACACTGACCCCTATACAGTGTCAGAGGTAAAGCGTCCTCCCGGAGGGCCGAGTCCTCCACAACCCCCACCTGGGGAGACTGATTCCAAGTATCGACAGAAAAATACCTCCCAGCACCTCCGCTCAGACTCGAAGGGTGCAAGTGTCCCAAACCACCAGCAAGACAAACAGAAAACTCAGGCGCCGCAGTGGGAGGCTGGCAGTGGTGTCAGGACCGATACCCACTGGAGACGGGACGCGGCCCAGGTGCCAGGCTATGGGCAGCTCTACCAGCAACCCCAGAGGGGAGCCCGGAGCTCCTGTCCACACCGAGAAGCCTCCAGGTGTGGGCGCGGGAGAGGGCGTAACAGACCCAGTGAAAACCTCCACCACAGAGACAGGGACAGAAATTAAAGCAGCCACGAGACAGAGCAGACACACTATTGGAAATACGCACCGATACACATAATTAAAACAGAATTAAGATCGGAAGGCTTACACGAGAAAAAGAGGAAGCTTTTACGTTGACTAGAGGTACTATCCTCCACAAAGACGTGGGGTGTGGGTTGCACAGCCAAACCCTCCCCTGGAAAAGCAGACCGTGAGCCCTTTGGGACCCTAACTGACCCAGCACCTCAGGGAGACAGAGACAAGTTTCTCAGAAACCAAAAAAGCAGAAGGAAACGGAGAAGCAGGTGGCGGGACAGGGTCACCCGTCGGTCAGTTAGACCTTGTTTGATGCCACCGGGAAGTCTCCACGACCTGCCCACATGAGGTGTGGACGTGCCCGGTGCTGTGCAGTAGTGTCTTCGGTCGGTTCCCTGGACACTTAAAATACCTTTCTAAAATGACCTGGCTCTCTCTGGCCGGGTTGGCTCGGGTCAGAGCGTCGGCCCGTGCACCGATGAGTCGCGGGTTTGGTTCTGGTCAAGGGCATGTCCCTCGGTTGGGATTCGTCCCTGGCCCTGGTTGGGGTCCTGCAGGAGGCAGCCACTTGATGTGTCCCTGTCACGTCGATGTTTCTCTCTGTCTCTCTCTCTTCCTCTCTCTCCCTCCCAATCTATCCGAACAACATTGGAAAAATGTCCTCAGGTGAGGATAAAAACAAACACAACGACATCCTGGGTAGAGAGGAAATGACATCGCAGGCACGGGCTGCCGAGCCCCCCTGGAAAGTGGAGCAGGCTGGGGGGTCCCCAGCCAGGGTGGCGGAAGGCAAGTGGAAATAACAGAACGAGGGGTGAGAGGTAGAGCTGCTCAATGAAACCCAAAGCCGGACTTTGAAAAGGACATTGATGCGATGGTGAAAAGTGGAAAAGGGAAAATAATGACACAGAGCAAGAAGCTTTACAAGTTAGAGACCTTGATGCGCTACTCACACCCGCAAATTTGGAAATCTTGCTGAAGCTGATTAATCTTTTAAGGCAATGTGGGATACATGGACTTATTCACCCCCAGATATTTTGGGGCACTTCCTATGAGCCAGGCTCTGATGTGGGTGCTGGCTTTACAGCTGGGGACAGACGACAGACAAGGACCCCTGCCCTCGGGGCACTGACTTTCTAACAGGACCCATGAGAGGCAGAAAACCAGAACAATGACCGGAAAACATGCAAGGTGGCCGTCCACCTGCCAGTGACACTGGGGAGACTCACAGAGCAGGCCCCGTGCACCTCCAAGGAACACGCAGTGCCCCCTTACATGGGCCTCTATTCGCCCTGAGTCCGGTGGAGAGCTGTCCAAGGTCTGGGAGCAGAGCCCAGCACATGCCAGCCTCCCACTGCAGCCCACACATCCAATCCTCACAGCCACACACAGCCACACACTCACACAGCCACACACATCACACACACAGCCACACACATCACACACACAGCCACACACAGCCACACACATCACACACACAGCCACACACATCACACACACAGCCACACACAGCCACACACATCACACACACACACAGCCACACACTCACACAGTCTCACACACAGTCACAGCCACACACAGCCACACACAGTCACACACTCAGTCTTACACACAGTCACAGCCACACACAGCCACACACTCACTCACACAGTCTCACACACACACATCCACACACAGCCACACACATCACACACACAGCCACACACATCACACACACACACACTCACACAGTCTCACACATAGTCACAGCCACACACAGCCACACACAGCCACACACATCACACGGCCACACACATCACACACACACACACACACACACAGCCACACACTCACACATCACACAGTCTCACACACAGTCACAGCCACACACAGCCACACACACAGTCACAGCCACACACACACAGTCAGACATACCCAGAACTATATATAGACACAGATACACAGACACAGAGAGACAGACACACCCAGTAACACACACACACACACACACACAGTCTCACACACAAGGATGTCCTGTGACTGTAAAGAGACAACCACAGGACAGTGTCACACACACAGTGAGATGCAAACACCACTCTCTGCGTCCCACAGTGTACTTTAGTCACACAAACCACCCACAGCCAGGTGATGCCTCGGTGGCCCTGGACTGCTGCCCGCCCCCGGAGCTCCGCGTGCTCCTGCCGTGTGGGGCTGTGTCGTCCCCGCCTGTGGAGGCAGAGCGGGCCCTGCCCCGGCCGAGAGGAGTCACCTGCAGCAGCCACCACAGCAGCGCGTCGAGGGCGGAGCCAGGCTCATCTCCGCGGGCGAGCGGGCAACCGAGGCAACCGAGCCCTGGGCGCTGGCAGGCGACCGCTCGGGGATCAGGCGCGGACCGTCCTTCACCTCGCCAGGCAGGAGGCCTGCGGCAGCGCCGTTTGCTGACCGCGGAAGCATCCCGTTGAAATCGGCTGAGACACGGACAGCAAGCCGGGGGACCTGACACGCTAATGACTCTGCTGACCCATAGACAGCGTGCACCTCTCCGCTTTTAGTGATAATCTTTTGTATTAAATCCTCACCCGAAGGTATGTTTTGGGGGAGAGCGAGACCTCGATGTGAGAAAGAGACATTGATTGGTTGCCTCCTGTATGTGCCCCGACTGGGGATCGAACCTGTAACCTTTTGGTGTACAGACAGCGCTGTAACCAACTGAGACATACAGCCAGGGCTTTAGTGATCACTTTACATTCCCTCCACGTGTCATCACGTTCCCCGCAGTTCATTTCACACGTTTGCTAGCTTTATAATTTACCTCCCATTTCCGATGCCTTGATAAACATCCGTTTCCAGTTCTACTTCCAGCGGCCGGCCGGCACGCAAACCACCTCTTTCCTGAACTGGGGCAAGACGAACACGGTTGCCGTCCTGCCGCTGCAGGGGCTCAGCTCGGGGGCGTGAGCACCTCAGTGTTTGCGGCTGTCACCTCCGTCGTCCCCGGGACCCTTCATCACCGCAAACAGACCCCCTGCATGTTGACTGAGCTGCAGCCACTGCAACAAAGCACCCCACCCAGCAGCTGAAACTTACTGCCCGTCCTGGAGGCTGGAGCCCGAGATCCAGGGGTGACGGGCTGGTTCCTCCCGAGGCCTCTCGCCTGGGCGTGTAGATGGCCGTCCTCTCCCTCTGTCCCCACAGGGTTGTCCCTCTGTCTTGATTTCCTCTTCCTTCTTTAAAAAAATGTTTTTATTGATTTTTCAGAGAGAGAGGAAGGGAGAGAGAAATAGAAACATTAATGTGAGAAACACTAATCGGCCGCCTCCTGCACGCCCCCTACTGGGGATTGAGCCCACAACCCGGGCACGTGCCCTGACCAGGAATCGAACCCGGGCCTCTCAGTCCACGGGATGATGCGCAGTCCACTGAGCCACACCGGCTGGGCTATCTCCTCTTCTTATGAGGACCTCAGCCACATCGGGTTGGGACCCACCCCAATGACCTCATCGTACCCGATTATCTCTTTAAAGACCCCATCTGCAAACACAGCCACATTCTCAGGTGCTGGGAATCAGGACTCCAATGTATGAATTTGGGGGACAAAATTCAGCCAAGATACTGGCTCGTTGGGATTTTCTATGCACCCATCTGTACATGTGTCAGGACGTCATTGTGTTTATTCCTCTAGTCTCTGCCTCTCTCTCTCCCTCTCTCGGCCCCAGCGCCGAGTACAGGCCCGTCAGGGACACCGACCGGGTCAGAGGGACAGGCACCGGGAAGTCGAGTTCAGGAAGTTCCCCTCGTCCTGGTTGGCTGAACGGCGCTGGGTTTCTGAGAAGCGTCCTTGCGTCTGACCACAGCGGCTTCTACTCGCCTTGCTAACGGCGGGCCGCACGGGGGGGTAGCGGGTGCCGCCCTGTCATCCGCCCGTTTCCACCTGTGCGTGTGTCCCAGCGAGTGTGGTCTCATCGTCACGTCACCCTGGCGGCCACTGTGACACGTGGACGTGGGGTCCCCGCCGCACACGGAAGCCTGGCGGGTCCTCCTCTGGGTGTGGTGGGCAGCCGCAGCCCCTGGCACCTGTCACACCCACAGCCATCGCCCGTGAGGCCGGGTGGGGGCCTGAACCCCTGCTTGTCACTCCCCGGAGGGTTTCCTGTGAGCCGCGTCCCTGATGGCAGCTTCGTAGAAGCCCCTGAGGTGACGTGGCCATGTCTGGAGCAACACTGCCCGGAGCCCTGCGGCAGGAAGGGACGCAAGTGGAGGACATCTCGGCCTTGGACACGGCGACCCGCCCTGCACAGAGGTCACAGCCCCCCAGTTACCTCATAAATGCCAGGGAAGCCCACCAAGGCAGGAGAAGCAGGCATGTGGGAAGAGCCGGGAACCCACGGAAAAGCGGACACTGGGGCGACCGGGGCTGGGTAATATGGAGCACTCACGGCCTCTGCGGGGTGTCCGGATGAGGTTCCCGTCTCCCCGAGTCCCACAGCTTCACCTCAACGGCGTGGGCGGGAACGGCTCTTCTGCAAAGACCCAAAGACCCAATCGGGTCCGGCTGCTGCGGCTCAGTGGTTGGACAATGACCTGCACCTAGAGATCGCTGGTCAGGGCACATGCCCAGGGTGTGGGCCCGATCCCCAGTGGGGGGCGTGCAGGAGGCGGCCAATCCACGTTCCCTCTCATCGATGTTTCTCTCTCTCTCCCTTCATCTCTCTCTCAACTCAATAAAGAAAAAAAAGACTCCATCGGGATTCCTCAAAGACAGGTTTGGATGCTGGGCGCAGGACCCGTGTGCCCCTGTTGTCAGAGGTGAGCTGCTTCTCCGCTGTGCGTCGCTCACTTCCCAGTGGGCGTCCCCGCCCTGTCTCCCAACGGCACAGCCACCCCGTCTCCCACGGGCAGGAAGAAAGCAAGGACGTAGCTGGGACGCTTCAGTCCCACTCACCCCTGGCTCCAGTCGGTGACAGGGCCCCGCAGGAGGCCCCCTGATCTGAGTTGGGGTTTCTGGCTACCTATTGGGTGAGTGACCCCTTGGAACAGCAGTCCATGTCCTGGCCACGCCCAGGGCCCCGCGGCTCAGCGCTCAGCTCGGACTCAGGGCAGTCTGCAGCTCTTCCTGTGCAGGTGGCACATTTCCCGGTCCCTGGGGAGCCCTAGGGTCGGGGAGAGCCCCTCTCTGCTGTGTGCCCTCAGGGGGGCAGCCCAGGGCAGCCCCTGCCTCCGCCCCTTCCTATTAGAATTCAAATGCGGGGCCTTCAGTTTGATGGATGACTTGTGACTGTCCCTGGGCCCAGAGCACAAAGACCCTGAGCTCCACCTGCTCCATCTGGCCTGACCCTGGGGACACTGACCGACGGCACCGCAGGGGTGGGCTCAGCACCCGGCTGCGCCTTTGTCTCTCCTCTGAGACCACAGGCCTGTGGGGCAGGGCCTGGTAGTGACCATGGGAAGGTGGCCTTCCGTCCAGGGTGGGGCTTTAGGGCTGCTGCCCCTGGGGCAGGTCCCCTCTGTCCCACTGGCCCCCCTCCCACCATCACGGCCCTTCACCCAGGGACCTCTGGCCTAGTCCCCCACCTGGCCTGACGCCTGGCTCCCTCCCATCCAGGTGCCATCCTGGGGTGTCTGACCCGTCAGGTTTGCTTCCTCCCCTGTGCTGGGCCTGGCGGAGGTCCTGCCCCGTCTGCTGGTGCAGGTGTCCCTCAGTCCCCACCCCAGTGTCCCTGGCTGCACCTCATCACTCCCCTGTCCCTGCAGGTGCCCATCCCCTCTCCCAGGTGCACACCCCCACCTGCAGGTTCCGCTGTAGAAAAACAAGAAAGGACCAGTATGCCACCTGCGCTCTGGGGTGGACCACGCTGAGCCGGTGCAGAGAGCGGCCCCTGAGGGCGCGGGAGGGGCTGCAGCACAGCCAGTCCTCTGGCTCCTGCAGCTTCGGAAGCCCGTCCGAACCCCACCCGCTAGCAACCAGCAGAGAGGGGTGGCCGTCAGGTGGGACACACAGAGCCACCCGGCGGTGCGCCGAAAAAGGCGTAAGGTGCGGAATCCTGCTCTGTGTGTTCCACCACGAGTTTAAAGCACGGCCATCTGACGGCATTCGCGCCGTGCCCGCTGGTTCCGTGTGAGTGGCTCTGTCCCGCCAGACGTCCGGCGGCTGGAGAGCACCTTCGCAGATGGAGGTGTCGGCAGCACCCTGTGCGCAAAGGCAGCCACGCAGCTCCGTTTCCTGTGTGTGACGTTCAGGAACGGGGCCTGGGGTGCTGGAAACCAGACAGCGTCTGCTGGGGACCGGGGGCCTGGGGGCGTGGGGCACTCCGGGCAGGGGTCCACCTCCACCTCGGCGAGTGCGTGGATCCATCAGAACTCACGAAATCCTATTCGCTGAGAACCCTGGGCGGGTCCCCGTGGCTGGTGTTCCCTGGGTTGGAGACAGGCCGGCGAGCAGCGCGGAGACTCACCGTGTTTGTCACCGGGAGGCGTAACCGCTGCCTCGGGCAAAGACAGGAAGAAAAAGTAGGAGCTGCAGGGTCCTCTCCCACGATGGGCAGACCCCTTCCCCGGATGACGCCAGCAGGGCACCTTCCCAGGTGTCCGCGGAACATTCAGAGAAACACCTCTCGGGGCCGTGAAGCAAACGTCAACACGTCGGAAGGTCAGTGTCGCCAACAGCGTGTTCTCACGAAACAGCTGTGGAACTCGGAACTCGAGAAGTGCACTGGGCCCTGGGGCCTGGGGTGGGGTCGGCACCCCCCCAACCTTGCCGTCGGGCTGTGTGGGGTCCTTGCTCACCTGCCCCACCCCGCACCCTCCACGGCAGGCTGCATTTTGTGTCTCACTGTCCACCCAGTGACCTTGCCCTCCCTCCAGGCCAGTCTCAGGAGTCCCCAGGGGAGCCCTCAGCCTCACCTCCGAGGTCTCTCCTCAAGCTGATGGACAGATGTCTGTTCCCACCCAGCAAGTCCTGTGCCCATGAGGGGACCAGAGTCTGCTCAGTGCCCGGCTGGGCGGCTCTGACATCAGGGGGGAGCCGGGGTGTAGCCCAAGGAACCCCAGACGAGCTGCGCTGGCCTAATTCTCTGCAGCTGGGTCGCCCCTTCCCCTCAGGTGTGCCCAACTGCTGGGCCGTCCATGGCAACAGGCCCAGGTAGGGGCGCCACCTGGACCCTCATGCAATCCTGCCTGGGCCCTCGCTAAATACACCCTCTAATTGGCCCTGTGACTCTACACCCAGGATCTGCTGCCCGCCCTCGCTCAGGGACAGGGGGTGGGGGGTTCCTGCTGGCTCCCAGCGGGAGGTGGAGCTGAACCTAGCAGGCTGACCCCTGACCTGCCTGGACCATCGCAGGAGCCTCGGCCTCATGTCCTCGGTAAAGCCAGGGAGCCCAGGGTGTGCCCAGGTGTCGGGGGCCCCGGGGTGCTCAGAGCCTCACCAGAGAGGAGCCCTCCCAGCTGCTCAGTGAACGCGGAAGGTCAGGCCTGCCACCCAGTCACACTGTCATTCTTACCAGTGCCTCCTTCTCTCTCCATTACAGCCCCCAGGCGCGGGCGGCAGCATGTTGGGGTGAGCGGCTCGCTGGTGGTGTCCGATGGGCGAGGCTTGGCCCGGAACCCCAGCTCCCAGTGAGCCCCTCTCACACCATGTGGCTCTGCCCTGGATTCCAGCCCCAGAATCCAAAGTGGGTTCGCGGGAGGCGGGGAGGCCGGCGGCCAGCACAGCCGGAATGAGCAGAGGCTGAGGCCGTGCACCTGCGCGGGCTCTGACCGACCGACACTATGCAGGGGGAGGGGCACGGCGGAACCGTGCAGGCCGCGGGGCGGGCGCCTGGGGAGCCTCCGTGCTCTGCTGGGCGCTCTTGCCCTCTCTGATTGGGCCTCGCCCCTCCGCTGGGTCCGAGGGTGGGAATGGAAGCTGGGGTCTCTCTGGGGCTCAGACCCCTTCTCCTGGCCACTCCAGTGTCCCTCAGGCCCCAGGCCCCCGGGAACACTCTGAAGGTCACTGCCGCAGCCCAGGGATCTGAGGGTGGCCTGGCGTCCATCTGCTGCCCCAGCCCCTGCCCCCACCCGGCCTCCCGGACGCCCTCGGCCCCGGGCTCCCCTACTTGCTCACTGAGCGGCCAGGCAGCTGGTAGGACCGCCCCTCACATTGGGATTCAGGTGAACAGTGAATAATTTTCAGCATGAGTGTGCCTTGCGTATTGCATGGGACATGCTTACACTAAAAAGTGTGTTTGCCGTTTATCTGAAATTTATTATTTTTTTATCCTCACCCGAGGACATTTTTCCATTTTTTGTTCAGATAGAGTGGGAGGGAGGGAGAGAGAGGAAGGGAGAGAGAGAGAGAAACATCGACGTGAAAGGGACACATCGAGTGGCTGCCACCCGCACGACCAACCAGGGCCGGGGACAAACTGCAACTGAGGTACGTGCCCTTAGCGGGAACCGAACCCGGGTCTCTCTGGACCGCAGGCCGATGCTCCAACCGCTGAGCCAAACCAGCCAGGGCTGTTTATCTGAAATTTAAACTTACCTGCACGCTCCGTGATTTTATTCGCCGAATCCGGCCGCCCTGCGTGTGATGCCAGCCGCGGTGAAGGGAAAACCTGCCCGGCTGCCGCCTTGCCTGCCCCTGGCCTCTGGGAGCTCAGGTCGGGGCGGAACCCACAGCCCGGCAGTCGGCGAGACCGTTCTCGGGGACAGACCCGTGACGGTCCTTTCTTAGGGTTCAACGCGGGTACTTCTGACTCGCGGGACTGAGGGACAAAGAACGCAGAGCACCGGGCCACACCTCCTGGTGGCCTTGGGACAGAGACTCACCGGTTTGATATCTCCCTGGCTGTCCAGCCGTCCCAGCTCGTACAACCAGAAAAGGGATGGTGACACTTTAAGGAGCTCAGACAGTCATCAACTGCAAAGCTTTGCTGCGTACACCTGCTAGGACGGTGAGGTTGGTCACAGTCACAGCACAACACTGAGACGTGAAATGAAGTCGGGACCCAGAGACAGAGCTGGTTTGTTCCTGTGACACTGGAGCCCCGCTTAGTGCCTGAGCCTGTACCCTCCACCTGGTGCCCACAGCGTGTGAGCAGGGCTGGTCGGGGAGTCTGTAAGGACAAAGGCTGAATTTAACATGTGAGTGCATGTGAGCGTGTGTGAGCGTGTGTGAGTGTGTGCGTGCATGTACGTGAGCAAGTGTGAGTGCATGTATGTGTGAGTGCATGTGAGCACGTGTGAGTGTGTGTGAGTGCATGTGAGCACTGTGAGTGCGTGTGAGTATGTGTGAGTGTGTGATCATGTGTGAGTTTGTGAGTGTGTGTGAGCATGTGTGAGTGATGTGGGCATGTGTGAGTGTGTGAGTGTGTATGTGTGAGCGCATGTGAGCATGTGTGAACGCATGTGAGAATTGTGTGAGTGAGCATGTGAGTATGTGAGAATGTATGAGTGCATGTGAGCATTGTGAGCATGTGATCATGTGAGCATGTGTGAATGTATGAGCATGTGTGAGTGCATGCGAGCTCGTGTAAGCATGTGAGCGCATGTGTGTGAGCATGAGTGTATGTGAGTGCATGTGAGCATGTGAGCGTGTGTGAGTCTGTGTGGGTGGGTGTGAACACGTGTGAATCTGTGTGAGTACATGTGAGCACAGGTGAGCATGTGTGTGCACATGTGAGGGCATGATGGAGTGGAGCCAACAGGAGGCACACCAGGCAGCCAGCACCACCACACACAGGACCCCAGAAACCCTTCAGGTCCAAATGAAGTGACCCACCCAGTGTTGAAGGGGTGCTAGAAAGGGAGGGGGAGGGGAGGGAAGGGGGAAGGAAGGAAGGAAAGAAGAAAAGAAAGAAAGAAAGAAAGAAAAAGAAAGAAAGAAAGAGAAATCCCTTATTAAACCCAAATTCATGGGGAAACGCTAACATTGCAATAACGGCCACCTACCAGCCCTCACGGGAGCGGAGAAGCGAGCGGGCAGGCCCGGGCGAGCAGCTGCTTAGTTAACTTTCGTTGTCATTGTCCACATTCACCACTGTCGTTGGACGTCTTCTCCGGCTCAGGTGAGGACAGCTCTCGGCCCGCGCGGAGACCTGTGGCCCGGTTCTGGGGGCAGGAGGATGTTGGATATACTTCCCCTAATTAAAAATAATAATAAATAAAATAATGATAACAATAAAGCCAAATTGATGGAAAACATAAATAAATGGTCTCGTCGCGAGGCAGGAGCGGGTGGGGCCTCTCCAGGGCACTGGCCAAGGCAGTAAGGACAGTCGCATGAGACACGGGCCACGCGAAGCCACCGCTCGCTGAGTACCAGCCCCATTGCGCGTGGGTGTGCCCTGGGCCATCGGAGCCGCACTCCACGCCGAGGGCTCTCTGCCCGAGGCTCTGGGCGCCTTTCTTTCCACGGGAAGGACCGCGGAGGAGAAAACACGCAGACGGCCTGCCGGCCCGGTCCCGCGTCCTCCTGGCCGCCGCCCCTCCTCCGCCCTCGCTGGGCCTGGTCTCCCGGTGGCGCTGGGCTCTGGTGCCGCGCGGGAGGCAGAGCCAGGCTGGGGCGCGGGCTGGGCTCTCTCCAGTAATGGGAGGATGCTCCCAAAATACCGGCCAGTGCGAGGAGCCCCTGGGGAAACGGTGCCCTCCGGGCGGAGCTGGGGCACCCGCCTTGCTTCCTGGGCTGTCCAGCGCTGTCTGCTCCGGCCAGTGCCCTGTCCCGCCACTCGGAAGTCCTTGGAGGGGGAAGGGACAAAAGCCCTACTTTGAAGAATATGACCCTTATCTTTTTCCAGCGTGTTTTAAATTTTTAAAATTGTGGTAAAAACATACATAAAATTTGCCATTTTAGGCAATTTTTGTTGTTGTTAACCATCCCCGGAGGATACTTTTCCATTAATTTTTAGATAGAGTGGAAGGGAGGGTGTGGGGGTGTTAGGGTTAGGGTTAGTTGGATTGGTTGCTTCCTCCGCGAGGTCGTGAATCAAACCTGCAGCCCAGGTACACGCCCTGAAAGGGACTTGAACCCGAAACCCTTCAGTCTGAGAGCCGGCGCTCTAACTACTGGGAACCAGCCAGTGCTTAGCCATTTATTTATTTTATTTTTTAGAGAGAGAGGAAGGGAGAGAGATAGAAACATCCATGTGAGAGAGAAACTTGGATCAGCTGCCTCCTGCACACCCCCTACTGGAGACAGAGCTGCAACCCCCGCATGTGCCCTGCCCAGGAATCGAACCAGGCCCTCTCAGTCCCTGAGACACCACTAGTCCACTGAGCCACGCTGGCCAGGCAGAGCTTGGGCATTTGTAAGTGTGCACCTTGGTGGCGTTAAGTACACCAGGCAACCACTCTCCCCAGCTTGGTGCTTAACCCCCACTTCTCACTCAAAGGCCAGTGAAATCGCCAGTGGGCAGTGAGGGGCATGAAGGCGGGTTTGTCTCCTGTGTGACCCCAGGTGGGGCCGGGAACAAGGCCATGGGGCCTTGGATCTTGATCTCCCGGACAGGAGGTCCCTACGCTCTCCAGGCCCCTCCACCCCCTCCCACCAAAGGTGGGGATATTCAGAGCTTCTGGGGCTCCAGGACAGCACCCCCACCTCTGAGTTGCTGGACAGTCCTTCTGTGCGCTGAGGCCAGATCCTGTCCCCAGCTCTGTACCCGTGGTCTGGAGTCACCAGGAGCTGCTTCCCTCCCAGGACGACCCTCGCTGGTGAGAGGGGCAGACGCCGAGCCCCCCCCCCCCCCCCGTGCCCTCTCAGCTCGTCCTCACCCCCACGAAGCGCTGACTAGCCGCCGAGCCGGAGAAGATGGGAGATGTCTGTTGGGGTTGCCCCAGGGTGAGCTGAGGGGCAGGGGTGACTGACGGCAGAGCTGGGCTGCTCACAAGAGTCTTTGTTTCCCTAAGTAAGGTTCCAGATACACCCCAATAATCATGTCCCGGAGGGCGTGGTCATGCTTTACTGTGGCCAAATGACCCATCTAAGCCCAGCATGAGTGGGAACTGCCCTGAAGGACACAGTACCGTGGGCCTCCTAGGCTGGGGGACAGGCCCAAGGAGACTTCAGGGGTGCGGAGTGAAGCTGACTCTCCTCTCTAGTGGGGGTGGGCCTCGTCCGACCAGGTGAAGACCTGGCTAGACCCAAAGGCTGACCCTTCCAAGTACAAGGAGCGCCTCAGCTGTTGGTCCTTTGCCACCATCGGCTCTCCTGGGTCCCAGCCTGCTGACCACACGTCCAGGGACCGCCAGCCCCATAACCACGTGGCCCAGTTCTTTATAATAAATGCCTATCTCTCTCTCTACCTCCTATTGGTTCTGTTTCTCCGAGAAGCCTGGTTGCACACAGTCATAGATGCCTGGACCTGCCTGTCCCTGGAGATACTGCTTCGAGGGCGATGGCCACTCAGGAGCACCCGCGTGTGCCAGGTGGGCCCCGCTCTGAGGCTCAGCCAGAGCACGGACCGTGCCTCGTGGGCTGGCCTCCAGGGCCCACGCACCAGAAGGAAGCGTGGGGAACGTGGCGCAGACGTTGGGCGGCGCCCGAGGCGACATAAGAAACGGCTGAGCCAGGTGAGGAGTCCGGAGGGGGCAGGTTGGCACTGTGAGGAAGGGTGACTGTGGTGGCGTCATGGAGAAGATGACTATTATGGGCTGAGCTGTGCCCACCCCCAACCACCTGCTTCACCCTCAGCACCTCGGGATGTGGCTGTGTTTGCAGATGGGGTCTTTAAAGAGGATACTGAGGTAAATGAGGTCACTGGTGTGGCCCTAACCCAATGTGACTGGTGTCTGTAGAAGAGGAGGAGATGAGGACACAGACACACACAGCGGGACGACCCCGTGGGGACACACGCCAAGGAGAGAGGCCTCGGGAGGAAGCCGCCCCGCCCACACCTGGATCTCCGAAGTCCAGCCTCCTGGATGTGAGACAGTAAATGTGTGAGGTTTAAGACACCGGCCTGGCCCTGGCTGGTTTGGCTCAGCAGTCAGAGCATCAGCCCGTGGACCCAAGACTTGCAGGTTCGATTCTGGTCAAGGGCACGTACCTCGGCTGCGGTTCAGTCCCTGGCCCTGGTTGAGGTCATGTGGGAGGCAGCCAACTGATGTGTCTCTCTCACATCAACGTTCCTCTTCCCCTCCCACTCTATCTGAAGATAAATGGAAAATATCCTTCGGTGAGGATTAAAGAAAAAAGAAAAGAAAAGACACGGGCCTGGGGGACTTTGTTATGGACACCCTGGCCAACAGATACCCTGACATTTGATGGGAGCCCACCAGCCCTGAGGGGGAGCCCACTGAAGATTTGAGGGACAGGGCAAGGGAGCAGAGTATAAAGCCTGGGGCGAGAATGTGCCTGGCTCAGCAGGACCCCAGGGAGGGGCGTGTTGCCGGAGCAGTGGGAGAGACGGAGGGCGGAGATGGGATGAAGGGAGCCGCCTTGGCCCTTTCTCTGAGGGAGATGGGACCCACAGAACAGGCTGAGCGGAAGAGGGGCGGGTCTCGTGCGTCCTGAGAGGGTCCCTGTCTCGCCGCAGCGACCCCATGAGAGGCTAAGGGAAAAGTCAGCATGAATCCACATACATAACTCAGGTGAGATGAACACACCCCTAGAAAGACATTAACGCCCCAAACCAGCTCAACCCAAGCTTTAATCCAAGTTTTCTTCTTATGGAGTTAAGTTCTTTACGTATTCTGGATACAAATCTTTTTATCAGAGACACGTTCTGCAGATACTTTCTCCCAATCTGTGGCTTTTGGTTTCCTTTGCAGTGTCTTTTTGAAGCACAGGTTTTTCATTCTGATCTTCTTCTTCTTCTTTATTGTTTTTTTGTTTTGTTTTTTATCCTCACCCAAGGACATTTTTCCATTTTTTGTTCAGGTAGAATAGGGGGGAGAGAGAGGAACAGAGAGAGAGAGAAACATCGACGTGAAAGGGACACATTGAGTGGCTGCCACCCGCACAACCAACCAGGGCCGGGGACAAACTGCAACCGAGATACATGCCCTTAGCGGGAACCGAACCCGGGTCTCTCCGGACCGCAGGCGGACGCTCTAACTGCTGAGCCAAACCGGCCAGGGCTATTGATTTTTTTTAGAGAGAGAGGAAGGGAGAGAGGGATAGAAACATCGATGAGAGAGAGAAACATCGATCAGCTGCCTCCTGCACGCCCCCTACTGGGGATCGAGCCTGCAACCCAGTCATGTGCCCTGACTCGGAATTAAACTAGGACCTCTCAGTCCATGGGATGGTGCTCAATCCACTGAGCCACACCGGCCGGGGTCTTTATTATTTTTTAAATTGTGTGGTTTGTGCTTTTCAGCATCTTAACTAAACATTTTTTGCTTACTCCAAGGACACAAAGATTTCCCCACTGTGATTTCTTCTAGAAGTTTGATATGTATAGCTCTTATATTTAGGTCTACGAACCGCTTCTAGTTAATATGTATTGATGTTCATGTAGTTGGTATTTGTAGATGGTATGAGGTAAAGTCTGGAGTTCTTTATTGACTTGTCTAATTATTTCAGCACCTGTGGTTGAAATGATTACTCTTCTCCATAGATTACCTTTGGACCTTTGTGCCTTAGTTGAAAGCACTGCCCATAAACATCAGGCTTGATTTCTGGGCTCTCTAAGGTCACTCTTTGGTTTGTGCGTCTCTAAGCCAACAGCATTCTCTCCTGACTGCTGCGGCTTCATCATGAGGCAAAACCAGGTCACGCGAGTCTTCCAACTTTGTTCTCCATTATCGTTGGTTGGGATTTCCTCAGCCTTTTTCATTTCTTCTAAAAGTTTAGAGTCAGCTTGTCAATCTCAAAAAAACAAAAAAAAAGCCTGTGATGATTTTGCTTGAAATTGCATTGAATTTATAGGTAAATTTGGGAAGAACCAATATCTCAACAATATTGAGTCTTGGGATCCATGAACATGGTATGCCTCTCCATTCATTTATGCCTTTTAAAGTCTCTCTGTGGGCCCTGGCCAGTTTGGCTCAGCGGTTAGAGTGTCGGCCTGTGGTCCGGAGAGACCCGGGTTCGGTTCCCGCTAAGGGCACGTACCTTGGTTGCAGTTTGTCCCCGGCCCTGGTTGGGTCGTGTGGGTGGCAACCACTCGATGTGTCGCTTTCACATCGATGTTTCTCTCTCTCTCTCTCCCTCCCACTCTATCTGAACAAAATATCGAAAAATGTCCTCGAGTGAGGATAAAAAAATAAAATAAAAAAAAATAAAGTCTCTCTGTGGTAGTTTATCGTTGTCTGTGTTTAGGTTTCACACATATTTTGTTAAATTCACCTCTAAGTGTTTCATGGTTTTGAATCTATTTGTGACTGGTATTAGTTTTTATAAATTTGTTTTAATCATAAGCCAGGGATAGCTTTCCATTGGTTTTTAGATAGAGTGGAAGGGAGGGAGAGAGGGACAGAAACATCGATGTGAGAGAGACATGTTGATTGGTTGCCTCACATACAACCCCAACCAGGACTGAGAATTGAACCTGCAACCAAGGTATATGCCCTTGACCAAGAATGAAACTTGAGACTCTTCAGTTCTCGGGCTGGAACTCTAACCACTGAGCAAACCGGCCAGGGCTGCTTTTATCATTTCAGTCTCTAATTGTCTATCGTTAGGGCACAGAAATAGAATTTTTGTATTTTGGCTTTGTAGCCTGTGACTTTGCTAAACTCGCTTACTAGTTCTAGTAGCGTTTTATAACTTAGAATTTTCTACAGTCAATAACGTCATTTACAAATCAAGATCGTTTCAATCTTGCCTGGCCGGTGTGACTCAGTGGATTGAGTGCCGTCCCATGGACTGAGAGGTCCCGGTTTGATCCTTGGTCAGGGCACGTGCCCAGGTTGTGGGCTCGATCCCCAGTAGAGGGCATGCAGGAGGCAGTTGGTTGATGTTTCTGTCTCACATCGATGTTTCTGTCTCACATCGATGTTTCTATCTCTCTCCCTAAAAAAAAAATAAAAATATATTTTTTTAGAAAAAGATTATTTTAATCTTTTGTTCCCAAGCATATAAAAGTATAAAGTATAACTTTTGTTGCCTCCTCACGGTCTAAACAAAGTGCTGATAGGGGGTGTTTCTGCCTCATTCCCACTCCGCCTCTCTCCTCCGAGTCCACCGTCACCGTGGGTCTCTGTGGACTCCCTTCACCAGGTTGAAGGAGCAATCTTCCAGTCTAAGTCTACTGAGGCTCCGTTTTTTGTTGTTGTTGTTTGTTTGTTTGTTTTATCCTCACCCGAGGACATTTTCGCATTTATCTTCAAATAGAGCGGGAGGGAGAGAGAGTGGGAAAGAGAGAGAGAAACATAGAAACATCGATGTGAGAGAGACACATCGACTGGTTGCCACCCACATGACCCCAACCAGGGCTGGGGCAAACTGCAACCGAGGTACGTGCCCTTAGTGGGAACTGAACCCGGGACTCTGGTCGGTGGGCCGACGCTCTAACCACTGAGCAATACTGGCCAGGGCTCCGTTTTGTTTTTAATCATGAATGGGCATTGAATTTTGTCAAATTATTATTATTATTATTTTTGTATATGCTCCTAGTGGGAACCGAACCCGGGACTCTCTGGTCCGCAGGCCGATGCTCCAATCGCTGAACTAAACCAGCCAGGGCTCAAATGCTTTTTTAAAAAAAATTCATTAATACATTTTTTTGCATTTTTTGTTCAGGCAGAGCGGGGGGGGAGAGAGAGGAAGAGAGAGAGAGAGAAACATCGATGTGAAGGGACACATCGAGTGGTTGCCACCCGCACGACCAACCAGGGCCGGGGACAAACTGCAACCGAGGTACGTGCCCTTAGCGGGAACCGAACCCGGGACTCTCTGGACCGCAGGCCGACGCTCTAACCGCTGAGCCAAACCGGCCAGGGCATTAATACATTTTTTAATGTTCACCTGAGGATATGCTCATTGATTTCAGAGAGAGGAAAAGGGAGAGAGAAACATCAATCAGCCGCCCTCCGTATGTGCCCCTACTGGGGATCGAACCCGCAACCCTTTGGTGTACAGGATGACGCGCCAACCTACTGAGCCACATTGGCCAGGGCTCACGTACTTTTTTTCTTTGAAACTACTGAAATGATGGTGTGGTTTTCCTGTTGCAGGTTGTTAACACGGTGAATTACATGGCCTGACTCTGAAATGTTTAAACCTCACACCCTGGAAGGAGACCCGTTCGATCTTATGGGTTATGATTTGCTGATATTTCGTTAAGGGCTTTGGTGTCTGGGCTCCTGATGGACACTGGACTTCAACTTTGTTTTCTTGTCATGTCCTTCCCTGCATTTGGTATGGGGTTATGATAGTTTTGTTCTGAAACACTCGTATAGTGTCTGTGTCACTTCTAAGTGTCTGGTGTCACCCTCCAGCCAGGCCTCCCGCCGGGACTGTCCCTGCACCGAGGTGACCACTGGACAGGGCTGTCGGAAGCCTGGCCGTGCCGGGTTGTGCTCTCGACTCCCACAGACGGGGAGATGAGGCATTCTTCTGTGAACGCGCCGAGTGTAGGAACCGATGCTGCAGACAGGAGAGGTGCAGGAGGAAGCTGGCCCGAGGCCCTGGGGTGAGCGCAGGCTGGGCTGAGGGCGGGTGCAGCCGCCTGAAGGACATGGGGAGGCAAGAAGACGGGTCTCCCACAAAGCCCCTAGAAATTCCAATGGGTACAGGCCGCACAGACACAGGGAAGACCGAGACGTGGCCAGAGAGGGAGGAGAGACCACAGGAAGCCCAGGGGTGGCGTGGGAGTCTTGAAAGCCAAGAGGTTTAGTCCAGGGGCGTCCAGATGGGCACGGTGAACAAGGCCAAACGCTGCTGAGAGCAGGAGAGAGATGCCGTGTCCTGCGGGCCGAGGAGGCCCAGGTGAGGCAGGCACCGGTCCAGCAGAGGGAGACACGGAGGCCGCCAAGTATGCTCCCAGCAGGTGGCCTCTGCGGGCCTGCCACCCCTCCAGGTTTGCCTCCAGGCTCACCTCACTCCTGGGTAATTTCTCTAGTCCAAGGTCCCAAATGCTCCTTGAAGCCACTGCACCCCAACCCCAGCCTGGAGCTGAGCCTCTGTCTGCGGTGGTCTCTCCATGCTGTGAGCTCTACATAGGCAGGGCGCACGTCTTGAGACCTCCCCACTTAGCACGGTCCCAGGTGACACGAAAGGGCAGCTGTTTTGAGGGCTGTCCTCACTTCTTGAGCTGAAAAGAAAGATGCGAATAGGTCCTCCCAGGTGGGGCGCTGCACAGATTCTGAATTCACACAGCCCTCCCCCAGGGCAGCTGGAGCAGGGGATACCCCGGAGGGGGAGAGGGGCTGGAGCAGGGGCTACCCCGGGCGGGGAGAGATCGAGGGCGGTGGGCAGTGGGCTACCTGGAGGGAGAGAGGGGCTGGAGCGGGGAACCCCGGGGGGAGAGAGGGCGGCTGGAGCAGGGGCTACCCCGGAGGGGGAGAGGGGCTGGAGCAGGGGATACCCCGGAGGGAGAGAGGGGCTGGAGCAGGGGCTACCCCGGAGGGAGAGAGGGGCTGGAGCAGGGGCTACCCCGGGGGGAGAGAGGGCGGCTGGAGCAGGGGCTACCCCGGAGGGAGAGAGGGGCTGGAGCAGGGGCTACCCCGGAGGGAGAGAGGGCGGCTGGAGCAGGGGATACCCCGGAGGGAGAGAGGGGCTGGAGCAGGGGCTACCCCGGAGGGGGAGAGGGGCTGGAGCAGGGGCTACCCCGGAGGGAGAGAGGGGCTGGAGCAGGGGCTACCCCGGAGGGGGAGAGGGGCTGGAGCAGGGGCTACCCGGAGGGGGAGAGGGGCTGGAGCAGGGGCTACCCCGGAGGGGGAGAGGGGCTGGAGCAGGGGCTACCCCGGAGGGAGAGAGGGGCTGGAGCAGGGGCTACCCCGGAGGGAGAGAGGGGCTGGAGCAGGGGATACCCCGGAGGGAGAGAGGGCGGCTGGCCATGGCGAGCGGCTGCGAGCAGCACAAACGGACAGGTGAGATTTGCCATCAAGGACTTGGACGCAGACCCCATGCTAAGTCCAGGAACCCAGCGGCTCAAACGCTGTGGAACCCCAACATCGGGACCCCCAACATCGGCAGGGTTCTGGGCTCCCTGCTCCCGCCTCACCTCTCCTCTCCCACCACCCTCTGCAACAGTAGTTTAAGAAAGGCGCGAGGGTTTTGCAACAAAAAACAGGTCTGGCTGCCCCTGCAGACGCCCCTCCGGAGGCCTCGGTGCCGCGCACCCTGGGCCAGCCGCCCAGCCCGACGGAAGAAGGGTCCACAGAAGGCCCGGGCGCCGCCTCCCCAGAGAGGCCACTGCTGGGTGATCGCAGGTGAGTTCTTTGGCCTCGCGGTGCGGGTCGCGTTGTACACCCGGGAACACGGAGCGGAGCGGGCAGCGCCCGGACACCGCCGCCGGAGGCGCAAGGTCACGATTCAGCCAGACTCCTTCGCAGCGCCGCCGCCCAGGGAGGGGACGAGAAAGTCCTTCCGCCCCGGTGGTCGTGGCCAGCAGGCGCCGCGCGCGCGGGGAGCCAGGGGCCGCGGATCGTCCACCCCATCTGGCCAAGGCGCCCCGCGCGCTCCCGCGCCGCGCGCGCCCCCACCCCCGCCCCACCGCCTGCATCGTCCCGGGGGCGCTTTGCGAACGGGCGGCGGGCTGGAGACGGCCAGACCCCGCCCCGCCTCGGGCTCGCCCTGCACCCGCCCGGACACCGCCTGGACCTCGCCCGCCCGGGACTCGCCTCCTAGGGTCCTGCTCCCCTGAGCGCTGGCGGCGGCTGGGCGGGCAGAGGAGGGGGCGCGGACGCGGGCGCTGCTGATTGGCCAGACCCGCTGATTGGCCGGCGCAGGAGCCACTCGCAGGCGCCGCCGCTGCAGTGGCTCCGCTGGTTAGGGCTCGGGTCTGCTCGGTTCTGCTCGGCTCGGCTCGTCTGCGCGGCCGGGACCGACTGACGGGCGTGCGCTGGGGGCGCGGGGCGCGGGCCTCGGCGGCGGCGGAAGCCTGGGTGCCCCCGCCCGCCGGTCCTCTCTCAGAGGCGGAGGCAGCGCCGCGGGCCGCGGAGGAGCGAGGCGCAGGGGCCGGCGGCGCGGGGAGGCGCGGGGGTCGCGAAGCAAGAGCGGCCCGCTGGGCGCCGCCAACCCGGCTCATCGGACGGACAGACGGACGCGGCCCCTCGCGGCCCCTCCCTGCCGCCGCCGCCCGCCCGCCCGGGGCGCCCACCTCGCCGGCGCCGGGCCCGGGAGCGATGACATCGACGGGGAAGGACGGCGGCGGGGCGCAGCACGCGCAGTATGTGGGGCCCTACCGGCTGGAGAAGACGCTGGGCAAGGGGCAGACAGGTGCGTGCGGGCCGGGCAAGGCCGGGCCGGGGGCCGGCGGCCGGCGGACAGGGTGATTCGGGGTTCTGGGGGCCCAGGGTCAGGAGGACCGGGGTCACCGAGGAGTCCGGCGAGGCTGGGGGACTGGGGAAGACCGGGTCTCTGGGGAGGACCGGGACGCCGGGTGATCCGGGGGAACCGGGGGCGCTGGGGAGGACCGGGGTGCAGGGACGCACAGGCCCGCCGCAGTCGGGGAGGCCCTGCTGACGGCGCGCCGAGCGGGGCCCAGGAAGGAGGCCGCCCCGAGTGCGATGCTGCAGGCCCGGCCCAGCTCCGGCCGGCGGCCGCGAACAATGGGCGGCCGGACGCCGGGTGCCGCCTCGGAGTCCCGCAGGCCGCGCGGTTGCGGTCGGGCGGGCGCGGCCCAAGGACATGCGGCTTGGACGGGGGCGCACGGGCCCGGCCAGCGCCCTTCGGCTCTGGCTGCAGGTGCGCGGCCCCGGCCGCATTGTGCGCCGGAGCGACCAGGCCCATTGTGCCTTGGGAGGAGGGGGCCGAGCCGGCGCCCATCTGCTGTCTGCCGCGTCCGCGCTAATAGGCGTGCCGCCGGAGCAGCTGCGCCCCGGGCCGCGCGCCCCAGGCCGCGACCCCCAGCTCCGGGTGGCCGGCAGGAAGGGAGGCCGCCCGGTGCGGTCTGCGGGCCAATGAGGCCACCCAGGCCAGGCGGGGACCTCCCTCCACCGTAGGAGTGGGAGAGTGCTCGGGCCACTGAAAGGGCTGGACAGCGCCTTTATCCCCTCCCAGCCTCTGCTCAGAACGCCTGCGACACTGCGCTCCCCAGGGGAGGGAGAAGGAGGCTGGGACTGGGCCGGACCGCGATCCGGGCCACGGATCCTCCAGTGGAGCCGACCCCGGGCCTGCGGGAGGGAGGAGGGCCTTCCCGGCTGGTTCTGGCTCTTTCAGTGATCAGGTTAGGTCCCAGCCAAGTGGCCGGTCCCCTCATCTGGCTGATGTTCACAAGAGTCGCTTTGTGAGAGGCTGGGCTCAGCCATTTTCTTTATTCTCCCAGGATGGGCCTCTCCTGGTGCCCAGAGGTCCGATTGGCAGTGACCTCCCTGCCTCTCTGGGACGTCCATTAGACCAGGACAGGCAGGGGAGCAGAGGAAGGGAGGAGGGTGCGGCAGCGGGAGGCGGCCCGGGAGGCAGCTGCTCCAGCGGGTGCTGCAGGCCTTCCCAGAGCCCCCCAGGGTGGCGTGGAGGCGGAGCCGGAAGGTGGTGTTTGGGAGGAAAGTGGGCCAGGTCCGGCTCTCTCCAGAGAGGGCAGTGGTTGTGATGTAAGCAGAGAGCGTGAGGTGTCTGGGCTGAGGGTGGAGGCTGCCCCTGTCCCCTCCCTGGATAGACAGCCCCTGTGCCAACAGCTGAAGCACCCAGGGGCCTCTGGCAGTTAGGACAGTGCCATTGGGAGTGGGGATGGCGTGCCCCAGGTTCAGGAGGAGGAGGTGGCAGCCGGCTGGGGCTCCACAGAGTTCAAACTACGCGTGTTTCCTGGGAAGAACCACTGTAGTTGGTGAAATCCTCCGTGGGGGGAGGGGCTGGGCAGCAGAATGCAGGAGGCAGAGAAATAACCTAATTATTGTACCAATAAAACGTTATCAGGAGACATCCGCGTGTAAGTGATGACAGGGATGAATTGCACGCAGTGCGTGTGCTGGCCTCCGTGGGAAGGCCTGGCCCCGTACTCACTGAGCTCTGCCGTCGCACAGTTAATTACAGGAGGTCTCTCCACTGTAATTAGCAATAATGAACACAAAAGGGTGCACTGGGTGTGCACGCCAACAACATGCCACCATTGCGTTTGGGCAAGAGCCCCGGGGGCGCACAAAGCCAGCGGCCTCTCCCTTGAGTGGAACCGCCCTGGGCTCCTGGAGGGGCCACCCCTGGGCTGGGGGTGTCTGTTGGTCCTGTGTCCCTTCTGGCCTCAGTGATGCTGGGACTGTTGGTGCTGGTCTCTCGACCTTCTGTGGAAGGGGCCTCTGGAGTTCGGTGGACGTGGGGCCTCTGTGCAGGTGCCTGCCCTGGCCCCTGGGCTCGCCAGCCAGTTTCTGACACCAAGGGACAAGAGAGTCGCCATTCCCCAGGCCGGTCCCTTCACTCCAGAGGGGACGGCTGACCTTGGCTGGGGGCCAGGCTGTCAGCCAGGAGTCTTTGGTGGGGGCCGTGCGTGGGCACCCTCCGACCAGGCCAGGTCTCCTGTGTCATGGCCACAGCACCCCAGTCTCGGCTCTCGGGTGGTGCGCGGTCAGGGGTGGCTGGGCCTCTCCGCCTGTCTGCTCCAAGCCAGGGCCTGTTGGGAGGGGGGCCCGCTGCCCAGCCCCAGGACGCTGCCCTGTGCCCGCCGGGCTCTTCTCGGGCGGCTGGCGGGGTCCAGTCGGCACTGTCGTGTGTTTGTGGCGGAGGTGGTGCCGCCCGGCTGGCGCAGTGAGGGGTTCTGTCACTCCTTTGCGGTTGGGCCGTGGTGGTGAGGTCCTCTCCCGTCTGCCCCATGTCCTCTGTAGAGCTGTCCTCGATGACCTGCTGGAGGCCTCCCCTGGCCGCATCGTGGTTTCCGACGGAGAGATGGGGCTTCAGGGCCTGATGGGGGGGGTCACTGTGGGGGGAGGAGCCCCGGCCAAGGCCCTGCCTGGCCTGCCCCGCATCTGGGGAGGCTTCTTCAGCCAGAGAGGGGATGGGCGGCACCCCAGAGGGCCCAGGCAGGGACCCCCAGGTCAAGGGGGGCGTGCTGCATCAGCCGTGAGGCCCCCATCCCTCCAGTCCCGGGAAGCGGAGGAGGGCGAGTCCTTGCCCAAACCAGGGTGCAGCAAGGCTGGTGGGCTCAGCTCCCGTAGGCCGTAACCAGGAGGACCCCTGGGAGGAGGGGAGGACGGGGTCTGGGAGCCAGGGCCATAGTAAGTGGTGTGGCTTGTCCTTGGAAACCCTTCCAGTGGCGGGATGAGGGGAGGGGTGAGCAGGGCTCGGGGCAGGGGGTGAAGAGAGACGGGAGAGAGACGCCGCCCTGTCGCTCGCCCGGCGGGCTCTCAGGCTGGTGGGTGGGGACGGGCTGAGGCTGCTAAGCCGAGGGACCTGGGACGTCCCCCTCCAGGTTCTCAGGGGACCTTTATGAGGATTGATGTGGGGTGCTGGTGGCAGGCAGGCTGGAGAGGAGTCCTGGGTGGCAGAAACCCGTGGAGATGGAGAGAGACACCTGGGGAGAGACAGGTGAGGGAGGGGGAGACAGGTGAGCTGGGGGAGAGTCTGGCAGACCTGGGGGACAGGCCAGGAGGAGCTGGACTCCCTGGTGGCTGGACGTGGGGTGTGGGACGGAAGTGGACAGAGCAGGACGTGGATGGCGTGTGGATGGCCGTGGTGTCTGACGGTCACTGCCACGGGCAGGCCACCTCAGCCCTTGCGGAGAGAGTCCCGAGCCTGCCCCTCTGGGCCCCGGGCCGGGCCTCGGTCTGTCTACCCCACTGTCCAAGCAGGGGAACCGGCCGAGGCGCAGCGCTTTGGACAAGGACGGCAGCTCCTTGGGGACAGGAGGGACGAGCAGTGTGCTCACTGCACGGGCTCGAAAGTCCGAGGGGCAGGACCCTATGCTCGGGTCACTGCCTCCTGGCTGGAGCAGAGGGGGCGGGGGAGCCTCACACGGTGTGAGCAAGGCCTGGGACATGGCCCCTTCCCCCCGTGGTGCAGGCCCTCCCCCGGGAGCCCCCCGCCCTGGCAGGGCTGTCCCTGTGGATCCCGGGGTGATGGGCGTGATGGGCGCCCGCCAGAGGATGGGCAGGTTCCTGCAGGTGGGCATGGAGGGTCTGGGTGCGGGCAGGGCCCTAGGACCGCGCTCCCAGAGTGGCCCCTGCCCGGCTGCCCGCTGTGGCTCTGAGCATCTGAGTAGTCACAAGTCCTCCCCCCTGGCAGCGGGACAGGCTCTGCAGGGAAATGTGTGCAAGGGCCTGCCAGGCAGAGGACACAGCCCAGGCAGGGGCAGAGGTGAGAACTGCCCTTCACAGAGCCGGGTGCTGCCAGGGTGGTTCTGGCTGTGGGTTCCTGAGCGGTGGTTCCCGAAGGAATCGCTGAGGCCCGCGGCCCCCACCCCAGGGCTCCCAGCTGGACACAGGAAGAGCCCAGGGGTCGTCTGCGGCTCGGGCTCTGCCTGCAGAACTGTCTGCAGAACTGTCCGGAGCAGCCGCCCAGCTGCGTGTGCATGAGCAGGGCCAGACCTGCCCTTCCCTGTCCACGGGAAGCGTGGCCAACCCTGGCCGCGGCCCTGAGGTTGGAGGACAGTCCGTTTCCGTCAGACTCCGGGCTCCAGGGGTGAACACCACCGGGCAGGCAGCCGCCTGGACTGTGCCGGGGTGGAGGCCCAGAGAGGCCAAGAGGCTCCAGGTCCTGCCCGTCCTCGCTGGTGGCTGATGGGCCTGGCCTGGCGTGGGGGGATGTGTGTGGATGGGCCTCCAGGGCTGGCTCCCGGTCCCGGGCCAAGGGCACGCACCTCCCCCCGGTGCCACCTGGCTCAGCTGCTTCGGGGACTTGGGACAGTCAAACTGCTCTGAAGTGGGTAACTCCATCGGCGGCCCCTGTGGGCACCGCTGTGGCCTGTGCTGGAGTTCCCGGGCCCAGGGCCCTTCTGCCTGCCCTCCATCTGTGCTGGACCGTGTCCCCGCAGGCCCGGGCTCCCTGGGGGACGCCGCACTCGCCCAGGCCTGTGGCCACACAGTGAGGGAGGGAGCGGAGGGCTCACGGCCGGAGGGGGCCTGCTGCCTGCCGGGGCCCCGGGTGCTCCTCCCGTGGGTTTGCTTCTCCAGCCACCCGGCCAGGGCCCAGGGCCCCTGGTGGCCCCTTGGAGCCCAACGGGCAGGTCTGCACCCCGTAGCTGCGGGGCTTCGAGCCTCAGGCCCCCGTCTGGAGCCTGCAGCCACCACCAGGCTCCGGCAGCTGGGCGCAGCGCTGGGCACATCTGTGGCGCCCGGGTCCGGCGGGAGGACAGCCGCCGGCATCTGTCAGGGCCCGTCTGGGTCTCGGGAGAGGGGAGGGACCCCTGGCTCCTTTGGGTGGGGTTGCCTGTGCTGCCCAGGTCTCTGCAGGAAGTCCTCTTGCATGCGGGAGACCTGCCGTCCCCTGAGGGCAGCTCCCATGACCCTCCCTGGTGCCAGGCCCCGTTGGCCGCACGGCAGTGGGCCTCCGTGAGCCTGGTCTGAAGTCCCACGTCCTGGCCAGCGATGGCCAAGCTGCCCGAGGCCTTGCCCCAGAGGTGCCGGCTGGCCAGCTGCCTCGGACTCTGGACAAGATGGAGGCGGGCGGGCAGGGGCCGCGGGGACAAAGCAGGGATTGTGTGGGCTGGGCCCCGAGAGGCGGCCCCGGCCTTGTGTGTAGCTTCTGAGGGGCCAGTGTTCTGAGCCGGCAGCTGGGAGCCCCCACCCCCGTCGGAGCAGCTCAAGAGAAGGGCTCTTTCTTCCCGGGTGTCCGTTTCATCCCTGGGAGCCTGGGGGCCACGGCTGGGCCTCGGTTTCTCTCCGAGCACTGGGGACATGCACCCCGCCTGGGGGGCCCACCTGTGCGGACAGAGCCATTTCCCTGGGGCTGCTGAGTGCTCGTCTGCAGTTGCCCAGGGCTGGCTGCCCCCGACTGGACCTGGTGCCTCCCTGCCTGTGGGCCTGGCCAAGGGTGAAGGGAAGGTTCCAGGGCGTGTGGTTCTGGCTGAGTGGGTGAGGGAGGGCCTGGAGCAGGCTCGTGACCTGGTGGTGACGGAGGCACCCGGGGCACCTGCACCATGGCCGCCCACTCTGGGCTCGGCTGGGCTGGACAGTCCTGGGGGCAGGGCTGGCCTTCCTGGCCCCAGGGCAGACGTGGGAGGCAGCCTGAAGGGCTTGCGTGGCCTGAGTGACGTGGCTGGAGCCTGGGGACACGTCAGGCGGCCGCCTCGTCTCTGTGCCGTGGGCGGTCTGTGGGGGCAGCAAGGCTGCCCGGCAGGGAATGTGGCATCTGTGAGGGGTGGTTTGGCCAGTGTCCCTGGCTAACTCCAGAACAGCTGGGCAGCCACTGGCTTGGGCCGAGGGCTGGGCTGGGAGGGCCTGAGGAGGCTGAGCCTGGGGGGCCCTGCGTGCTGGGGGCGGCTGCCTCTCCTCCTGCCCAGCTCCGGCCTGGAAGGCGGGCCGCGAGGCCAGAGCCAGTGACGCTGGCGCTGCCTGGGCCCTGGCCGGCTGTTTCCCTGGGCCGCAGACCTCTCCCCTGGGCCGCGCTGAGACAGGAAGGCACTGGCCAGAGGTGGCCTGGGCGGGGCGGGCAGCGTACTCCTTCTGTCCGAGCCGGGCTCATCGGCAGGTCGGGCTCGGGTGCTGACTGCCCCAGGCTGGAGCCCAGGTGGGCAAGGCCATGGGAAGCCTTCCTGGGTGGGGAGCCACAGGCTCTGCTAGCCCAGTCCCTCACCCCCAACCTACTTGTTCGGCGAAGGGCCTGGGGGTAGCCTGGGTGGCACTTGGCGGGCCCCTGTGGGGGTTCAGGGGGTGAGCGAGGACCTGAGTCCCGGGAGCCACACAGCTGTGTGCAGCCCCTTGGCCAGCCCCCTGGTCAGGAGGGAGCTGGGTGGGCCGTCCCATCTCAGACCCAACCTGAGCACGCCCAGGGGTCAGCCCAAAGGCACAGAGCACTGTGACCTCGGGGTCCCGGGGTCAGCCTGTGTGCAGAGCCCCTGAGGCAGGCCCCACCAGCGCTTGGCAAAGAGCCCAGACTCTGCTGCCCGATAGGCACACATCTCTGCCTCAGTTCCCCGTGCCGGCCCCTGCGTGATGGGGGGACAGTGCTTGCTTGGGGCTGAGCAGGGGCTGCCGTCACCCCCAGGTCTCGGGCAGGCCAGGGGGCCTGGAATGCACCCCCGGGCAGGGTTGCCTCAGGAAGAAACCAGGACAGGCGAGTGGTGTGTGTTCATCCCCTCGGGGAGGGGGGATTGCGTGGGGTGGTGTCCGGGCTGCAAGTGGGGCGGGGGGGATTATGGCAGAGCCGGGCCAGGCCAGCTGTGCCTGCTGAGGGTCCCCCAGGGGTGGGAGCACAGTCTCGGGGCTCAGACAGGCTGGCCCCGCCCCGAAGGTGCCGGGCGGGTGAGCGGCCTGCCTGTCTCTTCCCTGTCATGGGGGCCACAGTGCCCTGGGACAGGGCCCTGCTCTGCCTGTGTCCCTGCCGGCTGACCTCTCCTCCTGCTGCCACCTGGGGGCCACCAGGGTGGGGCCTTGAGCTGGTTTCTGGGACTGCATTGGGGACTGCAGTGGGGACTCAGGCTGGGTGCCCCCCTAGGGTGCCCGCATCTCACGTCCCCTTGCATGCGGGCATTTTCAGACCCAGGGAGGAGGGCGCTGGACCCGCGAGCCCACCCCAACCCCAGGACAGGTGGCCAGTTTCACTTTGCACCCCCTCCCCATAACCCCAGGCTTGTTTGACTGTAAACATTTTGGTGGGTGGGACTAAAGGAGAAACTCAAAGGCGCAGTACTGTCATCCTTGCCTGGGGATCCACGATTTTCAACACCTGCAGAAGTCCGGGCAGGCAGTGGGTTCCACTCTGACTGGCGGCTTCCCGGAGCCCGCCCCCCACTGCTGCCACACCGGGAGGACGCGGGGACTGGGCCCTGGGTCCTCACCGGCGTGTCCGCGTCGCAGGCAGTGGGCTTGACGTCTGCTTGTGTCCCCAGTGATGCTGATGGGACCCCACGGGAGAGGCCTCTGACCTGTCCCTCTCCCCGTTCCTGACCCTGGACCCCCAACCCCCGGGTGCTTCGGACACCTGGCCTTCCTTACGCCGCAGTGGTCCTTGGCTCCACACAGTCTCACCCTGGACACGGTGACCCCCTCACCAAGTGCCAGCTCCCACACTCCGCCACCTGGGGCCCCGCGGAAGGGCGGAGACAGAGCGTGAGGTGGTCGGAGCTCGGGCGGGTGGCCGAGGCCCCTCTGACCTCCCACGGGAGCAGGGGTGCTTGGCCACCTCGGGTTCTGTTGGGTTTCCTGTCCCACATGTGCCACTGTTGGGGCTCAGGCTGGGTGCCCCCCTAGGGTGCCTGCATCTCACGGCGAGCCATCCGGCTGGGACTGTGCCCACCACCTCCGTGCACGTGGGGGCGGCCAGGGGCCCTTGTGTCTAGGGGCCAGCTTCCCGGAGCCGTGTCCCTCGAGCATGGCTTCACACTCGGGCCGTCGGGAGCGGATGCAGCCTGGGACCCCAGCTCTCTGCCCAGAGAGAGTGCCCCTTGCTGGCCACGCCGGCAGCCAGTCTCCAGGGAGAGCAGTGCCGGCCCTCAGAGGGTGGCCCCATCTCTGCTGCACCCTCCTGGGGGGCACGTGGCTGAGGCCCTCGGGCTGGGAGAGAACCTCTCCTGGGATGGTCTTGGCAGGGAGCTGTCCAGCACGGCTGTGCTGAAGTCTGGCTCCCGCTGCGCGAGGGAGGCTGGGGTGGGGTGGGGGGTCCCTGCACCTCCCGCCAGCGGGCAGACCCGTGGCCGGTCCCACACGTGTCTTTCTTCGTGGGGTTTGGTTCTGTGCTGATGCGGGCAGGGGGTGGATGCTGCCCGGAGCTGAATGCTTTCTGGAGGCCCCAGTCCCTCCGCCCTCCCTGGTGTGCGCCCACAGGAGCCCCCGGCCCCCGGCCCCCCGGGACGCTGCCGCTGACTTGCTGTGGGTGAGGGAGGACTGCTTCCCGTCGGGGCGGCCGTGAGGCAGATGGTGAGGGTTTAGACGCTGGCTTATCTGAGGCAGAGGGCTCGTCTTGGATTGGAGGCTTGCTGACGCTAAACCCCAGATCCCCGGGGATTTGTAGCCAGCGTGGGGTGACACAGACAGGGCACCCTCCGGCAGATGCTGTGGGGCCGAGGGGCGTCTATGCCCGGGGGGGGGCTGTGGTCCCGGGGGGCGCCCTGGGCAGGGACAGCCCCTCCGCCTGCGGGGTGCTCGGACCCGTGTTGCCTTCTCCCCTGAGGGGTCAGCCGGCCCTGAGACCCTGCATCATGCTGCCCCCCTGCAGTGTACCCGCCTCTCCCAGCATCTCTGCCCTGGGGACCGCGAGAGGGGACGTGGAGTCCAGAGGGGTCACTCGGGGTCAGTGATGATAGTCCCCCCGCCCAGAGACCAGGCAGGTGGCTGGTCCCCACCCCAGGCCATGCCATCTCTGCTCCATGGGTCACTGTGGGTGATGCTGATGCTGCCCCCATTGGGAGCCAGGCTGGGGGGCAGATGACCAGCAGGGGCGTCAGACTGAAGCCACATCTGGGCGAGGACCTGGGGACCCAGCCTGATGGTCAGCCCTGTGGGCCCCGGAGATGCTCTGGGCCTGGCCCCCGACTTCACAGTCTCCCTGTCCTCCCACCCAGGGCCTGCAGCCTCCTGAGTCACCCCAGGCGGTGGCCTGGATAACAGTCCTGCTGAGCCCAGGTGGCTCTCAGGGCTCTGTGCTGACTCAGGCCTGGTCAGCATCTCTCACCCCCTCTCTCTCCCCCCCACCTCTCTCTCTCTCCCCCTCTCTCTCCCTCTCTCTCCCTCGGTGCTGCTGGGGCACCTCTGGGAAGCTGGCTGGGCTGGAGAGTCCTTACCTGGGCTGAGAGGCCAACGAGCACCAGGCCTGCCCCCCCCCCAGTCCACCCACTCACTCACGGCATGGCCCCCAGCAAGCCCGGGGAGGAGAGGCTGGGGGACTCATCCGACCGGCAGCAGGACTGAAGGTGGCAGGTCTCTTTGCTGAGGGGTGTCCGGCCCTTCAGCCAGGTCCTTGGGAGTGGCCAGTGGCCGTGGACACGTCCCCATGCACTGTCTTGGGGTCCTGTGGTTCCTCGCTCGGCCGCGGGGGCTCCCCACTGGGGTCGTACCTGGGGCTGCAGACCAGCCCCTACCCCCACGGGGCACCTCTTCTCTTGAACGCCCAGTGGCCTCTACCCCCGAGGGGCTGCAGCCCCAGAAACGGTGTGTGTGCAGGGAGGGGCCATCAGCTGGGGGCAGGCGCAGAGCAGTGTCGGGGAGCTGGGGGAGCCCGTGCCTGTCCTCCACCCCTGCTCGGGAGCCCAGGGCCGGCGGTGTGGCCCGTCCTGTCATGGGGGTGAGCGGGGCCCGAGCCTGGCGCCCCGTGCTCAGGCTGAGGTAGGGTCTCCGGCGTATGTGGCCTCAGGGCAGGTGCCCCCGGTGGCATTTGGGTGCAGGACTTCATAAACCGGACCCGTGCCTGGTGGGCCGGTGCTGGGACTGACCTGCAGGTTTGCAGGCAGAGGGGTGTGGCCGAGCCTTGCTGTCCGGCCTCTGGACAGTGGGCGCTTTGGGGTGGGGAGGAGGCGGGGGCTCGGGGCGTCCGGGGTCAGGAGGTCAGGGGATGGTCCTGGGTGCAGGGAGCTGCAGGCTGAGGGTGCGTGTGGGTATGTAACTGGCACATGGGGGAGGGGCCGCTCCTCATTCTGTGGTCTCACCTCCCTGCCCCCGGCCCCCCGCCCGAGTGCCAGCCCTAAAAAACCAAGGGGTGGCAGAGGCGGGCAACCCACCCTGGCTCCGTGGGCACGGACAGCTCTGGGCAGGGGGCAGCCCTGGTGTGGTCGGCCTCTCTCCTCTCTGTCCGCGGGCGCTGCCCACGCCCGCTAAGCAGGTTCCATTCTTACCCCGTGCGGGAGGTTCCGTCCAGGTGCCCTTGGGGGTGGCACGCTCTCCTGGCCTCACCTCCAGTCACTCTCTGGTCTCCCCCTTCCCATCGGCATTGCAGTGGGGTGTGTGCCTGGCTGGGGGGCAGGCCCCACTGAGGGACCCGACAGGCAGGGAGTGACCGGCACATGGCCCGACCGACCCAGCACCTTGGTGACGGTCTCATGCCAGCCCCTGCTGGGTCCCCTGAGCCCGGCCACCCTGCCCGGCCCCGGCCTCGGCCCCACTCCCAGCGGCTCTGGAGGCTGTAGTTGGGGGGCCTGCCCCTCCTCCAGGCAGAGCTGCTGGGGAACCCCAGGGCTGACCTCCGGGGGAGTTGTTAGGAAGAGGCCGCGGCTCCTGTCCCCAACTCCCCCCACCCCACAGCACAGTGGGGAAGGGGCACAGACTCACGGGACCATCCAAGCAGTTGGGGAAACCAAGTCAGCAAAGAGTTTATAAAATGTGGGTCGGGTTTTTTAAGCTAATCTGACTGCAGAGAGGCCCTTAGTCCGCCCCCTGCAGAGAAACCCAGCTTTTTGTGAAATCCTCATGGAAAGCCCAAGTGGGGGACAGGAGGGTGCACGCAGACCAGAGAGGCCTGCCTGCTCCCCAGCCCTGCCCTCCATCCGTTTCCTCGCCTGCTGGTGCCCCGGTGGTGCGGCTGCGGGGGGCCGGGCGGGTGGGCTGTGCCTCCCTCTGCCTGACCACAGGCTGGGCCACGTGGAGCCCGTGTTCCGTGTCAGGGGGTGGGGGGGTGCAGGCAGCGCGTAGTGGGAGCTCGAGGCAGCAGGAATGGGGGGTGTCCGGCCTCTGGGGTCTGGTGACTCCCAGCTCCTGCTCCACAGGGCAGGGGCTGCTGGGAACCCCGGGGTCTTCTGGGAAGTGTTTCTACCTGGCTTGGATGGTGAGCGGCTTGTCCGGGCTCCGTGCCTGAGGGTGTGTGGAGTTGGTGGGGGTTGCAGCGGCCTACCAAAGAGGTGTCTGTCTGCGTGTCCTGCGGCCACACACAGGCTCCCAGGGTATGCATCCGACCTGGTCACTGCAGAGCCCATCACCATGGCGCCAGCCCTGGGGCCTGGTGGGGCCGGAGCTCTGCTGGGCAGGTGGGGTGGAGACAGACCACAGCTGTGCACCTCTGCTGGTGACCCTGACAGGCCCTCGGCCACGGAGACGGAGTCGCCTCTACTGGCCCTCCTCCACCCGCCCCACCCACACCCGCACATCCCTGGGGCTGGCCAGCTGCTGGCCTGGTCACACCACGGCCTTCACACTGGGCTGTGCCCTGCCCCCGCGTCCAGCCTCCCTCCTGCCACCCTGAGCCTGGCCCTCTGCGGCCTGCTCCCCACACACCTTCCACCCTCCTTCCCCTGGGGCCCCTCCGGCCTGCCGCCCACCTTCCTGCCCGGAGCCTGAGGGCTTGGCTGGCCTCCCCAGTCCCAAGGCTCCTGAAACCGGGGCACCAGCTTTAAACACACACACATACACAAAACCCACAATTTACCAGACTGAATTACTGAGTAGTTACTGGAGTCAGTCAAAATATTTCATCGGTCTAATGCAACAGTATTGAGTTGAAAAGCCAGTTAATGAAAATCTAATGTGGTCATGTGCCCCCAGAGACGGGGGGAGTGGCCCCCCTCCTGGGAGGAGTGGGGTCACCCTGGGCACTGAGGAGCCGGGCTGCCGTTTTGTGTGGCTTCACCCAGGGCACCCCGTAGAACTGCTGGGTTTTTGGTACCTGTACCTCAGATAAGGCGGCGGGGTCCCCTTGGGCACCTCCGTGCCTGGGTGTGGCTGGCAGGGCTGTGTGCCCGGGTGCTGGCATGCTCCCTCACCCCCTGCCTCCCCTCCCCCTCAGGCGGGCGCCAGCACCTGGGGCTGGTGCCCTTAGGGCGTGGTGCTGACCCACAGGGGGAGGGCGCCCCTCCTGGTTGCCGGCTGGCCGGGTGGATGGGCTTCCCATGGCCGAGGGAGGTGCAGGTGGGTCCTGCTGTGTCTGGGGGGGCCCTGTCTGGAGGTAGGGACACCGTGGGGACCACAGCAGAGGGTGGTCTCCAGGGTAAAGGGTGGCTGGGCCCATTTGGGGGCTCCTGGTCCTGGGGGAGTCGGTGCCGGGGTGGGAGGAAATCGAGTGGGGTGGGAAGGGAGAAGGAGGGGTACCCTATTGTGTGATACACCCTGGCCCCCGCCTTCTGACCCACGGGGAGGCAGCCCTTGGACACTGGGGCCTCCAGGCAGGGAGAGGAAGGCTGGTCCCCCTCCTGTGGCCCCTGCACCTGAGCCTGGAGCCCACCTGAGCCTCGCACCTGAGCCCAGAGGGCCCCGTGCTGGGGACCGTCCTTAGCTCTGTGGCCCGCCCACGGCCAGCGGTCCCTCCGAGGCCTGGCCTGTGTGGACGGCCAGGAAGCTCCTCTGTGTGGGGCACTTGTTCTCAGAGCTGGCCTCTCCTTGGCCCCTTGGACAGTCGCGCTGCGGTGGGTAAATGAAACGCCTTCCGCGCCAGGTCCATTTCCCGTCCCCTGCCTGTCGCCCACCCTCCGGGGCACTGGGCTGCTGAGCCCCTGCGGCTGCCCTGGGAGGGGCGTTTACATGACCGTCCAGAGAAGGTGGACAACCGACAGTGACAGTGGGCGGAGGTGCCGGGGTGCAGTGGGGGCCCGGGACCCCAGGTGGAGGAGGTGGTCACTGTCCTGATCGCCAGCTTCATGGGCGTCGCTCAGGTGGAAGGTCAGCTCCACCGCGCGGACGGCGAGGAGGCGGGACGCCTGGGGCTCAGGCCTGTCGCCCTGCGTGCGGTCACCTGCGTCTGCTGCTCCCACGCTGGTCGCCTCCAGGCCAGTGGCTGAACCTCTCTGGGCCCCGGGGCCTCGTGGCACCGTGAGAACCGCGCTGTGGGCATGACGAGGTGCTTAGATGGAGCTGGGGTGCGTTTCTGCCACCGTGGGACCCCTGGGGCGTCACCCCTCAGGCTACTGGGAGCTCACCGGGGGCAGCAGGTGCAGGTGAGGCCACCTGCTGGACACCACCCTTTCAGTGGCCAGGACTGTGCCCTTCCGTGGATCTGGCCTGGGGGGGGGGGGTCAGGGCCGGCGGCTGGCCCCCGGGCTGCTCCTTGGTGGGTGAGCCGCTGGAGGTGGGGCAGGGACCCAGAGGCCACCAGCCACTCCCCAGTGCAAGACGGGTCCTGGGGCACCGTGGAGGGGCCAGAGGCGGGGATCTATCTGGAGGCTGGAGTCATGGCAGGCTCTGCTGGCCTTTTGCACGGAACACAGGCGTCAGCGGGGCTGCGGCCGGGCCCTGGCAGGGGCCGGGGGCTCTGGGGCCAGGGTGCCGCACCGGGGCTGCTCTGAGCCCACAGCCCAGCTGAGGGAGCAGGAGAGGGGGTGGGGAGAGCCGCATGCCTTTTCTGCTCCGTCGCCATGGCAACAGATGGCGGTTTGGCAGGAGAGAGGAGGGGGAGGGCTTTGTATGAGGCGGCTCAGGGCTTAGAGACCAGCTGGGGATCCTTCAGGGATGGGGTGTGTGGGGGTTGGCCGCCAGGCCGAGCAGCCTTCACCCCTGGCTCCCAGACCAGGCCCTGTCCCCTGCGGGCTGGGACACAGTGGCCGCCCGGCCCACTCCCCACCCCTCCCTCTCCTCATGCTCCTGGGCTGGGGGGCTCGGAAAGGGGCCATTGCCCCTACCTGGACACCCCTGGAGCCTGGGGCAGTGGGCAGGGTGGGGGCTGCAGCTGGGCACTGGGAGGGGTTCTGCACCCCCACCCACCAAGGAGTCGTGAGAAAGCATGGCTGGGGCACAGCAGCCTCACCCCTGTGCGGCCACTGACTACAGAGGTGCCCACCACTCACGCTGCCCTGGATGGTGACGTCTCAGTCAGTCCTGGGCTGTGCCTCCAACACCCTCTGCAACCCTGGCAGGGCCCAGCGGGCGGGGAGTCCCGGCTCAGCCTGTCCTGGGTGGCCCCTGGTCACACGGGGCACGAACCTGCCCCTGCACCCCGGTCTCCCCACTCCCTTTGCACCACCCCCTCCTCCAGGGCAGGCTGGCTCTTCCTTAGAGGTGATTCACCCACACTCTGCCCCAGTTATCCGTGTGAGTACACACCTGTGCACGACTGTGAGTGTATGTAGTACATGTGCACAGCTGTGTGAGTCTGCATTGTGGAGGGTGAGTGAAAAGTGAGCCTGTGTGTGTGCATGACTGTGTGTGTGTGCAGCAGTGTGAAAGTGTGTGTGTGCTGGAGTGTGCCACTGCGTCGTGTGTGTGCACAGTGTGAGCCCAGGCCCGTGCTGGAGGGTGTGACTGTGTCGTGTGTGTGCACGACTGCGTGTGAGCCCAGGCCCGTGCTGGAGGGTGTGACTGTGTCGTGTGTGTGCACGACTGCGTGTGAGCCCAGGCCCGTGCAGGAGGGTGTGACTGTGTCGTGTGTGTGCACGACTGCGTGTGAGCCCAGGCCCGTGCTGGAGGGTGTGACTGTGTCGTGTGTGTGCACGACTGCGTGTGAATCCAGGCCCGTGCAGGAGGGTGTGACTGTGCCGTGTGTGTGCACGACTGCGTGTGAGCCCAGGCCCGTGCAGGAGGGTGTGACTGTGTCGTGTGTGTGCACGACTGCGTGTGAGCCCAGGCCCGTGCTGGAGGGTGTGACTGTGTCGTGTGTGTGCACGACTGCGTGTGAATCCAGGCCCGTGCAGGAGGGTGTGACTGTGCCGTGTGTGTGCACAGTGTGAGCCCAGGCCCGTGCAGGAGGGTGTGACTGTGCCGTGTGTGTGCACGACTGCGTGTGAGTGCACGCCTGTGCAGGAGGGTGTGGCTATATTGTGATGTGCAGTGTGAGAGTGTGAGACACCCTCCTTCCTGTGGGGAGGGCCCTGTGCACACTCACCTGCACCAGGTGAGGCCCAGCTGCGAGGTTCCCAGGTGGGAATGCTTGCACCTGAGCTGGGTCCTTGGGCCTGGCACCCGTGGGGGAGAAGGTTTCGGGCCACCTGCCCGGCCACTGCAGGGACGGGCTCACCAGTCTGACGTCCTGGGGTGGGGCAGGGCCAGGTGCCCGGCCACTGCAGGGACGGGCTCACCAGTCTGACGTCCTGGGGTGGGGCAGGGCCAGGTGCTGCCTCCCCTAGTCCAAGCAGTGCCCAGGGATAGTGCTGCCGCCACTCCCCAACCCGGCCCACAGCCCCCCCCGCCCCCGTCCTGCTGAACATGGCTGATGTCAGAGCCCTGCGCAGACGCATCGGGGTGAGGCTGCCCCCTCCTCCGGCTTCTGGGGGTGCTGGGGCTAGTTTCTCTGTGGCCTCCCACAGTCCCCAGGGCTCGGGCTTGGCTGGGCTCAGCGGGAGCAGGTGGCCCAGCAGGGCTTGCCCTGGGAGCACCTTGGGGCCCTGACTGTCATGACACCCTGACAATGCCCCTCCCTTGCGGCCTTCAGCCCAGTGTCTCCCCAAGGCCTCCTTGGGGCCCCCACTGGCAGTCCTGTCTCCTCGAGCATGTACCCCGACCCACCACCCACTCCTCAGCCCAGGGGACCCAGCTCTGCCCTGCCCCCTTCTACTTCACCTGCAGCCCCTTTTGGGGGTGGGGTGCGGGTGCCCTACAGGGTGACTGCCCCAGGACAGGGTTTCCCCATCAAGGGCCTGGCTCTGGGGGGCAGACTTTCCCCCAACCCCAGGGAGGCCTGGGGCCAGGTGAGGTCTGTGCTCCTCCCAGCTACACTCCACCCCTCACTGTCCTCACTCCAGCTGTGCTGACATCTGCCCCCACCCCCACCCCAGCCGGTGGGTCCCAGCCCTCAGCTCCCTGAGAGACCCCCAGGTCCGGAGAGGCCGGAGCTCAGCCTTGGGCCGGAGCCCTTGTCCCACCGTCTGCCGTCCCCATCGGTGCTGTCCTGGCAGAGCTGGGGGCCGAGAGGAGGGTGCCTGACCTGGGTCCGGGGTCAGTGGGGCCGCTGCACCCCTCACTCCACCAGCCCCTCGCGCCGTCTTTAGGGTCACTGGAGGACGAGGGGCAGGGCAGCTCGCTAGTGCTCTGAGCCTCCTGAGAAGGGGCAGGGACACCCTGCCCAGCCCTGGCTGCAGGCAGAGAGGACCTGGCCAAGGGCAGACCCGGCCAGTGGTCTGTGCTGCAGGGCATCGGGCAGGGGCCACCTGGTTGGCCAGAGGCTCATCTTTGGGGCTTGGGGTGTGAGGGGGGCTGCCTGTGACAGCTGCACCGGGCCACCTGGGGACATGTGGTGAGCATGTCCCGCCCCCACTGGAGGACCCCCTTGGAGAATGGGCCCCTCCCTGGGCTGGGTGCCCACCTCCATCCTGGACCCCAGGGCAGCCGTTTCTTGCCAGCCCGTCTTCGTGCAACAGAACCAGGGGCTTTGCTCACGCCGCCTCCGGCCGACAGGGCTCCCCCAGGCCGCCCCTCGGTCCTGGCGTGGAGAGGGCACGTGACCCAGGCTGCTCCATGCCCTCAGCCAGTGTCCCACTGTTTGCAGCCCCATCCTCAGGCCAGACACGGACACCCCAGCCTCTCCAGGGTCCCCTGGAGACCCTTGTCCTGACGCTTGTCCTGTTCCCCATCACCTGGCCCTGCCTCCTTCCAGAGGTTTCCAGAATGTTTTGAGATCTCGCCTTTCCACTCCAAGCTCCCTCTTTGTAAACCCAGAGTGCGGAGTGGACAGGGGGTCAGCACAAGGGGGTCTGTCTTGTGGCGGGCGCTGGCCCCAGCCTGACTCTTCCTGTGGGCCCCCCACTTCTGTTCTGGCCCCTCCCCCTCCTCTGCCGCCTGGGCAGCCGTCCTTGGGACCCATCCTCCATCCCAGCCTCCCTCTCTGAACACACACAGCTCCCAGGACCGCTTGGCAAACGCCTCCAGGCACCCCGCCCACCCAGCGCAGGGGCCGCTGGGCTCCCTGCTGTCTGTGAGCCTAGCCAGCCTCCGGTGGGTGGGGGCCGCCCATGTCCTGAGCCTGCGGGTACCCAGCATCGTGCCCCTTCTCAGCTTTGACCCTGGGAGCCTGGCTTGAGTCTGTCTCACTGAGAGGAGGGTCTGTGTCCCCAAGAGGGTCACAGTCCCCTCAATCCCCCCCCCTCCCAGGTCCTGGAAAACAAGTTACAACTTAACCTTGGGGCTCTGCTTCATGGTTGTTGGTTTTTTTGTGTGCGTGTGTGTTTTTGCTTTTGTTTTTGTTTTCAGCATCTTCCACTCAGGGACAGGACCTAGAAGGAGCTTTTGTGGGGAGGGTATGAGTGATGTCTCCTGATTTTCAGGCGCTCTGGTTCCAAGCCCCTGCAGACTGCCTCTGGGCCGCCCGCTGGGTCTCCGCTTGGTGCAGTCCCGGCTGGCTGAGTAGGATGCTTAGGACTGCGGACGTGTGGACGGGGTTCTCAACCAATCCACCACGGGCAGGACAGGCCACCTGAGCCCCCACCCAGGAAGGGACAGGAGCCAGACTTCAAAGTCAGGGCTGACTGCAGCCATTCTGCCATCCCTGACCCTGGGCTGCAGAGATGCTGGCTCCACCGGGAAAGGCCTTGGGTACGAGAATAGCCCAGTGTTATGTAAGGAGCACCAGGATGCCCCCCCATCCCTTCCGCCCTTGCACCCAGGGCCGCCTGGATGGGGGGGGGGCGTTCCAATCTGGACAGCGCTGAGGGGACAGCACTGTCCCCTCGTCCTGTTTGGGGGCTGTGGGTGGGGAGGCCAGGAGCTCAGCAGAGGCAGCCAGCGGCCGCAGCGGGTGTGAAATATTTCAGGGCTTAATTAATTTAATTTGAGAGGTTCCTTTTCGGAGCGTGAATAGTCATCTCCCAAGAGACGCGCTGCCGCTTCCCCTCCGCCTGCCTGGCGCTGGTGGGCGAAGGAAACAGCGGATCTATATCGAGAGGGAGCCATGCAGGGGAGCCAGCCCCCCCTCTGCCGCCTGCTCCCGAGCCCCTCCATCGGGGTTTCCTTCCCGGCAGCCGGGGGAGCGTGCGTGGGTGTGAACCAGGAGCCAGGCGGGCGGTATTGGGGTGCGGGGGTGTCACTGCAGCTGCGGTGGGCAGGGCCTCCCCGAGAGGACATGTGGGTGCACTGGGAGGATTCCGAGAGGGCTGCTGCGCAAAGCTGGGGGCCGGGCGCAGGATCCCGCCATCCCCCTAAAAGAGGAGTAGGAGAAGAGGTTTGGGGAGGAGAGGCCGAGAGAACTGGGGCACCTGCTTAGCCCACTAAGAGCTGGGCCAGGGGGCGCGCGTCTGGAAAGGAGGACGGCGGGGCGGGGCCGCGGGAAGAACGCAGACAAGACCCGGCTAATGAGGGGGAACGAGCGGCGCTTTGATGTCTGTGCAACCGGCTCCCGCTGCGGGCAGCCTGAGTCCCCGTCTCCTGGCGTCCGCGAGGCACGGCTGTCTGCGGAGGCCCCAGGCGCGCACGCCTCGCAGTGTTTGTCCTGGGCCTGCGAGCCCTGGGCGCCCCCAAGTCTGGGACCTGGGGAGCCTGGGGTGAGGGTGCTCGCTGAGTCCCGGAACCCAGCCCGCCGGCCCTGCGCTCCTCGCCCTCCAGGCGCGGGATCTGCCCTCTGCTCGAGAGGGGCGGGCTCTGAAGTCAGAGGAGAGCGCGCACGCGGGCCGGGGCGCAGGCACAGGAGGGCAGAGGGTAGCAGCTTAGGCCTGGGCGCCCGGGTCACCGGTCTGGGCTTCCCGCTGCTCGCTGCAGTCGGCGGGAGGACGTGCTGGGTGTACAGGCCGCTGCCTTGCTAGGACTCCCAGGACTAACAGGCCCCGGGTCTAGGCTTCGAGCCCAGGGAAGAGCTGGGGTGTGGCCGGAGGAGGCGCCCAGGAGCGCTGACAACTGGCTTCCAAGGGCCCCCTGGCTCTGGGGTCTCGGGAGCTGTTGCCGGAGCAAATCCCCGCTCGCTCTGAGCCTGTGGGCGGGGCCGGCCCGCGCCGGGAGGTCCTGTCCATGGTGCTGAAACTCGCTCCGGGTGCCCGCGCTCCCGCACAGCGCCCCGCCCTCGGCGGCCCTGGGAAACGGGACGCAGTGGGTCTCCTGGCTCTGGGTTTGTCCCACCTCCTTGCCCAGCGCGTTGTTGGCTCCTGGAGCCTGTACGGAAAGGAGGGGGGGGTGGAGTCGGTGCACCCGCTGGGGAAGCCACAGGTCTGGCTTGGGTCGGCTTCAGCCTGACCCCAGCTGTGGCGGGAGAAGGGCCTTGGTGTGGCCAAGGCTTCGCCCAGCCGGCCTCCCTCTCAGAAAGAGCAGGGCTGTGAGGGCTGATGTTCAAGTGGAGGATACGGGGGAGCCTTAGTTCTGACCCGACCTTTCTGGGAGAGGTGCCCCAGCCAGGCCTGAGCCATGGCTCCAGGCTGAGCGGTCGGCGGCCCACAGGCTCAGAGCCTGCTCGGGGTCCAGGCAAGAGCCAGTCGGGCCTGCGCTGTGGCTCTTACAGAGGTGGCCGAACCCACACCCCTCCCCCAAGTCCTATCCTGTCCCATGTTGGAACCGTTTCCTTGCTGTTAGGAGCCTGGGGCACACTTGCTGGGCATGTGCGGGCACGGCGGCAGCTCCTGTGTCCGTGAGCCACCTAAACTTCAGTGCTTGACCAAGTCCTCATTCAGGGAACAGAACCTGTTAGTTTTCCGAGGGAAGGAAACCCACGGTGAATCCTCACGTGAGCAGACTATGCCCCCACCAGTTCCCTGGCTCCATAAACTGCCGCACAGCCCGGTCCCTAACACGCAGAGCCTTATCCTTTCTGTTCCTGAGGCTGAGGGAGAAGCTGGTCGGCTTCGTGCCCAGCTGCCGGGGGCTCGCCCCGTGTCTGTCTCGCCTCCCCGTCTCGTGGGAACATGAGGTGCTGCAGTGAGTGCCCCCCCGTGCAGGCTGATCTCAGCTCCACACAGGCCCTTTCCAGACAAGGTCACATACATGAGGTCCAGGTGCCAGGACTCAGGTGCCTCTTTTTAGGGCCACACACTCCACTTGTGTTTGGGGCCCGGTGAACTCCGTGTCCCCAAGGGCTCCGGGGAGGCTCGGCTAGCTTCCAGAAGCCCTGGGCCACCACCTGGAGCTTGGTCACCTGGAGTTCCCTTGCAGGACCAGCTGGAGCCCAGCAGCTGGCTGTCCCCTCCCATTCCCCACTCTGGCCAGGCCAGGAGAGCCAGTCCTGGGAGCCAGGCAGGCCCTTGCTCACCACTGGCAGCTGCTCCCTCTCTCCGCAGGGTACTGGCCAGCAGGCTAGGGCTTGGGACAGACCAGGGGAGAGGCTGTGGCCCTGCCACTCCACCAGGGGGCTGCCTGGGGCCCCCACCATTGTTGGGGTGTGGTAAGAGGCAGGACAGACCTGCCCTGTGCGCCCTCCTCCAGGCGGGTTTCACAGACGGCTCCATGCTGTCCCGACAGGGCTGGGCTGGGGGCAGAGGTCAGTCTCCCCACTTACACAGGTGGGAGAACTTGGGGGTGGGCAGGGAGCCTTGTCTGACCACCCACCTGGCCCACCCGACCGGTCTGCCGCCGAGACTGTGTCCCCCAGTGAGGCTGGCTGTCCCCATAAGTGCTCAGCTCGTACATGGTGCCGGTCCAGAGTCCTCTGCAGCCTGGTAGTTGGAGAGGTGCGCGTATTCCAGCCTGGTGCTGAATGACAAGTCGCCCCAGACTCAGTGGCTTGAGGGTCAGGGGTCCTGCGGCAGCTGAGCTGGGTGGTTGTGCTCAGGGGTCTCACGAGGTTCAGGGTGGGGCCAGAGCTCACTCCTGGCTGTTGGCTGCCCGGGGCATCTCCCTGGGCATGGCCTTCCAGCCAGCAGCAGGTCCTCAGAGCAGAGATCTGGAGCACAGGACCCCGAGGATGACCTCATCGTCTGACCTTGGGAGGACAGGCCACCCTCCCGCCACACTCCGTGGGCCACACAGAGCGGCCGTGGGGCAGTGTGGGAGGGGACCTCACTGCCAGGCGGCAGGTCCCCGGGGTCCTTGCGGAGGGGCCTCTGCAGCCGCAGGCTGACGAGATGGCAGGAAGAGGGGACTAGGAGGGGAGGCTGGGGGCAGTGCAGAGGGAGCACTGCAGGCTCCCCAAGGCCCTGGGGTCTGGGCCCCCTTCCTCCTGTCCGACCCAGGGTGCTGCCCTGGGGAGCGGGTGGGGGCTCAGCTTCTCGAGGAAGCTCTTAGCCAGTCCGTCCCAGGCACGGCTGCTGCTTCGAGCTGCCCTTGGGGCCGTTGGCCAGTGGGGAACGCTGTGCCCCCGTTAGTGAGGCCCCACTTTAGTGAGGCCATGATGAGGGCTCAGTGGGCTGTGTCCATGCGGGGAGTTCTCGGCAGCTCAGGCCCCAGGGTGGTCAAGGGCAGCCTGCAGGCTGGGAGCTGGGATCCAGGTGGCTCGGCAGGAGGCCCTGGGGGCGGAGGATTGGCCCGGCCTCCCCACCTGCCCTCGGAGGCTTCTCCCTGGAGCCCACCTTGCTGCCGGGCGGAGGTGGCCAGCTCTGCTGACTCATTTTCCCAAGAGCCAGCGGATGACCGCCACCCCCTCCAAGGAGAACCAGGGAGGTGGGGGTTCCCCTTCCGTGGGCACCCAGAGACAGGTGTCCGGGGCGCTGGGCCACAGAAACTGTCCCCAACACCCGCACAGTGAGGTCTGTGAGGGGCGGAAAGTGGGTCACTGGTAGCTGTGCACGTGGCCCTGGGGAGCTGGCCACGTGGTCCCAGAGGCACAGCGGTTGGTGGGGGAGGACAGTGGGTCTACTGTCCCAGGAGTCAGTGACACTCGGACTGGTCCTGGCTGCGCGGTGGGCTCAGAGCCGGGACTCGTGCATCCTGTCCCTCAGGGGGCTGCTCTCGGGTCACCCGTGGCGCTGAAGTGTGTGACCCCTCCCCTGGGCAGCAGGGACAGGGCTTGTCTGTGGCAAGAGGCGGCGTGTGGGAGGGGCACAGGCCAGAGGGATGTTGGGACAGAGCTCCAGGGCTCCGGAGAGCTGACCCCCGAGAGGCCGGCAAGGCAGGGACACGAGGGGCAGGAGGGGCAGGTGTGCTCTGCCGTGAGTCAGGCCCTGGCGCCCCAGGTCTCCCCTGCCTTGCTGGAGGCCCCAGACCCCAGGGCGGACACGCAGGGACACCTAGTCTAGAGGCCGTGATCTGATCTGAATGGGAAATGGCCACAGGGTCCTTCCCGCCGGGCTCTGCCGGCTGCAGAGGGGCCTCGGCACCTGTGGGTCCCTTCTCGGGTCTACCTGGATGCCCAGCACGTTGTGGACACACTGAGCATGTGGTCTGAGACGGCCCCACCGGGGGGGCCCCGGCACCTGTGGGTCCCTTCTCGGGTCTACCTGGATGCCTAGCACGTTGTGGACACACTGAGCATGTGGTCTGAGACGGCCCCACCGGGGGGCCCCGGGTCACTGTGCTGCAGTCACCACGTCCCTTCAGGCTGTTCTGAAGGACGGGACACGGGTCAGCCTTCAGGGAGCAGGTGCCAGAAGCTAAAAGTGCCTGAGTGGAGAGGGGCCAGGTGGGTGGGGACCAGGCTGGGTCCACAGGGGTTCAGGCTGGACAGACTGACCACCAGGCCTCTGAGCCTCCTCCCAGACCTGTTGAAGGGTGGCCGGGGTGCCCTGGGCAGGCCCTGGTGCTGGGGACACGGGTCGCCTGTGAGGGCCCGGGCCAGGCAGCGGCTGGGAGCAGCTGTCTCTGGGGGGCAGTGACTGGAGGAGCCGCTGCCCAGTCCTCACGGGGGAGGTTCCCGTGCTCCTTTCCCAGGTGCCCTGGGCTCCCGCGTGGCTGGGGGCCGGCAGCCAGCAGCCTCGGGCACCCCCCAGGCACACCGCGGAGCAGACTGCCCAGGCCTCCCGCAGAGTGACAAGGGGAACCTCCCTCTCCCCGTGGTGCTTGTGTTTGCTGCGAAGACAATAATTAGAGATAAAACACCAATTGGATAATCAGCCCGAGCACTTGGAGGGCTGGTGATTAGGGAGGCTGTGGGTCCCCAGCAGGAACTGCCTCCGCCCCCTGGGGACGCTCCCTGCCTGCCCCCAGGACTGCTGGGGACCCACACGCCCCACCCCGGAGACCCTGGGCTGTGCGGGACCAGCGCACCCAGGGCCGAGCTACTGCCCAGATGGCAGGGAAGCTTCGCCAAGGACAGGCACCTCCATGCTGGGCTTTGAGGCGTGTATAGGAGTTTGCAGGGCAGGAAGGCAGCAGGTAGATGAAAAGCAGGCAGGGGCAGAGCTGCCAGGATCCCAGGACACACCCTAGTCCTGGCCGCCGGGGCCCCACAGGCCCGTGCCCAGCAGCCTGGGGCTCACCCAGGACACCTTGCCCGCTGTGCCCTGTCCTCCCACCTTTCTGAGCAGACCTGCCCCAGCGGGGGACGTAGCAGCCATGTTTCCTGGGCTGGAAACGGGTGGTCACGGGACCCGGCTCACTGCGCCGGTGCTGGTTCTGCTCGGCAGACAGCTGGGGTCACCGTCGGCGGGGCGGCATCTGCTAACCTCCTGCTTCTGGAGGGTCGGCCCGCACTGCCCGCTGACTCCCGGCCAACCTGAGGCCCAGCACTTCCTCCTCTGGAGGCAGGACACTCCCCGCATGCCTGTGGGGTGTGCCTTCCAGGGACCGCGCCATGTGCATGTGTGTGCACGTGTGTGCGTGTGCCTCCTCCCGTCCTGGTCCGCGCATTTCGGGGGTGTTGCCGCTTTCGTCTGTCCAGTAGTCGATGACCAGCCATGACTACTCACCGGCTCTGTCCAGGGACACGACGTTGTCCCCACGTTCTGCTAAATGAGCAGCCCTGCAGAGCTGGCCCAGGCCACGCCCCTGCCTCGTGCCCGGGGGGTCTCTCAGGCTCCTTCAGGTGTTTGTGGGATCTCTTTCCAGAAACACACCTCCGCTGGTCTGTCCTGGGCGCTCAGGACTTGCAGCGGTCTGTCCCTCTCGACAGTGGCCTGTGCCTCCTGTTCCCGGGTCCCTCTCGGCCGGTCCACCTTGTTTAGGGACTGATGTTCTGCCTCTGACTCCGTCTGGCTCCTGCCTGTTCCGGGTCTGGGTCGGGCCAGCCTGTGGTCCTGGAGGTGGTGGGGCCCCGGCTGTGATGGACGGAGGCGAACGGCCTTCCCCCGCCCAGTCGGGGGCCACGGGCTCCTGGTGAGAGGCCCTGGGAGTGTGTCCTTCCTGGGCAGGGGCCGGCTCAGTGGGCAACCCTGTGGGTAACTGCTCCCTGAGGCCAGAGCTTCAGGGCCACAGGCAGGGGGCTCCCACAGTGCTGGTCGCCCCTCCGAGCCTGGTGCTGCGCCTCTGGAGGACACTGCCTCGTCTCTGGGCCACAGGCGGAGGCTGAGCGTCCCTGAAGTGTGTGGGAAGGAGGGTGGGTGGGTGCCGGGCGGCGGAGGCTGTGATGGATTAGGGGCACACATGACAGGCGGCTTTTGTGAATTGGTAAGAAGCCCCCTCCCCCCAGCGTAAACCGGGTCGGACACAAACCCAAGCATTTGGGAAAGTGAGCTGGTGTCAAGGTCGCAGTGATGAGGGAGGAGGGGCGCTGTGGGCCCTTCTGGAACCAGGAAGGACAGTGTGGGTGCCCCTCGGCTGGCGGAAGGGGTCCCTGACATGCTCTGCAGCTCGTGGACCAGCAGGAGTCACGGTCAGGTGGCAGTGCCATGGTCAGCAGGCCACCCTCGCCTGGCAGTGCCTGGGCCCCCAAACCAGGGCTGGAGTGCAGGGTGCAGGGGCCCGAGGCTGTGGGAGAGGTTGGTGCTGTACCCAGCAGGCAGGGGCGGGGGTGGGGGGACATGGGCACCAGCTGTGCCCCTGTGACAAGGGTCCCATGGCCAGGACTGTGGGTCCTGGAGAGCAGTTATCTGACTGTTACCCTCAGTGGGGCTCCAGGGTGGCTGGGGGGTCAGCCTTGGATGACCTTGGGCCTGACCTGGTTTCCGGGGAGGGTGTCGAACTGCACACGTGTCTGGGCACCTCTGTCCAGGGTCTGCAGAGTGGCAGAGGCTGAGCCTGCTGGGGAGGGGGCTTCGTGGGGCTTCCTGGACCTGAGGGCTCCCGGGCTCCCCTGCTGGGGGGCATCTGGTCCACTGAAGGCCTGGGGGAGGGACTCAGAGACGGGCTGGAGGAGGCCACTTGGGAGGGGCTGTGGGGTGGGGCAGAGCTGGACTGGTCTGCAACCCGGGAGTATGGGCGGGCAGGAGTCCAGCTGGGCATGCTGAGGGGGAGGGGCGGGGGCAGGAGGGACTGGGGTTCCTCTTTGTCGGCCCCCTCGGGAACACTCTCAGGTGGGCACGCCCATGGGTGCTCCAGGCCCCGGGTGTGGCCTGGGCGGGTCTGACAGGTCCCCCCCACAGGCCTCGTGAAGCTGGGCATTCACTGCGTCACGTGCCAGAAGGTGGCCATCAAAATCGTCAACCGGGAGAAGCTCAGCGAGTCTGTGTTGATGAAGGTGAGTGGGCGGGCAGGGCAGGTGGGTGGGAGAGAGGAGGTGGGGGAGGGGCTGGAGATGTCGCTGGGGTGTAGCTGGGGCCCATCCCCCTGAAGGGCCAGCAGGGACCAGGTGCAGTTGGGTGAGGCGCCTGGAGGTCGCCCCGGCACCGGTGGGACTGTGTGTGATGCCGTGTCGGCCGGACCATCCCACAGGCAGAGTCTCTGCAGCTAGGCTGCCCAGCCCCAAAGTACTGGGCTGAGCCCACTGAGGTGTCCCGAGGGGCTGGGCCCACGCCGCCCGTGCCCGACAGCCAGAGCTCCCGGTGGGCAGGGTGAGGGCTCACAGGCTTGGGGTCTCCGCGGCCGGCCGTGACGCCCCCTCCTCGGCAGGTGGAGCGGGAGATCGCCATCCTGAAGCTCATTGAACACCCGCACGTCCTCAAGCTGCATGACGTCTATGAGAACAAAAAATATTTGTAGGTATTGCTGGGTCTGGAGCGTCGGGGTGGCCAAGTGGGGGCCGTGGCTCCCGGGGAGGGGACGGGTGGCCCCAGGCAGTCTGCTCCTTGACCAGACATGGGGACTCACAGAGCCACCAGCCTGACCACCCTGGGGGACAGGGCTTCCCGGAGGAGTGGGCTGGGGGGTGGTCCAGGGGCAGGGGCCAGCCAGGGTCCAACATGGCACGAATGGCCCCGTTTCAGTGATGAACTGAGGGTGGGTGACGGAGCTGCCCCATGTGGGGACTGAGCGGCAGGGACACTAGCACCATAGGCCTGAGTGGCAGGGAGGCCGGTTGTGGCGTGGGCGCCCCTGACACTGGTGAGCACGGTCAGAACCGTGCTGAGGACACAGACAAGGGAACCCCCCACGCTGGCTTGGCGGTGGCTCACCTTGCAGTGTCTTTGCCCAGGTGATGTCCCATGAGTGTGGGGTGCTGGGCAGGCCAGGTCCACCTCTACGTACAACATGTAGGACACCGGTCACTTCTCACTTCTGTCGAGATACTTTTGAGGCCGGGGACATGTGGGTGGGGCAGAGCATTTGGCTCTGAGGAGGCCACCTTGGAGGGAGCAGGAAGCAGGGGAGGGCATAGGACCACGGCCCAGGAGGGGCTACAGCCCGGGCAAAGGCTCAGTGATGGGAACAGGATGCCCAGGATGAAGGCCAGCCCCCTCCCAGGGGTCCCAAGTCCCAGGGCAGCCCAGGGGCCTGGAGGCAGGAGAGCGAGCTCCCAGGCCGGAGCACCCTTCAGACTGCTTAGGAGCCCCCACAGCCTGGATGCCACCCGGGGCCTCTGCCCCGTGCCCAGCCCTGCCCACCCCTTCTCCTCTCCAAAGACAGGCTCCGAGGCCCCACCGACACCTTGAGGTCTGTGAGGCCAGCTCTGGAGACTGGGGTCCCCTGGCCCGCACCCTCCCCTGCCCCGGCCGTCCCCTCCCCTCGTCCACCTCCCCTCCACCCGCCACTGCGGCCCACCCAGCACCCCCACCCTCCGGCGCCCATCAGCAGGTCCTCGGGGATTCTGCACAGCCCCCCACTCAAGCTCCCCTGAGGCCCCACAGGTTTCGGTGTCCACAAGTCCCAGGACCACCCCCACCTGCCCCACCCCAAAAACCAGCCCCCTCCACCAGGGGAGGCTCAGCTGGAACGGACACAGAGGCTTCTCACTCACTCTTGGGGGCGGGTCCCCCAGTCACCATCCCCTGGGAGGCCTTCCTGCCCTCTCCCTCCCTCCAGCCCTCAGTGTGAGGACCGCCTGACTTGTCCCCCTGCTCCATGGGGGTCTGCAACCAGTGTCCCTCTCACCTTGGGGCCCAATGGTCCCTCCGTGGGGGCCAGGTGCCGGCCTGCTCCCAGGCCGGGGGCCCCTCCAGAGGCTGCCCTGGGGTGGGCCTGTCGGGAGGGGCGAGCGGGCCGCACGCCGAGGTGCCCCTGGTGGGCCAGGCGCGGGTGCGCACCCACCGGAGGCCCGCCCGTCCCCAGATACCTGGTGCTAGAGCATGTGTCCGGCGGGGAGCTGTTCGACTACCTGGTCAAGAAGGGGAGGCTGACCCCCAAGGAGGCCCGCAAGTTCTTCCGGCAGATCATCTCGGCCCTGGACTTCTGCCACAGCCACTCCATCTGGTGCGAGCCCCCCCCCGTCCCGCCCTCAGGGCCCCGCCCCTGCTGAGGCCCCGCCCTGGGCCCCGCCCCTGCTGAGACCCCGCCCCCAGGCCCCGCACCTGCTGAGGCCCCGCCCCCGGGCCCCGCCCCTGTTGAGGCCCCGCCCCTGCTGAGGCCCCTCTGGCACCAGGAAGCTTTCACAGGGGTCCTGGGAACTGGGCCCCTCAGACTGAGGGCCCCAGGCTGGCATGGGCCCAGAGCATGTGGGGGGGGCCCTGGGGGAGGGACCCCAGGGAGTAAAGCGGAGCCTGCCCCTGGGCCAGAGCGCACGTGTGTGACCTGAGGGGCCTGGCCTCCAGCCCAGACCACGCGCCAAGCAGGCGGGCGCCTCCCGATTGGCTGCGGGTGACATCACCAGGCCGGGCTGCCATTGGCCGGTGCTGGGGGGGTGGGCTCGGGGGCGGGACCCCGGTCAGCCTCCACCGCCCGCCTTCAGCCACAGGGACCTGAAACCAGAAAATCTGCTGCTGGACGAGAAGAACAACATCCGGATCGCGGACTTCGGGATGGCGTCGCTGCAGGTGGGGGACAGCCTGCTGGAGACCAGCTGCGGGTGAGTGGGCGCCGCCTCCTGGCCGCCGCCGGCCCTGCAGCGCCCGCAGGTGCTCAGTGCGGTGCCCCTGGGGTCGGAGCCAGCGGCCTCGCGGCCAGGCGGCCCCCGGCCCCCGGCGCCCGGCCCCCGGCCAGCACCCACAGCCTGGGCTGCAGGCCGGTGCCCCCGCTTCCTGCTCTGTGCGCCGGGCTGGGACCTCAGTCCATGCCGGGGATCCCCCCTCTGATGCCGGTCTTGGACCAGGGCGGCTGGGCAGCCTAGAGTGTGGCAGAACCCCTGGACTCCCAGGCCTGTCTCCCCTGAGTAGGGGGTCGGGTAGCAGCAGAGTCCCTGTAGGCTCCTGCTCGGCCTGAGGGCCCCACAGTGGGGTCTCCTCCCGCGGCGTGTGCTGGGGGAGCCGGGAGGCACCTCTGTGTCAGCGGCACCTGCTGCGGTCCTGGGGCAGCCCGGGGTCACGGCGGGGCGGACGGCGGGTCCCGAGCCTGCACCCTGACTGCCGCTTTTCCTGCAGGTCCCCCCACTATGCCTGCCCCGAGGTGATCCGGGTAAGTGGTTACCACGCTCCCCCAGTCCCTGCTTGTCCAAGGGGCCTCCGCCCACTCCCGCCCTCGCAGACCCCAGACCCTCCGCCTGGGCCCCTCACTCCCCGCGAAGCCAACCGAGCCGCCCTCCGCAGGGAGAGAAGTACGACGGGCGCAAGGCGGACGTGTGGAGCTGCGGGGTGATCCTGTTCGCGCTGCTGGTGGTGAGCCCCGCGCCCCCTGCTCCGCCCCTCCGCCCCTCCGGCCCCTTCGGCCCGCGCGCCCCTCACCCCTCCGTCTCTGTCCCGCCCCCTCTGTCCCGCCCCTCCCCCAGTCCCCCGCCCCCGAGGTGACCCCGTCCCCGACCGGCAGGGGGCGCTGCCCTTCGACGATGACAACCTGCGGCAGCTGCTGGAGAAGGTGAAGCGGGGAGTGTTCCACATGCCGCACTTCATCCCGCCCGACTGCCAGAGCCTGCTGCGCGGCATGATCGAGGTGGACGCGGCCCGGCGCCTCACGGTGCGTGCGGCCTACCGAGGGGCAGCCCGGACTCCAGGGTCCCCAGGGGTGCAGGTTCCATCTCCATGCCACCTCCCTGGGAAGGGGGTCCTGAGTGTGCGGGCTGTACACGTGCGTGAGTTTATGCACAGCTGTTCGTGAGCACAGGTGTGAGTGCACCTGCGTGAGTTTATGCACAGCTGTCCATGTGCACAGGTGTGAGTGCACATGCGTGAGTTTATGCACAGCTGTTCGTGAGCACAGGTGTGAGTGCACGTGCGTGAGTTTATGCACAGCTGTTCGTGAGCACAGGTGTGAGTGCACCTGCGTGAGTTTATGCACAGCTGTTCGTGAGCACAGGTGTGAGCGCACCTGCGTGAGTTTATGCACAGCTGTCCATGTGCACAGGTGTGAGTGCACATGCGTGAGTTTATGCACAGCTGTTCGTGAGCACAGGTGTGAGTGCACGTGCGTGAGTTTATGCACAGCTGTTCGTGAGCACAGGTGTGAGTGCACATGCGTGAGTTTATGCACAGCTGTTCGTGAGCACAGGTGTGAGTGCACGTGCGTGAGTTTATGCACAGCTGTCCATGTGCACAGGTGTGAGTGCACGTGCGTGAGTTTATGCACAGCTGTCCATGTGCACAGGTGTGAAGGTGCATTTGCGTGTTTATGCACAGCTGTCCGTGAGAGCAAGTGTGAGTGCATGTGCGTGAGTTTATGCACAGCTGTCCATGTGCACAGGTGTGAAGGTGCATGTGCGTGAGTTTATGCACAGCTGTCCATGTGCACAGGTGTGAGTGCACGTGCGTGAGTTTATGCACAGCTGTCCATGTGCACAGGTGTGAGTGCACGTGCGTGAGTTTATGCACAGCTGTCCATGTGCACAGGTGTGAGTGCAAGTGCGTGAGTTTATGCACAGCTGTCCATGTGCACAGGTGTGAGTGCACGTGCGTGAGTTTATGCACAGCTGTCCATGTGCACAGGTGTGAAGGTGCATTTGCGTGTTTATGCACAGCTGTCCGTGAGAGCAAGTGTGAGTGCATGTGCTTGAGTTTATGCACAGCTGTTCGTTTGCACAGGTGTGAGTGCATGTGTGTGTTTATGCACGGCTGTCCGTGAGCACAAGTGTGAGTGCATGTGCTTGAGTTTATGCACAGCTCTGTGTGTGTAAATGGGGGCATGAGTGTGTGAGCATGCCTGTGTATGCAGTTGTGTTTGCATGTGTGCATAGGTGTGTGAGTGCACGTGCATGAGTGCAGGCACAGCTGTGTGCACATACACATTTATGCACGGGTGTGTGCATATATGTTTGTAAGAACTGTTCATGGGCATGTGTGCCCATGCACGGGTGCAGTTGTGTATGCGTGTGTGTGCACATGCATGATAGTGTATGAACAGCTGTATTGCACAGGTGTATGCACCTGTGTGAGCATGTGCTCAGGTGTGAACATGTGCACAGATTATGTGGGTATGTGCACAAGGGCCTCCTGCTGGCTGTGTCCTGCAGGTGTGCCTGGGAGGCCAGCGTCCACCAACTCTCGCCCCTGTCCCCCCCCCTCCGGGCCAGCCCTTTCAGTGGACACAGTTCTTTGGCCCACTGACTGCTGGGGGCAGAGTTCTGAGGGAAGTCCCACCTCTGAAAGAGGCCCCTAGGGAGCAGGAGCTGGGAGCAGCTGGGGGGTGGGGGAGGACCACCTCGGAGCGGGGGAGGAGGAGGAGGAATCCTGGGTTTAGCTGTATCAGGATGTTAGGTCCCCAGGCAAGGCCACAGGACTCCCCTGGACTGGCCCGGTGACCAAGGGGCCATCTTCTCCCAACCTCCTCAACCCAGCTGTCCCCAGGCTGGTGGAGAGGGACCGGGAAGCCCCCTGCTCACACCTACACCCAAGCCCCCCCCTGCAGGTGGGCCACCCCTGGGTGCCTTCTGCTGTCCTCCCTCGGGCCTCCTTCCCTGAGCCACGAGGGCCCCGGCCTCGTGCCCCCACTGCAGCCCCCACCACGTTCACCCTCCCCGCCCTCCTCTCTCTGGACTGGCATCTCCTCTTCCACTGGGGTAGGCGGGGTCAGGGGGCTAGCTTGGAGCCTCTGGGAACACAGCACCTCCCCATTTTCCTCCGTCCCCAGCCCCTTCTCTCCTCCCCCCACCTTCTCTCCATCTGCATCCTCACCCTCTTCTCCCTCATCCCTCTCCTCTCCTCCTCCCCTCCTCCGAGGTGGTCCTCCCCCGCCCCCAGCTGCTCCCAGCGCCTGCTCCCTCTGGCCTTCTAACGCGGGCTCCCTGCTCCCTCCGTACTAACTTCCTGTTTCTCTCTCTTGTAGCTAGAGCACATTCAGAAACACATATGGTATATGTAAGTAGCCTCTCCTCCCACTCATCGCCTGCTTTGCCTGTCCTGCGGCCCGGGGGCCTGTTAGGGAAGGCGGGGGGAGGACCCAGCCCGGCGCTCAGGGACTCCCGGCCGGCCACCGGCCTGCCCGGGGCACAGCAGGACACAGGAGGTGTGCAGGGGCTGGGACAGGGAGAGAGCAGGACTCAGGGTCCCCAGGAAGGGCTTGGGGAGGCGCCTCAGGCCTGCTGAGGTCAGTGACCACTGGTGGTGCCCTGTCGTCCGCAGAGGGGGCAAGAACGAGCCGGAGCCGGAGCAGCCCATCCCCCGCAAGGTCCAGATCCGCTCCCTGCCCAGCCTGGAGGACATGGACCCTGACGTGCTGGACAGCATGCATTCCCTGGGCTGTTTCCGGGACCGCAACAAGTTGCTACAGGACCTGCTGTCCGAGGAGTACGTCCACGTGGGGGCGGCAGGTGGCGGCAGGGCGGCGGCTGTGGGAGGGAATGCAATGGCACACCCGTGCCGGCTGACCCTCCTTGGGGCCCCCCCTGCAGGGAGAACCAGGAGAAGATGATCTATTTCCTCCTCCTGGACCGGAAAGAAAGGTACCCCAGCCACGAGGATGAGGACCTGCCCCCCAGAAACGAAATAGGTACAAGGTCCCAGGGAGGCCTGCCCCGTGCCACCCCTGCCAGACCCAGCAGGCTGCCTGGCCTGACCCCCGTCTGCACGCAGACCCCCCCCGGAAACGTGTGGACTCCCCGATGCTGAACCGGCATGGCAAGCGGCGGCCTGAACGCAAGTCCATGGAGGTGCTCAGCGTGACCGACGGCGGCTCTCCGGTGCCTGCGCGGCGGGCTATCGAGATGGCCCAGCACAGCCAGAGGTACGTCCTTCTGGGGGGCCCAGCTCCCGACCTGCTGTGCCCTGGCCTGTCAGCGTTGGCACCCCTTCTGGGCTGTGCTGGGCCTGACACCTGGCCCCTGGCCCTGGGGCTCGGCTGGCCACACTGGGCTGCACTAGACTGAGCTGGGCTGGGCTGAGCTGAGCTGGGCTGGGCTGAGCTGGGCTGGGCTGGGCTGAGCTGGGCTGAGCTGGGCTGAACTGGGCTGGGGTGGGCTGGGCTGAACTGGGCTGAGCTGGGCTGAACTGGGCTGGGCTGGGCTGGGCTGAGCTGGGCTGAGCTGGGCTGAACTGGGCTGGGCTGAGCTGGGCTGAACTGGCTGAACTGGGCTGAGCTGGGCTGGGCTGAGCTGGGCTGGGCTGGGCTGGGCTGAACTGGGCTGAGCTGAACTGGCTGAACTGGGTTGAGCTGGGCTGGGCTGGGCTGGGCTGAACTGGGCTGGGCTGAGCTGGGCTGAACTGGGCTGAGCTGAACTGGCTGAACTGGGCTGAGCTGGGCTGGGCTGGGCTGAGCTGGGCTGAGCTGGGCTGGGCTGGGCTGAGCTGGGCTGGGCTGGGCTGGGCTGGGCTGGGCTGAACTGGGCTGGGCTGGGCTGGGCTGGGCTGAATTGGGCTGAGCCGGGCTGCGCTGGGCCGGGCTGCGCCGAGCTAAGCCGAGTTGGACTGGACTGGACGGGGCTGGGCCAGGCTGAGCCGAGTTGGACTGGACTGGACGGGGCCGAGCTGAGCCGAATTGGACTGGACTGGACGGGGCCGGGCTGAGCCGAGTTGGACTGGACTGGACGGGGCTGGGCCAGGCTGAGCCGAGTTGGACTGGACTGGACGGGGCCGAGCTGAGCCGAATTGGACTGGACTGGACGGGGCCGGGCTGAGCCGAGTTGGACTGGACTGGACGGGGCTGGGCCAGGCTGAGCCGAGTTGGACTGGACTGGACGGGGCCGAGCTGAGCCGAATTGGACTGGACTGGACGGGGCCGGGCTGAGCCGAGTTGGACTGGACGGGCTGGGCTGGGCCAGGCTGAGCCGAGTTGGACTGGACTGGACGGGGCCGAGCTGAGCCGAATTGGACTGGACTGGACGGGGCCGGGCTGAGCCGAGTTGGACTGGACTGGACGGGGCCGAGCTGAGCCGAGTTGGACTGGACTGGACGGGGCTGGGCCAGGCTGAGCCGAGTTGGACTGGACTAGACGGGGCCGAGCTGAGCCGAATTGGACTGGACTGGACGGGGCCGGGCTGAGCCGAGTTGGACTGGACGGGCTGGGCTGGGCCAGGCTGAGCCGAGTTGGACTGGACTGGACGGGGCCGGGCTGAGCCGAGTTGGACTGGACTGGACGGGGCCGAGCTGAGCCGAGTTGGACTGGACTGGACGGGGCTGGGCCAGGCTGAGCCGAGTTGGACTGGGCTGGACGGGGCCGAGCTGAGCCGAATTGGACTGGACTCGACGGGCTGGGCCGGGCCAAGCTGGGTGGAGTGGACTGTGGTCCAGTGATGCTCACAGCCAGCAGCCTCGCAGGCCTGTCTCCACTTAACCGTTGACCCCGTGTTTGGGTCGCCGATGGCGGTGCAAGGGGCAGGGAAGTGGACTCCTGGGGGACAATGAGCTGCCCCAGCAGATCCCTGGGGGAGGCAGAGCATTCTGGCTCCACAGCACAGCTGTTTCGGGGCCGGGCGAAGCCCTTGGCCACTCCTCACCCTGGGTTGAAGCTAGAAGTTCTTGCCCAGATGGGGGCTTCAGCCATCTGGGGTCCCAGGGAGCACTGTGGGTGGTCCCAGCAGCCTCCACTGTCTGATCAACTGGATGCTGGACGCTCGAGCTGGCCAAGCCTCCCCAGGCATCTTCCACCAAACAGGAACCGCGGGGCAACGGGCCAGTACCGAGATTAGAGTGGGCTGGTGGTCCTGGGCCTCCGCAGGGAACCCGCTGGCTTAGCCTCTGGCCTGGGCTCCGGGCCTCTGAGCCTCCACTGAGGTCTCCAGACAGCTGGGCCCGCGCTCGGGCCAGGGGAGGGGCAGGGGAGGAGCAGGGGGAGGCACCCTCTGGCCGCACTGCTGCCCTGCTCACACCTGTCCTGCTTGCTGTGGGCACCCCTCTCCCCAGCCCCGCTCCACAAGCCTGGCCTGCCTCCTGGGGGCCCCTCAGGGCTGGCCGAGGGCTGACCTGTCCCTCCTGCAGCAGCCACCTCCCCCCCTGGGTCCAGGCAGGGGCCGGGCGTGGAGGCCACCCCGCCGTGGCTTCTACTCTGCTTCCCAGGCCCGGCTGCCACCGGGTGCTGGGCGCCGGGGTGGGGTCGGTGTGAACCAGCCTCATGGTCACCGGAAACACCCTTCCTGCCAGCACCTCCCAGCCCCGCAGCTCCTGGGGCTCTGCTCCCCCTTCAGGCCACGAGGCTGTGACCACAGGCCGCGAGGGCCTGTGGCCTGGCACTGTCCCGTCCGAGGCTCCCTGGTGACTGCCCGGCCAGCGCAGAGCTGTGTGGAGGTCCGGCCTCCGGGCCACGCGGCGGGGCTGCGGCAGTAACTCTGTTTTCTCGCTTTGTTCCTGCCATAGTAAAGCAATGTTCAGTAAAAGCCTGGATATCGCTGAGGCCCACCCCCCCTTCAACAAAGAAGACAGGTATACACCCTGCCCACCCGCCCCGCCCCCCGCCCCCCAGGCGACTCGGGCCTGGTGGCCGGGCTGGGCCTGAGGTGAATCTGGCCCATTCCTCTTTGGCAAGGGAACCTTCCAGAAGCCGGGGGAAGGGCTGGGTCAGGCCAGGCTGAGGCCCAGGAGGAGTGGGCTGCTGGGCGAGGCTGGTGGCCAGCCCGAGAGGGGCCAGGAGACCACTGTGCTCTCCCTGCCCTGGGCCCCTGAGGGGCTGCAGGCGTGAGGCCCCTTCTTGGCCCAGCCTTGCTGTGGCTGGTGGTGCCCTGGGTAACCTCTCCCCAGCCCCCTGTCCAGCGCAGCCCCTGGGTCCTGGGGCTGCCCCGCTGCCCACTAGGATCCAAGAGAAGTGGCCGCCAGAAGCCGCTCAGCTGTCCCGAGCCTACTGCGGTTCCCAAGCAGGTGGCAGGAAGTGTGCCGGTCACAGGGGTCTCTGCTCAGCCGGCCTTCCCAAGCCCCTGCCTGCACTGCAGGGCCCAGTGCCCGAGGGCCACGCGGTCGGACCAGCCCCTGCTGTCCCCCACGGCCTCTGGGCACCTGCCCGCCACCGGGCGCCTGGGTGTGGGCGTTGTCCTCTTCCTGAGTGGCCACAGCTTCATCTCCAGGGGCTGCCGGGCTGGGCAGAGGGTGTGCAGACGCCCCCTCCCCCGCTGCTCCCTGCTTCCTTGTGCCAAGCGACAGGCTTGTGCTGGCTCAGTGGGAGGCCCCGGGCACACTGGGCCTCGTGGCTGCTGGGGGCACCCACTGGGACCCAGCACCCCCAGCTCCGTTCTGAGCGTCAGGAAGCTTTGAGTCCAGCCTGTTCTGGGCCGGGGCCTGGGCAGGGTCAGTGGCTCCGGCCTGTGCCGTCAGGTGAGGGAGTTGGACGGCCACGGCCACGGGGCCCCAGCCCACAGGTGCTGTGGAGTGGCCAGGAACCAGAGTCCAGCCAGCGTGGGCTCCGCTCCTCCTAGAGGTCCAGGACCCAGGCTGAGGTGTGGCGGGCGAGACCCCTTTCCGAACCAGCAGGCTGAGGCGGGCCGGCACCTGTCATTCTGTCCTGTCCTGGGCTGTGTCAGCCTGTCCCATTTCCCTCCTCTAAGGACGGCGGGCGTGGCGAGGCCCTGCAGGCCGTCTGCCCCAGCCAGGCACACGGGGCCACCGGCTCCCTCCAGCCCAGGCCAGGTCTGCGGGCCCAGTGCGGCCAGTGGTGGGAAGGCCCCCGGTCCCTGCCTGTGCTCACCCTGGCCATGTCTTGCCCAGGACCTCGTGGTGCCAGCGACGGGGCTGAGGGCTGGCCAGCTGTGGGCAGCTCTGGGCCGGGCGGGTGGGCTGTGGGTGCCAAGGGGCTGGCTAGCGTCCAGCTGGTGGTCCTGGGCCAGCTCAGCCTCAGGGGTCAGGTTGAGCTCAGGCAGCTGGTGTGTGGAGAGCGGGCCTGGTCCAGGGACTGGGTTCAGTCCACAGGAAGCTGCAGCCTCCCCAGTCCCTCCGTCCACCCGAGCCCCCGGCAGATGCTGGCGGACAGCTCCTCTGCCGCCCTGGTGGAGGATCCCCGAGGCCGCACCACTGGGGTTCTGTCGGGAGCCCCAGAGGGCTGGGGGGCCTCTCCTGGTCTGTGGAGAGGCGGGATGGGGGCAGCAGGACAGTCCGAGGCATCCAGGACTCCGGACAGTCCGCCTGTGGGGAGAGAAGTTGTGACCTGCGGCCCGTCCCAGGCTGAGCCCCGCTCCGCACCTGTGTCCCCAGGTCCAGGTCCATCAGCGGAGCTTCCTCAGGCCTGTCCACCAGCCCGCTCAGCAGCCCCCGGGTGAGTGACCTGCCGTCGCCCAGGCTCCCAAGCAGAAGCTGCCCGGGGTGGACTGGGCGGCCCTGGGAGAGGCCCCCCCGCGTCCGCCTGCGGTGGGCCCTCGGTGCTGCCGCCCGCGGCCCTGGCTGCCCTCGCTAACTGCACGTTCTTCTTTGTTCTGTGTGTTTTCTTCTGTCGCTTGTTTTCTTTTGTGGCAAACGCTTCGCCCCCACCTGCCTGTGCCGCTGGTCCTCCCGGTGCTGTGTGTGCATGCGGGTGGGCGGTGACTGCATGGGGGACCCCGTGCCGGCCCTGCTCCGCACCCTCCGCCCGCCCTGCAGCCTGTTAGGAAGTTTGTCCTGCCCCCCCCGCCCCCCGAGCTCCCCTTCGCGGCCTGCACCCCGGCCGCCTCCGTGGAGCCCGAAGCTTGTCAGAGCGCCTCTCGGCCCGGACACGTCCTCCCTCCACAGGCCGCCCCGCGGCCCAACCCCAAGACCCAGACCTTGCCGAGCAAGGCCAAGCTGACCGACAAGCCTCTGCAGGGCACCAAGTCCATCCCTCTCCCAGCCGGCACCCAGGCCCGGCTCCCTGTGCCCCGCGGCCTTGGTCCCCCGCTGGCCCTGACCCCAGGGCTGGCCCCCCTGCCTGCCCTCACCCGGCTCCCGCCCACTGGGACTGAACCGAACACTAAATCTGTCCCCACCATACAGGTGACCCCTCACCCCTCTCCAAGGGGCAGTCCCCTCCCCACCCCCAAGGGGACGCCCGTGCACACGCCCAAGGAGAGCCCAGCCGGCACGCCCAACCCCACGCCGCCGTCCAGCCCCAGCGTCGGAGGGGTGCCCTGGAGGACGAGGCTCAACTCCATCAAGAACAGCTTCCTGGGGTCTCCTCGCTTCCACCGCCGGAAACTGCAGGGTGAGCTGAGGGGCAGGGCAGGGGGCTCATCGCGGCCGGTGGGGTCGGTGGGGCAGGTGAGGCTCAGCCTACCAAAGCCCTGGTTGGTGCCATGTCCACCAGGCCTGGCAGCACCCCAGATGCCCACACACTCCCAGCCCCCCAGTGCGTGTGCGGGGCCCACAGGCTGCAGATGGGGAGCCCTACTGGGTCCCTTGTTCCTCTTCAGCCCAGGGGCCTCCTCAGGGCTGGGACGGGCTGCCTGAGGCTCAGGGAGGGGAGGGGGCCGCTGGGGGGTGTGGGCAAGATGACCAGGAGACCCACAGGGCAACGGAGGGCCTGCAGGCACCCTCTGCCCGGCCGAGGGCCGGAGCAGGCACAGCCCGATTTCAGCACCAGAGGCCAGGACAGCTCCCCACGTCCCAAGGCTCCTGGGGCCATGGCCAGGCAGGGCGTGGGGCCTGCGGGAGGAGGCAGGGGGCTCACCACACCTCTCCCTGTCCTTCCTGTGTGCAGTTCCGACGCCGGAGGAGATGTCCAACCTGACCCCGGAGTCATCCCCAGAGTAAGTGGCCCCTGGGCGAGGTCGGGTGGGGCTGTGACTCTCCCTCCTGGGGCTGGGATGCCGAGCGCACAGGGGAGGCCCTAGGGGACCCCCACGTGGCAGGCCAGGGGATCCACGGAGGCCTTGGGCCCACACCCAGCCCCCATCCTTTTCCTTCTCCCTCTCCCTGTGGCCCTGCTCCCGCTGGTCTGTCTTCTCCGCCTCCTGCCTCAGCCACCGCCTCCAGGGCGCATCTCTCCAAGTCTCCTGACTTCGGATTGGGGCAGGGCCTGAGGTGGGGGGGGAGCCGCTCAGGGGACAGTTTAGTTCTGCTTGGAAGCCACAGCCTGGGAGAAGAGCCTATGATCGCTGGAGGCATAGCTACCCTTCGGAGGGGCCCCTGCGCACCTGCCGAGTCCTGGCGTCCACAGCGGGCGCCCCCAGGGGCCCAGCCTGCTCACACCTCTGCCCTGGACGAGCTGGGTGTGGGGGGGCCTCCAGGACTGGCTCTGGCACCTGCAGCGTGGTCCCCAGAAGGTGGCAGATGAGCAGGGCCCCAGGGATGGAGGGTCTCAAGGCACTGGTCAAGGAGGAGGGACAGCCAGGAACGGCCCGAGGGAACACGTTACAGGGGTGGTCTTGGCCTAGGCTGGGTGCAAATAGCCCTCTGGTCACCGTCACACAAGGCAGACATGGGGATCCTGGGTGATGGGGAACAGGGCCGCACCCCACCCTGCGGAAGGTCTGGACCAGGAGCTGCACCTCGCTCCGGTCTGGGCGAAGCCCTGGAGAGCCCGCCCTCCCTGTGGCCTCGGACCCCTGGTCCAGGGGCGGTGTGTGAAGGGGAAGCCGGTGTGGACACAGCCGTGCGGGCAGGGGAGGCAGTCGGGCGGCTGTCTGGGGGGAGGTGGCGAGCCCCGAGTCCCGCCGTGGCATCCCTTCTCCGCAGTCTCTGCTGCTCTGACAAGCTGCCCCACACGTGTTCGCGGTGTCGCCGCTGGGTTTTCCAGGGCAGGCACAGAGCCCGCGGGGGCCACTGGCCCTGCCTCCCACCCAGCGCCGGGAAGGCCCGTCCCTGCTGAGGGCCCGGTGGGAATGAGCAGGTGCAGGTGTCCCGGGAAGTGGGGTGCAGTTAGTCCCCGGCACCTCCTCCTGCACCGCACATGTTCCTGGCCCCAAGTGGCCGGCAGCCCCTCGTTCGCCGGGGTCCCTGAGAAAACCAGGCGGGTGCAGGGTGGGCGCCTGCTGGCAGGTCAGACTGGGCTCCGCAGGCTGTGGGTGCAGGGCCGGCCCTGGGCGGCTGCCCCGCGGAGGGAAAACACCACCTTTGCGCTCAAGGCCGCCGACCTACTGGACAAGGCCCACCGACGGGTGGTCTGGCTACTCAGACTCCACTGACCGCCACGGCTACAAAATGTCTTTAAGAAGCAACACCCAGCATTGGCCCAGACTGGCCACGTTGACGGTCACAGGCTCGTCCCCACACGCCCTCCACCAGCCTTCCCGGCCCAGCCAGGCATCTCCCAGACACGGCGCTGTTTTAGCGAGATGCTGAGCTCTGGGCGTCAGAGTACGGAAGCCACTTCTCACTGTTTCGCTTCTGCCCTCGTCGGGGGCGCGGAAGGAGAGCCCCGCCCTGGACTCCAGGCGCCCCGGGCGCTGTCCTGGTGCAGCTGTGAGCAGCTCGCCGGAGCCGCTGTCGCCCCCGGGCCGGAGGCCGGGCGCTCGCGGGACGTGGGAAGGAAGCTGAGGGATCTGAGTGACGGCGTGGGAGCGGGGTCCTGGGCCAGGCCGATGGGAGTGGACGGCTCTGTTGCGGGCTGGGTGGTCACTGTCATGCCGGCTGAAGAGCAGCTCTGGAAAGGGGCAGGAAAAGGGAAGACAGCCGGGAAACCGTCAGCCGCGCCTCCGGGCAGCGCCGAGTGAGCTCTGAGGAGCACCCTGCCAAAGCCACGGGCAAGACGCCGGGCCTGGCTGCTGCTCATCACCGGGTCCCCGTGCGGGGAGCAGGCACCAGGGCCTGTCAGTGCCGGCTGCGGGACCGACGCCCCCACACACAGCGGCGTAAGGCAGTGCCCGTCCTCAGCCTCCGTGGTCAGGACCCGCCACGCCCAGTGGCCCTCACGGCCGCACAGGAGCTGCTGTGGGTGGGGTTCAGGTCCCCGAGGGCCTCCTGCCAGCCGGTCAGCTTCAACAAAAGGCCAGAGGCTGGCCAGAGGGGTGTCACAGCCTTCGTGACCTGGTCTTGGCGGTGACCAGGTCCTCTTTCCCCATGTTCTCCTGGTTGGAGGTCACCAGCCCCGGCCTCGCCCAAGGGAGGGCCGCACGGGCGCCCACCCAGGAGGCAGGGTGGCGGGTTGGTCTCCACCTCGGGGCGGTTCAGATGCAGGACGTGGCGTGATGACCTCGGACAGTGAGGGCGGCCCTGGGCGCCCGGGGGCGAGGCGCCCCACGGGAGATGCCGCCAGCCTCGGCTCTGTGGGCTGCGGACCGGCCTCCTGGCCACTGGGGTTTGAAGCGACCTGAGTCCCACGGAGTGGCCTGGGCCGGGGCACAGGTCCCTGAGGAGGGAAACAAGGGGCGGCCTGGGGGAGCGGAGGCTGCCCCACCCCCACCCCCAGCTCCCGCACCTCCCTGCTCCCCTTACAGCCCTGGGTGGGGCCACTTCTCAGGGAGTCCTCGGGACTGCCCCCGGCACAGCCCGGGCGACGGGGACGTACCGGACAGGCAGGCTGGGGTGGGGTGGGTTCTCCCCTCCTGGCGGGATTCCAGTGGGTGCTGCTGGGCCCAGGCAAGGGTGCAGGAGGGGTGTCAGGCCAGGGCTGTGGGGCTAGCCGCAGGGTCGGAGCCGGGGCCAGGGTGTGGGGGGAGACGGGCCAGGCAGGTGTGTCAGGATGGTGGGGTTGGGTGGGAAGGGGTTCGGGGCCAGGTGGAGGGGTCAGGGTCCAGGTGGGAGGGTCAGAGCTCGGGGGCAGTCAAGGGCAAGGCGAGTGGGGGTCAGCACGGTGGGGTTGGGGTCAGGAAGGCCCGTCCCCAAGGCCTGAGCAGCCCTCTGGCCACCCTGCAGGCTGGCCAAGAAGTCCTGGTTCGGGAACTTCATCAGCCTGGAGAAGGAGGAGCAGATCTTCCTGGTCATCAGGGACAAGCCCCTGAGCTCCATCAAAGCCGACGTCGTCCACGCCTTCCTGTCGGTGAGCCTCGCCCCCACCCCGGACACGGGGCCACGCATGCACCGGACAGACAGACAGATACTCTCCCACCGGCCTGGAGGGGCAGCTCTCATCCTGAGCAGCCGTGGGCCGGCCCGGGCCTGGGCCTCAGGGGCCCGGATCCCAGTGCCAGCAGAGCAGAGGCCTCGGCCCTGGTCTCATGTCCTCGCTGCTGCTCGGTGGGGTCCCCTCGCCCCTGTGTCTGTCCTCGCTCCTCTTAGGAAGCGCTGCCCGGGGTCTCGGCTCTCGTGGGCACGCCCCGCGGCTCGCTGCCCGATGGACCAGTTTCCATTTCGCAGGCGCGGCTGGGGGGCTGGCCCCGGGGTCCAGGTTCGCGAGGGGGGGTGGGGGCCGGTCCCCGCTCACGCCAAGCTGCCACCCTGCAGATCCCCAGTCTCAGCCACAGCGTCATCTCCCAGACCAGCTTCCGGGCGGAGTACAAGGCCACGGGGGGCCCGGCGGTGTTCCAGAAGCCGGTCAAGTTCCAGGTGGACATCACCTACTCCGAGGGCGGGGCAGCCCAGAAGGAGAACGGCATCTACTCGGTCACTTTCACGCTTCTGTCAGGTGAGCTGCTGGCCACGGGCACGGGCCCTGGCGCCCTGCCCCGGCTCAACCCGCTGTCTCCCCCAGGCCCGAGCCGCCGCTTCAAGAGGGTGGTGGAGACCATTCAGACACAGCTCCTGAGCACACACGACCAGCCCTCCACCCAGCACTTGTCAGGTGAGGGGGGCTCGGCTCGACCGCCCTGCCTGTGGGCTACTGCGTGGGCACGGGCCCTCCGCCGCCCCACCCCAGGGAGCAGGGCCTCCCAGCGCAGGGGCCAGCCCGCCTGCACACCAGGGAGGTAGGGCCCAGCACACCGCACTGAAAGGCGCCTCTTGTCCACTGTAGAAACCTCCCCGCCAGCGCCAGGACTAAGCTGGGGTGCTGGGCTAAAAGGCCAGAAGGTGGCCACCAGCTACGAGAGTAGCCTCTGACGCTGGCAGGTAAGGTGTCCGGCCCCGCCGCTGGGGCAGGGAGGGGGCTGCAGTCACGTCCCCTGGTGAGAGCCAGGCTGGCCCTGAGGCGGGCCCTGTGCCCACTCACATGGCCACCGCCCGGCCCTGGACAGGCGAGTCGCCGGACACAGGGCAGGCTGGCCCTGGGCCCCCGTGAGAGAGGCTCTGGGAGAGCAGGCGCCGAGGTCTTCCTGGAGCCCGGGCCCCGGGCCCCGCAGCCGCACCCTGCGAGGGCTGCTGCCACCCTGAGACAGGCCTGTGCCCGTCGGCCTTGAGCCAGACGGGGTCTGAAGCTCCAGGGAAAGCAGGGGCTCCCCAGTTGGGCCTAGAGACACCACACAGCGCAGGGGGCCCTGGCTGGAGGCGCTAGGGGCCCGGGAGCCGGAGGTCAGCCGCTGGGTGTCGGGTGGGGAGCGGGCGAGCCCGCGCGGGCACTTGTCAGGGAGGACGAGGCATGTGTCCAGGCGGCAAGGTGGGGGTTGCCGTGAGGCCTGTTCTGAGGCTTGGGGTCCGGGGAACACAGCGTCCAGCCCCAGTCCGGCCCTCTGAGCCCTGCAGCTGGCTGGGTGCCCTGTGCTTCTGTGTGGGGTCCTGCAGGCCAGGCCGGCCCATGTGTCCACCCGCCCTGCCATCCTCATTCCATCATCCATCTCACCGCCGCCTCCTCTCCCTCACACACCCCACTGGCAGCCCCCGACCCCCCGGCCGAGCCGCAGGTGTGGGCCCACTGCCCAGGTGCCGTGGGGCAGGTTGCGAGAGGTCAGGCGCCTCTGCCTCTTGGGACTTCAAGGTCTCCGTGTAGAGCAGGGCGTGCCGACAGGGAACCCGAGGCTAGGGAAGGGCAGAGCGCATCCCGGGCGGGGAGGGGAGGCCAGGGCACCTGCCCGGAGGGTGTCTGTGCCCACAGCCGGGCCTGGAGACTCCTGGGCGCCTGCTCTGGGCCCACCTGTCTCCCTTGCCCTCCTTCAGCAGGTCCTTTACCTGGGGAGCCTAACCTGGGGCCCCAGCCCCTGCCCTGTCCCCCAGCCTCCCGCCCACACTGGACACTCTTGTCCAGTGAGCTCAGTCCCAGAGCCACCGTAGAGGTGGGTAGGAGGAGGGACCTTCACCCCCCCAGGCTGAGACACCTGGTGGCCACCCCAGGACCCCAGCCCATGGAGCGCAGGGCAAGGGGACACATCGCACCCGACAGGCCCTGCTGCCTGCCCCCTGTCCCACCCACCAGTGCCAACACTCCCAGCAGCAGGTGGGGGGGGGGGTCAGGGCAGGGGCCCGAGACCTGTAGGCTGAGGACACGCAGGTGGGCAGCGTAGACCCCGGCCGAGTGCTGGCCTCTCAGCTGCAGAGCAGGTGTCCAGGACCCAGGGACAGAGGGAGGGCCAGGCGGCCGCGGGCCCCTGGAGCAGGGCCATGGCCTGTCCTCAGGCTCTGGCTGCTGCAGGAAGGACCCTCCACTCCCCAGACGGTCCCTCTTAAGGCCTGCATTTGGAGCCCCGCCCCTCCAGGCCCCGGCCCCGGCCCTCCAGGCCCCACCCACCCTGGGCCCCACCCCTCCTGGCTCCGCCCTCCCTGGGGCCGGGCCTTGAGCAGGGCCTGGCTGAGGTCCTGGCGGGAACCCTGGCTCACGGCTGCCCTCTCTCCGTTCTGTGCTCCAGACACCACTAACTGCATGGAGGCGATGACGGGGAGACTTTCCAGATGTGGTAAGAGCCCCGCACCGCCCGCCCGGCCTCCCGCAGCTTGCTCCCAGCTGGTGCTGCCCGCCACCCGGGGCTGTCCTGGGGTCTCGGTGTAGCTTGGGGCCGGACACACACGCGGGGCCCAGCATAGGCCCCCATGCGCCCAGCTGCTGGAGCGGCTGCTCACCCGCCAGGGCAGGCCGGGAGGGACCCCAGTGCTCAGAGCGTGCCCCAAGGCCGGTAAGGGTTGTGTGCAGGCTCTGACCTGGGGTCCAGGTGGACCCAGTCCGGGAGCAGGCCGGCCTCAGGCCCTCTGTCCCCCGGTGGGACGCTGCTCGCTGCTCCTGCTGAGGCCGGGAGCTCCGCCGCCCACAGGCCCTGGCTCCTCCCTGCACTGGCAGGGAGCGCGGCCCACGTGTCTGAGCTCGGGTAGGGCTCAGGTGTAGGAACTAGAGCGTAGGCACCCCCGCCAGCCCACCTGGGCGGTGAGCACAGGGCCCCAGCTCAGGGTGGTCATCCCATTCCTGGCCCCCTCTTCCTGACCTCAGGACATTCCCCACTCTGGCTGCCGGCCCCAGCCCTCCCCCACCAAGCTCTCCATGCCTGTCCACCCATCCGTCCATCTGTCTGTCTTGCTGTGTCCACGCCGTGCAGCCTGGGCTGGCCAGGGGAGGGGTGTGGCGGGCACCCTGGTTCCAGCCTCCTCACCCAGGGCAGGCCCCCTGGCCTCGTGCGAAGAGCCGGCCACGGTCCCAGGGCCCTGGTCGGCCCAGGGCTGCGGCGGCCCCATCTGCATGGTCTGTCTTCAGAGCGGGGGGCCACCCAGCACGGCCGCGGGGCTGCCGAGGGACTAGTGCCTGGTGTCCCCACTCAGTGGCTGGCTGGGGGCGAGAGGGCTGCACCTGCCCTGGGGTCCCTCCTGTGGCCCAGGGCCTAGTGGTCCCGTCCCTGCCCCCAAAGCCCGGCCCCCGCAGAGCCCCGGCCCCTGCTTGCTGTCGCCTGGCCCGCCCCACGCCCACCTCGGAGGCATCTCTTTGGGTTTTCTCTCCTCGCCAAGGCCTTCCGTTCATCTGTGTGTTTGTTCTCTCTCTCCTTCCCCTCCTCTCTCTCGCCCCGTTTTTCTTTTTCCTTCTGTCTTCTGTTCTGTGCACCCAGGCAGCCCCGTGAGTAACCTCTTTGACGTAATTAAACAACTTTTTTCAGACGAGAAGAACGGGCAGGCGGCCCAGGCCCCCAGCACGCCCGCCAAGCAGAGTGCCCACAGTCCACTCGGTGACTCGGCGGCCGCTGGCCCCGGCCCTGGAGGGGATGCCGAGTACCTAGCGGGCAAGGACACGGCCCAGACGGGGCCGCCCGCCGCCCGCCGCGAGCAGCCTTAGACACTCAGCCTCTCCCCCAGCGCGGCCCTCGCAGGGCCGCCGCCCGCCGCCCGGTGTGGAAGCCGGGAGCAGGGAGAGGGGCACCGGCCAGGCCTGCTCTCTTTCTCTCGCTGGCTCTCTCTCTGCCTGTCTCTGACAACGTCACTGTTTCCGCTCTGATACCAGGAATTATCCCGAAAAGTTAACATGTCACCTCCACGAGGCCACCCTCTGGGCTCCGCGCCGGACGCCGCCAAATGAAGGCAGCTGCCCTGGACCTGCCCGTCCGCCCTGCTGCCGCCCGCCCGCCCGGCGGCGAGGCCCTGCCCGCCGCCGCTGCCTCCGTCCGCCCTGCCCAGTTTCCGCTCCGCATGGCCCCGGGGAGGAGGACCTGGCTCCGTGGAAGCTGCCTCCAGCCCGCCCACCGGACTTGCAGTGACTGGCGCCCTCGGCAGGTCCAGCCGGCTAGGCCGCCCCCAGGGCAGGGCCCGTGGCGGGCGAAGGAACTGCGAGGCGGTGGCGGGCGCTCCAGGCCGCCTGGGACCCTCCCCCTGCAGCGCCCTCGCCCTGCCCACTGCCGCCTGGCGCCCACCCTGCTGCTGGTGCTCTCGGGCCTGCGTGCCGGCCCGGCCCGGGCAGAACTGGACCCGGAGGCAGCGGGCTGGCTGAGATCAGTATTATTTATTTGCTGTTTTAACTTATTGAGTTTCTTCACTTCTCTGTCCAGGGAAGGGGCAGCAGCATCTCCCTGCCGTCCGTCCGTCTGTCTGTGTCTCGGGCAGGGGGGGTCTGGGCCGAGGGCCCTGCGGACAGCTGTCGGGGCGCCAGGGGGCCGGCCGGCAGGGCAGCGCTGGCAAGCTACTGTAAACTTTAAAGAATTCCTGCAAGATATTTTTATAAACTTTTTTCCTTGGTTGTTTTTGGAAAGGGGTGTGGGGGAGGGGAGCCGCTGGGCAGGGCGAGGTTTGTGTTCGGTTCTGGCTCTTGGTTCTTTCTACACACACATATATATTTACAGAATGGCGGGTCCGCGCTGTCCGCCCGGTCGGAGCGGCCCCAGCCCCGGGCGCCACCGCCCAGGGCCCCTCCGCCAGGCCCGGACGGGGCCCTCTGGTTCGGATCTGAGAGCAGGGGTGGGGGCCGGCCCCACCCACTCAGGATGGCAGGGGCACCGCAGGGTTTTTTACTAAAATGACAAAACGTGAAAAAAAAAACCACAAAAAAACAAAACGCCGAGGACAGAGTCAGCGGCGTCCGCCAGTGTTCTCTGTGCTCCGAGAGGTGGCGGGTGTGGCCGCCCTGCTTTGCCCCGTCCCCCGCTTCTGCTTGTCTTCCTGTGGGCGCGCCCGCCGGCCAGGGGCGCCCGGCGTGGAGGGCCGGCGGCGGGAGGGCCTGACTGCATGCCTTCGCTGACAGCCGCTTGCTTCTGGTGTCGCGCCCGCCGGCCCGGCGGGGACGGGCTCCACCGCTCTGACGCTGGCCCCCACAGGCTGGCCCCCGCGCTGAGAAGCACCTGGTGCCTGTCTCGCGCTGCGGCAGGCGCCAGAGGGCTCTCTCGGCGGAGGGCACCGAAAGCAATATCCCCCGCCAGCCTGCCCTTTTGTACTTGGGACACGCAGACATCACGGACACGGATGCGTCCCACCCCATGTACCCCTGTCAAATAACTGTGAGCAACGTCAGTTCCGGAACAATAAATTCCTTCAGTAAAGACCCACGCCAGTCTCGCGGTCCGGGCGGGGTGGGGGGACGGGACCACCTGGGGCGGGGCGGCTCCCATCCATGTGCGCTGCCTTGGGCTCTGCCAGGGGACCTGTGTGGGGTCAGGTGTCCCCACGGGCCACCCCTGCCTGAGCAGGGTGACTCACTGGGCTGGGCTGGGCGGGAGGAGGCCCGGGGACAGACGTGGAGCACCGCCACGCTGCAGGACCACGGCCACGCTGCGGCTGCCAAGGCCCAGGGCATCACCTGGCACCTGGGCTTCCTGCAGGATGAACTCACTTTTCAGTCCTTTTTTGGGGAAAGGCAGAGGGTGCACTGCAGCCCAACCCTGTAAACAACACCCGCCAGCCTGGGGTGCAGGCATCTCCGCCACAGCCCAGCCGCTGCCCCCTGCGCCGCGTGGCCATGAGCGCGGCAGAGCGTCCTGGAGAGGAGTCCGAGCAGAGCCTGCACCCTCGGGGCTCCCTGGATTTGCACGCTGCCCTTGTGTGAAGTGCGGGCAGCCGCCGCGGCTGGCCGGCAGGGCCCCTGCAGCACCCGCCCCGTCGCTGGGCCCATCCGGCCCTGCAGCAGACGCCCTCGGCGGCTCTGTGGGGGGCGTCCTGTGCGCCTCACCACACAGCAGCACCTCTGGCCTCCCCACTGCGTGGCCATCGCACCTGTTCCCAGACGGGTCCCCTGGGGACAGAATCAGCCCTGGAGTCCCGCCCCCACCTCCTGGACCCCCTGACGGAGGGGAGGGTCCCCGTGCGCCCAGCTTCTCTGGCCTAGCTGACACAGCGGGCCTTGCTCCCTGCCCCTGAGGCAGGAAGGTGCCCAGAGGGGCTCTGGAAACAGGGCATCAGGCTCCGTCCGGCTGCAGGGCTGCAGGGCTGCAGGGCTGCAGGGCTGCAGGGCTGCAGGGCGTCCAGTCACCTCAGCTTGGCAGACAGGCGGGAGGGGCCTGTCGCTTCATCCTGCAGGGGTCCTGGGTGCTGGCCAGTTTCAGATCATGCAGGCCTCCCCTCACCCCCTGCCTGGCGTCTGGCTGTACCCTATCCTGTTCCCCACACCGACAGGCCGTCTGCTCTCTGCCCCCCACCCCACTTGGCGAGAAGGGGCTGGTCCTGTGGCCCCCTCGACCCCAGGCTCCCTCTTGGTTGCACGTGACAGGAACCAGCCCCACACTGTTAGTGTTCGTCCTGACACGGAACAAAATACCCACACACAAGGTCTCGCTGGACGCGTGCTCTGAGCACGGCCCACGGGGCGCTGAGCAGCGGGCCTGACGCGCTTCTGCGAGGCAGACCTCGGGCCGGTACTGGGAGGGACAGGCAGGCCCGCTCTCGGGCAGTGCCGCCTGCACTGTGGGGCTGGAGCAGGTGTGGGTGACAGAGCCGCTGTGGGTGGGGGCGGGGAGGCAGTGTGCCGCCCCCCAGGAGCTGAGTGCCAGCGCAGCACACGCAGGGGAGCCCTGCTCTGCCCACGAGGGCCACGCGGGCGCCTGGGCTACGAGACCAGCGGTCCCTGGTGCCCGGGGGGGGGGCTCTGAGTCCCACAGGCAGCTTCAGGGAAGGGCTAGCCCATTTCCACCTGCCCATGCCAGGAGGCTCACTGCAGGCCACAGGGGTCGAGTGACCAAGTCCAGTGACTGCCTTCACCGCCTCCTCCCCTTCGCCCTGTGGCTCCGCAAGGGGTGGCCCGCAGGAGCAGGGAGGGCGGCCGGTGGTGAGCCCCAAGGGCAGCGGGACTGACGGGGGGGGGGGGGGCAGCCACGCCGCCCTGGGGCCCGGCGCTGGGCTGGTGGAGCCCGCGGCCGTCTCCAGGCGGTCGGGCCCCGTGGCTGCTCTGCCTGCCTAGTGGCTTCAAGCAGCACCCGTGCATCAGGTTCTGGTTCACACTCGGGGTCTCAGTGACGCGGGTCTCATGGGGCTACGGAAGGTGGGCAGGGCTGGTCCTTCTGGAGGCTCGGGAAGAACCCATTTCCTCCGCTCCCCTGGGCTGCTGCCGGCTCCGACCCCCCCCAGTTCTAAGGAGCCCTGATCACACTGGGCCCAGGTCCTCTCCCGTCTCGGTCCAGGGGATCAGCAGCCCTGAATCCCCTCTTCGGTGACACAGGTCAGGACACTGGGGAGGGGACGTCGCTCAGCTCCCCGAAGCCTGCTGCCCTCCAGCCAGGTTAACCCCCCTCAGGAGGAAACACCGCATCCCAAGGTCCCCGGACATCTCAGCCCATCAGCGCAGGCAGCCCCAGCGCCCGGGAGCCGGGTCAGGCAGGGCGGCTGTGTGGGCCTGTGGGGAGACGCTGCTTCGAACCAACAGGCCCGGGATGCTGGAGACACGGACGGGGTGACACCTCTGGCCGTGACAATTCAAACCCAGCGCGGCGGCCTTGGGGCTCTTGGCTGCAGGGTGTGGAGGCGGTGGCGGTGGTGTGGTGGGGGGAGGGCTGCGCAGGCTGTGTCCACGCCTCCCGCCTCCCCGGGAGGGCAGGGCTGAGGGCTGAGGTGCAGCCCAGATGCCAAGGGTGGGGTGGCTGCCTGGCTCCCGAGCTCCCAACAGGCGGGACAGAGGCGCGTGTGGAGCGGCAGTGGACCCCACGGCAGAGCAGGGCCCAGGAGCCTTCACGCAGGGGGGGCATCGCCCCGGGGCTCCGAGCCGAGCGAGCCCAGCAGGACCCGGGGGGGCCCGGGGGGGGCGGGGAGTGCTCGAGGCACCGCGCCAGCTGCCTGCAGCCCGCGGGTGGGGCGGGGCCCTGGTGGGGAGGCAGGAGCCAGGGTGTGAGGGCGAGCTGCCCAAGGTGCACCTGAGCTTTCTGGGGAGCCCAGGGCTGTCAGCTGGGGCAGCTCTCAGGGCAGGAGGAGGAGAGACCACTGCAGGGACAGGAAGGCGACCACTGAACACGTCTCGAGAGAAGGCGGGTGGGTGGGGTGGTGCCCGGGAAGCAGAGAGGCTCCGTGGGCCACGGCAGCTCTAGCGGCAGCTGAGCTTCGGAGCCTGTGCCACCAGGGACCAGGGCATCCCAGACCCGGGCGGGCACAGGAGATGCCAGCTGGGAGGCAGAGACCGGGCCCCACCGTTTAAGGGGTGCGTGAGGGTTGAGCATGGCTGAAACCACAGCCAGAGAAGTCTGCCCCCATCCCCTGCGTGACAGCAAGCAGGGTGGGGGACCTGCCAGCCCCTCTGCCCACGGGGAGCCTGGACCAGCGCCAGGTCCCGGGCAGGGCACACAGCCCCGCCCCTCCGGCCCTTCCTGTGCCCAGCCCGCGTGGCCCTGCCACCTGCATGGGGGCACAGCATGGGGAGGGTGGCCCAGGTGTGCCCTCCTGTGCCCACCCCAGCTCCCTGCGTCCAGTGGTGGACATGGTCAGCAGGGGAGCCTTGGCCATCCTGGCCGCAGCCGGACGGCAGGGACAGCTCTGCTCCCGCAGGAGGCAGACCCCGGGTGCGCAGGGACCACGGTGGGCGGGAGGCCACAGAGAGGGGACGGGCCATGGCTGCAGACCCAGGCCCCTTCACACAGTCACGGAGACGCTGAGGACACACAGGCGCTGACCTGAGAGAATTCTTTTTATTCGACCGAACTGAACGGAGGAGCAGAGCGAGAGGGCCCTGCCTCCGCCCACAGCCACTCCACACAGGCTGCTGCCCAGGGGCTGGGCCTGGGCCCAGCTACTCCAGGGCCTCCTGGCGGCAGGGGTGGGGGAAGGGGCTCAGGGCCCCTACCGAGCCCACTGGCCTCCCCCACCCCCACGCCAAGCCCCTGACAGACAGCAGAGGCCCGGGAGAGGAGGGACGTGAGGAATCCGGAATAACCCAGCCCTGACACAACGAAGCCCAGGAGCCCGAGCCTGCGCCCCAGGCCAGGAAGGAGCCCGCCTGGCTCAGGACTTCTCTCAGATGGCAGCGCCCGGGAGGGGCCCGGCACACAAAGACCAAGGCAAGGAGGCCGCAGAGGGAAGGGCAGAGCTGGGCAGGCGGCGGCGGAGGGCAGCCCACGGCGCACTCGTCCATCCAGCAGGGAAGTGGCGAGGGCAGCGGGCAGCGGGCAGCGCCGGCTCCGGGACCCACTCTGCGCAGCCTGGCCAGGCGGCACCGCGGACTCCCGCCGAGCGTGCCCGGCACGTGAGCACACAGGCGGGCACAGACACACGCGCCGTCTCTGCACACGTGCAGCCGGTCCGGTGCGCTCACCTCTCCTTGACGTGGTTCTGTGCCCCCGCGCCCCCGCCGCTGGCCCCGTCCCCGCCCCCGCCGCGGCCCCCGCTGCTGCAGAGCACCTCCGTGAGGTCGTCCATGACGGCGGTCTCTTTGGGGTCCAGCAGGTTGAACTCCCTGGCGAAGAGGATGAAGTGGACGTACAGCGTGTTCAAGTGTCCGTGCAGCTCGAGGGCCAGGGTCTCCTTGAAGTGGGACGAGTAGATGTGGGCCAGCACGTGGAACAGGTACCTGCAGATCTTCTTCACCAGCGCCTCGAAGGAGCTGGGGAACTCGCGGCCTGCGGACAGGGCGCGTCACCGGCAGGCAGGACCCCGCCCTGCAGCCTCACTGAGGGGCCAGCACGCGCTCTTGACTTGTCCTGTGCCCGGCCCCCGAGAGCTGCACCTCCCGGGGCCCAAGACCCAACACGTGCCGCCCAGGCCTGGGCTGGACCCTGGGTCTGCCTGCTTCCCTGCGCGTGGCCTGGACCACGGGGAGGCCCTCGGGAAACCCGGGATCGCCCGGGCCCGCAGCGCCAGAGCCTAGAGCGGACCGTGTGCTGACCGGGCTGGCTGACCGGGCACCGCTGCGGGGCCTACCGTATCTCGTGGGAAACACGTCCTCGTCCGTCACCAGCTTCTGCACAGAGCTCATGACAAAGTCCACGTACTGGGGGGCCGTGCACTTGACCTTCTTCCCCCGCTCGTCATACCAGTAGTACTGTCTGTGGGGACAGAGAAGCCGGTCACAGCACCGCCCCAGCCACACAGCCTCCCTGGTCGGGGGAGGGGCCTGCGGCCATCCGGAGGTGTGGCGGGCGCACAGGCCTCTGCCCCCAGCTGAGGACGCTCTGCGCCCAGGAGAGGGCGCTGCCTGAGCACCTGCCACCGAGCGGGCAGAGGCGCCGCCTGTCCCTGCTGCTGGGCTCCTGGCTCTCAGGGCGGCGGCTCCAGCCTTCCCCAGCCTCCCCCAGGCAGGCAACAAGCAGGCACGGAACCCTGCAGCTCGCCGGAGACCAGTCTGTGCTGAGCTGACCAGAAATAGGTATGATTCGATTCATTCACACGGGACGCTTATTACGGTGTTGACTGTTGTCACTTTTAAAAAAAAAATTTCCCCCTTTATTGATTTTAGAGAAGAAGGGAGAGATAGAGAAACATGGATGAGAGAGAACGTTGATTGGTTGCCTCCTGCACGCCCCCCACTGGGCATGTGCCCTGACCAGAATGGAACCGGCGACCTCCTGGTGCAGGGTCCACGCTCCACCACTGAGCCAGCCGGCAGGGCCGCTGCCGCTTCGTACTCGACAGTCTCAGAAAGCGGTGAGTGCCCCTGACCAGACAGGCAGGGCGGCGCTAGACATGTTTGTGGCGGGCGCCCCGGCTCAAACCCGCTGCTCTGCGGAAACGGGGTCCCCGTGCCGGCGAGAGAGGCGGCTTTCCTGCCTCTCGCAAGGCACCATGGGGCCTGCTCAGCCTCAGCGGCAGCCCTGCCCCCACGAGAAGCAGCCTCTCCAGGGGCCTCTCCCCTCGCAGAGGGTCATGGGGCCCCATGCCAGGTGGACTTCAGGAAGGAAGTCCGTAAAGACAGGGCCAGCACCCTGGGCAGGGTCAGGGACACGTTTTCTGCTCCGTGAGTGGACGCAGGGTGCCCCTGGACAGGGGGTCAGTCTCAGAACACAAGTGTGGCTGCAAACTGGGACACGCGCTCCCGCACCGAGAGGCCCGAGAGGGCAGCTCCCAGGGACCACGGTGCCCCTGCGGGAAGGTGGATGCTGCTCTCCCGGCGGCTCCTGCCCCTGCTTCCAGGGCCCTGCAGGCCGCTGGCCACAGCCCCACAGGCCAGCCCTGGCCTCCGGCTGGCCCCGCCGCTCAGCCCTGCACCCATGCTGGCCCTTAGGGATGCCGCGGCTGTCCGGCCAGGCATGGTTCAGGGACCTGGGTCCTCCCACTCATCGCTGACCACCTCCCGCCTGGACACACCCGTCCGGCCAGGCAGCTGCTGAAGGACATGGGCTGCTCCTGGTGGGGCGAGTGTGGGTCAGGCTGTCACAAGCCCTCCTGGGCAGGCCTCCGAGTGAGCAGTCCCCACTCTGGGGGGGCGCCCAGGAGTGAGGTGTGTGCACGGAGGGTGTGCTTCCCTTCACGGGGACGGCCACGCCGCCCTGCAGGGCTGGCCCCCCGGCACCCACAGCTCCGTGTCCTTGCCCGCGCCCGGCCAGCGTCCTGACAGCACCCAGCACATGCCCACCGGCACCCACAGCTCCGTGTCCTTGCCCGCGCCCGGCCGGCGTCCCGACAGCATCCAGCACGTGCCCACTTCTCTCCCCGCTCACGGCGCGGAGCCTGCAGGGCTCCTCTGCCCTTGTCCCCAGTGACCTGTCCGAGTCCTCTGCCCGTCTGTGACCGGTCCGCCTCCCTGCTAACGGGGTCTGGGACCCTCCCTCACTCTGGGAGCTGGTCCTCCCTCAAGTGTGAGTCTGCAGTGACTCCTTCTGAGCACCGTCCTGAGTGCCGTGAAGTCCCGCGCTGCGCTGCGCTGTCAGGAATGGCCCGTCTCCTCCCGCAGGCCGGCCGCTCCCCACGGAGGCGGAGCCCACTGCAGCGCACGCGGAGGCTCTCGGGCTTCGGGCTCCTGCCTGCACAGACGGCCTCTTCTCCAGCAGTGCTGGCTGGAAAGGCTGCCTCCTCTCCGCGGACTCTCCTGTGTCCGTCCAACATCGAGGCCTCGTCTGTGGGTCCACGGCTGCTTCTGCCCGTCCTGAGGGCCGTCTGTTCCCCAGTGCACCACAGCACCTGGACCGTGGCTGCACAGGTCGCGCACACGGGCAGGACCGCTCCGCTAGGGTTCCTTCTCAGCGTGGCTGGGCTCCTGTCTGCGGCTGCACAGCCTACAGGGCTCGGGCTCCAGAGCACGGCGCCCTCACCTCCTCGGCGGCGGCGCCCCAGGGCGCTCACCTGTGCCAAGTCCTTCCCCAGGCTCACACCTGGGTGGCCTGCTATTTGGGAGCCAATGGAAATAGCAGAGTTTCATTTTATTTATTGGATTTTAGAGCAAGGGAGAAAGAAAGAGACACTGACTTTTGGTGCCCACTTATTTGTGCATCATCTGGTGATTCCTGCCTGCGCCCTGGCCGACGATGTTCTCAGCACACCCTCCCCGCTCCGGCTGGGACACCGGCAGGGTGGCGACGGCCTCAGACAAGCAGCCCTCTCTCTAAATGACAAGTGAGTTTCCGTCCCTCGAACTCCAATGACCCGAGGAGACGCCGCGTATGCAGTGCGGTAGCCCTGAGCGCCCGTGAAGCAGGTCACGGGAGGGACGGCAGCAGAAGGCGCAGGTCCCGGGCTCCCAGCTGCACGAGCAGAGCCCACACCCGGCCGGGCAGCCTGACACCGAGCCCGGGCTCTTCCACGGGGCCTCTGGGCAAACACGTGTGACGAAGGGATGTGTCGGGGCCGTGGGTGAGGCCGGGCAACCTGGACGCCGCCTGGCCAGGTGCAGAGCGGCGAGCACCCTCCTGAGTCTGCTGCACACGCAGCCTGAAGCGCCGCCCCACCCCCGGCGCCAGCCGCACGCGTGCTTTGCGGGGCTGCTCTTCCCACTTGGTGTCACTCTGCCTGCCCCGTCCTTGGCTGGGCCTCCCGGTGGCCAGCTGGGGACACCTGGGACACCTCGGCCACCCTGGCTCCTCCCCAGGGGACAAGCACGAGCACTGTGGTGGGCACCTGCTCCCTCGTGACCCGCCTGAGCTGGGGCCTAGGGAGCTGGCCAGCAGGTCTGTGAGCACAGGGACGGCCGACAGGCTCCTGGCCTCCTCCTCGGCCCAGCCTCCTGTGGGCACGTGCCCAATCCCTCACTGCTGCCCCAATCCCTCACTGCTGCCCCAATCCCTCACTGCGAGGCTCTCCGACCACACACCCAGGAGCTGGGCGGAGCTGGCAGGGGCATGCATACGCTTCTGGAGGAGAGCGCAGCACCTGGCCCGCCGGGGCCTCCCTCCCGCAAAGCAGGGCCCTGAGGAGGCGGGGAGCCCTCTGCGCAGGGGAGGGCCGGGTGGGGACTCACGTGTTGCACACGGCCATGGTCTGGCAGGCCTCCCCCGTGCAGAACTCCGAGACGGTGCTGTACTGCAGGTTGACGTGGTGGAAGAACGTGGTGGCTGCGGGAGGAGAGTGGGCGTGAGCGCTGCCCTCGGCCCGGGCGCTGCCAGGCAGGGCTCCACTGGGGCGGGGCAGCTGGCACTTCCCACAGACCGAGACCGCGGCCCTGGCGTGGAGCACCGGCCTCAAGGGCGGCCACCGGTCCCCACCAGACAGACAGACACACGCCTGGGCAGCGGGGCAGCGCCATCGAGACCAAGTCCCTGCACAAACGGTGGACAAACATCCCATCCCAGTGAGGGCCACACAGCCCGCCACCTGGGCACTGACTGGAGCCGGTCACTCCAGCCCACCCCGTCCACAGAGCAGCCAGTTCCCACCGGCACGAGCCCCCACTGCGTGCTGCAGCGCGGTGGGCCAGCTGGGGGAGCGACAGCCGGGCCTCGTGGGCACACAGCCTCTCCGGACGGAGCTCTGGGGTCCCCGAGGACCTGGAGGGTGGCTGCCTTCCCTGCCTCCCTGCCAACTGTGGCCCCAGGCCCCCGCCCACTGCCGTCCCCACGCACTGTTGCTGGCCAGCCACTCATTGAGGTCGATCTCCCGGGGCAGCGCCACCAGCTCCTTGAACTCGCAGTCGGTGATCCTGGACTTGGCGTGCTCGGGCTCCAGGTACGCCTTCTTCTCCTCCGCTGCCGGCTTCTTCCCGTTGGGCTTCGCTTTGGACTTCCTGCGGGAGAAGGGAGCAGTCACCGCAGGGCAGGGCAGGCGTGGATCCCCCTGCCGGCCCAGGAGACAAGGGCCGCCCCGCCAGCCCAGCGGGACCCCGAGGAGGTCTCCAGGAGGTGCCTGGGACAGTCTGCTCCCACTGGGCACCGCGTGCTGTGCCTTCATCTGGCCGGCACAGCCATCCTGCCACCGTAGGGAAGAGGGGGCAAAGAGACGAGCTGGCCGCCTGATGTCGTGGGGCCCAGCCTGGAACTCAGCTCACCCCTGTGTGACGCCGCGGCCCGGCAGCCAGCCTGGCCTGAGCCTAGGGCCTAGGCTCCCAGGGCAGGACCCACAAGCAGGGCACAGGAACGCGCCGCTCACCTGAGCCCTGGACAGGCTCACAAGCAGGTGGGCACCCTGCACACTGTCCCGACGGCCCCTCATCGACGCCTGCTGGCTGCCAATGCTCGGCTCTGCCGTCACGCTGCAGGCTCGCGGTGGCACACCTGTCCTCGGCCTGTGCCCTCCCCGAGTGACAGCGCAGGGCTCCAGGGAGGAGGAGGGGCCAGCCAGACACCACAAATCCGCAGAAGTGGCCAGTTCTCACTGAGGTTTTTCTTGCTTAGGAAAATAGTTCTTTCCCACAAGAATGTGCTATCATTTAACACAGAACAGTCTTGTGTGGCCATTTTCACACGAGTGAGCACATATCTCTAAAATGCCTCTGTTCCATTGGAACAGTGAACGTCAGTAGCTGAACACCACAGACCAGCACCCTGAGGGGCCACTGTCCCCGCAGCCAAGGAGATGGCCCGTCCCCAGGAAGGACGGCTGCACAGCCAGGCCCCAGGGTCTCGGCTGGAGACCCCAGCCCAGGCTGAACCTGACACAGGTCGCTGTGTCTGTCACATTCTGGAGCCTGGGCAGACCGCTGGGGTGGCCACGGGTCCCCTGACTGCCATCCTCAGCCCCACCTCCTGCAACCCAGGAGGGCCGTGGTCGGGGCGCTGGCTTCCGCAGCAGCCCGCTCCCGGGACCCTCAGACCTGCTCCCTTGTGGCCTCTGTTGCTGACCCCACTGCCCCAGTAAGAACGCAGCACTGGCCGAGCTGCACACTGCTGTCCTGAAGGCTCTTCGGCCCTCTCCCGCAGCCCTGGTGCGGCCCACATGGGGGGGGGGGGTGAAAGGTCTCTGCAGCTCCCTGACCCTGCCCTTTTTGTTCTGTTTTGAAAAGTTGCTGGTGGTTTATTTAAGAGGAAACAGGAAGGAAAAATGTTCCCTTAATGCCAGAGAAATGTTTTCCCTTCGACTTCTCACAGGAGATCTTTGCCTTAAAAGGCGACGTGTGCTGGGCCTCTGGGGGCAGTGCTGGGAGTGGCCAGTGCCAGGCAGGGCCCGTGTTCTCAGGACGGGCGGGGCAGACCCTGACCCCGGGGTCCCGACCCTGCCGGTGGGCTGAGCTGGAGCACAGGCATGGGTGCCGCACACAGTGAGCACTTTGGGTCCCCAGGGGCAGCTAGGACACAACTCGAAGCCCCAGGCCCGGACAGGAAGGCCCACCCCTGGTTAGAGCACACAGAGGAGACCAGGCCCCAGGATGGATGGAGGGCATCCAGGGGCTCTGCTGACACCCCGAGATGTCACTTGGAGTGGGGTGGGCGGGCAGGCTATGACGTCCCCTGCCCACAGCCCTTCTCCTGACCTGCGTCTCTGCTCCTGAGCGACGTTCCACCCTGAGAGAAAGTCACCGCTGCCTTCAGCCAGGCAGGAGGGACTCTGCAGGACGCTCCCCGGGGCCAGGTGCTCCGACGTCCTCCTGTGCTCAGTGCAACTGCCGACCCCACGGCTGGGCCGGCCGCTCGCGGGCCTGGCGGGTCTGATGCCACAGGGGTGGCACGGCGAGCGGCCACGGAGGAGCCGTGTCACCTGGTGACCCATGAGGAGCACTCGCCCGTGGGTGCCCGGCAGCAGTGGCCGCATGGTGGGGCGTCCCACCTGCCTGCCCGCTTCCTGCCCACAAGCCTACCCAGGCAGGGCCCAGCCTCACAGGAAGGCCCTGCGCCGCTCGGGGTGCCCATCCGTGCTGAGTGAGGCCTGCTGCGCCCGCACAGAGGTGTCGTGGGCGCTGCTCACCATCAGCTACAAGGAAGGAGTCCGGCTCCTCCGCGGCGGGAAGACGGCCACACTGCAGATCCCCGCCCTCTGGCACCGAGCACCGTGGTGGGCAGGGGCTGAAGGAGCACAGAGCCCATGGACTGTGGCTCCAGGCACCCGGCTGGCCTGATCCCACCCTGCTTTGAAATCTCATACTGGGCGCGGGCACAGAGCAGGTGCAGCCCTTTCCCTAAGGGCCCCCTCAGCCCACTGTGTGTCGCTGGGTGCCCCCCCTCACTCGATCCCACACAGGTGCTGGGAAAGCTCGGGCCATCGCCAGGAGAGGGCGCGGGCAGATCTGGAAGCAGGGAGGGCAGAGGTGGCCTGTCTGCAGAGGGCCTCACAGGACATGGGGCGGGGAGGAGAGAGTCTGGGGTCAGGGAGCAGGTCCTAGGAACCTGTGGGCAGTGAGCCGTGGACTCCGTGCTCACGACTGCGGGAGGCCCCACAGACACCGCTCCACAGAGAGGGCGGGGGACTGAGAAGACGGGACCCGCAGGGCACCACCCCGAGTCTATGCCACCTCACCTCACTCCAGGCTGCTTCAGGCCAGGGTCACAGGCTCAAAAGCCCAGGTCCTAGGCCTTGGCCTGAGCGAGAACTGCCTGGGGGTGGAGGGGGGGCAGGGAGGAAGGTGGCGCGAGAGCGGCCCGAGCCTCTGCACGGCCCCTGCTCCCAGGTGGCAGCACAGCCAGGCTCCTCCCGGCCTCCCGCCAAGGCCGAGGCAGTGGGCCAGCTGTCACCCCGATGGCCAGGCACGGATGTGCAGGGGCCACTGGCACTGGGTCCCCACTTCCCACACACAGCTCATCCCCAGGGCTGGACCTGAGGCTCGCCACCAACCCGAACCCGAGTTTGACGCAGGGCCTGAAACTGTCCTCTGACGTGAGGTCCCGGCCTAGCCTGCCTCCAGGTCCCGACTGTCCTCTGACGTGAGGTCCCGGCCTAGCCTGCCTCCAGGTCCCGACCGTCCTCTGACGTGAGGTCCCGGCCTAGCCTGCCTCCAGGTCCCGACCGTCCTCTGACGTGAGGTCCCGGCCTAGCCTGCCTCCAAGTCCCGACTGTCCTCTGACGTGAGGGTCCCGGCCTAGCCTGCCTCCAAGTCCCGACCGTCCTCTGACGTGAGGTCCCGGCCTAGCCTGCCTCCAGGTCCCGACCGTCCTCTGACGTGAGGTCCCGGCCTAGCCTGCCTCCAGGTCCCGACCGTCCTCTGACGTGAGGTCCCGGCCTAGCCTGCCTCCAGGTCCCGACCGTCCTCTGACGTGAGGTCCCGGCCTAGCCTGCCTCCAGGTCCCGACCGTCCTCTGACGTGAGGTCCCGGCCTAGCCTGCCTCCAGGTCCCGACCGTCCTCTGACGTGAGGTCCCGGCCTAGCCTGCCTCCAAGTCCCGACTGTCCTCTGACGTGAGGGTCCCGGCCTAGCCTGCCTCCAGGTCCCGACTGGCCGTGGCCACTGCACCCCTCGCCGGCCCAAAGCTTGGGAAGATGCCCCAGGACCATCGGTCCCTGTCAGACCCCCACAGGCTACTACTGGCCAGACTGCTGCTCTCGATCTGACTGCCCTGCACTGGGCTGGCCGCACCCACACAAAGCGGCTTTCACAAGCATGTCCCACTGGGAGCAGACGGCCTGCACGACCCAGAGGAAGGCAGGTCAGGAGCAGCCAGCATGCTGACCCCGAGCTGTGCTGGATCACGGGTCCCTCACTCACTCTCGAGCTGCGGAACCAGCCCCTCCACTGACACGGGCTTGGGCGGCCACTGCTCCTGCAGTCTCCCCAGGCCCCGTGGGAATGGCCTGGTCTCGGCCTCCCGCAGAGCTCGCCGGGTCCTCCGCAGTCCCAGCCACAGCTCAGGGGCTGGGTTCTGCCCTCGGCCCTCGGCGGGGCCTGTTTCAGCTCAGCGCTGTGCATCGCGCACACAGGCGTGCACACATGCTGGCCTTCACTGTCCACGACGGTCACCTTCCTGATCTGAACAATGACTTGAGGAGGACCGCCACCTTGCCCCCGTTTCCGAGTCTCACGTGACAGGACGAGAGCACAGGCCTGGAAGCTGTCGGGCAGGCTCTGGTTTCCACCTGTAACTCATCGGGAGCCCCTCTGGGCACCCAGCTGACCTGCTGTGTGGAAAAACCCTGCGGCAGAGAAGAGCGGGACCAGGGTGCCCAGAGGCAGAGGGAGGCACAGACACAGCCCGCTGGGCCTCATTAGTCATCGAGAGCACCGCCTCGGGCCCCGCCTCGCCTTAGACCCTCCCCAGGGCCCGGAAAAGCAAGAGACACTTTCACTTTCCACTCAGGACCCCCAGGACCCCGCTGGAGGGAACCTGATGAGCTAACAGACCCTCAGACGGGGGCGGCCGGGCCGCAGGCACACGCGGCTGGTGCTCGCCCAGCACCGCCACCGCCACCACCACCGCCACCGCACAGAGGGCCAGAGTGGCCGGCCCAGTGTGTGGGCACTGGGCTCCATGGCAGCGGGTCAGAGAAGGGAGAGGTGCCAAGGAGCAAAGGCCCTTCTGGTTGGAAGCCCTGCAGCATCAGCCGGCCGTGCCTAGGTCGGTTCCCGCACAGGCCACTGTTGCGCAGGCTCCGGCCACCCGCAGGGAGACGACAGGCAGACCTGAGGTGCAGGGCCTGTCCGGTGGGCTCAGGGGCAGGGCTGGGCTGCCGTGTCCAGGACTCACCCGTGGGGCCCTCTCCCCTCCCAGAGGCAGCCAGGCCCCTCCCTGGGTGGCACACTCCCTTCCCTAAGCAGCAGGGAGTGCAGGGGTTCAGGGGAACCTCCCTGCAAACAAAGTTCCTGCCCAGTCCTGCTCACAGCCTCTGCCCAGCCGCACCAGCTCCTGGGGGACGCGGAAGACCCCCACCGTGCCCCTTTGTTCACCTGAGCACTTTGCCAACTGCCTGAAGCACCATTTTGCAGCTGAGTCCAGTCTTGGGGGCCTGGCTGAGCAGAGCTCGGTCTGCAGGGAGGCTGCCGTGAGCGCCCAGCATGCTGGGGAGCAGAGGTGCAGAGCGAGTGGGAGCCCGGCACCAATGCGGCTCCCTCCCTCCCAGCAGCCCGCCTGGAGCAGGCGCCAGCAGCCAATGGGACAGCAGGGGAGGAGCCTGGCCTGGCAGGCACAGCGCTGCTCCGTTCAGGGCCAAGGCCGCCGGCCTGGTTAGAGGAGGGCGTGTCTCAGTCAACTTTCAAAGTGGCGCCTTGCAGGCGGTGCTGTGTGGGGAGGGCAGAGCCCCAGGGAAGGACCCATCGGCGCGGCTGGGTGGCACCTCGAGGCCAGGCCTGACACAGCTGGCAGAGCCCCTCTGAGAGCACGCAGTCTGCCCAGGAGTCTGTGCCTGATCCCAGCCCCGTGAGACAAGAAACCTGGGGCACCCAGGGGGCTGCGGACACAGGCTGCCACCTGCAGGGTGGAGCTGGCCTGTGCATGCCCCAGGCAGACAGCCTTGGAAAGACAAGACCGGCAGCCTGGGGCATCCGGACACCGCGCACGCTGGCCGCGCAGAGGCTGCCCCGCAGCCAAGGGCGCAGAGCCCTGGGCATCTCCGGGGGCTCCAGCACCTGTGGGGCATTCTCTGTAGGGCTGGCTGGCTGCGGACAGGAGGGCACGAAGTGCTGGAACACTGGGTCTGACCACAGGGACAGAGACGGCGCAGTCAGCACACAGCGGAGGCCCCACTTTGCAAGGGGTAGGGCCAGGGGTCTGCCAAGCTCCTCTGCTCACATCCCCGCCCACCTCAGCCCTGCCCACCACCCTCAAGGCCACAGCCCACTGAGGGCCCCTCCAACCAGGTGGCAGCTCCACAGCCAATGGGAAGGCTGCCTCTGCCCTGGGAGGCCAACAACAGGCGCCGGCTGCCCGCGAGGACCAGGGCAGCGTCCCCATGGCCACCCGGCGGGCAGGATCCGCGCCAGTGGGACGGCCACGGAGCCGAGGCGCGGGAATGACTGCGCACTGGGAGGTGCCCCGGCTCAGCTGCCCTGCCGAGAGCCAGACACTTCCCCCGGCCCCTCCTAGGGGCACACTGAGCCCAGGACGCGCCAGGCACACATGCTGCCGCTGCCCTCTCAGCTGACAGCACGGACACGCGTGTGCATGTAAACGCCCTGCACACTTTAATCTGGTGACACGGACGTCTGCGTGCGGATCGGGCCGCACGCCGGTGCCTCCCAATGCTCCCTCTGGTCTCTCCCTGGCTCGACTGCAGCCTGCCCCAGGCGTCGGAACACGCAGACAGTGACCTAGAGAGACGGGAGGAGAGGAGAGACCGCCGGGACCTGGAGAGGTGAGCCCGGGTGACGGGCGGGCCACAGAAGCTCAAAGCCGACACGTGGGGAACACACCAGTGACACGGGCCTGGACCGCCACCACCGCCAACGGCAGACTGGGCGACAGATACCAAGTGCCTGGCTGAGCCGCTGGCCGACACGTTGGCACGGGCAGCCGCAGGCAGGAAGGGCGCACGGTGAGCAGCAGCCAGCTGCCTGCCGGAGGTCGGCACGGAGGCAAGGATGCCGTGGGCTGCAGAAGGGCGCATGGGGGCCGCTGACCGGACAGGGCTGCCTGCAGAAAGAGCCCAGGAGTTCGGCAGAGCCGCCTGAGCCTCTGCCACCCCTCAGCTGAGGGCCTGCAGGGCCTGGCACACGGCACGCCAAGGAGCTGTGAGCTCCAGGGGCCTTCCGGAGGCTGCAAGGGCAGCAGCCTGAGGGCTCCAGAGCACCGTGCAGGGGAGCGGGGCCGCGGCAGCGGGGGGGGGGGGGGGGGGGGGCTGCTCTAGACCGGCCCTGACAAAGCTTCCCCGAGCCTCCCAAGGCTTCTGCTGACCCAACAGCAAATGAACTGCCCGCTGGGACAGCCACAGGCTCCTCAGCGGAGGACAACCCAGCCCAGACCTCCGACAGCGCTGCCACCGCCACAGCTAACGGGAGGAGCGCCCGTCAGGGGAGGAGGCGGCAGAAGGGCGTGGCACACGACCGGGGAAGCAGAGGCAGCGGAGACTTCGACCGCAGACATGGATGGCCCTGCTCGAGGGCTGGGGGTTCAGAGAAAGGATGAGCACAATGAATGCAACGGCAGTTCTCAAAAGATGTAGAAAGCCCAAAAAATACAAACACATCCCTAGAGCTGAAGGTATCTGGAGTGAGATTTTAAGGGACAGACTTAACAGCAGATTAAACAACGCAAAGAAAAGGTTGCAACAAAAACATAACATGTGTAGAAGCCCCGGCCAGGTGGCTCGGTGGGAGCATGGTCCTGTGCCCCAAAACTGCAGGTTCGATTCCCAGTCCGGACACATACCCAGGTTGTGGGTTTGACCCCCAGCACGGGGCACGCAGGAGGCAGCTGATCGATGTTCCCCTCTCACGTTGATGTTTCTCTCTCTCTCTCTCTCTCTTTCTCTCTAAAAACAAAACAAAACAATAAAAACGCATTTTAAAAAACTCATGACAGAGGAAATGGAAAATTAAATACAAAGTTATTTTTGAAAAGTTTAAGAAAACTGATCAATCAGACTGACAGAAAAGGAGGAGATGCACCAGAGTCGGACATGGAGACACAGCTCCAGACCCCCAGACACAGGAGGGACAAGGGCCGACCAGGAACCACTTCATGCCAACAGAGCATGAGGGTCAGCAGACTCCTGCACAGACACAGGTCACCAAAACCAACACAAGGAGGGATTAAAAAGTTGAACTTACAGAACTTGTCCACAAGGACACGTTAGGCCCAGGTGCCGCATGGGCGACCCCCCAGCCCTATGAAGAATGGACACCAGCTCCCAGAGAGCAGAGGGGCCACCACCCAACTCATCCAATGAGCCCGAGGCAAGGCCACCACCAGACAAGAAAGCTACAGAACATCATGCCCACGAGCACAGAGGTGAACTCCCTACGGGACACGAGCAGACCGAGTCCAGCCTGAGCGTGAGTCTGCGTGAGGGTGTGAGTGTGCGCAGGGGTGTGTGCAGCTGCTGGGCAGCTGTGCTCCTTCCTCCCGGCCCTCCCTCCCCCACCGCCCCAGCCCAGGCCCTCCCGCTCCTGCTCCTCCTCCAGGTGGGCTCCTGTCCTCCCAGGCTCTGCTCACGGCTGACCCCCGCTGCGGCGCTTGCTCCACGCCTGGTGCGCAGCCTGGCACACGCCTCACCATCACCAGGGCCAGGGAGGAACGTCGGAATGCAGGCCATCCCCTGGTCTGTGGCCGCACCCCAGCAGCCGTGGCAGTCCCGGGGATGTGTGGGGACTGGGCACTGTCCGTCCGACTTCCCCGGACCTGCTGCAGAGCTGTCTCCCGGGAGCTCCCCGCGGCTGCCAGACAACCCTGGGGACAGCCTTCCTCGGCACGGCTGTCGCCCTGACAGCCTCGGCTCAGGTGAAGGCTGCCCTGTGGTCCTCTGCAGCTGCTCCTCAGATCCTTGTCCACAGATAAGAGGGGGCGCAGGGGAGGCGCTCTCGGGGTGTGCTCCAAGGAGACCGACGGGGAAGGGTCTGAGCAGTGGGGACGGCTGACTTTGGAGCCACTGGCGCAGGGACTGACAGGCCACCCCTGCGGGCCAGGTCCACTGAAGCCTTGCCACCAGGGTGACCACAAGAACAGCCTCAGTGTGGGCCTGGCCACGGGACCCAAACCTGGCGCGTCCCACGCTGGGTGGAAGGAGCCTTCACCTGCTCCCGGAACTCACTGGGCTGGGAGCCCTGAGTGCGCAAGGGGACAGGACAGGACAGGACAGGACAGGACAGGGAAGGCACCGGCACCCGGAACCCAGCACCCTGCCCACCCATCCGCCTCCGCTGCCCAGGGCGACGCAGCGCAGGGGCACCGCGCCCAGGAGTGGAGTGTGCGCGTCCACAGAACTGCCCTCCCCTGGCACTGCCGGCCTTCCCGGTGTCTGCCCGCTCGCACCTCGGCGCCCCGTTCACAGGACAGGGAGCTGGCCGGACGGAGACCGGCTCAGGCCACACGGAGGCCTCTGCTCCGGCCCCACACCTGGCTGCAGCTCAGCTGTCCCAGGCAGCAGGGAAGAGCGGCCCTGGGGGCCTTGTCCCCGCAGCCCGGCCAGGGGGCTCAGAGAGACGGAGCCCCCGCCCGCCCCTCCCCGCAGCCCAGCCAGCGCACGCCCACAAGGAGGCACAGCCTGTGGTCAGGTGAGGGGGTGGTGCTGCCAGGCCCCCCAAGCTCACCTTGGCCCCGGGTCTGAGCAGCCAGGTCTGCTGGGCGAGACAGCGATGCAGACGTGGGGGCTCGCCCGGCACACCTCGCAGACTCACACCACGCCCGTACCAGGCCCAGAAGTCAGGGAGACCGCTGGGCAGCAGGCCTAGAGACCCTGTGGGGCCAGGCTGTAGCCCAGCCACCAGGCGACCATGGAAACGCAAGGACAACCGGAGAGCCCCTGGATCGAGCGGAGGGGGCAGGCTGCACACCCGGGTCTGGGGGCCAGGACTTGAGCACAAACTGAGGCGGCAGAGAGAAAAATGCCTGCACGCCCCACCCCCACAGCAAACTTCAAACAATGAAAGTGGCTGTTGGAGCTGCCCAGTCATCCCGTCTGGCCCCGGCCACCACGGACCACAGAGGGCAGGGGCATCCTCTGAAAGTCTTCCCTCCGACCCCTGCACTGCACCTGCCGGACAAGTGCCCGTCAGCCTTGGGCACTGACAAAGCGGCCCAGGGGTGGCAGGCTGGCCAAGCCCTGAGTAAACAGCAGCTCTCTGCTGGAGACAGGTGGGCCCCGCTGCCCTGCCCAGCCCACAAGCAGAGGTGCGGGCAGGTGATGGTGCTCACCAACGCCTCCGTGAGGTCACGTGAGCTTAGGAAAGCCAGTGGGCTGCTGGCAGGGGACAGAGGACACTGTCTCTCTTCCCTCCCCAGCCGTCACCAGCCAAGCAGGCACTGAGCCCAGGCATCCAGGGCGCAGGCTGCCTAAATGAAGGGCAGTGTGGGTCCTGCCAAGTCACCCCGCCCTCCTGGGTATAAAAGCCCCGGCTGCAGGATTTAGCCAGGCTCAGTCCACAGGAAGGCGGCTCAGAGCCACATGGGAGGGAGCAGAGCTCGGACACAGCTCTGGGCCAGGGGAGCCTGGGAGAGGCAGGCGACCTCGGCCGCCCAGGGCTCAGCCTCCAGCAGAATACTGGGAACCCCCCCCCCCCCGAGAAAACACTGACATCCAGGCAGAAAAGCTGCACTAGAAACACGTCCGGAGGGAGACGCAGTGTCCTCGCTGTGGAGGGCAGTGGGCCTGCTCCAGCAGGGAGGGAAGCCTGGGGCACGGGCCGAGGGCCCACAGGCACAGGTGCCCTGCCCACCCCAGACCACCTCCGCAGACCCATGGGAGGGGACCGTTCCCTGGGCCCAGGGCCCCAGGCTGTCCTATCAAAGCTCACACACCCCCAGGAAGGCCACCATCCCGGCCAGGGGAGAACCAGGGGGACAGACCAGCGGTCCCCGTGCCTGTGAGCTCATACACCCCCAGGAAGGCCACCATCCCGGCCAGGGGAGAACCAGGGGGACAGACTAGTGGTCCCCGTGCCTGTGAGCTCATACACCCCCAGGAAGGCCACCATCCCGGCCAGGGGAGAACCCAGGGGGACAGACTAGTGGTCCCCATGCCTGTGAGCTCATACACCCCCAGGAAGGCCACCATCCCGGCCAGGGGAGAACCCAGGGGGACAGACCAGTGGTCCCCGTGCCTGTGAGCTCATACACAGTTCCAAGCAGCTTCCTGGTGGGCACACACGGCACACAGAACCCGGAGCTCTGAGGCTGCAGCACTGGTGAGGGCATGAGGGTCAAAAACCACCAAGGAGCTCTGTCCCCAAGAGCTTTGCCAACAGCCACCCTGCTGAGTCGGCCTGGCCTTGTCCACTTCCCTTCCAGCTGTGGCCATCGGGCCTGGTAGGGCCGATCCCTGGCTGTCCTATGGAACAAGACACAGAGGGTCACACGCGGGAAGACTAAGGCAGCTGTGCTGGGAGAAGGGCGCCTGGGCCCCTGATGCCCTGGCCAAGGGGAAAGGGCACACTCTCCGCTAGCTGAAACCTGCCCTTCTCTCTGGAATGAGGGAGGACAGGATGTGGGAGTGCCCAAAAGGGGAAGAATGCAAGAAGCCAGGGCCTGTATCTCAGACTCCCCACGGGAGGTCCAGAGAGGCTTGGGAGGAGAAACTGGCGGAGGGTTGGCAGGGACAGAGGTCAGGGCAGGAGGGCGCGTCCCCACCCCGCACCCGCAAGCCTCCTGGCCTGTGCCCCTGGGCAAGGAAGCTCCTCCAGGCCCCTGCTGGCCGCCCTGCTGCTCCCAAGCTCCCGTCCTCAGAGGGCTCTTCCCAGCACCCAGGCCTGCTCGGCCACTTCTTGGCACAAAGTCCCCCAGGGCCCCCTGCTGAAGACTCTCCGCTCTCAAGGGCTCAGAGGCTCCCTGGGGCCAGCCCGGCCTCGGGGAGCACACAGCCACCCCAGGACCCTGCTCGTCCTGCCACGTCCAGCCCGGCCTCGGGGAGCACACAGCCACCCCAGGACCCTGCTCGTCCTGCCACGTCCAGCCCGGCCTCGGGGAGCACACAGCCACCCCAGGACCCTGCTCGTCCTGCCACGTCCAGCCCGGCCTCGGGGAGCACACAGCCACCCCAGGACCCTGCTCGTCCTGCCATGTCCAGCCTGGCCTCGGGGAGCACACAGCCACCCCAGGACCCTGCTCGTCCTGCCACGTCCAGGCAGTTTCGTGAGAGCAGGAAACGTGCCCGTCAGCCTCGGGTGCAGAGCAGGGGCAGCGGGGTGCCCTGCGTGTCTGAATGAACTAGTTTCTGACAGGCAGACAAGACCGTCTGCAGGTCAGCGACAGAGGACCGCCCCCGCCCCCAAACCAGCAAGGAGGACAAGGAAGCCGCCGTCCACGACAGGGCAGACCCACCAGTGGTCAGCAGGTCAGCAACCCGCAGGGAAGCTGTGTTGCCTCAATCAGAAGCAACCCCTGAAGACAAGCCCTCTCTTTCTCCTTCAACAAGGACAGTGGGCACTGGAGGCTCGGCCGCACCCCCACCCCACGACACACACGCGAAGCACCGACCAGAAGTCTGCTTCTAGAAATTCATCACAAACACTCAGCTCAGAGTGACCCCATGTCCCTGATGGCCGAGGAGATGAGGCCTGAAGGACACCGACTGCCCCTTGCCACCAGGTGAGCTGGCCGGTGGCACCGTGCCCGGGGCAAGGTGACTTACAATGTTAGAATTTACTTCTCTGTGAAATGTGCGATCATGGGTGAGTCCCCTTCACCGCGCACACCTTCCCCAAAGGTATCTTCAGTGAACGGTCGTGCACCACGAGGAAGAGTGCAGACGCTGGAGGAACAGTGTGGCCACGTGGCCACCACGGAGGGGCACGGCAGCACTGCCCAGGAGTGAGGCGCACTGTGGCTGAGGTGAAGCCCAACCTGCAGTGTCTGGGACACGGAGCTGCGGTTCCGGCTCCGTCCCGCTCCTCTCTGAGTGCTGGGGGCCTGTCCCATCCCAGCCGGGCCCTGGGGACACTCCACGGGGAGCCTGTTCATCTGATGTCGCCGCCTGCGGACCTGAAGTTCAGGGTGCCTTCTGCGGCCTGCTCTCTGGGCCCTGCCGTGGCCCAGCGCCCTCCCCCGCTCTCCAGGCACCCACACCTGGCTCGTCTTCCCACCTGCTGGGACATGCACCCTGTTATCTCCGGTCCGTGATCGGGCTTTCGACGTGCTGCGGCCTCTCTTCCCCGCGTGCTCTCCGCTGTCCTCTGTGGGACCTGCCTTTCCTTCTGAGGGCCGCGGTCCTCCAGTCCCAGAGGCTGGCTGCAGCTGGGGCTGCTCACTCTGCACCTTCCTTTTCTTTCCTTGTTAACCCTCACCCGCGGGGATCTTTGCCGTTGACTTTAGAGTGAGTGGGAGAGAAGCATGGACGTGAGAGAGACACATCATTGGCTGCCTCCCACATGCACCCCGACTGGGGCCGGGGAAGGGACAGGCCCTTGACTGGGAGTCGAACCCGTAACCCTTCAGTGTGCGGCCAATACGCTAACCACTGGGCCACCGGCCAGGGCTGCTCTCTGTTCCTACTGGCCTTGGTGTCTGTACTTCTCAGGCAGACATTCCTCAGAACAGCTGGGTGCCCTGGCCGACACCCCCACTTCCGAGTGGGTCCCAAGAACCCTGGGCAGCTCCATGTGCAGGGGCCCCAGGGGGCGTCACTGGGTACCATCTGGCTCCCAGGCAGCTCACTCAGAGTCTGGGCCAGTGAGACGCCCATTCTCCTGCCTGGGGGTCCTGAGGACCGAGGCGGGGCAGGGACATCAACATTCTGGCTGTGGGCCGTCAAAGGGGCCGCCGGGCACAGCCCTCTTGCCCTCGAGGCAGGCGGAGGGGGGGGGGGGTGTCTCACTGCTGTTTCTCCAGCTCTCCCTCCCCAGGCTCCTGGGTCCCGCACTGCGGAACCAGCCAAGGTCCCCATCAGAGGGCTCCCCCTGCTGGCCCCAGCTCACCTCTCCCAAGTCCAGACTTCTAACTCGCAAGCCTGTGTGCACCTGCCCCTCTCCCACCCTCGCCCGCGGGTCTCTGCCTTCCCAGAGTCCCCTCTGCTCTCATCTCAGTGGGGTCGGAGGAAGCAGGTCCAGTCAGAAGGCCAGTCCACTCGGTTTAAGCAGCAGGACATGTAGGCAAATGGACCAGCGCCTTCCGTCGAGGGCCCACGTGCCCCACACTAAAGGCCTCCCCCAGAGCCACTGAGTGATGCCCCAGTCTGCCTGAGCCCGGCCCCCGCACTGTGCCATGTGGCAGCCTGGCTAGGCTGCGCCTTCGCTGGGCCCTCAGGACCCAGAATCTCTAGCCCATGAAGAAGTCACTGGTGTGACCGGGGCTCTGCTCCTATGACAGCAGGACTTCCCACCCAGCTCGGGTGGCTCCTGGAGGAGGCCCCTCCCTGCCTGGACGTGACTGTGCTGGATTGTGGGGCTGGCCGGTGCCCTGACAGCCTCCCCCAAACAGCTCAGCACCTCAGGACAACCCTCCCATGTCCCCCAGCCCCACGCCGCCACACGCCAACCAGTCAGAAAGCCACGGCCTTGACCCAACCCTAGGGTCAGTGTCCAAAGCCAAGGGCTACACCCAAGTCCAAGCCCAAGGCTTCCAAACAAATACCACTGTCCCCATGGGGGACAAAGGACAAAGCACAGATCTGTCAGCCACTGGACCCTCAGCCTGGTACCTGGCCATGCTGCTGGCTCAGCCTTACCTCTGCCCACAATGGCAGCGTGCAGAGCTCGGCCTGGCCAGTCCAGCCCAGCCTTCAGCATGCCCGCAGTTTGTCCTGGGAAGCTAACCTTGCTAGCACTCACCCTAGCCTGACCCTAGTGCCCCCAGCAGCTCACGGTGGCGGCTGTGGGTGCATGGAACCCGTTCTACACCCACGTGGTCTGGTCCGGAGCCGGTGTGCGGCACCACTGGGACCCCGGCCCCAGAACCCTGTGGGCCCCTCAGCCTTCCTGCGTGGTCCACAGCGGCCCCTGGTGGACAGGAAAAAGGCAACTCTTTAAGTTCTGGTGCCTGGACAGGTCTCCCCCTCCTCCTGTGAGCCCTGGAAAGACCCCCCTCCCCCCGTGGCCGGTCTGGTCTGGGCCCACTTTCTGCACTCTCCTCCGTGGCCTCGGGAACCATGCTGGGAGGTCCTGAGGGCAGCAGGGAGGTGGGGCACTTGGACCCCCGGGGCCTTGGCACGTGGGCGGAGAGCAGGCGGGCTGACCTGGCACCGGCCGCCCGGCCTCAGGCCCCTGCCGGCCACCCAACCTCTCAGCCTCGACTCCCATCAGTGCAGTGGGGACAGTGACCTCCATCCAGCGTGCCCGAGTGAGCAGAGGATCTCAACACTCACCCCGGAAACCGGGACCAGCTCCTGGACGCCCCTGGAAAAGCAGATCTCCTGGGCGCAGTGGCAAGGGCAGCGGGCAGCGGGCAGCGGCCCGAGCACCGGTTCCTCCCAGGGGCGCATCCATCTGACTGCCAGCCCCTTCCGCCCCAGCAGAGGGCCTCTGCCTGGTGAGTGCCGCACGGAATGAGGACGTCCTTTCTCAGCCACGAGCCCATGAGCCCAGACACGGCACCCAGAGTGCCACGGGCAGGCCACGGAGAAAACTTACAAAGGGCAAGGAAGATAAAAACACAGGCTCAGCCCAGCGGTGAGGAAACCAGGGGACACAGCAGGGTCTTGCTGCACCTGCCCATGGAGACAAACCTGCAGCCCAGCCAGGGCAGGCCCCCGGACACCCAGCAGGCACAGCTAACAGAAGTATGTGACAAAACGTATCAGCGAGGGGAGAGCCACCTGACACCCAGTGAAAACAAGCTGCAGAGTCAGCTGCCCAAGCTCCTGCTACACGGCGTCCACACACGGAAACAAGACGGCGAGCCCTCAACCGCGGAAGAGCCTCTGCCAGCTGGGAAGAGGCCACCGCGGGCGAGACCCAGAGTAGAGCACAGACACAGGGACAGGAGGGAGCCCCCGTCCAGGTCTCGGGTCCGCGTGCCCGGAGAGGGAAGTAGGCACGGGTGCAGAAAGAGCGGGACACTGTCCTCTCGCCTTCCACGGCGGAAGGTGCCGCAGGCGCCGCTGGGCTCTGTGTCTCTTCGTACAGAGAGAAGCGCACACAACGTCTGGGACCAGAGTCAGGCCCCTTCTGCACACGGGCATGGTGCCCACGCCTCTGGTGGCTACTCCCCAGTGTGGGCCCCATGTTCAATGAGAGAAAATGCAAGCGACAGTGGGCAAAGAGCGGTCAGGGAGCCGGGCAGGGCGCTGACCCAAGCCCACACGGCTGCCTTCAGAAGGAAGCTCCCAGCAGACACCGTCCTCGTTCGCTGGCTCTGCCTCCCACCTTCCACAGGGCACAGGCACCACCCTCTGCCCACACCAAGCACCCGAGCGCTTGCAGAGGCCGCCTCAGCCCGGCCCAGGGGGGCTGCCCTAGCGCGAGGAGGCCACCCAAACCCGGCATGAGCAGAGTCCCCGGCCGCCAGTGGGAGCGACGAGGGCGGCTAGGCTGGCACAGCTCCGCTGAGGCCCAGCCCTGGTGTGAAGAGACGAGCAGGCTGAGGTGCTGGCGTGAGGCCCGGGCAAGGCTGCAGGGACCCCCAGGCCAGCCGAGGCTCAGCTCAGCCCACCTGCAATGTCGCAGCACCGCCCACAGTGCACTGCCCACGCAGGGCACCACGGAGCCCAAACCCTCGCCTCCAGGACACGGTGTCTGAGGCCCGGTGCCTCCAGATGAGAACACCAGGGAGCAGAGCACACTGGGAGGAGGGCAGTCGAGGCCCAGCGGGAAGGCGAGTCCCTGGAAGCAGGAGGCCAGGGGTTCTCTCGGTGAGGGGGCATCAGTGCAAGACCTGAGCATCACAAGGGACAAGCCCAGCAAAGGTGTGGAGGGGACAGCAAGGGCCAAGGCGCCAGGGCACAAAGGAGGCGGCAGCTGGGCAGGGGGGCGGGTCCAGGTTACAGCGGACAAGGGAACCTCCCGGGCTGGGGGCTGGCTGTGGCCGCTGGGCTGTAGCAGAAGCCCTGGGGCCCGGCTCCGCCTGGAGGCGGAGAAGGAGCTGCAGAAGGGCCCAGGACAAGGCGTGGGGGCTCCCCGGCTGGGGCTGGCAGTGCTGAGGCCGACCAGGATGAAGCGCTCACCCAGAGGCCTGGGCCCCTGTGCTGGGAGACGTGACTCACTGACAGACGCTCGCCACGAGGGGAGGGTGCGGGCAGAGACTCGGGCGGGCAGTGGGCATAGGACAGGAGCTCAAGACACGTGGGCAGCTATGCCTGAGGGAGCAGACCCCAGCTGGGCACAGGTGCAGCCTCTGCAAGCCCGCGGCTCACAGTGGGGGGGGACGACCAAAGGGATCCGAGGGCAGAACGGCGCTTGTGGACTTAGCCCAGCGGCTCACCCCTGCCCACCAAGGAGACACGGGGACCTGGCTCTGCGCTTCTGGGGCGGGGCCAACGCTGCAGAGGCCTTTCTGCAGCTCACTGGTGATGCCTTCCAGCAAATGGGGTGAACAAGCCCCCCTTGGGCCGGCACTCCCTGCACCCCCACAGCACCCAGCAGCAAGGCCCGAGGCGGTGCTCACCTCCGCAGGGCCAGGCCCAGACCCAGGCGGAGCGGGTCAGCTGCTGCCACTGCTGAAGAAGGAGAGGCCCTGGCCCCTCGGCCACCAGAACATCAGCGGGACCTGCCGGCCGTTAGAGCACCAGCCCCTGGGACCAGCCCCCACCAGCAACCCCGCCGGCTGGTGCACAAACACTCGGGAGGCTCCAGGGGGGGAGTGTGCCAGGCCCTCCCTGGTTGGCGAAGCCTCTGCTCGCCTTCCCAACGAGGTTCTTGGCAGAGAATCGCACCTGCACACACAGCTGGGCTCATTCCTCAAAGGAGCATCGGTTCTGACGCAACACCACCACCTCGTCACAGCGCTTCCCACGAACAGAGGAAGTGAAAGGCAAGAGGGCCTGGGTGGCTGAACCAGGGCGAGAGCCTTTTGGTAAGTTCTGGAGGGAGGGTGGGGGTTACAGGCAGGCAGGATGGAGGGCCAGAGAGCAGGAGAGTATGGGGGAGCCACCTCCCGGGAAGAGGCAGAGAGAACGGGGAGCGGGGGACCCACGTGAGCACTGAGGACAGGCAAGAGCCTGGCCCTGCCCTCTCCCCTCCAGACAGCAGAACCGGGGACGTGGTGAAAAGTCCAGGTCTGGGTGCTCAGAGCAACAGCGACCCATCCCCAGGGTGAGTCTGCGCTGGTTCAAACCCCTACTGACAGCACCGTGGGGGCCCAAACCTCTGCTGCACCCCAAGCAGCTGCATGCTGACGGCTGCCCATCCACGCCCCTCTCACACGCGCGGGGCCGACCGTCCGCACACACTCACAGGTGCAGGGCGGACTCCCCAGGGGCTAGCAGCGTGTCTGCTCAGAAGGAACACAGAGCAGACACTGAACCCCTCGCGAGATCTGTCCTTCTCACCTTTTCTTACTCTGGAAAATACTTTTAAATTGTGAAATGTTATGTTGACATACGCTGGGTTCACTACTGTTTTTACACGAGCTAAATAATTTAAACCTTTTTCTATTTTTATTTCTAAAACAGTAAATACTGGCCCACCAGTGTGGCTCAGTGGTTGAGCGTTGACCCTGCACCAAAGGTCGCCGGTGCGAAACCCTCTCAGTCAGGGCACGTGCCTGGGTTGTGGGCCCATCCCCAGTGAGGGCACGCAGGAGGCGGCCCATCAATGTTCTTTCTCATCGATGTTTCTGTCTCTCTCTCCAAAATCAATAAAAGGAAAAAATATTAAAACAGTAACATTGATAACTACAACCCATACAAATCCAATAATTTTCAAGAAAGTAATGGGGTCCTGTGACCAAAAAGCTTGACCACGCTGCTCTAGACCGATGCGCACCCATGCGGAGAGAGGCCACATGGGGAGACTGAGGCCCGATTCAGCCCTGAGAGGGGTGGGGAGCAGTGGTCCTCATCAGGGGCCTCTCGGTTCTGCTGTTGACTTCACAGCCACACACACTTCTCAAAGCCCAAGCCCAGCTGCTGAGCAGGCCTGAGAGACGGGGCCGAGCCCGCAAGTCCCCAGACCGAGGCGTCCCCACACCTGCCGCCCACGCGGGCGAAACGCTGCCACTGCCCTCGCGCAGCTCGGAGGCCGGGCAGGCTGCACTGAGCCCACCAGCAGGTCTCGTGTGCCAAGTGTCCAGCCCTGCAGCCAGGAAATACCCAATAAACCGAGTTCACAGTAACAGTTCCAACTTAACCAGACAGTCTGTCTTTTATACCGTATCTCTTTTTAACATCAAGACGTGTTTGTTTAGACCATCACGGGTCGCGAGGGCAGCACTGCTTGCTACGGAGGCCTGCGCCACCGATCGTTCTGCCCTCGGCATCAACCTCTGCTCGCACGCGGGTGTGCCCTCGCACACGGGTGTGCCCTCGCACACGGTGCAGCTGCGCCACCAATCGTTCTGCCCTTGGCATCAACCTCTGCTCGCACGCGGGTGTGCCCTCGCACACGGGTGTGCCCTCGCACACGGTGCAGCTGCGCCACCGATCGTTCTGCCCTCGGCATCAACCTCTGCTCGCACGCGGGTGTGCACTCGTACATGGTGCACCTGTGCCACCTGCTCGCACGCGGTGCAGCTGCAGCTGGAGACCGTTTTTTAGTTCTTTAACACGGGATTCGTGAGGGTCATCTGTTCCTGGTCATTTCTGGGGTTTGCTCCCTGCCTCTTTCTTTCTTCAGCTCACACAGAAGCCAATTTAAATGAGCTCCCACTGATGCAGTTTGGCACAATCCACTCACCAAAAACAAGAGAGACTATAACGTATTGTAAACACTGATGAAAAAGTTCTTGTGTCCCTGGTGATATGGGGCGGGCACTCTTCTGTCTAGAATGCAACCGGCTGACATGCCCAGGGGTGAGTGAGTCCCCTCGCCTCTCCAGGTTCCAGCCCCAGGACACCCTCTCGAAGAGCCGTCCAGAGCCCCTTCTAAGAAATGACCTGCTGCTCCCTCTCCAGGGCCACACCCCCTCGATGCCTCCTGCCCCTCCCGCAGCATGGCAGCTGCACCCGAGTGCTCGGAGCTGCGCCCGTGTGCAGTGGGCACCGCACATCAGAGGTCACATTCTGGGACTCACACGCTGCACTCCAGACAATCTACCTCATTGCACGTGCCCCCCCAAAACATGCTACAGCACAGGGACCTGAGGCGTGCCAGGAGGAAGACAGCAAAGCAGCTCCCGCCAGCAGCAGGCCAGAGCCCAGAGCCGCACAGTCAGAGCCGCCGTGAGCGCAGTGACGGCTCACATCATGCCGGGTCCACCCGCGACAGCTGCGGTGGGAACAGCCCGAGCACCCGCCCGGCAGCCCTGCACGTCACCCCCACTGGTGGAAAGATAAGCAAGGCAGGAGGTGATGACCTGACGGTGGCCACAGCCCAAAGCCACATGGTTCCACCCAGAACAGCACCACAGGTCGCCTGTGGCCCGGGTGCGTCGGGCCAGTCACTGCCCCTCCTCTTTCAGCGTCCACACTGTCGTTCAGCTTCCCTCACTTCTCGCCCGTGCCCCAGACCCGAGCTATGGAGGTGCTGACACCCGTGAGTGGGCCCAGCCAGAAGTGCTGTGGGAAGGAAACCAAACCACAGAGACAGAGGACCAAGACCCCTGCCAGTCAGACAGGGCAGCCCACGCCACCTCTTCCACCAGGGCCCACACCGCCTGGAACCAGGGCCGTCTCCCAGACAGGCTCCAGTGCTGACACTTCGACACGAGAACAGCGCCTGAGCGCAGCCCTTGCACACACACGTGAGCACGTCCACCATGCCCAGGCCTCGGTGCCTGAGCTGCCAGGACCAGGAGGGAGACTGGACCAGGGCACTGCCGTGGGCCTGCAGCACCCAGCTTCCTGAGCCAGGCGGCCAGAGCGGGGGCTTCAGAGCTGACCACAGCCCCACGCTCCAGCTCCTGATCACAAGGTCTGCCGGTCAGCCCCGGCAGCTGCCTTCCCAGGGTCCTGGGGAAGAGGCCGTGGGGAGCAGCAGCAGGTGGGGACACTCGGTGCTCAGAACACCAGGACAAAGGCTGGAAGTGGGTGGCTGGTGAGGTCAAAGCCAGCCTCACCAGCTGTGGCTCATCTTAAAAGCATCCGCCCTGAGACAGCCCCACCCGCTGCTGGTCCCTGCCCTGCCCCGGCAGAGCCTTTCAGAGCACCTCTGGTGGGTGCATGTCCTGCCTGTCCCTGCCAGCGGCACAGCTTCAAGGACACTTGGCGAGGGCTCCCAGCAGACACCCCAAGCAGGAGGGCAGGTGATGAACAAGGCATCACTGGGTCAGGCACAGGGCCGGTCCTATGAGGAGGGATCGGTGCAGCACCAGCCTGTGGGGGCCCTGGAGGGAAGCGGCTGTTCCGGGAAGTGTTCCCCCCAGTCACTGCTTCTGGAGCCTCTCCGGAGAACAGGTGTGTGCTCAAGGCTCTGTGCCTGGGCCCCATCCTTGTGCTCTCTACCTGCACGTCCCTGAGCCCCCACACACACCCCACTGAGCTCCCGCTCTGGGCACCCTCCAGCCTGGCCTCCCCACTCCAGCTGCACCTCGTCCACTGTCCGTGCTCCCACCCACGTTCACACCTCCTTCCCCAGCCTGAGAAAGCAGAAACCGCGGGAGCTCTGGCCCTGGCACAGGCCTGGGACCACACGGCAGAGGCCGGCAGGCCTGCAGGTCTCGCAGCTGAGGGCGTGGTCCCTCCTGCCAGGAAGGGCCAGGCCACAGATGCACGGTGCCCGGCTGGCAATAAGCAGGGATGGCGTCAACAGAGAAGCAGAAGCTGCATCTCTCGGACAATGGGCACCGTGCAGTGCAGAGGGTAGCCCCCACAGGCCACAACCAGGACGAGCTTCTACGGTGCTGGATAAGACCACCCGCGGTGGATCCATTTACGTGGAATGCCCAGAGCAGGCAAATCCAGAGACAAGACGAAAACGAGTGGTTGCCCGGGGCAGGGGCGGGAGTGGACAGGGAGTGCCTACTGACGGACACCAGCTTTCTTTTTGGGGTGACAGCAATGTTCTCAAATTAAACTGTGGTGATGGTTACACTGTAATTTCACTAAAATTACTTAATTGTATACTTAAAACAAGTAAACTTTATGGCATGTAAATTACACCTCACTGAGGCTGTTAAGAAGAATCTAGAGACCCGGGCAAGTTCCGTCTGGGACTCCCTGTGACTGGACTCAGATGCTGGCCACCAGCAACACCTCCACGGGGCAATGTGCAGGGGCTCCACTGCCAGAGTCCCTGCAGAACAGGTGCGCAGGCTCCACCCGGGCAGATTCCTGAGGGCAGAGCCACCACACAGGCCAGAAAGCCTTGCGGCCGCTCAGCTCCACACACATGTCGACTGGCCGAGAGCTCCCGGGCCAGGCATGCAGCACCGTGTCGACTGGCCGAGAGCTCCCGGGCCAGGCACGCTGCACCGTGTCGAATGACCGAGAGCTCCCGGGCCGGGCACGCAGCACCGTGTCGACTGGCCGAGAGCTCCCGGGCCGGGCACGCAGCACCGTGTCGACTGGCCGAGAGCTCCCGGGCCGGGCACGCAGCACCGTGTCGACTGGCCGAGAGCTCCCGGGCCAGGCACGCAGCACCGTGTCGACTGGCCGAGAGCTCCCGGGCCGGGCACGCAGCACCGTGTCGACTGGCCGAGAGCTCCCAGGCCGGGCACGCAGCACCGTGTCATCGAGCTGGAGGCTGATCTCCTTCGCCAGAGCCAGGAAGCTAACTGACACCTCGCCCCACCCCACCTGCTGCTGGGAGGAGAGCAGGAGGTGGCTGCATCAAGACGTCCGCAGCCCCAGAAAGTGGGGAAGGGGGCTTTTGGGTCACTAGCCACCCTGGCTGTGGGTCCAGGCTGGAGGGGGGACTTGTCCCTGCAAACATCACCCTCTGGGCCTCCCCCAGGGCCAGCGGGGGGTCTGGGTTTGCTCCCACCAGTCAGAAGAGGGAGAGAGTGTCTCCTCGTTTGTATTTCCAGAGGCCTGGAAGGTTCTGGGTTGTGCTTTCTGTTAATGAAATTGAAATTGCGCTTTTCTTGTCCGCTCACAAATGCCCAGAGTTGCCAGTTAAGGGTAAGACAAAGCTTCCTCCAAACTACCAAACGCCGTGGCGGGCTCCTTGCTGCCGCAGACCTCGGGGAACCTGACGCAGCTCCACGGCTTCCCTTCTGGGCTGGCTTCCTTCCCAGTGACGAGGCTGCCGCCTTGTCATCAGCTTCCCAGAGAGGAGACAACTGAGGACTGGAGAAGCAGACCACACAAGATGTGGCGACCCTTTGCAAGTCCGAGAAAGTACTGCACGCCCACTGCAGCAGCCAGCCCAGCGCCAGGCGTGGAAACACACAGGGAAGCAAGCTGCACCTCAAGAAGCTCCCTCCCAGCCAGCGCCAGCGGACAGGCGGGCTCCGGGCAAGTTGTGACGTGCGGAGGTGCTTCTGGTTTCCCAGCCGGTTTCCTGCGGGACCTCCCTTTCCTTAGACGCAGCCGGGAGACTGAAGATAAGGCCACCCCATTACTCAGCAAAGGCTGCTCAGTGACAAAAACAGCCCTGGTTATGACAGTGGTCGTGAACGGAGGGAGTATTATTGCTATAACAGTCAAGTCCCTACTTTTGTTACATGAGATGATCGGATGCAAAGAAACCATTTCTTAAAAAAAAGAATAAACAACATTTAAAACATAAAAAAAGAACTACATTCCAAACTACCTAGTTGACACTGAATGGTGTGAATTAATACAAGTAGCAAGAAATAGTAAAACAACAACAAAACATGTGCCTGGAGTCATGCCAGGCTGAAACCCAGCTGAAGGATTCGTGCCAGCTCAAGCCCCGGCCCTGAGCGCACACCCGGCGCCCATGGGTGCAAGCGCCTTCACACACCCTGGCTGGCCTCGCTGGAGTGGAGGGACCCGGTTAAGTGAGAAGTGGACCAGAGTGGGCGACGTCTCAGGGGCTCTGCCACTACCACACTCTGCGGCTAAGTCTAGGCCACAGCGTCTCCATCTTTTCCAGTGGATGCTTCATAAACACGCGGGAGGAACAGAGCGGCACCTGGGTCCGGCCAGGTCCTCCGTCCTAGGATACCACACTGAGAGCAAGCTCTTGAGGAAGATCGATATTGGGCAACTGAAACCATACCACCTTTTTTTTTTTTTTAAGAGGGGGAAGGTCACAGTTAAGGAATTACTAAACAATTCATGATTTATAACATCCAATATACAACCCACCAAATTTAAAAATACTCACACAAAGATAACCAAACTCCATCCTAAGCCCTCTCTGACATCTCTAGTGTCCTTCCGAACTGCCCACTGTACAGCAGGCAGAGCGAACGCTCCTTCCCTTCCATGGGCCCACGGAGGCAGCAGCCCCAGGCTGCGTCGGTGCCCTCTAGTCCAGCACCTGCCTGGGCCAGCCACCCAGAAGGGGCCAGGGGATGAGCGCTCTGCGGGCCTCACGACAGCCTGGGCGCCAGAGTCCTGCCAAGGGCCTCAAGAGCCCAACTGTGGTTCACGTCTGGACGTTCACGACAGTGACAGCAGAGTCCATAAAGCACAGACCTCGGTCAGGTGGTCAGTTTCCAGGCAATGGAGCACCTGGTCCTCATGGACACAAGCAGGGAATCATCACAGGGACAAAATACCAGCAGCTGCTTCCTCAGCAACCCAGCTGACCAGGCTGATCCTGCCCACCAACGAACAGTGTCCTCGGCTGGAGCAAACCCACTGGGAGGCCAGGATGCCTCCAACACAATCCCTCCCAATAAATGCAGACAGCCAGTGTCTACGATTCAAAACAGGGAGCCCGGCTGCCTGCCCTCCAAGGCCTCCTATGCAACACCCCCGGTGGGAACAGCAGCAGGTGCCCGGCAATGCCAAGCATGTTTCAGTGCCTCTCCTCGGCTTCTCTTTCCCCGCCACACTGCGAGCGCCACGACTTCCGTTTCACGGGTGGCTGCTGAAGAGCAAGAAGGTCGGGCAAGGTCAGTGGCCACCTCAAGTCGGCAGGATAGCGGTGCTGCCTGTCCAAGAGGCCGGCAGAGCTGGCCACCCTGCAGCTGGTCCCCAGCATCACCACACGCTGCCCTGACCCCTGCGCTCGGGCTCCACGCCTACCCCGCCACACGGGCACTTCTCTCTGGCCTCTGAATTCACCCCTACAGCCCCTTGCCCCCCACTCCACCCGGCCTCCCCCTCCCCTAGACTCCGCACCACCTGCAGGCAAAGGTGGGGCTAACCCATCGCCTTGCTTATCCGACAGCACCCCGCACTCTGCGCTGCGCCCTGCACGGGAAACAAAGCCATCTCCCTCCTTCCCGGGACTTCGGCACCCAGACCAGCCGTTCCACCTGCCCCGGGCCGCAGCCCCGGCCCCCGAAGAGCGAGCCGCCTCCGGAAGGTGCCCCTGGAATCAGACTAGGGGCAGGTGCCGCAGGACTCGGCCACCGGGTGGAAACGGCCTCCCCTTCTCGGTCTTCGAAAAGAAACACACAGCGGTTAAAAGCAACCGCGTTCGCCCTGAGTTTTTTCCGACGACGTGACGTTCCGCGTCTGCCTGCTTTCCAGCGGACACAAAGCGACCTGGAGGGCAGCCCAGCCCGCCGCTCCCGGCCGGCGCTTCCTTCCTCCTCCGCCCGCCCGGCCGCATCCGCCGGTCCCGCCTCGCGCGCCGCGCCCGCCCGCGGCCGCGCCCGCCCGTCTGCCCCGGCCCGGCGGGCGGCTCCCGGCTCGTCCCCGTCCGGCCCGAAGCGAGGGCCCGCGGCGAGGTGCGGCTGCCGACCCCGGGCGCGGCGGGCCCCGCGGGCGCCGGTCCTGCCCAGGCCGGGGGAGTCGCCCCGGTCCCGACCCCGCGCCGGCCCCGCCCGCAGCGCCGCGGCCCCGCGGAGACGCCCCTCGCCGGCCCAGCCCCCCCGGTGCCCTTGCCCGGCGCGGCCCCCGGCCCCCCGCGCGGCCCCCGACTCACCCCATGAGCCAGTCCATGGCTGCGCGGGGCCCGCCGCGCCCGCCGCCCGACACGCTCGGCCCTCAGCCCGCGGCAGCGGCGGCCGGAAGTAAACACTCGCTCGCTCACTCCCACACTCGCGGCGCCGCCGGAAGTGACGCGAGCGCGCCGCCTGCTGGGAAACGTAGTCCCCGCGGCCCCGTCAGCCCCGCCCCGCGCCTGCGTCCCGCTGGTCGCGCGCGTCCTAAGACTGACCTCGGCGCCCAGTCTGTCCCCGCTGCGCCCGGACACCCCGGGCGGTGCCCTGCTCCCCGGACACCCCGGACGGTCCCCTGCTCCCCGGACACCCCGGACGGTCCCCTGTTCCCCGGACACCCCGGACGGTGCCCTGTTACCCGGACACCCCGGACGGTCCCCTGCTCCCCGGACACCCCGGACGGTGCCCTGTTCCCCGGACACCCCGGACGGTGCCCTGCTCCCCGGACTGGCCCTCTGCGCCCAGTCTGTCCCCGCTGCGCCAGGACACCCAGGACGGTCCCCTGCTCCCCGGACTGGCCCTCTGCCGCCCGGACACCCTGGACGGTCCCCTGCTCCCCGGACACCCCGGACGGTGTCCTGTTCCCCAGACACCCCGGATGGTCCCCCGCTCCCCGGACAGGCCTTCTGCCGCCCGGACACCCCGGACGGTGCCCTGCTCCCCGGACTGGCTCCACTCCCCAGACTGTCCCCTCGCGCCCTGGGCTGTCCCCTCCTCCCCGGGCTGTTCCCACTCCCTGGACTGTCCCTCTGCCGCCTGGACACCCTGGACTGGTTCCCCCAACCCTACTCTCAGAGGAGCCCTTCCCGCCCTCCCCTTGCCTCCTGTCACCTCGCCTTCTCTGCAGGCTCCGAAAGCCTCATGTGGCAGGCAGGGCTCTCTGGTGCCAACAGCAGAAAGGTCTAAGGCGAGAGGATTTTGTGGACGGACATTGGTGGCCCCCAGCATTGCAGGCGGGGGTGGGGTGGGGGGGTGGAGGACCGACCCCAGACGCTCAGCTCATCGCAGAGGCCTCTTCCGCAACTCGTAGCCCCTGCATCCTGCCATCCGCCAAAGCAGAGGCCGGCAACTGAGGCCTGTCGACCCCCGCCTCCCTTGCAGCACCGGGCCGTCAGGGACATGGGACCGCATGCGGGCCGCTGGGGACAGACACCAGTGCCCCTGGATATGACGCTGGGGCCCCTTCACCAGAGCAGGGCTGCAGTGGCGGCTGCGCACCTGCCAGAGTGGATTCTGGGCCGCGGGCTGACTGGGGAAACCTAGGCCCTTGCCTGTGCCCCACTGCACTGCACCGGCGAGGCTGGCAGCTTCCAGAGGGAGAGGCAGAGCCCGCCTGCTAGGGAGGGTATCCCAGGAAGGAAGTTCATCCACCCGTTTGCTGCTTTGCACTAACAAACACCATTCTTCCCCCACCTACACGTCCAAAGGGGGGGGGGGGTGCTGCCCACGATAGTGCAACTGCCCTTTATATACTTGAAACTCTGCCCACCCCTCCCTAAGGGGCCCGGCCAGCCAGGATGGGCGAAGGCATCCCTTCCCCTTCATTCCTCTGTGACGGAAGCTCCTGGAGGAAATTGCAGAGGTACAGCCAACAGCCACGCCAGATAAAACATCAGGAGAGACAAAGGAGGGAATTCATTCATGTGTGATGGCGCAGAAAGGAGGGACGTGCGGATACGGGCTGGGGTCTCACTCCATCTGGGCTTCCGTCCCCCGGTGCACGTTTGCTCTGCCTTGAGCCAGCCCGGCCACAGGCTGCCGCGCTTCCTGGCACAGTGACCCAAGCCACTGTCCCTGAGGAAGACAAGCCTGGAGGACGCTGCCAACATCCGGTGGCTAATCTTCCATTGGCTGTTACTATGGGCGCGCTGGTCCTAGGAAGGGCTTCAGGCAATCCCCCAGGTCCCCCTCATCTTCCTTCCTGTCCCCACTGTGGACCAGCAAGCCCAGGTCCCCCGCATAGTCTGGGGTTCAGATCCTAGCTCTTCCACTTACTGGCTGGTGGCTCGAACAACTTGTTTGACATCCTCGTGACTCAGTTTCTTTATTAGAATAATGAGCATAATGTTGTCAGGTGTGTCATAAGAAACTCCACAAGGTCACAGGGGTAGGCTGACAGTGGGGAAGCAGGGAGGTGTGACTGGGTGTGTCTGGAGTATGACCTACTTGTTCATGCAGCTTACCTGTGCTCAAGGTAAGTCCCTGTCCCCTTGAAGAGGGAGCTTCTGGGCACACCCCAGTTTACGGCGTCACGCCACCCAGTCTGCAATGACAGTTCGGGTCACACGGCACGTGGTACCCCATGGTCCCTGTGCAGTCTGAGGTGGAGCCCAGTGGCAAGCAAGCACTTGCATCTCAAAGAATCCTGATTGATTTCCTCAGGTGATAGGGCTTTGCTCCAGAAGCCCCAGCCCTCCTCCTGCCTTATAACTCCGTTTGCACGTGCCATCATCTCCATGCACCTGGTGATTCGTAAGTGCCAGGTGCTGGAGCTGCCTGGTCTGGAGGCTCGGCTACACCTTCTTCTCAGTGTGGCACATTCAACGCGGCTCCACGCGGAGGCCCTTGCTCGTGAGACAAGAACAGCACAGTCAGGGGGCACTGGCCAGGGACTGTCAGTTACCTGCCTCCATCCGTATCCATTTTCTCTTCTCCTGCCCCCCCCTCGAGAAAACAGTCACACCGGTGGCAGGGAAAAGGGGGGCTGGGTGTCAGGGGTTGAAGTGTGCCCCCTCCCCCGACACAAAGACATCCTGAAGTCCTAACCCCTAGTGTCTCAGACTATTGGAAATAGGGTCATTGCAGATTGGATTAGTTAAGATGAGTTCATACCAGGGAAGGGTGGGCCCCTATTCCAGTATGAATGGTGTCCTTAGGACAAGCGGGACTTGGGACCCAGAGAGAGGTGAGCACAGGAAGAAGACAGCGTCTGCATCCGCGGGGGGGCCTGGGCCTTCACGGGCCTCAGAGGGCACCAGCCTGCTGCTGCCACGCACTCTGGGTTCCGATCCCCAGAATGGAGACATTTCTATTGTTTTAAGCCACTCGGTCTGCAGGACTTTGTTCCCGAAGCCCTAGGAACATAATCCAGGCCCCAGCCTTCAGCCCTGCCTTTTCTTGCAGGCACCTGCCTCTGCCCAGGTTCCCAGGGGCGCCTGGAGCTGCCGAGCCAGGGAAATGGGGGGCTTGGTTTCCCCAGTGACACTGTGCTTTAGACTGGGGACCGTGTGCAGTCAGGACCTGCAGGCATCTCCTCAAGGAAGTTGTACTGCATTGTGGGTGGCTTCTGTGGCCACACAGCCCAGTCTCAGGGCCTAAAGCTGACCCTCTGATTGGCTGACCCAGGATGCAGGCTGAACCCTGCTGGGTCCTCCCTTCTCTTTCCTGGCCTCTGGCCTGACCCAGTCTGTCCCACAGCCCCACTGACTGGCCCACCCCCAGCCCGCAAGCCCCTCACTGCTGTGTGGGGAGAGGGGCCTCTGGCTGCCTGCCCTTCCTCCCACAGCCAGGGGGACATGGTCAGTCCGTCCGTGCAGAGCAACCCTCCCCACGCCGGCTGCCCCACCAGGAGGCCTTGGCACGGGGCAGGCCTCGTGACACACATTCTCCTGCACTCCGGAGGCCGGAGAACAATGGCTCCCTCTGCCTCCTGAGCTGGTTCCTGTGCTTGGGACCGTCCCAAGTAAGGCTGAGGGTGAGCAGCAGTGCTGGGCAGCAGAGAGGGCCAGCCCAGTGGAGGCAGCCCCTCTGCTTAGTCTCAGAGAAGCCTAAGGTCTGCTCTGGGGAAAGCTGGACAGCCAGTCCCCCAGGGGGTCCACAGATGCCCCTGCCTTCCTCCTCCCGGGGCATCAGCCTTTGGCCTCGCCCAGCTCCACAGACGCGCTCCTGTAGTGCCCTGGGCCAGCCGCCCTGCGCAGGCTGCAAACGGAACCCGCTCCGGGCAGTTGCTAATCAGGCAGGGCACCCGGGCTCCCCCTCTGCAGAGATTTGTCCCAGGTCCCTCAGCCAGCAGGTAGGGAGCTGGGATTCCAGTGCCATCTACTGCCTTACCACCCTGTCCTGCCTCCCAGAGGGGCTATCCTCCCTGGGGCTGGAGAGGACAGTGAAGGTGGTCACCCTGGGAGCAGCCTGCGGGGTGGGCCTCCTGTCCCGCAGTGGCAGAAGGGCTGAGCGGCCTGGAGAGATGGGAGGCTTCAGCGCCCTGCCCCCGGAGAGAGCAGGAGAGCCCTTTTGTGGGCATTTGGCTTAGGCTCTGAGGGGGTGTGGGTAGGGGACTGGTGTCCATGGGGCAACCAGGGCTCAGGGCCAGTTTCAGTAGGGACACTAATAATAGCATCACTTCTGGGACACTAACGCTTCGTGCCCAACCCCCAGGGCCTCCTCACTGCACCCTTCAGGTGGCAGCCTCGGCATCCTGTCTACAGGTGTGGCGGGGCCACCTGGCCAGTTGGTACCCTGGGAGGAATTTCAGCCGAGTGCTTCTGCTCTGGGTCATCACCACCATGCACGGCCACCCTGCCCACTCCACACATGGCCGTCCAGGTCCTCCCTCTGCCTTCTCCTCTAAGACTCCCTCCCAGGAACCTGCAGGTGACTGCAATGTCCCCCGTGAAAGCTGTGGCCAACCAAGGTCCCCTGAGAACCAGTGACGGCGGGCGCTTCTGCTCCCAGAAACCTGCCGTGTTTTAAGCGAGGGCTGCTGGGACCTTTGGGTTGACGCCTTCTCAGTGAGTTTTTCCCCCGTGTGAAGGCTCATTCTTGGGCTCGAGTTTCAAGGCCAACCGGCACCCCTGCCCCAGACACCAGCTGTCAGTTTAGGACTCTTGTGCGGAAACGGAATTGAGGTTTTGGTGGGAGATTGTATCCATTTCCCAGGGGTGCTGCAGAAATTGGCCACAAAGCGGGTGGCCGACATCAACGGAATGTATTCTCTCGAAGTTCCGGGGGCCGGAAGTCTGCAGCAGGTCTTTGGGGAGGACCCCTCCTCGTGTCCTCCCAGATTTTGCAGGCGTTCCTGGCGTGTAGACACGTCGCTCCAACCTCGGCCTCCCTCTCCACGTGATGTCCCCCCGTGTGAGTTCAGTCTCAGTATCCAAACTTCCCGCTTTTTCCGGGGACACTGGTCAGTGGATCAGGGCCCACCCGAGTGACCTCACCTTGACCTCTGCAGAGACCCCATTTCCAAACAAGGTCACAATCACAGGCACCAGGAGTGAGAACTTCCACTTGGATGGAGGGTTTTGCAGATGAAATTAGTTAAAATGAGGTCATTAGGGTGGGCCCCAGTCCAATCTGTCTGGTGTCCTTATAACAAGGGAAATTCTGGACACAGACTTGCACACAGGGAGAATGCCACGTGAACACCAAAGCTGGGACCAGGGACTTCTCAGTGCCAGGCCCTGCTGGGCAGTGGGGGGAGACAGACCTCAAGCGTGTGTCCCCTCAGCCATGTGGGGAGCCCACCGAGGAGCACAGAGCACAGGGCAGACCAGAGGAGGGACACTGACAGAGGAAAGGACCACGGAGGAGGGGCAGTCGGGCAGACGGCCTGCTGGAGGCTGGTGGAACCATCCAGGTGAGGGGTGCAGGGGTGGGGTGAGAGGCAAGAACCACAGCCAGTACTGCTGCAGGGAGGGCTGGGGCAGGGGTGCAGGAGGGGCAGGGGAGGAGCTGGAGGTGTTGAGATGAGGTTCCAGCTCGACCTCCGCAGCACCCAGCAGCTTGGCGCTTCCGGGTTTGAAGGTCAAGGATGAAATCTGGCTGAAGATACAGCTGGGGCAGTTGACTGTATTGGAGTGTCCCAGAAGCCCGGGTGTGGCTGACCTGTGGGGTGGGAGGCTCAGAGCAGAGGGAGGTGTGGGCAGGGGAGGGTGCAGACAGGCCACGTGGAGGGCCTCAAGAAAGGCGGGTGGGGGGCTCGGGGTTGGAGACGGCAGAGGACCTGAACCCCGGAGTTGGCTTGCCCTCAGCCTGCAGAGCCCCGGACACATGGACAGATGGGACGTGCAGAGCCTGAGCGGGGGAAGGGGGGGGGGGCGATCCTCGGCCCGAGACAAGCTGCCCCTCCCCGGGCACGGGCAGCAGATGGCGCTGCCGGGCTGCTCTCGGCCTCGGCTCCAGGAGCGCACGGTGGGGTGGCCGGTGAGCCCAGGTCGGAGCCCAGGCCCCGAGAGGAGCGCAAACCAGCCCCGGGCTCGCAGGCCGACTCGGGAGGGCCGTTTGCCCCGCCTCCACCGGGCAGGTGTTTGCCCACCTGGGGCCTCGATTGGGGGATGGTGCGGGGCCGGGTGCTCTCGGGCTCTGGCTCCCCACAGGTGCTCAGCGCGCCCTCCGCTCCGGCCGGGGCCCGCGAGGGCGCGCGGGGCGGGCCGGGGGCAGCGGCGCGGCGCACGGAGGGAGCCGCTCCTGCAGGCGGCGGGAGTGGGCGCGGCCTTCCCGGCTGAGCTCATCCCGAGTGGCACGGCACACCCACCGCGCCCAGCCTCCGGCCCGAGAAGCGCCGGGCTGGCCCCTTGTGCGCGGCGGCTGGGGGTCTGGGTTCCCGGGAGCCGCGTCCGGGGTGTGCCGGGGGCTCTTCCCCGAGGCTCCAGGGACCAGCTGCTTCGGCTGCAGCTACGGCGCTGCGGGCGCCCTTACACCTGGGCCGACGTCACCGCCCACCCGGGCGGCGCCCGTGGGACCGCGCCCGCTCCCCCTAGAGGCGCAGCTGCGTGCTCCTCTGCCGTGTCCTTGGGAAAGGAGGGGCAGGCAGCCACCTGAGGGGAGAGGTGAGGGCCCCAACGTCCCTTCCTCCACCCCGCCCTACTGCCCCAAATACTGCCCGGCCTGCAGTTTCCTGCTCGGGATGACTCAAGGGGAAGGGCCTTACCAGCGGCGCCCGCGCCACCCCCTAGTTCTTTATCGGCCCTAAGGACTGCCGGCTCCCCTCCCCGCGGCTGCCCACCAGCGGAAACGGGGAGCAGACTAGAGCGGGCCCCCAGGGGGGCGGGGCGGAGCTGAAGTCACTGGGGAGGGAGGGGATTCCGGGCGGAGCCTTTGGGGTTCTCTCCTTGACTCTGGGAAACCCTGCCCCACTGTGGCCTCAGTGCCGCAGGCCTGCAACTGCCCAGTCTTGGTCTGGGTCCCCAGACCCCCAGAGAAGTGGGCAGGAGGAGAAAAGGACCTGCGCAGAGAGACCACAGGCACCAGCAGCCAGGCTCTGGGTCCCCCGGGCCTCCCCACCAGCTTCTGCGTGTGTCCTTGGGCAGGTTGCTCTGCCTCTGAGTCTCCTAGTCAGGGGGGTTCTGACTGGACGGTGCGGGTCGAGGTGCACAGAGCCTCCTTCCTGCCAGCCCTGGGCAGGCCAGTGTCCACGGACCCCTTCGGGGGATGTGTGTGAGGGTGTCCAGCGCCAGCAGAGGAGGCAGCAGCAGGAATCTTGTTCAGCTCTTCCTGGGAGGCAGAGGAGCAGGGGCCACTCTGCTGGAGGGTCACCTAGGACAGAAGGCAGGGAGCTGTGGCAGGCACAGGTCCCCATCCCTACCTGTCACACACACACACACAGAGTTACCACTCTGGCTGGGCTGGTAGGTTTCGCCCTTCTTCCCTAAATGTTTCTGGTCAGAACACTCCAGGGGACAGGGTGGGGTGGGGGCAGGGCGCTCGAGAAGGGGGCTCTGTTTCCCCCCTAGGCTCAGGTGCTCTGGCCCTTTCTCCTCCAGACTGGGCTCCAGGACTTCAGCCCCCCTCCCTTCCCCCCACTTCTATTTCAAGCTCTCCTTGGCTATTTATAGCTATGTCCTACAATTGCATCAGGCCAGTCTGGCTTCTGCTGGCCCCAATGTCAATGGTGCCATCACCCCAGTCCCCAGCATCACCTGCCCGGCTGGGTCCACGGTGCCAGGTGTGTGTGCCCGAGTGGGAGTGTGCCCCAGCTGGGGCTGGGTACCAGAGGGGGCACACTGGTCTTTCCCTCCAGGACTCACTCGGGCTCTGGGAGCTGGCCCTGGGTCAGCCTCATTCCCTCCCGCCGGCCCAGCCTCTTCTCTTCCCCTCCTCTGAGTCCTTCAGGTCTGAACGTCAGAAGACCCGCACAAATCCACCCACAGAAGCAAGGCCTGTCTGAGTTGGAGGGGGCCTGCGTGGCCACTGAGGCTGGCCCCTCCCAGGACACTTCCAGGGACTGCTCCGCCAGGCAGAGGGCAGAGTGCACCCCCAACTCTGGCCCATCTCTCTGAGGGACCTTTGTGAAGTTGGTTCCCCTCCTCAGGCCTCAGAGAGGGTTGAACTGGGTTTCTGTGGTGGTGTCCAACTCAGACTGGTAGTTTTTGGTTTATTCATTAAATACTCGCTGGGTGCCTCTGATCAGCAAGGACCAGTGCTGTTTTCTGGTCCAGCGGGTGTGTGCAGGGGAGCACACAGCTTCATTACAAGGCAGACTAGCAGAGTAATGCAATGTAATAAAATGTCACTATTCATTCACCTTCTCTCCCTCCTTCCCTACCTTCCTCCCATTTACCCACCCACCACTTCCTATCCACCCAGCCACCTAGCCACCCTACTACCTACCCATCCACCAGCCTGCCCTACCACCCATCCATCCACCAACCTACTTCCTACCTACCCATCCACCTACTCACCCATCCATCATCCGTCCACCCATCACCTGTCCGTCCACCCATCACCTGTCCGTCCACCCTTCACCTGTCCGTCCACCCATCACCTGTCCGTCCACCCATCACCCATCTGTCCATCCATTACCCATCCGTCCACCCTTCACCCGTCCGTCCACCCATCACCTGTCCGTCCACCCATCACCCGTCTGTCCACCCATCAACCGTCCACCCATCACTCATCCGTCCACCCATCACCCATCCGTCCATCCATCAACCATCCATCCATCACCTATCCGCCCATCACCTGTCCGTCCACCCATCACCCTTCACCCGTCCGTCCACCCATCACCTGTCCGTCCACCCATCACCCGTCTGTCCACCCATCAACCGTCCACCCATCACTCATCCGTCCACCCATCACCCATCCATCCATCCATCACCCATCCACCCATCACCCGTCCGTCCACTCATTACCCATCCGTCCACCCATCACCCATCACCCGTCCATCCACCCATCACCCATCACCCGTCCGTCCACCCATCACCCTTCACCCATCCATCCACCCATCACCCGTCCGTCCGCTCATTACCCATCCGTCCACCCATCACCCATCACCCATCTGTCCACCCATCACCCATCACCCATCCGTCCACCCATCACCCATCCATACATCACCCATCTGTCCACCCATCACCCATCCGTCCACCCATCACCCGTCCGTCCACCCCACCACCCATCTACACATTCACCTACCTACCCACCTCATCCATCCATCCGCTCACCCACTCATTTGTATGCCCCGTTCACCCATCTATGTAACCAGCCATCCACCCAGCCACTCACCCATCCACCCATCTCCCCACTCCCCTGCCCATCCACTCACCTATCCACTCGGCCATCTGCCCGCCCACTGTCACATCCCCCACCCCCCACTGTTTGGTTTCAGTGCCCGACACTGGCTCTGTCGGTTGTAAGGTAAGTGTCCGGCAGGAAGCTTTCGGTTGCTGAGGCGTCCACCTCAAAGGTACCACCCCACACAGACACGTTGCCAACGACACCAGCCACCCCATCCTTGCAGGTCCTTTTCCAGAAAGCTGCTGGACTAACCCTACTCTCCCCCTCCTGCGCCTCAATTCCCACTGTCACGTTTTAAATTTGCCAACAAGGAGTGAACCTGTGAAATCCTAGGCACCCACCCTCGACCCGATACAGGCAGAGGCCCGCATCCATGCTGCCCCCTGCACTCACTGTGTGTCCCTGGCCATGAAGTGTACCCTCCAGGACCTGAGGAATAGACCTTGTTTTTCCAAATCTCCCTGCTGGTCGGTGCTGAGATGCGCCTTGCGGTCATAGTAAGGACCACAGGGCCAGGCCCCCCACGCACTGGCTCTGGTCTGGGAGGCAGCCCAGACAGGCGTCCTGAGCAATAGCATCCCCGTCCACAGGCTAAGACCCACACAACAGCTCCAGACCACCCTCTACCCGCCAACTAGAACCCCACAGTGTCTACTGCTCTTGGCCCCGCTGGGCAGACAAAGGTGGAAGCTGCGTGCCCAGGGTCACGTGACAGTGTGGGCGGAGGGAGCAGGGGGAGGCCAGCCCACCAGGGTTCCTGTGTTGCCTCACTGCCTGCTTGGTTCAGGCCTTGGACAGGTGGAGCTGCCCGCGCCTGGTCACCTTGGTGGGTGATGCCCCACCCCCTTCGGTCTTACACTGCGGGGGCTCCCAGGCCATCTGCACCCCACCGGGTTGCCCCCCGGCCCACAGCCGCAGGTGCTCAGGAGCAGGGGGCGGGGACGCTGTGCTGCCTTAGACAGCCACCAGCGTTTCCCAGACCTCCTTGTATTGACTCCAAGGGGCTGCCAGAGTTATAAATAGATGTTCTTGAGCTAAAAATAGCTTTGCTGGAGCAGCGGAGTTTCTAGCGTTCCGCCTATTGGAGACCTCGCAAGGATGCAGGGTCCAAGGACCCCGGCTCCACGATGCGGACATGCTCGCCCGTGTGCACGCGCACACACGCGCGCACACAGGGCTGGCCTGTGTCACTGGTGGGGGCGACCTGCCGGCTTGGAGAGCGGAAGGGGTCCGAGGAGAAGCAGCCTGACCTGCAAGGTCAAGGTCAGGCCCCTGCACAGGCTCACGTGGTACTTGCCATAGGGCCCTGAGGTCACGGGCACAGGCCTGTTTTGAAGCCACCTAACACCTGGAGCCGGGGGTCCTGGCTAAGTCAATCCAATGAGAGCAAGGTACCAAGCGCCCTCCCGCTCGCACGCAGCAGCAGCCTCCACCCCCGGGCAGTGAGGGAGGGGGTCAGCAGGTGGGGGTGGCTGTCCCCGGGGAGAGGGGCCCAGTGCTGGGGACGAGGGAGGGGGTGACACCAGAGGCCCTTGCACCACGCCGACGTATCGCTTGAGTCCATCATTTCTGTGACATGTGTCAAGCTAGCTGCACACTCCAGAGCTCAACCGTTTCCGGTGAAAGGAAGAGCCGCCGTGTGCCATGTCCACCGTGTGCCATGTCCTCCGTGTGCCATGTCCACCGTGTGCCATGTCCACCGTGTGCCATGTCCTCCGTGTGCCATGTCCGCCGTGTGCCATGTCCGCCGTGTGCCATGTCCTCCGTGTGCCATGTCCGCCGTGTGCCATGTCCGCCGTGTGCCATGTCCGCCGTGTGCCATGTCCGCCGTGTGCCATGTCCTCCGTGTGCCATGTCCGCCGTGTGCCATGTCCTCCGTGTGCCATGTCCTCCGTGTGCCATGTCCACTGTGTGCCATGTCCTCCGTGTGCCATGTCCACCGTGTGCCATGTCCACCGTGTGCCCACAGGGCCCACAAGGCCCGTGGGGTCATTCCCAGGGGGTACCCCTGGGGAGTGGGACGGGGCAGTTGAAAGGCACAGCGGAGTTTTATTTGCCCAGTTCTAAGTCTTCACCAGCGTGTAACAAGGTTCTGTATCCAGGGGCACAGCAGAGGCCTGTGCTTGGCCATCCGCGGTGACACCCTCCTCCAGCGACGCCCCCACCCTGTCCTCTGGGTTCGGGCGTCCGGCTTTCCAGGACCAACACCCCAGACTCCTGGCCCCCTCCCACCCTCCACCCACCCCCTGCCTGAAGAAAGAGGCAGCCAGAGGCGGGGAGAAAACATCCATCTCGGGATTTATTACAACACGTTTCTTCCAAATACAAAAGAAGGGGACAGGACAGGGGCAGAAAGTGTGGCTGCGGTGGGGGAGGGGCTGGGGGAGGGGCTGAGGCAGGGCGGCGGCCCAGTCCAGAGAGACCGGGAGCCGAGCAGGGGGACCTGCCACCTCTCCTCCGCTGGACTTTCCAGCAAATAGCGGGAGGGAGCACGATCCATTTGGGCCACCCCGGGCCACCCCAGGGCCAGGGCAGGGGGTGGGGTGGGCAGGAGGTGGAGATCCCTGGGAGACTGGAGAGGATGAGGCCCTGCCCCTCCCTGCCTGGGACAGGGGGTGGAAATGATCAGGGAGGGGTCCACCCAGCACCCCAGGGGTACCTTCTCCTGCGTTGCAGCTGCTCACCTTGGGGTGACCAGTGTCTCAAGAGGACCCCCTCCAGGACAGGAGCGGTGAGAGCTGCTGCAGCCTGGAGAAGTGGGGGGGGGGGGACCTGCCTCCAGAGGGTTGGCCCAGCCAGTGGCCCGATCACTGTCTCCTGGACAGCACAGGGTGGGATGCTGAGGGGGGACCAGTGCACCCTCCACGCCAGGGTCCCCTCAGAAACCATAGCAATAGACAAACGGGGCAAATTTACAGAATCAATAATAATAATAATTAACCAATAATAATAAATACTTAAACCTCTAATCCATAGATTGCAAATACAACGATAGCTTATTTCTCGGAAAACAGGGCGGGGACAGAGAGAACAGGAACAGGACTTCCGCTTACAGGAGGCATGACAGGGACCCAGGGCTGGGGGTCCAAAGAAAAACAAACAGAAACAGCCCGAGGGGCGGTTGGGCAGAGGGGGCCTCCCCACCTGCTCGAGGGCTCAGTCCTGCCAGGACCGCCCTCCTGCCAAGGACCGCCCTGGCCCCTCCCCAAGGGGGCTGCCCCAATTCCTAGACTCTGGGCCTTCTGAAGGCTGGGGGACATCTCCTCTTGCCTCCAGAACCTCCCTTCCTAGTAACCCAAGTGGGTGTAGGCTGGGCCTTTCTCCTGCCCTCGCCCCCAGGCTGGTCCAACTGGGCCCAAAGCCATCTGTGGTGGGGACTGGCATATTACCTTGAAGACACTGGGGGACTTCAGAGGGGAGAGCCCCCTGGGAAAGGGTGCAGGGGTTCTCTCCTCTGAGGCCCTTGGGGGATGGAGACACATCCTGCATCTGCCTGGAGCTGGCTCTCCAGAGCTGAGGACCCCACGCCGCAGGCGCAGGGTCTGACAGGTGCTTCCCGGCCCTTGCTCTGCAAGGTGGCCACTGCTCATGGCCCTTCAGCCTGCAGGAACATACCTGGCTTCCAGTTCTGGCCTCGGGTGGGGGCTGGTGGAGGGGAGAGCCCAGAACAAGACCCTAAACCATCTGACCTCTGAAGGTAGAGCCAGCTCCTCCCACCAGACACCCCAGGGGCCAAGCTCCTCCTCCTGGGCTTCCCCCACTTGCCGGTGGCGGCGCTGGAGACGCCACAGAGCAGAAGGAAGGGAAGGAGCCTCCTGTGAACAGCTCTGAGCCCCTGAAAGTGGACCTGGGCTAGGGCAGGAGGGGGAGGCATTCCACCTCCATCCCCGCTCTGGGAGCTGCTTTCCCTGTTCTACACCCCAGCCCCCCACACCCTGGCCTTGGCAGGCCCTGTGCTGGCCAACGCATGCCAGGCACGGGCCTGGGGGGGCGGGTGGTGGGGGTGCCTTCCTTGGCAACAAGACATGGGACCTGGAGCTGGCTTTGTGCAGAGCCCAAGGAAGGAGAGAGGAGGAAGGGGTGTGTGGGGGGGTGGGAGGGCAGGCAGGCAGTTTCTGCGGCTCAGTTTGTGGCAAAGTTTTTTTTTTTTTCTTTTTTCCCCTTTTTCTTAAGTAAAAAGTGCACGAAAGCTCGGCAGCCTCTGCGGTGCTCAGCAGTGTTTCCTCGGCGGGGCTGGCGGGGAGGGGACCCGGCCGGCACCCAGCTTGTGACCGAAGGTGGCCTCATATTGCTTAGAAATGTGTCTCAGTTTAAACAGCAGACTAAAAAGAGAGCTCGGAGGACCACCCTCCCTGCTGCCCGGTCATTGCCAGGATGAACAGCTTCAATAAATAAAAAAATCGAAATATTTACTTCTTGATAAAAACCGCAGTAAAACCATTTACCTCTCTTTGCATTATATATAATATATCTTTATAGTGGGCCCGGCTGCTGGTGGCCCAGCCGAGGGCAGCGGAGGGCTCAGGGGCACTGAGTCCCCACGGAGGGGCCGGTCCTGGCCGCTGTCAGGACACCTCGATGACCTCCACGCTCCCCGAGAAGCTGGCCTGCTTGCCCAGGGCAGCCAGCTCCTCGCCATGGGCGCGCCCCTCCACCATGCCCTCCTCGAACTCCATCTGGCAGCTTCGACGCTTAAACTGCGCCTCTGGGACCGGCTCCTCGGGCCAGCTGATCCGCGCCTCCCTGGACTCGGCCCTCACTGCCTCCCGTCGCCGCGGGTCGCCACCTGTGCCCTGTGTACACGCCAGGCTGAGGGGTGCAAACTGCACGCCCTGCGCGCCCTCGGGGCTGAAGCACCAGAGCCCATCCGGGGATGGGGTGCCCGGGGAGTCAAGGGGCGACGCCCAGCCCCCAGGGCTGGCTGGCTGGCCTGGGCCAGGCAGCCCGGGTGCTGACAGGGCAGAGAGGCCGTGCCGTGGAGTCTGTCGGGCAGCGTCCCCGAAGTTCAGGCTGAGGCCGTGCGCGGGAGAGCGCGCCGGGGAGCCCGCTGGAGGCCGGGGCCGCCTGCGAGGCCGGGGGCGCGTCTCGGGGGCCGCATCTGGGCTGTCGGGACTGGGCGAGGGCAGGCCCAGTGAGCTCCCGGACGGGCTGTCCAGTTTGCAGAGCTTGGGGGCCTCACCGGGATCCGGGGCCCCAGGGTCGTCGGGCCGCTGGCTGGGGGCATAGGCTGACTTGATGTCCAGCGAGAAGGAGCGCTTCAGGCGGTTGGTGTCCTGGACGCGGTCGGAGGACAGGTGCAGGCCCCGCAGGCCCTGCTGCAGCGCGCTGGTGGCCGGGGCTGCGGCGGGCGAGGGGGGCTCCCTGCCCGCGCTCGGGGCGCCTTCCCGGGCTGCGCTCTCTGAGGTAGGTGGAGGCAGTGGCAGCAGGGGGGCCGCAGGGCCTGGGAGGTGCTCAGGAGTCCCCACGCCTGGGAGGGGTGCCCCCCCGCCCTGCAGGGTGGCCAGCAGCTTCAGGCTCCGCTCATACTCCAGCAGCTGGCCCAGGAAGTTGAAGTTGGGCGAAATGGACGGGCGCCGGTCCTTCACAAACCTGAGGCAAGAGGCGCTGGGTGGCCACCAGGCTTCCTGCCAGGCCAGGCTGCCCACCTGCCTGCCTCTGCCCCCACTGCCTGGTCCTGGGCAAGCAAGCTGCTGTGCAGACCCGCCCCAGCCCAGGGCCCTGGCCCCTGGGCCACTCTGATGCTAGTGGGTGGAGAAGGGGGAGATGGGGAGGGGAGGGGAGGGATGGGGAGGGATGGGGAAGGGAGAGGAGGGGAAGGAAAGGATGGGGAAGGGAGAGGAGGGGAAGGGAGGGATGGGGAGGGGAGGAGATGGTTTCCAGCCACAGAAAGGAAAGCCAACTACCTGTAGGCGTCGTCGGAGGACATGCCCATGGTCTTCATGATGTAGGCAATGGCGATTGTGGCAGAGCGGGAGATGCCAGCCAGACAGTGGACAATGACTTGGCAGCTAGACAGCTTGGCTTTATCTGAGGGCGGGGGGCACGGGGACCAGGTGAGTGCTGGAGTTGCTAGCCCCACCCCCCAACCTCGCCCTCTGCACTGCTAACAATAAACACAAGCGACTTCTCAGGAATAGCCCCTCCCAGGCTGAGCACCTGCCCCTCCTCTGCCCTCCCCAGGACAGGGAGTGAGGACAGGGTCCCCTCCCCTCACCGATGAACTCGATGGACTTGTCCAGCCAGGGCAGCAGCTTTTCACAGTAGTTGTCGTTGATGGGGATTCGCATAAAACGGCTTTCGCAGATGAAGTCCGGCTTGGGGCAGGAGTTGCTGGCATTGAGGACATAGCTTATTCCGTTTTGGGTCATCAGATCCTGGAGGGACAGGAAGACAGGTTGGAAGGGGTGCAGCTGGGCAGGATCTTGGGAGCCCAGATCTTAGAGCCTCAGAAATTGCCAGAGGGGCAGGGCCCTGGAGCCCCGCCCACTTCCACTCCGCAGCCCGCGGGCCAGTGCAAGCCCCGCCCACAGCCTGCCTCGGCTCCTAGGAATTTTAGGGCTGCCTGGGCGGTGGCTTTACCCTCTACCCTCGTCACCATTTTTAAAGCACGGGATTCTTTCGGGCTGGCCAGGGGCCCAGTGACATCAGCAGTTTGGCATGTGGGCTCTACCGAGGAGGGGCCAGAGAGCTGCTTCTCACCCTGCCCTGCTGGGCCCTTCCCCCAGCCCTGCTCCCCGCTGCGGAGCCCCTAGGGTCCTCCTGTGCCCCCAACGGCCTTCAGTTCCCTCCCGCCCCAGACAGGCCCAGGAGTCACGGCTGGGCTCGGCCTTTCCCCGGCCCGTGCACACACCTTGTTCAGGACGTCCTTCTGAGAGCCCAGGTAGAGGTGAGGCAGGATGCGGGTGAGGCCCACGCTGGGCACCGGCAGGCAGGGCTGGGACAGGCTCACAGGCAGCAGGGCAGCAGGCTTGCCCTCGCAGAGGCCGGGGAAGCTGGAGGAGAAGGTGGCAAAGCCCCCTGCAGCAGGAGGAGCCAGGAGACAGGTCAGGCAGCTGGCTGGCGCAGGAGGGAGCCCAGGCACCCCCAACCTGGCCCCGCGCTGAGCCTCTGGCCGGAGCACCTGGTCCGGGTGCTGGGTGCTGCAGGGCATCTCGCCATGCCACAGATCCCAGGCACACACACGGCCTCCCCTCCGCCCACACTGCTCCTCACACTAGGTAGGGGACGCTGCTGTGATGCCCGTAAAACGTGGGGTCGAGGTCAGCACAGCACGCGCAGGGCCCAGGGAGAGACAGGCTCTGAGGTGATGGGGGGGCTCCTATAGAGGATGGGGATCGCACAGCCCCTCCATACCTGTGGCCAGGGCCCAGGCTGGGCCTTCCACCTCTCCCCCTGGGCTGACGCAATACCTCCCTGCCTCCATCTGGCGGGGAGCCCCAGGCCAGGCTTGGGTGCCAGGACCAGGAGGCAAGTGCTTCTGAAGGGGCCTCCCCTCCTCCTGGGCATGACATCACCCACTGGAATTGGCACAACCCGCAGGGGCGTCTGTGCTCGAGTTATGGCTCCATTCCACAGCCAAGCCCAAGGCGCTGGGCACCCTGGGGACTGGGACTCGCAGGGCAGGCAGCGGGCTCGCGGGCCACACGTGGCTGGCACATGCACCGCCACCGTGCCCACGCTGCACCTGAGTCCTGGGCCACGGGTCGGAGCAGGGAGTTCCCCCCTGGCCGGGACAACCTGAGTGGGATCCTCCCTGGATCCCTGACTCAGGGAGTGACCGGGGCAGAGCTGTTCCCGTCCTGCCTGCCACATGGGCGCGTGGCGAGGCGCAGAGAATGGCCGTGAAGACACAGAGCGTGGGCTCACTCACGCTGGCCTGGCTGGGTGACCACTGACTCGGACCGGCAACCGGCAATGCCCAGTGGCTGCCGGCTCTCAGTAGAGTCAGTCGGGCCTGCCGAGTGCACCCTGGGGCTGACCGCGCTTCTGAGGACACAAGCCCCATGGTACTGTCTCTGCTCACAGCCCAGCAGGCTGCTGTTTCTGATGTAGTGGACCCGCCTGTCACGAGACACCAGGGCCAGGCCTACCCTCTCCCCCTGGAGGAGGCAGGAGAGTAAAGTGGGGTCTTGGGCCCCAGAAGCATCTGGCTGATCCCAAAGACAGATGCCTGGGAGCCTCAGCCTTCACCTGGCCCAGCTCAGTGTCCAGTCTGTGAAATCCTCAACCACAATGCCCCTGTGCCCCCAATGAAGGCCTGACTGTGGGGGCAGAGATGGGAAAACCTGGGAACCTGGGGGGGGGGGCGCACGCCTTAGAGGAGAAGCTGCCCCTTCCTCGGGAACTTCTGACGCCACAGGGTCCCAGGAGAGGGGGCCAAGCTGGGTTCTGGGGTCGGCTCCTGCTCACCATCCAGAGCCAGGGGACCCTCCAAGATCAGACAGCCTGGCCAAAGTGTGTGTGTGTGGGGGGGGGGGTCCACCAGGAACCTCCTCCCCCAAGGAAGTGTCTGCAAAGGTGCAGAGACCCACCAGCCTCAGCTGCAATTCCTCAGGTAAGGGCCCCAGGACCCCCTGGGTAGAGCCAACCGGCTTGGGGTGCTCCCGATAGATGCAGGCCTGCCGGGGAGCTCCAGTCCCCAAGCGGTTCCAGGGAGTGAGGCAGTAGCAGGAGACGCGGACCCTCTGCAGGACCCTGCACTCCCAGACTTGGGAAGGCGCCCCGGGGCCCTGCCGTCTAGGCATCGCTAGGGACACCTTCCTTCAGGGGAGACCCCCGCCCCCCAACTACCGCCGCTCCCTCTGCTTGGCGCCCCGCCTGCCCTCACAATGAAATCGCGGCGGACTCGCACCGGAGCGCGTGCCCGGGGCGCGCTCGCTCAGCCGGCACTCACGCCGGCCACCGCCCCGCCGGCGCCGCTGCCACCGCGCGTGCTCCAGCCCGCGCTCCCGCTAGCCTCCCGGCAGGGTCCCCACCCACCCTCCTCGCCGGAGCTGCTCCCGCCTCGGTCTCCGACCAGGGTCTGCGGGCGCCGCGGACGGGGCTGGGCCGCAGGGGCGCACCCGTCCCGGGGCGGCGGCGGCGGCGGCGGCGGCGGCATCACCATCCTGGATTCCGCAGCGACGCGCACGAGCAGCGAGCAGAGCGGCAGCAGCGAACAGCGGCGGGCTCTGGGTTAGGGCCGCCGCGGTTTAAAGGGCCAGGCTGCCCTCCCATCCCCGCCCCCCGAACGTCACGCGCAGTGGCTGGGTGGGGGTAGCGGACGAAGGCAGGGTCACCGAGGCCGTTCTCGGACCCCAGCCTGACCCCACTGCCCTCCCGCTTGCGCCAACCTCTCCGTCATCAGGTGTGGGTGGGGCTCGCTCCCTCCCCGCGGCGCAGTCCTCACCTTCCTGGCGCTGCTCCGCGGCCACCCACCCCAGGGTCAGTGCGCACGTTCTAGCCTCTGCGGACCGGGCTCCCCAACTCCCCCTTTTAGGGTGCGCGGCACCCCTCTTCCCGCGCTCAGGGGCCTGCTCGCCTCCACTGGCGGGAGCTGTGGACAAGGCGCGGAGGCTGTCCCCATGGGTCCTGATTTGGTGTCCCTGGGAGCCCTCCTTGTATCATGAGGGTCATGGCTTCATTCCAGCTTGGCTTGAGGAATACAGGCAAACACCCCAGCCTTCCAGGGTGGGGCAGAGAGAGCCAGGTGGGGCAAGCCAGGTGCCAGGTGCGCCCTCCTGCATTGTCCTCCAGGCCTGCCTTGCCCAGCGCTGGCTCCCGGCGCTGGGGGAGGCAGACCACTAGAAGCTCCGGGCTTCATACTGCCTGCATCCCTGCAGCCTGGAGGGCGCAGCTCTGGGACCCTCTTCTCAGACCCCCAGCAGAGCGTGGTGGTCCCACTCGTGCAGGCTACACACGCACACCCGGTTCCCGGCTGGACCCTGGAAGGGCTCCTGTTCTGCCCAGGACACCTGTAAAAAGCCCAGACTGCTGCCCTCTCTGCCCACCCACCGAGCCCCCAAACTGAATAGGGAAGCGGGGCAGAGTGTCTGCTAATCTGGGGTTTCTGGCTCCACAGAGACACAAATCCCACAGCCCACCCAGACGAGCTCAGGACCACCAGCGATGGGACAAATGCAGGTAGATGCTGGCCACCAGCCTCCCGAGCCGCGCCGATGCAGACGCCCCCCCACCACGCAGACCCAGATGCGCAGACACGTGTGCAGAGGACGGCATGCGTGCCTGTACACCCAGCTCACACGGCACCTCCTCCCAGGGCTCTGCCCGGGGCAGCCCGGCTAACGCAGCCCGCAGACTGCCCACTGCCTCACAGGCCGTGGAGAAAGTATGTGCTCCCTCTGGACACCAGTGTCGGGGGCCAGCCTGACGCCCCGACCTCCGCACCACTGCCTGCTGGTGGTAGCTGCTCAGGGTCGGTGCACTGAATGAGCAGAAGCACCCCACTGGCCGTGCCCTCCACCCTCCACCTGCCTGCATACCCCTGACATGCAGGGGCAGGAGCACCCACAAAAACGCTGGACCTGGGTGGGGAGGGTGCACATCCCCGGGACAGGCCAGCTTCACCCATCCCAGGTCCCGGGAGGTGGACTCCACAGAGGTGCCTCAGCTGCTGTGCAGAGAAGGAGAGACCAGCAGGAATCACGTGGAGCCTGTGTGGGGGGTGGGGGTGGGTGGGGGGGTCCCTGCCTCCAGATTGGCCTGGATACTTTAGGGAGCAGGAAGTCTGTGGGGACCTCTGTGGGCCACCAGGCAGGGGTCATGATCAGGGCTGTTGCCAGGCATCCTGTGCTGCGCTGAGCTGCAGGGGCCCTCCCGGTGGGGTCCAGGGGGTGGGGCCTGTGCCCCCTCCTTGGGACATTGCTGGGGAGTGTTTCCCAGCAGAACCACCCACCTCTTTGCCTAGATCCCTTCCCCACCCCTGCCACAGGGGTATTTGGGGGTTTCCTTCTGTTCACCTCTTCACCTGCTAGTGGAGGGAGCCCTGAAGTGTGGGGGCCCAGGGGAGGGGATGGTGGAGCCCCAAGAACTACAGAGCCATTGAGATACCCCACTGCCAGCAGATGCTGGACTTAGGGAAGAATAGTGGAGGGTCCAGAACCCTGACCCCAGGATGCACCTGCACCCCCAGCCAAGCAGAAAGCGGCAGACAGAGGCAGGAGGGGTGCCCTGCACCCCCAGCCAAGCAGAGAGCGGCGGACAGAGGCAGGAGGGGTGCCCGCGGAGCTCACCTGTGAGGATGGCCACGCTGTGGAAGCAGCCGTCCAGCTTGCTGAGCAGGATGGAGAGGAAGCTGTCTGCGGCCAGCACGCTGGCGTCCCGTGTGCTCTGGTCATAGACGACGACGTCCTGTGGTTCCTCAGCTTCCACCTGGGCCATGGGGGAGGGCAGAGGTCAAGGCACTGCCGGGCAGGGGCTCAGGTGATGAGAGGGAGGGGCTGCTGCCACCTTGTAGCCTTGAGGGCAGGGCAGGCACCCAGCTACCACCTTATACCTGAACACGTGCAAACACCCATGGCCACCCAGGCGGCAGGCCCTCGGAGCAGGCAGAGCCAGGGACACTGGTCCCCAGTGCAGCCACTTACAGGAGTAGGGGGAACAAACACTCGTGGTGTCCACTGTGGGCCAGGCCCCTGTGAGGGACAGTGTGACAGGTCCCCAGCAGGCATACACAGGGCCACAGTGACAGGATCACACAGCCACAGCCTGGGCCAGCTCCCATGTTGGCCAAGGCAAAGGGAAACCTGTCCTCGGGGTCCCCGGGAGGTACATGTTGGGGATTTGAGGGTGAGCACCTTTGGGTCTGGGTTCTCCTCTCCCTGCATCCCCAGCCAGCAAAGGGGAACCTGAGAGTGCAGCAAGAGCCCCCCAATTCAGGAGGTAGCAGCTGGAGGCTGGGGTTCCACCTGCCTTTCTCCACCTCCGAGTGCCAGCCTGGGGGCCAGATGTTCAGCAGCTTTTGCTCAGTGGCTGATGCCCCCGCCCCCCAAGCACACTCAGCCCTTAAGCCAGCTGAGCCACCAACCCGGCCTGATGATGTCACCGGCAGCCAATGAGATTGCACTCTGGCGGGGAGTCCTCGATGGGGGTGATTAATGACCGGATTCCCCTTATTGAGGCTGCAGGGAGCCATTCTGCCTGTGGGGTGGGGGCTCCCCACAGGCAGCCTTTTCACCTGGGTCCCCTCACAACCAGCTCATCCCACAGCCTCCAGGCCCTGGGCACGTCCCTCTCCCCATTGGAGGTGCCACCGCCTCCCAGGTCACTGGCCCAGGCGTCCCTTCCCAGCTGGACTTGAAGCTGCTGGGAAGAGACAGGACATGGGCTTGTCTGCTGTGCAGACAGCTCCTTGTGGGCTGAGCGAGGACAGCCGGGGCTGGAAGGCTCTGGGAGGGCGGGCAGGAGGGCCTCCCTGGGGGGAAGCTCCTGGAGGAGAGGGGGAGCCCCCGGGGAGCTGCCCTCCAAGGCCCGGAGTGTGGACGCTCTGAACATTCTGACCCTGTGGAGCCCGCCTGGGTTCAGGGGCAGAGGTGGGGAGGCTGCTCAAGGCATGGGCCCCGGGCACCTGGCTGAGGAGCTCAGCCTTGGACCTGGGGGTGCGGGAGCCCGGGCGGGGGCAGGGAGGCGGCGCGCAGGGAGGCGGCGCCGGTACCTGGCCGTGCACCGCGGGCTGGATGAGCTCGGCGATGGTCACTTTGCCCTGCTGCAGCCGGCGCTTGAGCAGCTTGGAGCAGCAGATGTTGACGGAGCGGAGCACGTGCCAGCGGCTGTACTCCACGAAGGGGCGGCTGTCGATGACCAGGGGCCCCCCGGGCCCGCCCCGCAGCAGGCTGGCCAGCTTCCTGGCATCCATCACCTTCCTGGGGAGCCGGTCCCCGGCCATGGTGGGCAGTGGGCAGTGGGGAGGGGGTGCCCCCGACGTGAGCAGGGGCTGCTCTGATGGCCCAGGTGTGGCCTAGGGTTCAGAGTGGCTGGGCATGGCGCCAGACCTGCAGGGAGAGGCAGGCGGTCAGCAGCGACCTCAGAGGGGCCAGGGTGCCATCTCGGGACACAGAATGCCCAGGCCAGATGTGCGCCCAGGGCCCTTCCTCCCTCGGGTGAATCAACGCCCCTCTGTCTCTTTTCGGACGGCGCGCTGGGCTCTGACACACGGGGCTGGAGTGCTCAGGGTACGTGGAGTGGGCCCGTCCCTCTGCACTGTCCGGTCACAGGGCTGGCCTCAGCAGGACACAGCAAGGCAAGCAGAGGACCAGAGGGAGGAGCTCAGGGCGTGGACTGGCCCTTGGGCCCCTGGACACCCCTCATTCCAGAGCATGACATTCCGCCCCATGGCTCGCACCCCACCAACCCCTCAGGCTCCCACATCTTCCCGATCCCCGGGACCCTCTGCCAAACTCCTCCTCCTCCGCACACCTCCCTCTCTGATCCCAGTAGCCCAATGGCTCCCTAAACTGATAATCTGGAGGTGGATGGGGGGCTGGGGGTCAAGGCTGCTCCCACAGGCTGATGCCCTTCCCAAGGCATGGCTGGGGGCGGGTGGTGGAGGGCGCTGGGCAGGGCTCAGGAGCGGGGGCTATGCTGTTCCCGTTCTGCAGGCCAAGGCTTGAGCTGCCCGTGCCCCCGCGGTGTGCAGGGAGTCCTCCTGCAGGGCGTGTACAGGCTCACAGAAGAGGGGGTGACGGCCGTGCTCCAGGCACAGTGGGGGCGTGGGGTCTGGGGAGCACCAGCCCAGGATGAGGTGGGGTGAGGGGCAACTCAAGGATAAAGGTCAACAAGGGCAACCCACATCTGGGATCCTCTGGGGTGCTGGGATGCTCAGCACGGTGTCCGGAGGCCCTCAAGCTGAGGGGTGCAGAGGGAGGAGGTAAAGGGACTGCAGAGCCCTGGGCAGACGCCCCCACCAATCCTCTGCCAGGCCCCACCTGTCCCGCCTCCACCTAGGACGGGCCTTCCTCAGGGCCCACAGGAGCCTCCAGCCCCGGGGCAGCAGCGTTAGGATGACGACAGGCTCGGAGAAGCCTGAGACCAGCCCCAGGTCACGCCAAGGAGACTGGACAGAGCCCCGGGCCTCATTGCATCAGCTCTTCCCTCATGCTCCCTCCCTGCCCTGGGGCTGATCTGATTCCTCCACCAGCCGCTTTGGGAAGCTGCTGGCTTCTGACCTGACTCAAGGCCACGGCCACCAGGTCCCCTCCCGCACGCCTCTCCCTGGGCCTGGGCACAGCCGCCCGCCCTTGGACACGGAACCAGAGCCCGGCTCAGAGGCCCAGGACCCAGAGGACCCTGCACTGACACCCGCCTCCGCGTCCGCATCAGGTAGGTGGGGGCAGTTACCTCCCACTCAAAACTGCCAAAGCCAGACTGAACCTCAGCGCAGGGAGGAAAGGGGCTGGGAGAGAGTGGTCTGCACATGTGCTGCCCTCGGGTCCCTCAGCCACCTGGAGGGGAGCAGGGTGTGGAGGTGTCCACCCCATAGATGATCCAGACTGAAGGAGTGCAGGGAGCAGGCGAGACTGAGACCAGAGAGGAGAAGGGTGAGGGCCAGGGCTGGCCGGGGCTGCAGGAGGGCGGGTAGCCCAGCCTGGGGCTGGTCCCTGGTCCTGCTGGCCTCCCAAGGATCTTCCAGTGAGACCCTATTAACCATCACAGTATTGTTATTTGCAGCCAGGGGGACTCATTAGCCAGTTAGCACCTCTGCTGTCACCATGGCAACAGCAGAGGTGCCAGGCAACCGCTCCTGCTGCAGCAGCCACTGAGAAGGCTGGCTCTGTAGATTGGCAGGTCCCCCTCCTTCCTTACTTCCTCCCTCCCCATCCCTGCAGGTGCCCAGTAGCTGGGGCCTGGGACTACCTCCAGCCAGGCTCCAGGAGGCCCCTCCCCCTCTACTCTGCTGAGTCCTGACCCTCCACACCATCTGGCACCCACCCTGCACAGGCCCCCACCCTCTGGAGACCTTCTCCGAATGGCCAGGGTCTGGGCCGAGCCCCTCCTGCAGACCTCCTGCTGAGCTGGCCTCCTGGGAGCGCATCCTCACTCACAGGGCCTCCTTGGACCTCAAGCTTACCTCTCCCCTCCCAAAGATGCTGTCATCAGAATGGAGGGCTGGGCACAGAGTGGGGGTCAGGGACAGAGAAGCTGAGGACAGCCCCGAGCAGTTCAGTGGGGCTGGAACAGGCCAGGGGGTTAAGAGGAAACAGCTTTGTAGGGCCTTGGGCCTCTTCACCTTCAAGGACCTGCCCCAGGCTCAGCCCAGACCCCATTTTTGGGAACTGAGGGGGAGAGCATGGATCACCCCCTATTCTAGAGCCTGGGTGCAGGTGGGAGGGAGGCATAGCCCAAACACCCCGACAAAGGCCATTCCTAGTCCAGAGGCAGGAGACCCCTCACTGTGCTGTGGGGCTCTTGCTGGGTGCACGCTGCTGTGCCTGCTGGGACATGCCCCTTTGCTCACTGACCACACAGGGGCCCATGCTCACCTCTTTCCCACAGTGCACCCCATCCCGCCCCCCTGCAGTTCCTCACATGCAAATGTGTGTGCACATACACATGCTCACTGGACGCATGTGTGTTCACCCTCTGCACGCCCGATGCCCCCAAGTCCCAGGACACCCAAACCCCAGTGCCAGCCCCAGGACCTCACAACGTCGGCTCCCAGGGCCCCCATGCAGTGCATTCATGTCCCTGAGTGCACACATGACAAGGAAACTCCCAACTCAGCACCCTCACCAAGGTGCCTTCTGCTCCGCATCTAGTGACGGGGAGCTCACTACCTCGAGGTGGCTGTCAGGACTGTGAGGATGGGCCAGTGGCTCTTACTCAGCACAGTGGTGCCTGGCACATGCAGGCAGACTCCTGAGAAAAGCCAGCAGTGGAGAGACCCGAGATGCTGGGATGTCCCGCTTGCTATGACCCAGGGGCAGAAACTGCCACACTAAGGGCCCTCCAGAGGCAAGAGCCCGAGGGCTCACACCAGGTCAGCTCATATCACCCATCACCTCACCTGTGCTCATCAGGGACCCCAAATACTCACTCCTCCTCCTCTCTCAGAGCCCAGGGGTGAGTAGGACAGGACCCAGGCTGGCCTTCACTCCCCTGCCCAGCCTTTGGAGGCTATGGACTTGGGAGACCATGGGCTGGGGGCCCTGCCCCCTTGGTTCCCAGGGGTCTAGGCTGAACCTGGGGTAGGAGGGCTTGGCATGTGGGCCCTTAAGGCAGGCACAGGACCCTGCTATATCTGTGCTTTCTCTGCACCTGTGTGGCTTGTCCTAGACTCAGCGATCTGTAGGACTTGTCCTGTGTGACACACTCAGGCCAGCCCGGGCATCTTCAGGTCACCGCCCACCATGTTTCACACCTGGACCAGCTCAGAGCATCTCCCGGTCACTGCCCAGGCACAGCTGTCCAGGAGAGGCAGCCTCAGCCCACACAGCCTCGGTAAGTCTGACCACATCTCTTTGCTGTGGGTTTGGCCCCTTCTCTCTTTTCCCTATGAACTGCACACCTCAGAGGTGTAACCAGGACACCCCTGGCCACAGCCATGGCCCCTGGAGCCCTCTGGGCCCCTATGTCAGCCTCAGCCTGAGAGGAGAGGTGATGCTGGGGAGGGTCCTGGAGCCCAGGATGACTTTGAGCATCTTTCTGCGTCTCTGTTCATGGAACTCACTGTTCCTGGAGGCCACCTCTGGGGCCCAGGAGCCTTCCCAAGGGCAGAGGGCAGCAGGGGACCAGAACCTGCCCAGCAACTCTCCTGGCCCAGGCTGACGGCAGCCAGACTTCAGGATACAGGCCCATCCTTGGCAGGTGCTCATTAACCATCTGACTGAATGCAGGAGACATCCACCCTCAGGAGCAGGTGGGGGTGAGAAGGTCTGGGGCCCAGAGCAGGAAGAACCCTGCTCCCTGGCCTTCAGCACCCCCACTCCACCCCAGCTGCGTGGACAAGAACACTGCAGGCGGATACCAGGTCCTGTCCCCCCAGGCCCCCTATCCCTCCATCACTGCAGCCCCAGGCCTCCAACCTCCCCAGCAGAAGCCAGAAGATGACTTGGTATGGGCTGGCCCACTGGTGCCCTCTCCCCCGCAGGCCGGGCTGTTTGCAGCCTCCCCTAGGTGGGTAGATGGGCAGCGGGAGGCTGGCTGCACTCAGCCTGGCAGTGCCAGCCCCTCCCCCAGCACTTGGGCTGCCTCTGCAGCAGCCTGGCGACCGTCTTTATTCCGCAGAGGCCAGCTGAGCACCCGGAGGTGGGGTGCCCGTGGCGGCCTGGGCACACAGGGGAGCCGGACCTGCAGCCCCTCCGCCCCAGCTCGGATTGAGGTCCCTCCAGAGCCTGCACACGTCAAAGGCCCTCCGCTCTTACGGCCCAAGCCTCCTCTGCAAGCCCACGGCAGGGACGACCTTCTCCGACTCTGGGCCCCAACGTGGGGGCTGTGGGGTGCGGTGGTGGTGGACTCGCGAGCTCGCGCAGTGGTCTGGACAGATCCGCACTGGACCTCAAATTGCCCTCCCGGGTCCTTAATTCACACCCCTCCCCCACGAAGATAAGAGGCAATCACAGGGGCGCGGCGGAGCGGGGCAGGGCGTGGGCCAGGCCGAGGTCCGCCGGGCGCTGCACAAGGCGGGGGAAGGGCTTCCCTGCCCAGTCGTCGCATCCCTGCGAGCTGGGTTTGGGGCCGGCACCCCGCGAGCGGAGGCCGCTCACCTCCGGGCCGCCGCCTCCTCCCGGGTGCCCGCCGGGCGCAGCCCCGGAGAGCTCCCGACGTGGCGCCCCCCGAGCCGGGCGCCTGGGCTCGGTGCCAGTTCACCCCCTGCCCCCGGCGCCCCCCGCCCGGCGGCCCCGCTCACCTCGTTCCCGCTCGCCGCTGGGGCGCACCGAGGACGCGCGCCGCACTCAGCGCGCAGGGTCGGCCGCGCCGCCCATGGGTCCGGCGGGGGCCCGCGCAGCCGGGGCCGGGGATGGGGGAGCGTGCGGGCCGCGTCGCCGTCGCCGCCGCCGCCGCCGCGGCCGCCGTGGGGTGCGCTCGCTCGGACCGGGGCGCGCGCACTGCGGGCGGGCACGCGCACTCGCGGCGCGCATCCCACCCGCGGCTCGGCGGGCGCGGCCGGTGCTGCTCAGCCTCGGGCTAGGCTCGGGTTCCGGCGTCCGGGCGGGGGGCGCGGAGCCGGCTCGGCCGCGAGTGACAGGCCCGGGGCGGAGGGCGGGGCCGCCGGTGGGGATGAGGTCATGCCGAGCGAAAAAAGCCCCTGACGTCACCTGCAGCCAATCAGCGTGCGCGGCTCGGGGGCAGGTGACGTCAGCCGGAGCTCAGCTTTGGGTGCAGATGAGAGGCGGAGGCCGCAGGGGGCGGGGGGCTGGGCTCGCTGCTGCCGCCCTCCGCCCTCTGCCCTCAACCCGCACCCCGGCACCGGCTCTTAAAGGGGCCGCGCGGCGTCCCGGTGCGTGCCTGGGACCCCCCTCCCGGAAGCCTTCGCAGCCCCAGCGCTCTGCTTCTCCCGGGGTCCCCGGTCCCACCGCACACGGACCCGCGGAGGGTGCGGCTGACCAGGTGCCGCGCGAGGGTCCTCTCCCCGCCAGACGGGCCTGAGCTGGCGCCGGCCCCCCGCCCCCGCTCCCCGCCGCCTTTGTTCGCGCCGGGCCTGCGGCCGGGAGAGCCTTCGCCGGCGGGGCCTGGCCCGGAGGGCGCACCCTGCAGCGTCTGCGCTCACCCCTCTCCACGACTCCCGGAGGTGGGGACCCGGGTCTCCACTTCGCCTGGGAGGAGGCAGGCTCGGAGGCGAGATGGTTCGCCTCGGTCACACATCCCCGAACTCGGGTGCAAGGGGGGCGGTGCGGCGCGTCCCCCCAGCCCCACCGATGACCTCCAGCCCTTGACGCTTCCAGTGAAAAGCTCCCCTCAACGGCGCTCAACCGGACCCACCCCGACCGTGGCCCCCCACCCCGTCCCCCATAAACACTGTGAGGGTCCGCCCCCAGCCGGTCACTGTGGGAACACAATCAGCCGGCGGCTTGGACGCTGGGAGCCCAGGGCGGGAACAACACAGGTCATTACACCTTGGGCAAGTGTTGGGCCGGAAACAAACAGGGGCCAGCCACGCGCTGGAGCAGGTGGGTGTCCCCAGAGGCCACCCAGGAGGTGACACGCAAGCAGTGACGGGCTGAGGAGGTCTGTGATGCAGCAGGGACCACCCTGGGCTGGAGAGGACCTGTCCAGCCACCAGGAGGCCAGGGTGCCGGAGCCCCTGAGGCAGAGGACGAGCAGCTATGCATCTACTGATTCGTCAAATATTTACTGAGTGCCTTCTGGAGGCCAGGCCCTGGGCCAGTGCTAGGACTTATTTCTGAAAAAGGGGATAAATTGCCCTTCCGGGGAACTAACAAGGCCTAGGAGCCTGGAAGGGAATTTGGGGCAGGGATGTGACTAGATGTAGTCCAGACATTTCTAAGCCTCACCCTCCGGAGCTGCCCAATGGAGAGTGAAGGGGGTCCCTCCTCCAGCCTGGAGCCCTGGCCAGCAGGTCTCCCGGGTCACCAGGGCAGCCCCAGGTCCCCAGAAAGCACAGCCCCTTTCCATGGAGGGAGGGAGCTGGGGGCAGCCTTCAGCCATCACTGGGTGAAGAAAGGTTCACAAAAGCAAAGCAGGCAAGGCTGGCCTGTCCCCTCAGGGCCAGAGTGGGCACTCAGGACCCCAAAGCTGTGTGGGAATGGGGTCAGGAGACACCTGCTGGCCAGGGACCAGGAGGGGCCCTCCCTTGTCCCATCCTCAGTTCTCCTGACCAGACAGTGTGCTGCCTCAGAGCTCAGCACACAGCAGGAGTGTAATAAGTGCTTGGGGTCTCCTCCCTTGCTGGCCCAGGGAGCATCCAGGCAGTTGTGGGGTGTGTGTGTTTGTGGGGTGGTGCCTGGCTCAGAGCCAGCACTTAGGAAAAACAAACAACTGGGGGGTGGGGTGGGAGGATGAAGCACGGGAACCAGGGGCTATTTAGGGCTGAGGCTGGGTTCAGGGCCTTCCTCCTTCCTCCAGCCAGGCTGGGCCCCAGAAGGGAGAGGGTGCTGCTCAGAAGAGAGGTTCTGGCCAGAGGAGGACCCTGAGCTCAGACAGGAGATGCCAGCCTGGATGCTCGACCAGGTCAGTGATGGGGCGGGGTGCAGTGGGGCCTGGATGCACTGGGCTCATCCAGTGTCTGACAAGTGGGGGAAGCTGGGCCTTGGGAGGGGGCAGGGAGGACCTTGAGAAGCACTGACAGACCCAGGAGGGCCTGGGTGAGGCCGAGAGGACATGCAGAGGCTGTCCATGTCTCTAGAACAGTCACCTGGGGTGGGGTGTGCCTAACTCAGTTTGCTCCCCTTGCCAGACCCAGGGTGAGCCCAGTGGGTGGGAGGAAGGCTGGGGGAGGGGGACTGGGGAATGGGGCGAGGGGGAGTAGGGATGGGGGTGGGGTGGAACAAGGGGTGTCTAAGTGGGCTCCTGCAGGAGGGGTGGGGCCAGCTCCTCTTCACCAAGCCCAGATGTGGTCAGCGCTGGCCTGTGGTCTGGGGGTGCCCTTGGTCCCTGAGAAGTCTGGCTGTGCTCTGGGCAGCTCCTAGCTAGGCACGAGCAGATGGAAGTAAATCGAGGGGCTGTCCTCGTGCCCCCTCTGAAGTTGCCAGTGTGTATGGGTGGCACCGTTTCCCGGGCTGTGCCTGGCGTGGGGACTATGTTTAGGCCACGAGTATTTTATAACCCTAATGGTTGTCTTTCCTGCAAATGAGCCCTTAAAGCCTGGCATTCTGCAACAACAGGGCAGCAGGGTAGGGAGGTACCCACTCTGGAGAAGATGGTGACTTTCCAAGGCCGACAGCTCTGGCCCTGGGTCCTTTCCAGCCCAGGAGTTAGATTTTATCCCTTCCCGGCTTTTGGCTGCTCCCTGACCTCCAGCAGAGGGTTGGCACCCGACCAGGTGGGCCCTGAGCCTCAGACTCCCCCCAGTTCAGCTCAGCTCTCTGGGGCAGCCAGCATCTCCTCTGGGCACAGGTGTGGAGGGGCGGGGGCAGCCTGGAGGGCAGCTGCGGTGCGTCAGAGAGGTGAGCTGCTAAGCTCGTGCAAGGGAACATCTCGCGAGGGGGTCTGGCCTCCCGCAGTGACCACCGGTCCAGGCGGGGCAAAGTCCAAGCCTAGCTGTCCCTGCACCCTGGTTCCCCGCAGGTGATTGCCGCCACGCTGGCCTGGGCGTGAGGACCCTGCACAGGATCCCCCGGGGTGGATCAGGACCCCGCGCAGGGCACGGAGGCGGCGAGGCCGCGTCCGGTGTCAGCTCGGCCCGGTCCAGCCGGATCTTTCTGCTCCAGGGGCGCGCAGCCTCGGGCGGGACCCGCGCTCCCCGTCGGGCCCGTGGGATCACGGCGGTCCTGGCAGCCCGTGCGCGCCCTCTGCCGCCCGCCTGCGGGGAGGACGCCCGGGGCGGGTGTTCCCCGAGGCCCCCTTTCTGTGCAGAAGAAAATCGGGTTCGCCCTTTCTTGCTGATTTGCAACTCAGTGGACGCATAGTAACCATTTCCCCAAGGTATCCAGGTCCCACGACCTGACTTAAAGAAAAAAAAAAGTCAGGGCCTACTTCATAAAACACACATCTGGGGTGAACAAGTAGGTGGGTGGGTTTGACAACGCTCCGCACCCATGTTATGGGGCATTTCCCTCACCCAAGAAAGTTCCCTCGGGTCCTTTCCAGGCAGTTGTCCGCTCACCTGACTGATCGCCGCCGGCCCAGAACTCTGAACTCCACAGAAATGGCCACGTGCACTCAGTTCTTGTGTGTCTGGCTTTCCCAGGAAGGAAATGCTTCCGAGATCCCCACCATGGAGGATCAGTCTCTGTGGAAGTTGTGTTTTATGGATGTGCGGTGATATTCAAACCAGCTCTCTCTCTGTTCAATTATTCCCACATTTCAGCTGCTAAGAACCGTCCAACGAGCAGCTTCGATATGCTTTTAATAACACATTGCAGGTGGTTTTATTCCCCTTTTAAAAATTATATTAAAAAACTTTCAAACAAGCACACTGAGCACTCTGTAACAGCACCCAGCTCCCAGACCCCACCATGTCAGTATTTGTCCCTTTTTGCCTCACGTTGGAAGCACACAGTGGGGGGCCCAGGTGCAACCCATCCCCTCCGTCCAGAGGCAGTGCATGGAGGGTGCTGGGTGCCTTCCCGGTTCTGCCCCTATCCACTTGCTGCATGTGTAAGTCCCATGTACAGGAGCGAGTATTCCCGTGTGCGTGTGCGTGTTTTAAATATGTATTTATTGATTTGAGAGAGAGAGAGGAAGGGAGAGGGAGAGAGAAATGGAAACACTGATGCATACCTCCTCTGGGGATGGAGCCTGAAACCCAGCCATGTGCCTTGATCAGTGACCTCTCGGTGCACGGGACCACACTGGACCAACGGAGCCCCAGCTGCTGGACCCCTTGTGTGTTTTCAAGTATTGACACATAAGCATTTGACTCTCAGTGAAGTGTTTGGATTACTTGCAGTCACTGTAATTACTAACGTAGGTTCCGTATGCCACTGGGCTTGTCTGCGTCTTCCTGCTTTTTTGTTTTTATTATAGAATTGTACACCTGAAACATATACAGTTTTATTAAGCAATGTCACCCCAATGAATTAAAAAAATGTTTTTTCTTAAATATTGATGCAAAATAAAGAGGATCATAAAATTTTTGCTTTGTCCTTTTAAGGTCTAACTTTGACTATTTCTTAGTTTAGCACTTTATTTTCTTTATTACTTTATTTTAATTAATTAATTTTTGTTAAAGATGTCCCCCCCACTGATTCCCCCCTCCCCCTCCTCCTCCCTCCCCACCCTGTCCCCAGCTTTGTTGTCCATGTCCATTGCTCATGCATGTAAGTTCTGTGGTTTATCTCTCCCCCACCACCCCATCTTCTGGGGATTGTCAATCTGTACCCCACTTCCACGTCTCTGGGACGACCCCATTCCTCAGACTGTTATGTTCATTATATTCCACAAATAAGTGAGATCATATGATACTTGCCTTTCTCTGTTTGGCTTGTTTCGCTTAGGATGACACTTTCCAGGTCCCTTCATGTCGTCTCAAAGTGCGTCTTCCTGTTTTAATTTTCTGTTTCTTTCACCTCTTCCTTGTTTCTTTATTCCCTTTTCCCTGCCTTCTTTTGAATTTGTCAAATATTTTTATTCGGTTTCTCTCTTCTGTAGGTGTTTGGCTTACATATTCATGTGCTGTTCTTTAATGTTCTCCTAGAAACTACAGGGGACATCCTGGACTCGTGATGAGCTAGTCTCGCTTACTAGTTCCACGACTCTGTAAGCCCCTTCATCCCCCTGTATTTTACTTCCACGCATGTTGAAATCTCACAACACACTAACACATTGTTTTAAGCAGTTAACTTTCTTTCTCTTATACTTACCAACACAGTCCCCCCCCCCCCCGCCCCCATGCTCAGTGCTCATTCCTGAGGTTCCTACTTCCATATGGGATTCTCGTCCTTCAGGCTGAAGGACTTCCTGCGGTATTTCCTGTGGTGGTAAAACAGCTGGACTTCACTTACCTGTGAAGGTGATTTTCGTTTGGTATGAAATTCTAAGCTGGCAGGTGCTTTGTTCCCAGGACAGGAAAACGTCATTCCACTGTCTGCTGGCTTCTATTGTTGCTGTGTGAAAGTCTGCTGTCGGATGTGCTTGGGTTGATGTCTGCCAGCAGGGGCACCTGGTCACCTTTCTCATGCAGGTTAAGGTGAGAAGCTGACACCTCAGTCCAGTTAGGGCCTGGGCAGGGGTTGGCTCCTTGCACTTTGGTGACCCTCTTAGGTGTGGCTTTCCTGGAGTTTTGCTTAGAAGCCTGGTTGGTGTTGGTCTTCTTAACACTGCAAGGCTATGGAAATTCAGTTTTCCCCCTCAACTAATTTTTTAACTCATTTTTAATTTTTCAATTCCAGTTGACATACAATATTATATCAGTTTCAGGTGTTCACCCCAGTGATTAGACATTATAAAACTTCACTCTATGGCTGTACTTTACACCCAGATGACTCCACTATAACTACTAATTTGTACTTCTAAATCCCTTCACCTTTTTCATCTGTTCTCCCAAACCCCTTCCATCTGGCAGATGTAGCACGAGCTACAGAGTATCAAAATGTTCTCTGTATCTGTGAGTCTGTTTCTGTTCTGCTTGTCATGTATTTTAATTCTTAGATTCAATTGTTGATAGATATGTATTTATTGCCATTTTATTGTTCACATTTCTTCTTCTTCTTCTTCGTCTTCGTCTTCATCTTCGTCTTCGTCTTCGTCTCCGTCGTCTCCGTCTCCGTCGTCTCCGTCTCCGTCTCCGTCTCCGTCTCCGTCTCCTTCTCCTTCTCCTTCTCCGTCTCCGTCTCCGTCTCCTTCTCCTTCTCCTTCTCCTTCTCCTTCTCCTTCTCCTTCTCCTTCTCCTTCTTCAAGAAGACCTTTAAACATTTTATATAATACTGGTTTGGTGGTGATTAACTCCTTTAGCTTTTTCTCGTCTGGGAAACTCTGTGGCCATCAATTCTAAATGATAGCTTTGCAGGATGGAGTAAACTTGGTTGTAGGTCCTTGCTTTTCATCACTTTAAATATTTCTTGCCATACCCTTCTGGCCTGCACAGTTTCTTTTGAGAAATCAGCTGACAGTCTTATGGGAGCTCCCTTGTAAGTAACTAACTGATTTTCTCTTGCTGTTTTTAAGATTCTCTCTTTGTCTTTAACCTTTGACATTTTAATGATGATGTGTCTTGGTGTGGACCTCTTAGGGATCATCTTATTGGGACTCTGTGCTTCCTGGACTTGCATGTCTATTTTCTTCACCAAGTTAGGGAAGTTTTCTCTCATTACTTTTTTCAAATAGGTTTTCAATTTCTTGCTCCCTCTCTTCTTCTTCTGGGACTCCTATGATGTGATGTTGGCACACTTGAAGTTATCCCAGAGGCTCCTTACAATATCTTCATATATTTGGACTCTTTTTTTTTCTTTGCTGTTCTGATTGGGTGTTTTTTGTTTCTCGGCATCCTCTACTGTATGCTCAATCCACTGAGCCACACCAGCTGGGCTGAAATGAAGAATAATTTACAGGCAATCAATGGTACAGTAGAGGCCATTGATTGCCTGTAAATTATTCTTCATTTCAGCCCAGCTGGTGTGGCTCAGTGGATTGAGCATTGACCTGTGCACCAAGAGGTCATCAGTTTGATTCCTGGTCAGGGCACATGCCCAGGTTTCGGGCTCAATCCCCAGTGGGAGGCATGCAGGAGGCAGCCGATTGATGTTTCACTCTCATTGATATTTCTTTCTCTCCCTCTCCCTCCAGCTCTCTCTCTAAAAAAAATTAAAACATATTTTTAAAAAGTATTCTTCATTTAAGTTAGTGTATTCTTAATTTCTGACTGGTTCTGTTTTTTGGTTCCTAAGTCCTTTTACATGCTGTTGAAATTCTCACTAAGTTCCTTGAGGTTCTCAGTAAGTACCTTGAGCATCCTTATTACCAGTGTTTGAACTCCGTATCTGGTAGTTTGCTTACATTTCATTCAGTTCCTGGAGATTTATCCTGTTCTTTCATGGGTGACATGTTTCTTTGTCTCCGCATTTTGGCTGCTTCCCTGTGTTTGTTTCTGTGTATTAGGTAGAGTTGCGATGTCTCCCAGACCTGGTAGAGTGGCCCTTGTGTAGCAGGTGTCCTGTGGGGCCCAGTGGCTCAGCCGCCCCAGTCACCTGAGCTGGGCTCTCCAGGTGCCCCCCTGTGTGGACTGTGTGCTCTGTCCTGTGGTAGTTGAGCCTTGATTGTTGTTGGCGTCACTGGGAGGGATTGACCTCCAGGCCAATGAGCTGTGAGGACCAGCTGTGGCTATAGTGGAGCAGCTGCTGCGTAGGAGTCGACCCTGTGGAGCAGGACTTGCTTCATGGGGCTTCAGTGCTCACCGAGTCTGCCCCGGGAGTGTGTCACTCGTGGAGGTGGTAGGATGGTAATCTGGTGTGGTCCGAAGCTGACCACTGGGTGCACTGGGTCTGGGCCTCCTGGGAGGTGCAAAGTCAGCCACTGCCTGTGCCCTGCCTGGGGCCGCCTGGCATGAGCTGCAGAGTGATCTGCAGACGGCTGCGACTCGTGTTGGGCTGGGAGGTGCCCAGGAGGGGCCAAGCTGTGAGGCAAGGCAGGCTGCTGCTAGTGCCGGGCCTGGGGCTGCTTAGCCAGGGGTACGGGGCATACCGAGGTCGGCTGCTGCCTGTTTGAGAGATTTCAGAAAAGTCTGAAGCATAAGGCAAGACAGGCCAGTTGTATGAAGAAGCCACTGAAAACAGCTGGATGAGCCTGTAAGTTGGGGGAGGTGGAGTCTCAGGGAATCACCAGGGTGGGGCAAATCGTGTGAGCCAGGTTGCTGGAGTCCCAGGTCTGGTGCCCGCCTGCCGGCTCTGTGGGGGAAGGGCTCATCCCAGGAACAGTGGCCTCTGCCAGCACTTCTCTGGGAGAAAGCTGCCCCTAGCTCTTGCCCAGATGCCAGAGAAGTTAGTTCTTCCCCGTATGTCCTTGGTGCCCTTCAAGCTGCCTCCCCGTCCTGGAGCCTGGAGGGAGCAGGTCTGAGTGAGTCCGTGCGCGGGCCCTTTAAGGAGCTGCCTGGGGCTCCAGCCGCCTCAGCCTCCCTCAGCCTCAGTTCCCACTGGTTTTCCAGCCAGAAGTGATGGGGATTCTCTTCCTGGCACTGGAACCCTGAGCTGGGTGCCTGGTGTGAGACAGGGACCCCTCGCTCCTCAGGGAGGACCTTCCCAGTGAGTGGGTGTCCGCCCCTCCTCCCAGTCTCCATGTGGCTTCTTCTGTGATTCGTAGTCGCAGGACTTCCATTGAGCTTGATGTCAGGCGGTTCTGAAGGATGTTTGATCTGAAGGTTAGTTGTGATTCTGATGTGGTGGCGGGAGGAGGCGGCAGCGTGTTTACCTCCCCGCCGTCCTGACAGCAAGTTTCCCCCCAAATGTTTTTTATTTTATTTTTTTATTTCTCACCCGAGGATACTTTTCTATTTATCATCAGAGAGAGTGGGAAGGAGGGAGAGAAAGAGACAGAGAAACATCGATGTGATAGAGCCACGTCGACTGATCGCCTCCCGCACGACCTGACCAGGGCTGGGGACGAATTGCAGCTGAGGTACGTGCCCTTGACCGGAATCGAAACCACAACTCATTGGTCCACGGGCCGACACTCTAACCGCTGAGCCAAACTGGCCGGGGCAACCCTCAAATATTTTAAGCTTAGCTTTTTAAAAAAAAATGTTTCTGTAATTCTTTTTTTTTTTTTTTAATAATTTTCTTTATTGATTTTAAAGAGAGAGGAAGGGAGAGGGAGAGAGAGATAGAAACATGGATGAGAGAGAACATCGATCGGCTGCCTCCTGCAGGCCCCACACTGGGGATAGGGTCCACAACCCAGGCATGTGCCCTGACTGGGAATCAAACCGGTGACGTCTTCGTGCAGGGTCGACACTCAACCACTGAGCCACACTGGCCGGGTTAAACCTAGCTTTTGAGTGGTCTGTTCAGGCAGCTTTCCATTTCAGAAAACGTCTTATGGGCAGATGTCGCCATGCCTGTGGCAGGGACCTTTCTCTGGGAGCTCACGTGGGCCCCGTGGCCCCGTGGCGGGAGAGCACAGCTGCCGTGGATTCAGGCCTGGCTGCGTGGCCCCTCCCGGGGCCCCAGAGGTTGCAGCTACCCCTTTCCTATGCCAACCTGGCGAGTGCCAACCACTCTGCTGGTCTCCGGTCTCCCAGGACGGTCCCTCCTTCTGGGCTGGCCCGATGGTCAGCCCACGCCCGGAGGCCGCTCATTCCCAAAGGAAGAAAACAGGGACAGATGCTCACAGCTTCCCCTCTGCATTCTTTCCATCTGGTCCTCACTGATGCTTCACTTCTCGTTGTGGTGTCCAGCTGTCATCCACTCACAAACACTGTGGGAAGCCCTGGCTGGCTTGCTCAGTGTTCAGAGCGTCGACCCGTGGACCAATGAGTCGTGAGTTTGATTCTGGTCAAGGGCGCACGTACCTCGGTTGTGGTTCACCCCTGGCCCTGGACAGGGTCATGCAGGAGGCAGCCAGTAGATGTTTCTCTCTCTCCCTCCCTCCCTCCTACTCTATCTGAAGAAAAATGGAAAAATATCCTTGGGTAAGGATTAAAAAAACAAAAAACAAAACTGTGGTAAAATCCACGCAACATACAGTTCGCTAGTGTCTTGCCTGTGGGCTTCGTCATTAATCTGGCCTCTGCTGACCTCTGCAAGGGGTCGTCGATCTTCCCCGAGTGTGGCATCAGAAGCCGAGTTCGCTGACCCGGGTCCTGTCCGGCGGGCGTCCCCACGGACCGCGTTTCAGAGCGAGCCGTGTGGGTGAGTGTGGTTCCCGCCCCGGCTCCGGAGCTGCCTGCAGGGGGCTGGAGACAAGTGTCCTCTGTGGTTGTCCCGCGGAGGGCGGGACCTGCCTGCTGCCTGCCGTGGTTCAGGTCTCAAGGCCCATCAGGCTACGTGTGCGCCAGTGGGCAGGACAGCCCGCCCGTCCCGTAAGGAGGCCCTGGGTGAACAGGGCAGGCACTTAAGCTGGACTAGGGTGGTGTGAGTGAGGGGCGAGGACTGTGCTTTGGTTTGTGTGCTGGTCAGGGGCTGGGTCTGGACTTAGGGTGTCTGCACAGGCTGGGGTTCCAGTTTCCCGCCAGCGACAGCGGGCCGTCTCACTGGCTGGCCCCGTGTGCGGGGGCGCTGAAAACTGTGGCCCGACAGGAACGAGGGAGGTGGCCCGCGAGGGCACTACCCCTTCTCTGCTGCGTCTCCATCAGCAGCCGGGCTGCCCTGCGCAGTCCGCGAGGTGCCCGGCAAGTGCCACAGCCACAAGACGAGCGCCCGGGACGGCTGCCTCTCGGTCTGGCCGCACCTGCCTCCGCCAAGCGCCGAGCCGAGACCAGTGCGCCAGACGCGCCCCGCTGGTCCTGGTCACCAGCCCCGTCTCTGGTGGCTTTTACTGTTCTCGGACCACTTCCGGCAAGGGGCCTGCTCCTGGTGGCCCACATCACGGGTGTGCACACTGAGGCTCAGACCGCTCAGCGGGTCGGCTGCAGGAAGCGTGCACAGGGGCTCGGGGGCCGAAGGGCGCATCTGCACGGGCAGAGGGCACTCCGGGAAGCTGAGACGGGCCCAGACGGGCACCCGGCGACCGCAGGATGAGCAGAATGGATGAGAGCCTGTGTTGTCCCCACTCAGGTGTCCTCGCTGGACAAGGTGCCAGGTGGGCAGGGCCTGGGGACAGGCCTTGGCTGCCGGAGGCGGCAAGGTGCCCAGCTCCTGGGGGATGGCACGCGGCCCATCACTCCTGGACACACGTGCCCAGGGCACTTCTTGCAGGAGGTGAATGAGAAACATTCACACGTGGCAAGGGAGGGGGATGGGAAATAGCGCTCTGGGGTGCAGAGGGAGAGTCTTGTTCAGGGGTGCTGGGAAAAGGCAGGTGGAACCCAGGACTCCGGACTGGGTACGGCACTGGCTTTGGGAAGAGTCCCAGCAAAACCCCCAAATCAGATCTTGCACTGGCAGCAGACGGGGCACAGCAGCTGGACGGGCAGCAGCAGGGCTTGCGGTCAGGTGGGTGCAGGGCACACGGGCACTTCCTGGTCCTCGTGAAGTGACCATGTGAGCTTCCTCAGGGAAGTGTTGTTTGTGCCACATTTAGGACCTGTTTTCCTAGGTTTCGGGTCCATGTGCCAATACCTGCTCCGTTGCTCATTGGGACCCATGTTCACACTTGAGGGAGCCCCCCACCCAGGGTCCAGCACACATCCATAGACTACAGAGCCCGGTTTCATTTTTAAAAAAATTATGTACTTCAGCTGGGCAATGAGTGTAAATAATAAAAATCAAATAAACATGCAAAAAACACCCATGTTATGGAAAGTGTCATAAAGCTAGATGACGCCTCCTCCACGCACCTGTTCACGTTGCCCCCACACCCCACCCCCATCGATAAATTCCCTCTCGGCGTTTTTCCCTCCCGTGAGGTCTTTACATTCTTACTACAGATGTGTGTACTTAGCATTCTGCATGCTTCGAGCGTCATGGAGTTGGTAAGACACGCTGTGCCTCCCTCTGAAAATTGCTTTTGAGATGATCCTGTTAGGGGTTCCTGCAGGGGGCCCCTGGGTCCGGCTCGTCCATTCTGTCTGATGGCTGAAGGTACCGCCGCTGAGCATCCGTTTACCTGTTGGTGGTTATTTTGTTTCCATTTTGTTGCTATTTCTGCACTGTCTTTGGCAGCCCCTGGGGCACCTCGAAGTGCTCAGCGGGGTCTTGGGCTTCACCCTGCGTGCCCAGCGGGACCTGCCAGCGTGTCCTCCAAAGCTGTTGTCCCAGCAGCACGTGGCACTGTCGACGCGAACCCCATGGCGCTGTTAGAGTGTATTCTCACATCTCAGTGCACCTGTGTCCCTGGGGGCTCCTGTCCCTTCCCTCTTCGTGTCCTTGGCTCACGTAACAAAACCAGGCTGCGTGTATCTCACTGACTTCTGAGCTGCATTTTCTGCATTCTGATCAGTAACATGCAACTTTCTTCTTCTAGTCTGCGGCTTTTTTTTTTTTTTTAGTAGTTTTCCCCCTTTGGTGAATTCTGGTGTACCAGGTTTTAAAATTTGAATGTAGTAAAGTGTATTAATCTTTTTCTTTGGAGTTTGTATTTTTGTCTTTTATTTGGGAAACCCCTTCCTTCCCCATGATCATGAATCAGATATAATCATATATATATATATATATGTATATATATATGTCTGTCTATCTATCTATCTATTTATCTATCATCTATCTTTTTCATTTTGAAAGTTCAGAGTTAAAAAGTCTATCTAGAATTTAATTTAGTGTATTAATGACATGGGGATACTTAATTGTTTTCCAAGTGAGTAACTGACCGCCCGGTTCACTGTCTCTGGGGGTCTGCAGTTCGAGGCCCCGTGTGATTCCCCACTGCCCTTCCGGCCGCCCTGGCGTCTCTCCAGGACCACGTTCGACATCGGCTCCCCAGCCCGCGGAGCCCAGAGTGACCTTGGTCATGGGCCAGCCCCCTTTTGCCTCCACAGAGCCACTTTCGGGAGGGACCCTGTCAGGATTCTCACTGTACCGAATCGATAGGTTAATTTGTGGGAGAATGGACAGCTTTATGATTTGAATAATTGATTTTAATCCTCACCCAAGGATATGGATTCTTATTATTGATTTTTAGAAAGAGAGGAAGGGAGAGGAGAGAGAGAGACACATGAATACAAGAGAGAAATATCGATCGGCTGCCTCCTGCATGCACCCGACTGGGGTTCGAACCCTCAACCTGGGTATGTGCTGTGACTGGGAATTTTACCCGCAACCTTTTGGTGTACGGATGACGCTCTAGCCAACGGGACCACCCGCCAGGGCTGTTCTCCAATCTTCCTTTTGACTGTATCTTTGCGTCTCTTACCGGCAGCGGTTACTTTCCCAAGGAGCAAGGTTTTGCAGATGACCCGGGGGTTGATGTCTGACGGGTGCACAGAAATCCGAGCTCAGGGCCCGGCTGTGTGAGCTCTGAGGGACCCTGGTGGCTGGCACGCGGCCCACGCGTGGTGAACAACTGGGTGGCCTGCAGTCACGCCCACCTGTGTGTGGAGTATTCTGCGTCTGCGCTGACTCTGCTCGACTCTCAGATGCTAGAGAAGGATGTTGAGCTCCTCCGTGGCTCTGGGGTTGGAGGCTCCGAGCAGGGGCACCGGGTTAGCCTGGGTCTCCTGCCAACCTCCCATGGCTGTTCCCGCCGTCCCTCTGCCCTGCCTGTGGACCTGGGCTGCTGTCCGGTGCTGATGGCTGTCCCTCGGTGATTGCTGGTGGGGTCTCCTTCCATCCAGTTGCTTTTGGCCTTTCTGGGTGTATCCCTTTCAGGACAGTTCTTTGAGTAGTGGACAGCTGCTTTATAAACTCCTTTCTCGAGCCTGGCCGGTATGGCTCACTGGTTGAGCGTCGACCCTGCACCAAGAGGTCGCCGGTTGGATCCCCAGTCAGGGCACATGCCCAGCTTGTGGGCCTGATCCCCAGTGGGGGGCATGCAGGCGGCGGCCAGTCGATGTTCTCTCTCATCGGTGTTTCTATCTCTCTCTCTTCCTTTCTCTCTCTCTGAAAATCAATAAAGAAAAAATAAATAAATAAAATAAACTCCTTTCTTGGGATTTCCGTCCCTTCACAAGGAGCTGAATCTGACCATCAGTTTGCGTTTGACTGTCTTCCTTCTCTTACGAGGGGTTTTCAACGTCCCTTATTTCTCCCTTGCCTGATTTAGAAGTGACAACTATATTCCCTGTTTTAGTGACAGCCCTGTGCGTTCATGCGTGCTTTAAACAAGGCGTTGTCTAAGTGTAATGACACCTTTTCCTGCCCCGCCCCCAACGGGCAGGAACCCGGAGGACAACCTGCTGGTCCTCTTCCCCTTCCTGCCATGTGGGGCGCCCCAGCCTCTCCGCTGCCCGAGGCTCTCTCGTCCTGCTGGCTCATTGTCTGTCTACACAGGCAACGCGAGCTTGACACCCACGGCCCTGAGTCTGGGGCAGGCTCTGAGTCTGGGGTACAGCCCTGAGTCTGGAGTACAGCCCTGAGTCTGGGGTACAGCCCTGAGTCTGGGGTACAGCTCTGAGTCTGGGGTACAGCCCTGAGTCTGGGGTACAGCTCTGAGTCTGGGGTAGGCTCTGAGTCTGGGGTAGGCTCTGAGTCTGGGGTACAGCCCTGAGTCTGGGGTACAGCCCTGAGTCTGGGGTACAGCTCTGAGTCTGGGGTACAGCCCTGAGTCTGGGGTACAGCTCTGAGTCTGGGGCAGGCTCTGAGTCTGGGGTAGGCTCTGAGTCTGGGGTACAGCCCTGAGTCTGGGGTACAGCCCTGAGTCTGGGGTACAGCCCTGAGTCTGGGGTACAGCTCTGAGTCTGGGGTAGGCTCTGAGTCTGGGGTACAGCTCTGAGTCTGGGGTACAGCTCTGAGTCTGGGGTACAGCCCTGAGTCTGGGGTACAGCCCTGAGTCTGGGGCAGGCTCTGAGTCTGGGGTACAGCTCTGAGTCTGGGGTACAGCTCTGAGTCTGGGGTACAGCCCTGAGTCTGGGGTACAGCCCTGAGTCTGGGGTACGGCTCTGAGTCTGGGGTAGGCTCTGAGTCTGGGGTACAGCCCTGAGTCTGGGGTACAGCCCTGAGTCTGGGGTAGGCTCTGAGTCTGGTGTACGCTCTGAGTCTGGGGTACAGCCCTGAGTCTGGGGTACAGCTCTGAGTCTGGGGTAGGCTCTGAGTCTGGGGTACAGCTTTGAGTCTGGGGTACAGCTCTGAGTCTGGGGTACAGCCCTGAGTCTGGGGTACAGCTCTGAGTCTGGGGCAGGTTCTGAGTCTGGGGTACAGCTCTGAGTCTGGGGTAGGCTCTGAGTCTGGGGTACAGCTCTGAGTCTGGGGCAGGTTCTGAGTCTGGGGTACAGCTCTGAGTCTGGGGTAGGCTCTGAGTCTGGGGTACAGCTCTGAGTCTGGGGCAGGTTCTGAGTCTGGGGTACAGCTCTGAGTCTGGGGTAGGCTCTGAGTCTGGGGTACAGCTCTGAGTCTGGGGTACAGCCCTGAGTCTGGGGTACAGCTCTGAGTCTGGGGTAGGCTCTGAGTCTGGGGTACAGCTCTGAGTCTGGGTAGCAGGCTCTGAGTCTGGGGTACAGCTTCTGAGTCTGGGGTACGCTTGAGTCGGGGTAGGCTGCTGAGTCTGGGGTAGTCAGCTCTGAGTCTGGGGCAGCTCTGAGTCTGGGGACAGCTTTGAGTCTGGGGTACAGCTCTGATCTGGGGTACAGCTCTGAGTCTGGGGTCAGGCTCTGAGTCTGGGGTACAGCTCTGAGTCTGGGGACAGTCTGAGTCTGGGGTACAGCTCTGAGTCTGGGGTACAGCTCTGAGTTCTGAGTCTGGGGTACAGCCTTGAGTCTGGGGTACAGCTCTGGGGTCAGCCCGGAGTCTGGGGTACAGCTCTGAGTCTGGGGTACAGCTCTGAGTCTGGGGTAGGCTCTGAGTCTGGGGTACAGCTCTGAGTCTGGGGTACAGCTCTGAGTCTGGGGTAGGCTCTGAGTCTGGGGTACAGCCCTGAGTCTGGGGTACAGCTCTGAGTCTGGGGTACAGCTCTGAGTCTGGGGTAGGCTCTGAGTCTGGGGTACAGCCCTGAGTCTGGGGTACAGCTCTGAGTCTGGGGTAGGCTCTGAGTCTGGGGTACAGCTCTGAGTCTGGGGTAGGCTCTGAGTCTGGGGTACAGCTCTGAGTCTGGGGTACAGCTCTGAGTCTGGGGTAGGCTCTCAGTCTGGGGTACAGCCCTGAGTCTGGGGTACAGCTCTGAGTCTGGGGTAGGCTCTGAGTCTGGGGTACAGCTCTGAGTCTGGGGTAGGCTCTGAGTCTGGGGTACAGCCCTGAGTCTGGGGTACAGCTCTGAGTCTGGGGTAGGCTCTGAGTCTGGGGTACAGCCCTGAGTCTGGGGTACAGCTCTGAGTCTGGGGTAGGCTCTGAGTCTGGGGTACAGCCCTGAGTCTGGGGTACAGCTCTGAGTCTGGGGCAGGCTCTGAGTCTGGGGTACAGCTCTGAGTCTGGGGTAGGCTCTGAGTCTGGGGTACAGCTCTGAGTCTGGGGTACAGCTCTGAGTCTGGGGTACAGCTCTGAGTCTGGGGTAGGCTCTGAGTCTGGTGTACGCTCTGAGTCTGGGGTACAGCTCTGAGTCTGGGGTACAGCTCTGAGTCTGGGGTACAGCTCTGAGTCTGGGGTACAGCTCTGAGTCTGGGGTACAGCTCTGAGTCTGGGGCAGGCTCTGAGTCTGGGGTACAGCTTTGAGTCTGGGGTAGGCTCTGAGTCTGGTGTTCGCTCTGAGTCTGGGGTACAGCTCTAAGTCTGGGGCAGGTTCTGAGTCTGGGGTACAGCTCTGAGTCTGGGGCAGGCTCTGAGTCTGGGGTACAGCTTTGAGTCTGGGGTAGGCTCTGAGTCTGGTGTTCGCTCTGAGTCTGGGGTACAGCTCTGAGTCTGGGGTACAGCTCTGAGTCTGGGGCAGGCTCTGAGCTCCACTGCCCCCTCGATCTTGACCTGCGGAACTGTCCAGAGCTGCTCAGGTGGCGGCTGAGTGGGAAGCAGGGCAGAGTGGGGGCTGGGCACCCTGGAGGCCGAAGGGGCAGAGTCGCGGCCGGAGACCCGGTGTCTTCATGGCTCTGCTGACAGCCCAGGGGCCCTGCCTGTCTGACAGGAGCTTGCGTGGGGGCCAGAGAAGCAGACACGCGGGGCCTTTGCCCAGGCTGTGCTGAGAGCCAGGGTCGGACTCTGCAGAAACGAGGGAAACGGAAGGGTGTGGAGGACGCTGGGCCACTGCGAGGCCTGGAAAAGGGCTTGGGGACTGGTCCTGGTGGGGCTGAGGGTCAGCACGGCCAGAGGGCGTATGCTGTGCCAATGGCCCTTCGGACGCCTCCGCAGATGCAGCCCAGGCCGCCAGGATTGCGCTGACAGCCCCTCCCGGAGAGACTCCGGAAACCGCCCTGAGCCGGCAGCAGGGTCGATGCTCCCCTGTGACCCAGGATGGAGAAACCGGCCCAGTCTCGCAGAGAATATGATCATTTGTCTGGAAAGCCCGACATTCCACGGTAATAGTAACGTGAAAGTTTTCAAGGCTAACAAAAATGGAGGCCTTCTCTTTGTCAAAAATAAGATCTAGCAGCAAACCAGGCATTATTTAAAATAGTAACAAAAGTGCCCGATCGGTGTGGCTCAGTGGCTGAGCGTCGACCCTGCACCAAGAGGTCGCCAGTTCGATTCCCAGTCAGGGCACATGTCCAGGTTGTGGGCCGGATCCCCAGTGGGGGGTGTGCAGGAGGCAGCCAGTCGATGTTCTCTCTCATCCATGTTTATCTTTCCCTCTCCCTTCCTCTCTGTCTAAAATCAATAAAGAAAATAAATTAAATTAACAACCAAAGCTATGCATCTCAGAATTAATCTGTAAGGAACACCTGAGACCTCCGTGGGGAACGTGTGAAAATCTTAGAATGTAAAAGAGCCTGAAAGACGAAGACGTGAGCGAGTCGGGAACAATGCCGTGTCCGTGGTGGACTTAACTTCAGACCACGTGAATCAGTGTGTTCGGTGCAGTTCCACGGACACCCGCGAGCCGTGTCCGTGGTGGACTTAACTTCAGACCACGTGAATCGGTGTGTTCGGTGCAGTTCTACGGACACCCGCGAGCCGTGTCCGTGGTGGACTTAACTTCAGACCACGTGAATTGGTGTGTTCGGTGCAGTTCCACGGACACCCGCGAGGATCAGATCTGCGAATCCCCACAGAGCTGACACCTCTGCGCCACGTCCAGGAGTGACTGGGACAATTCCAAGTGACCAGCAGCGGTGAGTCGCGGCCAGACGGCGGGCCTGATAGTCTGAGCTCTCAAACACTTGCTGTGGGGCCCTGGCTGGTGTGGCTCAGCGGTTACAGCCACGGCCCGTGGACCGAAGGGTCTCAGGTTCGATTCTGGTCCAGGGCACATATTTGGGTCACAGGTTCAATCCCCAGCGTCCGTCGGGGTCGTGTGGGAGGCAACAGTTGACATGTCTCTCTCACGTCGACGTTTCTCTCTCCCCCTCCCTCCCTTCCACTCTCTCTAAAGAATCAATGGGAAAATATCCTTGGGGGCAGATTAACAAACACAAAACAAAAGTTTGCTGTTGTCACCAGGACAGACACATAGGGGAAGGTACAGACAGGCGCCCAGAAGGCACCGAGGGTTTCGGAACCTTTTAAATAAACACAGAGAATTAAAATTGGGCGCCTGCCCCCCGCCCCGTCAAGTGCAATGGATTCGAGGCTGGAAGTCTCAGCGACGGGACACGTGGATGGAGACGGCGCCGGAGGTCCTGCTCCTGCTTTTCAGGGCTGGGATGGAATTCTCAAAGGTGGTCCCAGACCACAAGTCATAGTTAGAAAAATGCTGGCTTCCACCACATCGAAAGGGCAGAATTTCAGAATTCTCTGCGGGGCGGAGGTCGCCGCCGAACCACCGGAAGAGGTGGTCGGGCACCTGGGAGGGTCGGCCGCGTTCCGAGCGCCGAGGGGCTGGCGTGGAGACTGTGTGGGGTGGGAAGGAACGGGCACCAGAGGAGACGTGGGCGGAGAGTGATACAGGACGCTCGCCAGTGGCTGACAAGACACGAAGAGGCCGTCACCCTCACTTCTAACTGGAGCAAAGCACAGGAGAAGAAAGCAGCATTGACGAGGCGAGGAGAACAAGTCTGGCGGTTCTGCAGGGCGACCTGGCGGCATTCAGCGTGGAGTGTGCACACCCTATGGCATGGGGACCCTCGCACCCCGACGTGCCCCAGGGAAACGCTGACCCAGATCTGGGAGGGAGGATACCGAGCTGGTGTGCGGGGCGGCAAAGCGCTCGCGAAGGGCGGTGGTGACCGCCACGTGGGCTGTGCACACAGTTCAACACGCATCAGTGGCCTTTTCCTGCAGCGGAGCAGGAACCGCAGATTCGCAACAAAGTGACAAAGACAAGAAACATTGTAGCCACCAGATGGGAACAAACGTGCATGTGAAGAAAATACTACCCCTGTGGCAGCAGGAGGCACATGTGCCCACGGACGACCAGGGGCTGGCTGGCAAGTGCCCCGGGGTGGGGCAGACGGGGCCGGGGCCATGAAGCAGACACATAGGGAATAAAACAGGGCCCTGGCTGGTTTGGCTCAGCGGTTAGAGCGTCGGCCCGCGGACCAGAGAGACCCGGGTTTGGTTCCCACTAAGGGCATGTACCTCGGTTGCGGTTTGTCCCCGGCCCTGGTTGGGTCATGCGGGTGGTAGCCAGTCGCTGTGTCTCTCTCACGTCGATGTTTCTCTCTCTCTTCCCTCTCTCCCTCCTGCTCTATCTGAAGATAAATCCAGAAGTGTCCAAACCGGCCAGGGCTCGACTCTTCTCTTTCCATTCTAAACTCCAGCTGCGTGTTTGAGTCGAAGGCGGACTACGGCTCGTGGGAGGGGGCCTGCTGCTCAGTTCCGGGTCCTTCCAGGACCAGCCCTTCCTGAGCTGGGACCTGGGAAGAGAGAGGGAGGCAGGAGGTCATGGCCCTCATCAAGGGGGCGCTCCCCCCAAGTCCCTGCTCGGGTGGTTGTGGGTACCCAGAGCCCCGCTGTCCCCGTCGGTGCCTCCCGGGGGCACCCAGTGCCCTCTCCTCCCAGCTGAGCCCTCTGGCCCTGGGAAGACAGGGGTCAGTGGGTGGCTCTCTGTGCGACAGCAGGCACCCTGCACGGACCTCCTGGGGGAGGGAATCGGCCCGAAGACCCATTTAAGAGGCGATGAGAGGTTCATGGCTGAACAGGAAAGATTGCACCGAGTAGACAAGTGGTTTCCAGAGACAGGAGAAGTTTTATTAAAGGGAAATTCAGTTTTTGTTTTGTTTTGTTTTGTTTTGTTTTATCCTCACCCGAGGACATTTTTCCATTTTTTGTACAGATAGAGTGGGAGGGAGAGAGAGGAAGAGAGAGAGAGAGAGAGAGAAACATCGACGTGAAAGGGACACATCAAGTGGCTGCCACCCGCACGACCAACTAGGGCCAGGGACAAACCGCAACCGAGGTATGTGCCCTTAGCGAGAACCGAACCCGGGTCTCTCCGGACCACAGGCCGACGCTCTAACCGCTGAGCCAAACTGGCCAGGGCTCAGTTATTTTTTTAAAGAGAAAAGTTGAAGCAAAGGAGGAAGACTAGTCGGGGAGGCAGGTCACAGTGAAGGAGACCTGGCCAGGAGGAGCCAGGTCAGCCGCCCTCGGCCATCACGCAACACATGGCCCTGGCTTTGCAGGGTCCACCCTGGCATCCCAGCCAGCCCATGGTGCAGACATGACCTGCCCAGGAGTCAGAGGGCCAATCGTATCTGTCGGCCGGCACCTGCTTCCGGGCACCCCCAGTGACCAGGAAAACTGCTCTGGAGGGGGGAGGACGGTGGGCCCGAGAGCTGAGCCGTGCAGGGAGCCGAGCATGAATGGCTGGTGGGAGCAGGAGGTTGCAGTACCGCAGAGGGGATGTGTACAAAGACCTGATTCAGGGGATCCCCAAACACTCAGACCAGAGGTCTGGGTTCAGAGCCTCAGATCTTGCACTGGCAGCAGACGGGGGCACAGCAGCTGGACGGGCAGCAGCAGGGTTTGCAGCAGGTGGTCTGGCAGCAGCACACGGGCTTACAGGTGCACACGGGCACACAGCAGCTGGAGCCACAGCCCCCACAGCTGGAGCCACAGCCCCCCTTGCAGCCTCCACAGGACCCACAGCCTCCTTTACTGCAGCTGGAGCAGGAACAGGCAGGCACACAGGTGCACACGGGCTTACAGCAGCACACGGGCTTACAGGTGCAGACAGGCACACAACAGCTGGAGCCGCAGCCCCCACAGCTGGAGCCACAGCCCCCACAGCTGGAGCCACAGCCCCCACAGGACCCACAGCCTCCTTTACTGCAGTTGGAGCAGGAACAGGCTGGCACACAGGTGCACACGGGCTTACAGCAGCACACGGGCTTACAGGTGCAGACAGGCACACAGCAGCTGGAGCCGCAGCCCCCACAGCCGGAGCCACAGCCGCCCTTGCAACCCCCACAGCTGGAGCCACAGCCGCCCTTGCAGCCCCCACAGGACCCACAGCCCCCTTTACTGCAGCTGGAGCAGGAACAGGCAGGCACACAGGTGCACACGGGCTTACAGCAGCACACGGGCTTACAGGTGCAGACAGGCACACAGCAGCTGGAGCCGCAGCCCCCACAGCCGGAGCCACAGCCCCCGGAACAGCCACAGCAGCCCATGGTTTTGGTGGTAGAGGTTGGAGCGATCAGAGGAGCAGGTAGAGAGGGGAGGTGGACAGGTGTGGAGCCCCCTGGGCCAGGGGTCTTTATACACCTGCTGGGGTCAGGTGGGTGCTGGGCACTCGGTCACTTCCTGTTTCCTGTTTGTGACACTTATCCTGAGCCCTGTTTGTTTTCCCGTGTCCCTGTCCTGTTGCTGGCTCAGGCGGCATCCACTTTCTCCGGTTTCTAACTTTGGTGTCTTCCTCTGTTGGTCTCTCGAATTAGGAACTCAGCTTGGTGCTTAATGTTTTCCTGGCACCAACAGGACCGGTCACCTGCCTTTTTTGCTGGTGGCATGTGACCTGCAGTAGGATGGGCCAGGCCTGTAGGAAAACAGGGTCCCGGGCACTCCCTGAGGGTGTCACTGCCTGGCAGCCACCTGTGCAGGACGGGCAGGCGGCACGGAGTGAGGGAGTCCCTTCGGTGTCAGTGCCCAGGTCCAGCTCCTTTCGGCGTATTTAGAAAACTGTTTGTGCCCTGGCTGGTTTGGCTCAGCAGTTAGAGCGTCGGCCTGCGGTCCGGAGAGACCCGGGTTCGGTTCCCGCCAAGGGCACGTGCCTTGGTTGCAGTTTGTCCTCGGCCCTGGTTGGTCGTGCGGGTGGCAGCCACTCGATGTGTCCATTTCATGTCGATGTTTCTCTCCCTTTCTCCCTCCCACTCTCTCTGAACAAAATATCAAAAAATGTCCTCGGGTGAGGATTAAATAAAAAAGAAAACTGTTTGTTAATTCTCTATTAATTTTCATACTTGTTTTAAAAATTCATTAAAAATGTTTTAATCGAAGTGCAGCAGATAACAGTGTTTTTTTTTTTTTTTTTTTTTTTTTTAGTTTGCTTTTTATTTATTTTCCCCTTTGTTTCTCTTACCCTAGGAGATGTATTGGTGAAAATACCGCGACATGAGGAGTCTGAGATTTTACTGCCTAAGTTTTCTTCTAGGCTTTTTCTGGTTTTGCAACTTGCATCTAAGCTTTTTATCTAATTTGAGTTTATTTTTGTGTATGGTGTCAGTTGGTCATCTAATTTCTTTTGTTATTGCATGTGCTCGTCCAATTTTCCCAACACCGTTTACTGAAAAGACTATCTTTTCTCCGTGTTATACTTTTCCCTCCTCTGTCACACAGTAGTTGACTACATTGGCGTGCGTCGGTTTCTGGGGTCTCTGTTCTCTTCTACTGGGCCAGATGCCTGTTCTTGTGCCAGCTCCAGGCTGTTTGGATGACAATGGCTTTGTAGTATAGTTTGGTGCCTGGTACTGTGATTCCTCCAACTTTGTTCTTCCCAAGCTTGCTGAGGCTATTCGGACGGCTTTTAAATTTTTATTTATTTTTAAACTCTTTATTGAATGTATTGGCGTGACATTGGTTAATGAAATTATATAGGTTTGAGGTGCACCGTTCTATGACACATCATCTGTATATTGTATTGTGTGTTCACCACCCCCAGTCAATTCTCCTTTCGTCCCCATTAATCCCCTTCACCCTCCTCTACCTCCCACCCCTTCCCTCTGGTGTTCACCATGCTGTTGCCTGTGTCTATGAGTTTTTTGTTTGTTTGTTTTTGCTTAATCATTTCACCTTTTTCACTCAACCCCCCAACGCCCCTCCCCTCTGACAGCTGCCAGTCTGTTCTCTGTGTCTATGAGTCTGTTTGTAGTCAGTGGATTTTGTTTATTAGATTTCACATGTAATTGAGAGCACTTGGTATTTGTCTTCTCTGACTGGCTTATTTCACTTAGCATGGTGTTTTCCAGGACTGTCCATGCTGTCATGAAAGGTAAGATTTCCTTCTTTTTCACAGCTGCATAGTATTCCATCGTGCAAATGTGCCACAGCTTTTTTATCCACCATTGTACTGATGGGCACTTGGGCTGGTTCCCCATCTTGGCTATTGTAAATAGTGCTGCAATGAACATAGGGTGCATATAGTCTTTTGAATTAGTATTTTGCGTTTCTTTGGATAGATTCCCAGAAGGGGAATTACTGGGTCATTAGGCAGTTCCATTTTTAATTTTTCAAGGATCCTTCACACTGTTTCCACAGGGGCGGCACCAGCCGGCCTTCCCCACGGTGCACGAGGATCCCCTCTCCACCTGCTCCCAGCACCTGTCGTCTGCTGATTGACGGATGACAGTCGTTCTGACAGGTGTGAGGTCCCAGCTCACTGTGGTTGACATTTCATCTCTGATGGTTACTGACCTTGAGCATCTCCTCATATGTCTACGGGCCATCGGTACGTCCTCTTTGGAGAAATGTGTATTCAGGTCCTCTGCCCATTTTTAAAAATTGGATTCTTTGTGTTTTGGAGGTTGAGTTGAGCTCTTTATAAGTTTTGTACATTAATTACTTATCAGATATATCACCAGCAAATATGTTCTCCCACTCAGTGGGTTGTCTTTTCATTTTATTGATGGTTTCCTTTGCTGTGCAAAAACATTTTAGTCCGATGGTTGTCAAGTTCTTAAACTTCTTATTAGGAGGAGTGGTGTTCATGCCTGGCCTCTCTTCTCTCCTGTGTTCTCCCCACCACGCCGAGCGCTTCGGGGTCCTGCAGCCTTGCGCCCTGGATGCCCCTCCCCCATTGCCATCAGGGGTCTCCTCTAGGAAGTCTAGCTGGTACCTTAGACAGCCTGCACCACTGAGATGCTCCCCAGAGGCACCCATGCTTCCCCAGGGCCACCAGGGGCTCGAACCTCTGTGTCCCCTCTCCCCCACCATGTCCTGTCTTTTCTCATAGACGACTCTGCAGCCCACTGAGCCACCTGGGCAGGGCCAGAAGATTTTTCAGTGTGTTTACCAGTTACTTAGATGCCTTCTTTCTAACAAGGCCTGGTCAGTGTATTCCTTGTTCTTCTAGTCTGTGTCCTATTATGACTATTTTGTGGAAGCCTCTTCTTCACTCTGGATTAGCCCTTGAAGCTGACGCCTGGGACAAACACCTTCTCGGCCTCGGTTCGGCCCATTCATTCTTTCTCAGAGGTTATCTGACAGACGGCAGTGCCTCATTCCGTGTAGTTCATGTATCAGTGTTCTTCTTTCAGATTAATATTTTTCTCCCATTAAAGAAATCTTTGCCTACCTAATTTTTTTATCCTCCCTCGAGGACATTTTTGCATTTATCTTCAGATAGAGCGGGAGGGAGAGAGAGAGAGAAAGATCGTCGTGAGAGACACATCGAGTGGCTGCCACCTGCACGACCCAACCAGGGCCGGGGACAAATCGCAACCGAGGTACATGCCCTTAGTGGGAACCGAACCCAGGTCTCTCTGGCTTGCAGGCCGACGCTCTAACTGCTGAGCCAAACTGGCCAGGACGCCTACCTAATTTTTATGAGCAGTTTATATATTTTTCTATGCTTTACTTTTTACCTTTCTGTATCCTTTATAAAAAGGTGTGTCTCGCCCTGGCTGGGTGGCTCAGTTGGTTGGAGTATCATCTTGTACACATAAAGGTTGTGGGTTTGATCCCTGGTTGGGGCATGAATGGGTGGCAACTGATCTCTCTCTCTCTCTCTCTCTCTCTCAATATATTCTTGGGTAAGGATTAAAAAAAAAAAATCTAGCCCAGCCAGTGAGGCTCAGTGAATTGAAAGCGTCATCCCATGCACCAAGAGGTCACTGGTTCGATTTCCGGTCAGGGCACATGCCCGGGTTTCAGGCTTAATCTCATGTAGGGGTATGCAGGAGGTGGTCCATAGATGTCTCTCTCACATCAATGTCCCCCCCCCACTTCCTTCCTCTCTCTCTCAAAAAAAAAAACTATACAAATATTTTCTGAAAAGGTGAAAAAAATTCTAAAAAGGTGTGTCTCTTTAAGGAATGTATATGTTAAAATATTGCCGGTCCACATTTGCCTGTTAACTGGGCATTTAGTCTGCTCACAACTTGTGTACTCAGGGATGTACACACCGTTTCTCTGTCTGCTCTGTGGGTTCCGTCTCTTTCTTCTTATTGACGGAAAACTTAATGTTTACACTTTCCCCTTCTTTTATGTATCGACCTTATTTTACTCTTCTTTCCATGGTCACCCTGGAGATGAAAACACTCATTTCTGACTTATTAAAATGGAATAAAATTTAGTTACACCCTGGCCAGTTGGGCTCAGCGGTTAGAGCGTCGGCCAAGCGCCGAAGGGTCATGGGCTTGATTCCTGGTCAAGGGCATGTACCTGGGTTGCGGGTTTGATCCCTGGCCCCAGTTGGGACACATGTGGGAAGCAACCAATCGATGTCTCTCTCTCTCCCTCTCCCTCTCCCCCTCCCTCTCTTCCTTCCACTCTTTCTAAAGAACAATGGAAAAAATATCCTCGCGTGAGTATTAATAAAAGACCTTAGTTGTTTTACCACTTGCACAGCGCAGAACTGAGGACCTCTACTCATTTTCCTCGTCTGCACACAGGTGCCACTTAGCTGGAAGTACACTTTAAACCCCACAGTCCATCATTGGTGTCGTTCTAAGACTGTTTAGAATTGCCTGCATTTTATTTTATTAAACAAAAATTTTTATCCTGAATTGATTTGAGAGAGAGAGAGGAAGTGAGAGGGAGAGAGAGAGAGAAACATCGATGAGCGAGAACATGGACTGACTGCTTCCCGCTTGCCCCCCACTGGGGATGGGCCCACGACCTGGGCATGGGCCCTGACCGGGAATCGAACCGGTGACTTCCTGGTGCAGGGCTGATGCTCAACCACTGAGCCACACTGGCTGGACCCTGCATTTTATTTTATTCATTTATTTATTTTTTTATCCTCACCCGAGGACATTTTTCCATTTTTTGTTCAGGTAGAGTGAGGGGGGAGAGAGAGGAACAGAGAGAGAGAGAAACATCGATGTGAAAGGGACACATCGAGTGGCTGCCACCCGCACAACCGACCAGGGCCGGGGACAAACTGCAACCGGGGTACGCGCCCTTAGCGGGATCCAAACCCGGGTCTCTCAGGACCACAGGCTGACGCTCTAACCGCTGAGCCAAACCGGCCAGGGCCTGCATTTTATTTTTTAAAAATATTTATTTATTTGTGAATCCTTACCTGAGGACACTTTTCCATTGATTTCCTTAGAGAGAGTGGACAGGAGCGAAAGGGGGGGGGGGAGAGAAACATCGATGTGCGAGAGACACATCCGCTGGCTGCCTCCTGCACCCATGTGACCCCGGTTGGGGTTGGGGATTCAACCTACCCTTGACTGGGAACCGAACCCATGACCTTTTGGTCCTGGAGCTGACACTCCAACTGCTGAGCCAAACTGGCCGGGGCTAGAATTACCCGCATTGTAACCCTTTCCTGTCCTTCAGTTCTCTCTGCGTGAACTTCATCTCACATCTGTTTTCTTCTGTCCAAAGGAAAATGCACTTACTGCCCACTCGGCCTTCAGCGATATTTTTTTGGACATAGAATTTCTAGGTTGGCAGATGTGGACAGTACAGGGAGGAGAAAACCAGGGGCAGACACCTCTCGTGAACTCAAAATAAACGCTCGTCGACAGAATTGACTCCAGCCGTACACCTGAAGGCTCGCACCGCTCGAAGAAGCGGGCTTTATCCCAGGAATTCAGGATTTCGCCTGGCGTTTGAGAATGAACCGATGCAATCAACCCTGTTAGTGGAATAGACGAGATACCCTATGGCCCCGTCGACGGATCTGAACTCAGCGTTAGGCAGAATCCGCTACCCATTCGTGGTGAAAGAAAGAACCGGCAGTATCTAGGAGAAGGAAGCCTCCTTCACGTGATGGAGCAAGTGTCCGGAAGTGTGAAGTGGCTGAGATTTCACCAGCTGCAAGCTAACAAGTTGGGCTGCTGGTTCTGTGGGTGCTGCTGAGACACGAGACGCCTGGGTCAGAGACCAAGCACGGTTCGCGCCTCTCAGCAGGACCGGTACACAGAGGGTCAGCTTCTATGCCATTCCCTGGAGCTCCAGTTCCCGCAGGGTGACCCTTGGGGAGAGGAACCCTGGGCTTGGAGCATCTGAACCGTTTATACCAGGCAGTGAGCCACCTGCTCTTGGCTCTGGAGGGAGGTTTTGTGTCTTCCAAGGTGGTTTGCTGCACAGACATTCATGAAAAGCTAACTCAGACGAAGGCTGGTGCGTGGCCATGCTCAGGTCACGTGCAGACATACAGGAGGCCCCCGGTGAATATTATCGCTCCAGCAAACACTGAGTGGGAAAGGCGAGTCTTCCTTCCTGAAACTGGGGACAGGGAAGGTCGTCTGCCATCCCCTCTGCCGCCCGAGGTACGCTCGTCACATTTAACACCCACAACAAGGCCTGCTGGGATTTTCATCGAGCGTCAGCTCCAGGACCAAAAAGTCATGGGTTCGGTTCCCAGTCAAGGGTAGGTTCAATCCCCAACCCCATCCGGGGTCACATGGGTGCAGGAGGCAGCCAGCGGATGTGTCTCTCGCGCATCAATGTTTCTCCCCCCCCCCCCCGGCTCCTGTCCTGTTCATCGAGCGTATTGATGAAGTTTGAGAAAATTGACATCATTACAACATTGAGTCTTCCAATCCATCAATATGAGCTTTCTGTTTCTCAAGTCCTCTTTGATTTCTCTCAAAAACGTAACTTTCATTTTAGGAGTTTTGTACATTTTTTTATAGGATTGCTATTTCTAGATAAATGGTTGAGTGGGATCCATTCTACGTGATTTTGATGTTTGGTCTCATTTTCTAACTTTCGTTAGCATGTAAGGAAGGTTAATTTCTTTCCTTCCTTCTTCTTCTTCTTCTTCTTTTTTTTTTTGGTACGTGCCCCTGACTGCTAGGGCCCAGCAGGAACTGAACCTGGGACTCTCTGGTCCGCAGGCCGATGCTCCAACCGCTGAGCCAAACCGGCCAGGGCCAGGAAGGTTCACTTCATATTGCCTGCCCATTCGTGTAATCTTACCACATTGACTTGCCTGTTGCAGCACTCTATCTGTGGATGATTTGGGGTCTCCTTTTGTGTTTATGCATGTATTTACCTTCCGGGAGCCATACTTATCGCGGTCGCTTTCTGCAGTCCGAGCTGAGTCTGCGCGGAGGGTTGTCCAGACCCTACTCTGGGGCGGCGTCAACGACAGATGTTCGTTTTGTCATCATCCTAGAGGCTGGGTGTCCTCGATCAAGGAGGGTTTGGGGGGACATTTCTTTCTGGCTTGCCGTGGGCCACCTTGTCACTGTGTCCTCACCTCTGTGTGAGCGTGCACACACACACACACACACACACACACGCATGTCTGATGTCTCCTCTTCTTATAAGGGCACCAGTGCAGCTGGGCTAGGGTCTCCCTCTTACCTCAGTCAACCCCAGTAGCCTCCTCGTGACATTGGGGTTAGGGCTTCAACCTGGGAATTTGGGGTGCAGTTCAGGGGGCAAGTCACCCCCTTCCAGATGCGCTGTGTGTGAACACCTCCTTGTGCTCACACACCCTGCTGGCCCGTGTGCTTGTCCAGGTCACCTGTCCGCAGCGTGAAGACGCCCTTTCGCACTTGAAGCTGCCCCGGAGCCGGACTCAGTTACGGTTGCCAAGCGGACTCATATGACTGTTCAAGTGACAATAATTAATATGACTTCCAGGGTTTGCCACCGATGCACAAGCAAAAGGCATGAGTCAGCAGCCAGGTGCATGTGTGCACCTGCCGGGACCCCTCTGGTCTCTCAGTGAGGAGTATGTGCTGTCGTGTGTCATGGGGTCCCAGATGGCCTGTTTTCTCAGCTTTGCTCAGGCTGACACAGGGGTGTGAGTGAGGGGCCCAGCCTTATGCCCCCCGTATCCAAGGACGGGGTTGACACCAGGCTATTGAGCCTAGCGCCACTGTCTACAGCAGGGCCCAGGGGCGCCTGGTCACGGTGCAGTCGAAGGGGCAAGGCATCGCGAGCCTGGCCGTTAAGGAGCCCTGCACTGGTTTCCAGTGGCAACATAACAAGCTGCCATGAGGTTAGTGGCTCAGAATAACATGCATTCTTTTCTTTTAATCCTCACCTGAGGATATTTTTACATTGATCTTCAGACAGAGTGGGAGGGGGACAGAGAGAGAAAGAGAGAAAGAGAGAGAAACATTGATGTGAGAGAGATGTTGACTGGTTGCCACCCACGGGACCCCAACCAGGGCCGGGGACAAACCGCAACTGAGGTACATGCCCTTGGCTGGAATCGATGCTGGGACCCTTTGGTCTCAGGCCGATGCTCTAACCACTGAGCAAACTGGTTAGGGTCAACACACAGTCTTTATCTGATGGTTCTCAAGGTCAGAAGTCCAAAGTGGTCTTCCTGCGTTAAAATCACGTTGTGGGCAGGGCTGGTTCCTTCCGGGGGCTCCGGGAAGGTCCCCTCCCTGGCCTTCGTAGCTCTTCCAGGGACACGCATGCCTTGGGTCACGACCCGTTTCTCCGTCTGCCAAGTCGCAATGGCCAGGTAAGTCCGTGTGCTACTCTTTCTCTGCTGTGACATTTTCTTCCCCTCTTCCCTGTTTCAGAACCTTGTGAACATAGTGGACAGTCACCTTCCTACCCAAGGTCAGCTGATCCGTAGCCTTCAGTTCACTTGCCCAGACTCCCTTTGCCATGTGACTGAATAGAGTCACCGGTGGTGGGGATCAAGACAGGATGTTTTTGGGGAACATCATTCTGCTACCTCATTGTTCTAGCCGCAGTCCACAGTGGACTTAGATAAAGACAGTAGGTGGTTTTAGACTCCTTGAAAGAAGCAGAGAAGCTGACCTCCGGGGATGACTCCTCCAGGCCCTGTGCCTTGGCAAGCGTGATGCCCATGGCCAGACAATTTGGTGTTGCTAACATCACTCATGAAGGCCCAGGATGCCCTCAGTGCTTCTGCCTTATCTGGTTTTCCTAATATCACAAGTGAGAGGAATTACTGAACATAATTGCATCTAGGGCATAGCTGCAAGGGAGTCGGGCAAATGCTTTCCCACCTCTGTCTCACGAGAGGAAGGAAGGTGGGGTGGTGCTGGCCCCAATACACCCAGTTTACCGCCCCAAAGGGAAAGTCCCACTGCTGGACAGTACCAGGCAAAGGACACAAGCCCTACACCCTGACATGGTCCAGGGCTCTGTACCCTCTTCGCCACATCTCAGACCACTCCCTTGCCAAATCAGTGGAGGATGCAACGGCTGGAGGCAGTGGGGACCTCAGAGGCAGTGCCTGGCTGACTGGCCTGGGCCCAGTGACGTTCCTTTTTCATGAGCTGTGGGAGACAGACAGCAGTCACAGAGTCAACTGCGAATAAAATTGTTTGCAGTGACAGACACGATTTTCTGGGGAGGAAATTTTATAGTAGTTTAATAGACATAGAAACTGTTGGAGGAAAGGGAGCCCTGAGGAACCCCACTTTATTGGGAGAAAAAGTGGCGGAGATGTGATGGGCTAGGGCTTTTCTTACTGAGAAGCCAGGGAGTAGAAGTCCTGGGCCACCTGCGGCAGGCAGTTCCCTGACACAGGCACGGTGCCTGCAAGTGGCGGTCATGGCGCTTAGAAGAGTCAGAAACACTAGCACTGGCCATTTGATTTATTTATTTTTATTTATTGATTTGGGAGAGAGACAGAGAGAGAAAGAGAGAGAGAGAGATCAATTTATTGTTCCACTTATTGATGCATTCATGGGTTAGTTCTTGTATGTTCCTTGACTGGGGATTGAACCCGCTCGGTTGGTGTTTCGGGATGATGCTCTAATCAGCTGGGCTACCCGCCAGAGCATGGCCACTTGATTTCAGAGGAGTACTGATGAGCACTGGAAATGCACTTCCTCAGTAAGAATAACTCAGAGGACAGCAGAGGGACACGGCCACTCTCTGGAAGGATGTTTCACGTGCTGGACACGGACAGAGAATGGGGTTGGTCAGAGCAAAGATGTGCAAGAAGGTGATGAGACCAGAAGCTCTACTGGGAGGCACAGTCGGAAGAAGTTACTGAAATACATCAGATCTTGCACTGGCAGCAGACGGGGGCACAGCAGCTGGACGGGCAGCAGCAGGGTTTGCAGCAGGTGGTCTGGCAGCAGACGGGGGCACAGCAGCTGGACGAGCAGCAGCAGGGTTTGCAGCAGGTGGTCTGGCAGCAGCACACGGGCTTACAGCAGCACACGGGCTTACAGGTGCAGACAGGCACACAGCAGCTGGAGCCACAGCCCCCACAGCTGGAGCCACAGCCCCCACAGCCGGAGCCACAGCCCCCACAGCCGCCCTTGCAGCCCCCACAGCTGGAGCCACAGCCCCCCTTGCAGCCTCCACAGGACCCACAGCCCCCTTTACTGCAGCTGGAGCAGGAACAGGCTGGCACACAGGTGCACACGGGCTTACAGCAGCACACGGGCTTACAGGTGCAGACGGGCTTACAGGTGCAGACGGGCACACAGCAGCTGGAGCCGCAGCCCCCACAGCCGGAGCCACAGCCCCCGGAACAGCCACAGCAGCCCATGGTTTTGGTGGTAGAGGTTCGAGCAGTTCAGAGGAGCAGGTAGAGAGGGGAGGTGGACAGGTGTGGAGCCCCCTGGGCCAGGGGCCTTTATACACCTGCCGGGGTCAGGTGGGTGCTGGGCACTCGGTCACTTCCTGGTTCCTGTTTGTGACACTTATCCTGAGCCCTGTTTGTTTTCCCGTGTCCCTGTCCTGTCGCTGGCTCAGGCGGCATCCACTTTCTCCGGTTTCTAACTTTGGTGTCTTCCTCTGTTGGTCTCTCGAATTAGGAACTCAGCTTGGTGCTTAATGTTTTCCTGGCACCAACAGGACCGGTCACCTGCCTTTTTTGCTGGTGGCATGTGACCTGCAGTAGGATGGGCCAGGCCTGTAGGAAAACAGGGTCCCGGGCACTCCCTGAGGGTGTCACTGCCTGGCAGCCACCTGTGCAGGACGGGCAGGCGGCACGGAGTGAGGGAGCCCCTTCGGTGTCAGTGCCCAGGTCCAGCTCCTTTCGGCGTATTTAGAAAACTTTGTGCCCTGGCTGGTTTGGCTCAGCGGTTAGAGCGTCGGCCTGCGGTCCGGAGAGACCCGGGTTCGGTTCCCGCTAAGGGCATGTACCTCGGTTGCAGTTTGTCCCCGGCCCTGGTTGGGTCGTGTGGGTGGCAGCCACTTGAAGTGTCCCTTTCACATCAATGTTTCTCACTCTCCCTCCCACTCTCTCTGAACAAAAAATGGAAAAATGTCCTCAGGTGAGGATTAAAAAAAACCTGTTTGTTAATTCTCTATTCATTTTCATACTTGTTTTTAAAAATTCATTAAATTTTTTTAAATCAACGTGCAGTAGATAACAGTGTATTTTTTTTCTTTTGTTATTAATTTTTGTTACAGATGTTTCTCCTTTTTCTCCCACTGATTCCCACCACCCCCTCCCTCCCTGCCCTGTCCCCTGTTTGTTGTCCATGTCCACTGTTCATGCACACATGCATATAAGTTCTGTGGTTTATCTCTCCCCCACCACCCCTTCTTCTGGGGATTGTCAGTCTGTACCCTACTTCCACGTCTCTGGGACTACCCCCTTCCTCAGACTGTTATGTTCATTATATTCCACAAATAAGTGAAATCATATGATACTTGTCTTTCTCTGTTTGGCTTGTTTCACTTAGGATGATACTTTCCAGGTCCCTCCATGTCATCTCAAAGGATAAGAGATCTTTCTTTCTTACAGCTGCGTAGTACTCCATTGTGTATATGCACCACTGTTTTTTTTATCCATTCGTCTACTGATGGACACTTGGGCTGTTTCCAGATCTTAGCTATTGTAAATAGTGCTGCTACAAACATGGGGGTACATATATTCTTTCTGATTGGTGTTTCAGGCTTCTTAGGTTATATTCCTAGAAGTGGGATCACTGGGTCAAATGGCAGTTTAATTTTTAATTTTTTGAGGTAACACTGTAGTGTTTTCCATAGTGGCTGCACCAGTCTGCATTCCCACCAGCCGTGTACTAGAGTCCCATTTTCTCCACACCCTCGCCAACACTTGTTGTTTGATGATTTGTTGATGGCGGCCATTCTGACAGGTGTGAGGTGATACCTCATTGTTGTTTTAATTTGCATCTCTCTGATGATTAGTGATGATGAGCATTTCTTCATATGTCTCTTAGGCATTTGTATGTCCTGTTTGGAGAGGTGTCTATTTATTTTCTCTGCCCATTTTTTAAATGGGTTCTTTGTCTTCCTTTTGTTGAGTTGTATGTGTACTCTATATATATCGGAAATTAAGCACTTATCTGATATATCATTGGCAATTATGCTCTCCCCTACAGTGGGTTGCCTTTCCATTTTGATGATTGTTTCTTTCACTGTGCAGAAGCTTTTGAGTTTGATGTAGTCCCATGTGTTCATTTTCTCCTTTGTTTCTGTTGCCTTAGGTGATGTATCAGTGAAAATTCTGCTGCGTATGATGTCTGAAATTTTGTTGCCTACAGTTTCTTCTAGGATTTTTATAGATTCATGAGTCACATTTAAGTCTTTTATCCATGTTGAGTTTATTTTTGTGTATGGTGTAAGTTGATGGTCTAGTTTCATTATTTTTCTATGTAGCTGTCCAATTTCCCCAACACCATTTATGAAAGAGGCTGTCTTTACTCCACTGTATGCTCTTGCCACCTTTATCAAATATTAATTGAGCGTATTGCCTTGGGTCCATTTCTGGGTTTTCAGTTCTGTTCCACTGGTCTATATGCCTGTTCTTGTGCCAGTACCAGGCTGCTTTGATTATAGTCGCTTTGTAGTATAACCTGATATCTGGCATTGTGATCCCACCTGCTGTGTCCTTCTTTTTCAAGATTGCTGTGGCTATTCGGGGTCTTTTTTGGTTCCATATGAACTTTTGAAGTATTTGTTCTATTTCTGTGAAGTATCCTGCTACTTTGCCAAGTTCATTTATTAAGTCTAGTAGATTTTTGATGGAGTCTTTAGGGTTTTCTATGTATAATATCATGTCATCTGCAAATAATGACAGTTTCACTTCTTCCTTTCCAATTTGGATCCCTTTATATTTTTTCTTCATGTCTGATTGCTGTGGCTAAGACTTCCAGTGCTATGTTTGTTAAATAAGAGTGGCGAAAGTGGACATCCCTGTCTTGTTCCTGTTCTTAAGGGAAATGTTTTTAGTTTCTGCCCATTGATCATGATGTTGGCTGTAGATTTTTCATATATGGCCTTTATTATGTCGAGATATGATCCCTCTATTCCCACACTGCTGAGCGTTTTTATCAGAAATGGATGCTGGATTTTGTCCAATGCTGTTTCAGCATCTATTGATGTGATTATGTGGTTTTTATTTTTCATTTTGTTTATGTGGTGTATCACATGTATTGATTTGTGAATATTGTACCAGCCTTGCATCCCTGGGATGAATCCCACTTGGTCACGGTGAATAATTTTTTTTGATGCGTTGCTGGATCCGATTTGCTAGTATTTTGGCGTCTATGTTCATCAGGGATATTGGCCTGTAGTTTTCTCTCTTTTAGTGTCTTTTTCTGGTTTTGGAATTAGAATTATGCTGGCCTCATAGAACGAGTTTGAAAGTCTTCCTTCTTCTTGAATTTTTTGAAATAGTTTGAGGAGAATGGGTGTTAATTCTTTTTTGAATGTTCGGTAAAACTCCCCCATGAAGCCATCCGGGCCTGGGCTTTTGTTTGCTGGGAGAGTCTTGATTACCTCTTCAATTTCCTTAGTTGTTATTGGTCTGTTCAAGTTTTCTATCTCTTCCCTGTCCAGTTTTGGGAGACTGTGTGTTTCTAGAAATTTGTCCGTTTCGTTTAGATTGTCGAATTTGTTGCCATATCATTGTTCATAGTAGCTGTTAATGATCTTTTGTATTTCTGTGGTTTATCTTTTCGAAAAACCAGCTCTTTGTTTCGTTGATCCTTTGAATTGTTTTTTTTTTTTGGTCTATGTCATTTATTTCTGCTCTGATCTTTACTATTTCCTTTCTTCTACGTGCTCTGGGGTTTTCCTTTTGTTTGCTTTCTAATTCTCTAAGTTGTGAGGTTAACAGTCAATTAGAAATTTTTGTTGTTTCTTGATGTAGGCCTGTAGTGCTATGAACTTCCCTCTCAGAACTGCTTTTGCTGCATCCCATAGATTTTATGTTGTGTGTTCATTTTCATTGGTTTCCAGGAAGTTTTAAATTTCTTCCTTGATCTCCATGGTAACCCATTCATTGTTTAATAACATGCTATTTAGCCTCCATGTGTTCAAATGTACTTGCATATTTTTGTTGCAATTGATTTGTAGTTTCATGCCATTGTGATCTGAGAAGATGTTTGATATGATTGCAATCTTCTTGAACTTGTAGAGATTTAATTTGTGTCCTGTCATGTCGTCTATCTTTGAGAATGTCCCAAGTGCACTTGAGAAGAATGTGAGTTCTGTAGTTGAGAAGAATGTGAGTTCTGTAGTTTTGGGGTACAATTCTCTGTAGATATTTATTAAATCCATTTGGTCTAGTGTTTCATGTAGCTTTTATTCCTTTCCCATTTGCTTGGAAGATTTTTTTCCATCCCTTCACTTTCAACCTATGTGAGTCTTTTGTTGAGAGGTGGGTCTCTTGTAAACAACTTATAGATGAGTCATGCTTTCTTATCCAATCAGCTACTCTGTGTCCTTTTATCAGAGCATTCAGTCCTTTTACATTTAAGGTGATTATTGATACGTACTTATTTATTGCCATTTTTGTTTAGTTTGGTTATAGTTTTCTTTCTATTTCTTCTAATAATTACTTCTACTAGTTACAGGGGTCCTTTTAACATTTCTTGCAGTGCTGGTTTGGTGCTAACGTATTCCATTAGCCTTTTTTTTTTTTTGTCTGGGAAGCTCTATATTTGACCTTCTATTTTGAATGACAGCCTTGCTGGGTAGAGTAGTCTTGGATTCAGATCCTTGTTTTTCATGACCTTGATTACTTCATGCCAATCCCTTCTGGCCTGTAGTGTTTTTTGTGAGAAGTCAGCTGAGAGCCTTATGGGGTTTCCTTTGTAGGTAACCTGTTGCTTATCTTTTGCTGCTTTTAGGATTCTTTCTTTGTCGTTAATTTTTGGCCTTTTGATTACTATGTGTCTTGGTGTGGGCCTGTTTGGGTTCTTCTTACTTGGGGCTCTCTGTGCTTCTTGAACTTGAATGCCTTCTTCCTTCACCAAATTAGGGAAGTTTTCTGTCACTATTTTTTCGAATATATTCTCTAACCCTTGCTCATTTTCTTCTTCTTTGGGGACTCCTATGATGCAAATATTATTATGTTTCCAGTTGTCCCACAGTTCTCTTAAGCTGTCTTCCTGTTTTTTAATCATTTTTTCTTTTTGGTTTTCTGATTGGTCGATTTTTCTACTCTGTCTTCTAATTCACTGATACGGTCCTCTGCTTCCTTACTCTGCCGTTTAGACCTTCCAATGTGTTCTTTATTTCTGATATGTCATTCTTAATTTCTTCTTGGTGGTTTTTGATTTCCAGTTGGTTGATTTTCAACATCTCTATGTCCTTACTCATGCTGTTGAGCTTCCTCGAGATCATGGCTCTGAATTCTAGCTCTGTTATGCTCTGAATTCTAGCTCTGTTAACTTGCTTAACTGCTCCACATTGATCTCATCTTTGGAGGAGGTCTCTTGTTCTTTCATTTGGCTTTTGTTTCTGTGTTTCACCATTTTGGCTATCACAGTGGGCTTTGGAGCCTGCCAAGTTTTCCCTGTGGGTGTTTGTGTTCTGCTGTTTGTGGCTCCCTCTTCTGGGTTTGGATGAGCGAGGGAGAACCCACGTTAAACACAACTTTGGAGTCTTACTTTCCTGCTTAGAGTTACTAGCCCAGAAATGGTTCAGTTATCCTCTAGCTTTTTGCCTGGTGGCTATCAGTAGATTACTTGAAGAGTTTTGGGTTGTCAGTTGATTGAAAAACTCCCTCAGGTGCTCAGCATAAGGGGATTTCCCAAGGGTGGGGCAGATGCTGGTTGTTAATGGGCCTCAATTTGCATTTCAATGGCCCACCTGGTGGGGTTGCATCTCCGAGGAAGGGGCCACCACCTCTCTCCAGAGTCCTGGGAAGGAGCAAGATGGCCACCCTCCTGCGTGGCTGCAACTCAGCCAAAGCTCTGAGCCCCCTCCAAATCCCGAGTGTCCCCACACAGGTCTAGGCCAGTCCACCTTCCCTCTGCCGGTGAGTGGCTGTGGCTGTTTTAGCGTCTGTCCAGGCTCTGCGCTGTGGAGCCGCTCGTGAGTTTAAGCCGAGGGCGCTGCTCCCAGCTACGGCCGCTGCTGTCTGTGGGCTCCCAGCCCCCCTCTCGTGCCTCCTCAATCCCACCATGATCGAGTCAGTGTCCCGGGCTATATGACCCTCACAAGCTGCTTTTCCATTGCTTCTTCCCATTGATTTGTCTGTGTTATAGTTGTAATTCCAGTTTGATCCTGGGAGACTGTCTGTGTTGCTCCGTTCACTCCGCCTCCATTTGGGAATCTCGATGTTGGAGAACTTGAGAGCAAGAGACATCTGGGTGATCTGGGCCCTGAATGTCACCACAGGTGTTGTGATGGGAGGAGGCAGAGGGACATGAGCCTACACAAGGAAAAGGGGTGAAAGGTGGACAGAGAGGGATTTGAAGATGTTGGCTTTGATGCTTAGAGTGCCTTGCCTGTGTCCCCTGGATGCCAGATGGCCAGGGATGGGGCCTCCCTCCGAGCTTCCAGGGGGAGGGCAGCCAGCGGACCAGTGTGTGCTGGGCTCAGGCAAAGCGCAGGGAGACTTGGGGGCACTTCCGGGCTCCGGATCTGGAAGAAATAATTTTCTGTCATCTTCATCACCACGTTTGTGCTAATTTGTTGCAGCATCCACCAGACAGTAATATGATTTTGATGTGAGAAAGAGCTGTACTTGGATAGGCAGGACGCTGAGTGGTGGATGTGGCTTTGAAAGTAGGTGGAGAGAGCCCCGGCCAGTGTGGCTCAGCAGTTAGAGTGTCAGCCCACGGACCAATGAATCACAGGTTTGACTCCAGTTAAGAGCACATATCATGGTTGTGGTTGTCAGCAGCTCTGATCAGGTGGTGCAGGAGGCAACCAGATGATGTGTCCTTATCACATTGATGTTTCCCTCTGTCTCCCTCTCGCTTTCCCATTAATCTGATGATAAATAGAAAATCCCAAACAGTAGGGCCACAGGGACCACAGGAGCCAATCCCAGCAGTTGGAACCAAAACAACAACAGGTGCCACAGAAGCAGGGAGGCCCCTTCCTCATCTTCTCCCTTCACCCTCTGCCCTCAGTCCAGTGTGTCACCATGTCCAAGTCATACCCCAAATTCCTTTAACACTGTGGCTGGTCCCCACCCCTCTGCGAGGCTGGTCTGAGACCCTCATGTCTCTGTTCCTCCAGTGGCCTCTGGCACGTGGCTGCACCTGCCACCCGCCGGCCGCCTGGACCCTCGGTGTCCTCTGCCCCATCACCCACTCGCCTCCCGTCCTTTGCAGGTGCCCCGTGGTGTCCCTCCCGTGGTGTGTGCGTGGGCACTGAGCACGCCGTGGTGCAGGAGGGGCCCTGACGCCCTTCTGGGGATCAGGAAGAAGGGGCTCCAGAGAGAGGAGGGGACAGAGACAGTAATTTGAGGAGCAGGAAGTAAAGAATCAGCTGAGACCACGACTTGGGAGGGGAGAGGACGTTTATTTAAAGGAAACACCAGGTCAGGACTGTCAGACCTGAGGACCTGGACAGACAGAGATTCGAGCCAGTGGGACAGGAGCTTCCCTCAGGCAGAGGCTGAGGGCGGCACCCTGGGGGGAGGGGGGCACAGGTGTGACAGGGACAGGAGGTGGCCAGTCCATTCCTGAGAGCCTTCCAGGATGAGGTGCGGGGACAGGCCCTCTGCCGGGTCTGGGCGTCCACTCCTGCTCGGGCCTCCTGCCTCACGGTCCATCCAGCTGGCAGGGGGTTTGGGTCTGAGACGGAGGATGGGTGTCTGGGTGGGCAGAGGACGTAGGGCCACTGGGACTGTGTGTCCGACCTCAGATCTTGCACTGGCAGCAGACGGGGGCACAGCAGCTGGACGGGCAGCAGCAGGGTTTGCAGCAGGTGGTCTGGCAGCAGCACACGGGCTTACAGGTGCACACGGGCACACAGCAGCTGGAGCCACAGCCCCCACAGCTGGAGCCACAGCCCCCCTTGCAGCCCCCACAGGACCCACAGCCCCCTTTACTGCAGCTGGAGCAGGAACAGGCTGGCACACAGGTGCACACGGGCTTACAGCAGCACACGGGCTTACAGGTGCAGACGGGCACACAGCAGCTGGAGCCGCAGCCCCCACAGCTAGAGCCACAGCCCCCACAGCCCCCCTTGCAGCCCCCACAGCTGGAGCCACAGCCCCCCTTGCAGCCCCCACAGCTGGAGCCACAGCCCCCTTTACAGCCCCCACAGGACCCACAGCCCCCTTTACTGCAGCTGGAGCAGGAACAGGCAGGCACACAGGTGCACACGGGCTTACAGCAGCACACGGGCTTACAGGTGCAGACAGGCACACAGCAGCTGGAGCCGCAGCCCCCACAGCCGGAGCCACAGCCCCCGGAACAGCCACAGCAGCCCATGGTTCTAGTTGTTGAGGTTGGAGTGATCAGAGGAGCAGGTAGAGAGGGGAGGTGGACAGGTGTGGAGCCCCCTGGGCCAGGGGTCTTTATACACCTGCCGGGGTCAGGTGGGATGATGGGCACTCGGTCACTTCCCTGTGTCTAGGCTATTTCCCTGTCGTCTTGTTTTTGTTTTGTTGTCTTTTCCTTGTGAGTTCCTATTGCTTCTGTTCACTGACAACTTTTTTAGGTTTCTAACTGTGGCCTCTTCCTCTTCCTCACTGATATCAGTTTTTTTTCCCTGTCAGTCATGGTCACCAGGAGTCCCCGGCGGTCACGTGTCTTCTGTGCTGACACCTGTGACCATGACTGACAGCATTGTGCCCAGGCTGCCTTCCGTCTGTTGGAATAAGGGCAGGTGGTGATGTTGGAGAACTTGAGAGCAAGAAACATCTGGCTGCTCTGGGCCCTGAATGTCACCACAGGTTCCTGATGGGAGGAGGCAGAGGACATGAGCCCACACAGAGGCGAAGTGGAGGACGGTGGACAGAGAGGGATTTAAAGAGGTTGGCTTTGAAACGGGAGCAACGGAAAACTATGGAGCCACATCCTGACAACTGGAGACACAGAACTACAGGTGCCACAGCCCACAGAGCTGGAGACTCGGGAAATACAGACCCATGTCCAGGAGTTGACGTGGTGGCGTGATCTGGATGCCGGAGGGCCAGGGCGGTGTCCTCCCTCCGAGCTCCCAGGGGGAGGCAGCCAGGGCTGCGCTGTCTGCTGGGCTCAGGCAAAGCCCAGGAAGACTCGGCGGCTCCAGATCTGGGAGGAACCGGTTTCTGACGTCTTCATCACCCCCTTTGTGGTAACTTTGCCGCAGCCACAGACAATAATGTGATTTTGAGGCCAGGAGCCCGTTTGCTTGATAGGAAGACTCCCAAACAGTGGACGTGGCTTTGAAAGTGGGTGGAGGGAGCCATGGCCGGTTTTGCTCGGCAGGTAGACCGCCCGACCGCGGTCCAGTGAGTCGCAGGTTTGATTCCGGGTTAGGGCACGTGTTACGGCTGCGGTTCATCACCGCCCCGGGTCGGGTCGTGCGGGAGGCGAGCACTCGATGTGTCTCTATCACCTTGGTGTTTCCCTCTGTCGCTCTCTCTCTCATGCCCTCCCACTCAGTGTGATGATAAATAGAAAAGTATCCTTGGGTGAGGAATGATGAAGATTAAGAAGAAGAAGAAGAAGAAGAAGAAGAAGAAGAAGAAGAGGAGGAGGAGGAGGAGGAGGAAGAGGAAGAAGAAGAAGAAGAGGAGGAGGAGGAGGAGGAGGAGGAGGAGGAGGAGGAGGAGGAGGAGGAAGAAGAAAGGTTGGAGGAAGTTCGACCTGCACAACAGGAAATGCCTACAGCCAGGTAGGTCCTCGGGAAGGTACTCATGTGAAGGTGTCCCAGGGAATGCCATCGACCTCCTGGAATTGAGGTGAGACGAGCAGGACCTAAGGAGCTCAGCAGGGACCCTGGTAGGTCCTGGGAGGGAGCAGCCTGCTCCCCGGGGCCTGAAGCGAGGACCAGGGAGAAATTGGGGGAACAGAAAGAAGGGTCGTGATGGGAACCAGGTTACAGTTATGCTTCAGTCACTTCCGAGTGAGGGTTGAGGGGTCTCAGGCTTCTCAGGAAACAACAGATGTGGATGTTTAGTGGCTGGAGGAAGAGCTTTGTGGAGTTTGTGGAGAGAAAAGCAGATGACGGTCTCAGGCGTGAGGGAGCTGGACTGCTGCACCTGGGGCATCAGGATGCCTCGTTCCGAGGACTGAGGGCTAGAGCTTTACTTTGAGGTCTGGAATGTAGCACCTGCCGTCACCTGAGAGCCCGGATCTGCCAGGGCCACGGGATTGAGGCCAGAGCCTCAGAGCTGCTCTGTCAGCGAATGGGGACCCAGCAGCTGGAGTGGCAGCAGCCACAGAAATCACAGGAGCCACAGCCACTCATCGGAGCCACGGAAAACCCAGGAACCACTACCCAGACAGCTGGAGCCATGGGACTACAGAGGCCGCTGCCATGCTGCTGGGGAACAGGAACCACTGGACCGTAGCTTCACAGTTGGAGCCCAGGAAACACAGGAGCAACAGTCCCGCAACGGGAGCAACGGAAAACTATGGAGCCACATCCTGACAACTGGAGACACAGAACTACAGGTGCCACAGCCCACAGAGCTGGAGACTCGGGAAATACAGACCCATGTCCAGGAGCCAGTGCCTCGGGTGCACGGGAGCCACAGCCCAGGAGTTGTAGCCACGAAGCTCACCAGTGTCGCAGTCCTGCAGCTGGAGCCACAGCAAAGAGCCACAGCCCCACAGCTGGGACCCACTGTACTCCAGGATCCACAGCCCACAGCTGGAACCACAGAGAAAACAAAAACCACACGCAAACCACTAGAGCCACGGGGACCCCAGAAGCCACAGTACCCCAGCGGGAGACACATGGATCATAGGAGCTACAGCCCCATAGTTGGAGCAAACAGGAAATGATTGAGTCACAGCCCGACAACGGGAAGGATGGTAAGCACAGTAACCGCAGTCCCGTAGTTGGAGAAATGGGTTCCAAGAAAGCCACAGCCCCTCAGTTTGAGATATGGGAACCACAGGAGCCACAGATGAAGACACAGAATCCATAAGAGCCATTGCCAGAAGCTGGAGACATTTAAACCACAGGAGCCACAATCCCAAAACTGGAGCCACAGGAAGCCACGGGCCATAATGACAACAGTTGGAGCCATGGGAAATGCAGGAGCCTCAGTCCAGGAACTACAGCCCCGGGAAACAGAGTAACCACAGCCAAGGAATAAGAGCCACCAAACTACAGGAGCCATAGCCAAACAGTGGGGCCACCGGAACCACAGGAACCACAACCTAAACAGCTGGAGCCATGGGGACCACAGAAGCTAAAACCACACGGCTGTACCACGGGAACCATGGAAGCCAAAGTCCCATTGCTGGAGCCACCAAAAATATGAGCCACAGCCCGGCAACGGGATCCACAGTCCACAGGTGACACAGACCCTATAGCTGGAGTACGGGAAATACAGGAGCCCTAGCCCAGGAACCAGGGCCACAGGAGGCACAGGAGCCACAGCCCATGAGTTGAAGCCCGAAAACCACAAGAGCCACAGTCCAAAGAGCTGGGGCCACAGGAACCACAAGAGTCTCATCCAGCATTTGGAGCCATGAAACCCAGAGGCACCACAGTCCCTCAGCTGGAGCCACAGGAAACACTAGATCCACAGCACTATGACTGGATCCCACTGAACTACAAAAGCCACAGCAAAGCAGGTAGATCCAAAATACAAAGGAGCCACAGTCCCACAGCTGGAGCCACAGGACACAAAACAAACAGCTGGAGCCACGAGGACCACAGAGACCACAACCACACAACTGTGGCCATGGCGACCAAAGGAGGCACAGTGCCACAGCTGGAGTCACAAAATCAGCAGGAGACACAGTCCACAGATGGAGCCACCGGAAACAAATGAGCCCCCTGACAGCTTGGGGCAACGGGTACCAAGAAAGCCACAGCCCCACAGTTGGAGGTGTGGGAACCACAGATAACATAGAACTCACAGCTGGAACCACAGTAACCACAGGAGCCACCACCTGTGAGTTTGAGCTCTGGAACCACGGGAGCCACAGCCCAGCAATCAGAGCCACTATAACCACAGGAGCCACAATCCTGCAGCTGAAGCCATGGGAAGCACACGAACCACAGCCCCACAGCTGGAGCCATGGAAATACCGGAGCCACTGCCCAGGGCCTAGAGTCCACCATGGGAGGCACAGGATCCACAGTCTAGCAGTTGGAGCCACAATCACCACAGGAGTCATAGCCCAAAGAGCTGTGGCCAGAGGAACCAGAGGAGCCACATCCCAGCTGTGGGAGCCATGAAACCCACAGGTGCCACAGTCCTGCAGATGGATGCACAGGAAACACTGGAGCCACAGTCCCCACAGCTGAACCCACCCTGGCAACGGGAGGCACAGGAACCACCGTAACCACAGCCATGTATTTGGAGCAGCGGGTACCAAGAAAGCCACAGCCCCACAGCAGGAGATAAGGAAACCACAGATGCCACAGAACCCACAGCTGGAGTCACAGGAATCACAGGAGCCACGGTTCATCAGTTGAGCCACAAGAACTACAGGATCCATAGCCCAGCAATTGGAGCCACCTAAGAAGAGCCACAGCCAATAAAAAAGAGCCAGATTCTGAGAATCAGAGCCACGACCACAGATTCCACACCCCCCACAGCTGGAATCATGGGAAATATAGGAGCCACAGCCCAGAAGCCAGAGCCACAGGAGGCACAGGAGCCACCGCCCAGGAGTTGGAGCCACGGAAACCATACTCGCTGTAGCCCAACAGTGGGGCCACAGGAAACACTGAAGCCACAGCTGGATCCAACTGAGCTATAGTAGCCGCGGCCCAGCAGGTAGAGCTACAGGGTCCACATGCATCACAGCCCCACAGCTAGAGCCATGGAAACCACAGGAACCTCAACCCAAAGAGCTGGAGCCACAGGGACCACAGAGACCACAGACACAGAGCTGTGGCCATGGGAACCACGGGATGCACAATACCTTAGCTGGAGCCACAAAATAAACTGGAGCCACAGGCCCAGAGCTGCAGCCGCTGGAAACAGATGAGTCTCAGCCTGATACCTGGCGTCCTTGAACCACAGTCACCACAGCCCTGTAGTTGGACAACGTGTACCAAGAAAGCCACAGCCCCACAGCTGGAGATGTAGGAACCACAGAGGCCACACGACCAACAGCTGGAGGCACGGGAACCACAGGAGCAACTGTCCATCAGTTTAAGCCACCAGAACCACAGGGGCCACAGCCCAGCAGTTGGAGCAGAACAGCCAGATTGGCTGGAGGAGGGGTCCCCTGTGGAGGGTCGGCTGGCTTCTGGGACACAAGCCCTTCTAAGGCTCAATCCTCAGGCATCTCCCCATTTATTTCATTATCCATGAACATAGGAGTCCATTGAAAGCAAAACTCGACCACGTCAACGAGCCATGATCTTGGTGTTTCTGCAGTGTTATAACCATGACTGTGAGGCAGGTCTCTGAATCCCCCCTCAGAAGCAGGGAGGCCCCTTCCTCATCTCCCTTCATCCTCTGCCCTCAGTCCAGTCTGTCACCATGTCCAAAGTCATACCCCTAATTCCTTTAACACTGTGGCTGGTCCCCACCCCTCTGCGAGGCTGGTCTGAGACCCTCATGTCTCTGTTCCTCCAGTGGCCTCTGGCACGTGGCTGCACCTGCCACCCGCCGGCCGCCTGGGCCCTCGGTGTCCTCTGCCCCATCACCCACTCGCCTCCCGTCCTTTGCAGGTGCCCCGTGGTGTCCCTCCCATGGGGTGTGCGTGGGTACTGAGCACGCCGTGGTGCAGGAGGGGCCCTGACGCCCTTCTGGGGATCAGGAAGAAGGGGCTCCAGAGAGAGGAGGGGACAGAGACAGTAATTTGAGGAGCAGGAAGTAAAGAATCAGCTGAGACCACGACTTGGGAGGGGAGAGGACGTTTATTTAAAGGAACCACCAGGTCAGGACTGTCAGACCTGAGGACCTGGACAGACAGAGATTCCAGCCAGTGGGACAGGAGCTTCCCTCAGGCAGAGGCTGAGGGCGGCACCCCGGCGGGAGGGGGGCACAGGTGTGACAGGGACAGGAGGTGGCCAGTCCATTCCTGAGAGCCTTCCAGGATGAGGGGAGGGGACAGGCCCTCTGCCGGGTCTGGGCGTCCACTCCTGCTCGGGCCTCCTGCCTCACGGTCCATCCAGCTGGCAGGGGGTTTGGGTCTGAGACGGAGGATGGGTGTCTGGGTGCGCAGAGGACGTAGGGCCACTGGGACTGTGTCAGACCTCAGATCTTGCACTGGCAGCAGACGGGGGCACAGCAGCTGGACGGGCAGCAGCAGGGTTTGCAGCAGGTGGTCTGGCAACAGCACACGGGCTTACAGGTGCAGACAGGCACACAGCAGCTGGAGCCACAGCCCCCACAGCTGGAGCCACAGCCCCCACAGCTGGAGCCACAGCCCCCACAGGACCCACAGCCCCCTTTACTGCAGCTGGAGCAGGAACAGGCAGGCACACAGGTGCACACGGGCTTACAGCAGCACACGGGCTTACAGGTGCAGACAGGCACACAGCAGCTGGAGCCACAGCCCCCACAGCTGGAGCCACAGCCCCCCTTGCAGCCCCCACAGGACCCACAGCCTCCTTTACTGCAGCTGGAGCAGGAACAGGCTGGCACACAGGTGCACACGGGCTTACAGGTGCACACGGGCTTACAGGTGCAGACGGGCACACAGCAGCTGGAGCCGCAGCCCCCACAGCTGGAGCCACAGCCCCCACAGCCGGAGCCACAGCCCCCGGAACAGCCACAGCAGCCCATGGTTTTGGTGGTAGAGGTTGGAGCGATCAGAGGAGCAGGTAGAGAGGGGAGGTGGACAGGTGTGGACCCCCTGGGCCAGGGGCCTTTATACACCTGCTGGGGTCAGGTGGGTGCTGGACACTCAGTCACTTCCTGGTTCCTGTTTGTGACATTTTGCAGCAGAAAGTCTCCGAGTGTTGTGAAAGGCTCCTGTTGTGTACAAGGAACCTTCTGCTGTGTTTTGTGCTTTTCCTGGCACATGGCTTTTGTCACCTGACAAGGCCTGGGGTCAATTTGCACAAGGAGACAGAAACAGTGTCCTCAGGGTCCCACTGGTCGTCACCCTGACACCCTCTGACTGAGGCTGGACTTTAAGTCGAGAGCATGTGAGCGGTGGACTGAGCTGGGGACTCCGGGAAGCAGAACGCCACCGCGGGGTGAGGGGGACTGTTCCTTGTTTCCTCTTCGGCAGGAGGATTATGTGCTGGGAGCAGGGGCAGCAGGACTCGGGGCTGGAGACCTGCTGGCCGAGCCTGGGCTATTCGCAGTCTCCTGAGCTGGGTTGTAGTCGTGCGGTGACTGTCATCCCGGGGCGGATGGAGAGAGTGGGTCCCGTGGGTTCTGTTTCTCCCGTCCACCTCCCCTCTCTATCTGCTCCTCCTCCCCGCGGCAGAGGCTGGTCCTCCTTGGCCATTGGTTCCGCCATCGCCCAGTCCAGCTCCTTCTTTGCCTGTTGATTCGCAAGCACGAGGAACCCACGGTGGCCGTCTCGTCAGGTGCGCTTCCATCGGGTGACTGTGTGTCCCCTGGGGGAACCTTCCCTTTTGGGAACAGACGTCGGGACCAGCGGAGCAAGGCCGTGAGGATGTTCTGCTGGTGGCGGAGGTGACGGTGAATGAGGAAATGCCACCTCTGTGTCGCTCGTGTCCCCGTGGTGGCCCTCGCGCTGCGGTCCCCCAGGACGGCACCTGCCTTGCTGTCCTGCTCTCTGGAGGGGCAGTTCTAGTGCCGACCAGCTGGCCTACCCCAGGACCGCCTCCCTCCGAGGGCCCGGGAGACGCACGTCGGAGGTGTTTGTTCCCAAACACTGTGTGACTGAGGGGTTCGAAATTCACATGCAATGTGTTAGCATTCCAATTTCGAAAACTTACTTTTTAAAGCCTTATAGGGACGACTTACAAATACATCAGATAAATATATTTTCTAGACATGGACATCTGTATTTATAAAACACGTAATAAATGTAACAGCCACTGTCAAGGGGACCGATGGTGGTTCCATCACCCTGAGTTGAAATAGTCTACACTGGTTTTTTTTAAACTATTTCGAGTCCTCACCTGCGGTGTTTTGTTTTAAACTGATTTTTAAAAGAGAGGGCCAGAGAGAGAGTCCTCGCTGGGTTGCCGCCTGCACACGCCCTGGCCAGAATGGAACCTGCAGCCCCTCTTGTACAGGACGGCGCTCCACCAGCTGAGCCCCGCCAGGGCCCACCTCCGGGAGACTTGGCTCTCCTCTCCCGTAAGTTCAGGGAGTCCCCCAGACATCGGAAACCGTGTATGAACTCTCTCTGCTGCGTGCTTTCCCGGGGGCGCAGACAGGCTGCCCCACGAGGGTGCGGTGCCCGGGGGCGAGGTCAGGCTGCCCCGCGAGGGTGCGGTGCCCGTTTCTCTGGCTGAGAAGCTTCCCTTGACCCCCCTCCCCGTCCTCAGAGGGTCCCCTCAGCCACGTGCAGTCCCGGGAGCCCGTCGGGAAGGTCTTTGCTCTGTCACCGTGTTTCTGAGCCCACGTTCCTGTGTTCTGTCTGGGGGGGCTGCGTCTCGGGGCACATCCCCCACGTGCTCTGGCTGGTGCCTCGGGACGTGGACGTGGGCGGTGGTTCCCCGTCTGCCTCTGCCGGCTGCTGTCTTCCAAGTCTGCGCTCGCCTCGGGGGAGGTCCGCCCCTCGTTTTGGGGGGATAGTGGACGCGATGCGCCTGGTCAGAGGCACTGAGGTAAAGGAGCCCTTCGTGACCTTAGGGAGGTGGGGGAGGGGCCGTGTCCCACGGTCCTGTGACTCATTCTGTCTTTAGGACATGGACTGTGACCTTTGCCAGTGGCTCTCAGCTTCTCTGTCCCTCCGACGTGGCTCAGGAAGGCTAGCGGGGCTGGAGTTCCATTGCCTTCCCTCGGGGTCTGCGGGCTCCGGGGAACCCCAGCAGGTGGGGCGTGTCTGGGGAGCCCCTCTCCTGCGAGCCCCTTGAGCGCAGCTCTGTGCATGCCAGACGCACGGGGGACTCTCCTGTCTCCACGGTGAGAACCCGGCAGGGTCCTGGGGATACACTAACAAAAGTGCGCCCCCCACGGGTCCCCCGGGAGCGTGTCACACCCAGACGTGGGCAGAGTTGGGGTCTTCCGGCCCCGCCCCGGGCCCACACCCGCCCCTTGACGGATCTAAGAGGAGTTGCTGCTTTTCCGTGTGTTGGGCTTCGTGCTGGTCCTGGGGGCAGGGTGCGGCGTCCTAGCCCCTGCCCTGCGGGGCTAGAGGGGGTAGCTCTGTAAACTCTGTGAAACCCTAACAGCCAGGTGTGTGCAGCAGAGGGGCGGAGCCTCGAGCGGCCAGCACCGCCCTGAGCGCAGAGACGGACACCGCCCTCTGCCCAGCGCAGCCTGAACTGGGCAGCTCAGACCGCGCCTTTCAACCGAGGTCTCAAGGGGGCCTGCTAAAAGTCTGCAACATCAGAACCTATCTTGAATATATACCGATGAACCCTAACACGAAAGCATGTACCATGAATCTAAGATGGAGATAGAATTCACATGCCATAAAATGTACCCTTTAAAGGGTACGGTTCCGTGGTTTTTAGTACATTCACAAAGCTATGCAGCCTCACCGTCATCGAATTCCAGGACTTTTTTTTGTTTTTTTTAATCTTCACCTGAGGATATTTTTCCATTATTTTTTTTTTGTAGATAGAGTGGAAGGGAGGGAGGGAGAGAGAAAGAGATAGAGATAGAGAAATATTGACGTGAGAGAGACTCATGCATTGGTTGCCTCCCACATGACCTTGACCAGGGCCAGGGATCAAACCTGCAACTCAGGTACGTGCCCTTGACCAGGAATCAAACCCGAGACCCTTCAGTCCATGGGCCGGTGCTCTGGCCCCTGAGCCATACTGGCCAGGGCTAATTCCAGGGCATTTTTATCACCCCAACCCCACAGAAACTCCCCACATACTAGCAGGCAGACTCTGTTCCTCTCTACCCAGGCCCTGGAAAATACTGGTCTCCTCGTTGGCTGTATGTATTCACCTCTTTTGGACATTTTATATACACAGAGTTATATGTGGACTCTGTGACTGTCTTTTTTTCACATAACATAGTTTTTTAAAAAGTTTGTTTACAGCCCTGGCCGGTTTGGCTCAGCGGTTAGAGCGTCAGCCTGCGGTCCTGAGAGACCCGGGTTCGGTTCCCGCTAAGGGCGCATACCTCGGTTGCAGTTTGTCCCCGGCCCTGATCGGTTGTGCGGGTGGCAGCCACTCGATGTGTTCCTTTCACGTCGATGTTTCTCTCTCTCTCTCTCTGTTCCTCTCTCTCCCTCCCACTCTACCTGAACAAAAAATGGAAAAATGTCCTCGGGTGAGGATAAAAAAAAAAAAATTAAAAAAAAAAAAAAGTTTGTTTACATGTAGCATGTATCAAAACTTTATTCCTGTTCAGGGCTGAATAATATCCCATTGCATGGATATACCACTGTTTATCCATTAGTTGACGGACCCTTGGATAGTTCCCCTTTTTGGGCAATTGTGAATAATGCTGCTATGAGCATCATTGCACAGACTTTTGTGTGATATATGTTTTACTTCTCAGCTCTACACCTAGCAGTGGAATTTCTGGGTCACGTGGTAACTCTGTGCTTAACATACGAGGAGCTGCTGAGCTGCTTGTCAAAGTAGCTGCACCCTTTTTTATTTCCATAAGCCGTGCACAAGGGCTCCACCTTCTCCACACCCTCACTCCTTGTTGTGTTTCTGGTCACAGCCGTCCCACAGGTGTGGGGGGTAGTATCTGGTGGGTTCAGTGTGCCTTTTCCTGCTGCCTCACGATGTTGAGCATCTCTTCATGTGCCCATTGGTTCTTTGTACATCTGCTTCGGAGAAATGCCCGCTTGGATCCTTGGCTATGTTTTTTAAAAAAATTTTTCTTTATTGATTTTCGAGAGAGAGAGGGAGAGAGAGATAGAAACATTGATGAGAGGGAACATCGATTGACTGCCTCCTGCATGTCCCCCACTGGGGATCAGGCCCACAACCTGGGCATGTGCCCTGACCAGGAATCGAACCAGCAACCTCTTGGTGTAGGGTCGATGCTCAATCACGGAGCCACACCAGCTGGGCCTTCTGCTATGTTTTTCAATTGCATTGTTTGCCTTTTCATTTTCGAGTAGTTAAGAGTCCTTTACACACACCGGATGCAAGTCAGTAGTCAAATACTTGATGGGCAAATATTTCCTCTCATTCAGTAGCTTGTCTTTTCATTGTTGTTGATAGTGTCCTTTGAAGCATAAAAGTTTACTATTTTGACGGAATCTACTTTATCTGATTTTTTTTTCTTTTTTCTTTTTTTGCTTTTGGTGCTATAGCCTGGTCTAAGGTCACAAATATGTTTTCTCAGAACTTTATAGTTTATAATTTTGGCTTTCATGATTAGGCCATCGCTCCACGTAGAGGCTTTCTTTCTCTTGGTTTATGGCTGTGAGGTGAAGTCCCACTTCATCACGGTGAGTGCGGACACCTGGAGTCCCCGCATGGTTCACTGGAGAGACCCTGCCCTTTGTCGAAAATCATCTGGCTGTACCTCCAAAGCTTTGTCTCTACGCTCCCAGTTCTGCTCCGTGGATCTATACGTCTGTCCTTGTGCAACTACCACAGTGCCGTGAGCACACGTTGGAGCTGGGAGGTGAGTCAGGTGTCGCCTCTCTGGGCTTCCGGGGGAACTGCATGAATTTTTTAAGGTCAACGTGTCAATTTCTGCAAAAAGCAATGTGGAGTTTCGAGAGGGACGGTGGTGAATCTGCAGATCCATTTGTTGGCGTATTGACAATACAAAGTCTCCCGATGCCCCCTTTTTATTTTAGAGAGAGAGGAAGGGAGAGCGAGAGAGAGAAACATCGATTGGTTGCCTCCCACACGCATTTCACTGGAGACTCAAACCCACAACCTGGGCATGTGCCCTGAGCGGGGATTGAACCAGCCACCTTTTGGTGCACAGGATGACGCCCAACCCACTGAGCCACACCAGCCAGAGCTTGTTACGTTTATTCTTAAGCATTTTGTTCTTTTGGGTGAAATGGTTTTCCTAATTTAAATTGGATCGCTCATTGCTAGTGTATAGAAACACGACGGATTCTTGTAGATTAGTGGTGCATCCGTAGGATTTTCTACATAGGAAACAATGTCTCCTGTGAATAGAGACGGTTTTGCTTCTTCCTTCCGATGCTTTTCACTCCCTTTCCCTGTCTTATGACCCTGGTTAGAACTGCAGGGCAGCGTTGAGTCGGAGCGTGGACACCCTGTCTCATTCCTGACCTTAGAGGAACATCCGGGCTTTCACTGTTGCGGGGGATGTGAGCTGTGGTTTGGGTAGGTGCCTTTACCAGGTCGAGGAGGTTCCCCTCCACGCCCGCCCTGCAGAACTGAGCTGTGCCGTGCGTGTGTGGTGATTTCCGCTCAGCCTGAGCCCGGAGGGGGAGGTGGCGCTGCCACCTGTGCAGAGTCCCCCTGCTCTGTCCTGAGCCCGCACAGCTCCCAGAGTCCTACAGAACGTCTCAGGGGCACAGGTCGTTTGGGGCTCACCCTCGCTCTGGGGCCGGGATGGGCACAGAGACCAGCCACCAGATCCCTTCCTGGGCACTGAGGGCAAAGTCTCCTCCCACTGCAGGCAGGTCATCTCAGGCGGAAGGAGGGGCCTCTGCTCTCCCGACGAAGACAAGCTCCGAACCCCGGGGGACTCAGCTGAGCTCAGACCAAGACGAGCTCCGAACCCCGAGGGACTCAGCTGAGCTCAGACCAAGACGAGCTCCGAACCCCGAGGGACTCAGCTGAGCCCCTCTGAACTCATAAGAGATTTCCATGTGCTCACCCCTTCCTTCATTGCTCACATGCGTACGGGCTCTTAGTGACTCCTTCATTTATTAATAAATTCGACACACGTTTGTGGAGCGAGCCCTGGCCCGGCGCTGGGACCACGGCCAGCGAGCGAGGCGGGCGTGAGACGTGGAAAACCGAGCCTCTTGCCAGTGACTTGGAGGCCGGAAGGGGAGAGCCAGCAAGGCTTCCGGTGGAGACTTTATTGGGGGCACACCACACCCCTGAGATCTTAACGCACGTGCCCCAGGGTGGGGGACCTGAGCGTCCCTCCTCCTGTCTGCTGCCCCAGCTCCTGGTCTGCGAAGTTCCTGTTCCCTGGCACAGGGTTTGCACGTAACTGCCTCATTCATGGCCGGCGGGACTGCTCACGGGCCAGTTCCCTTGTGGGGGTTCCGGGGTGCAGCGCACGGACCCTGTTGCTTTCCCAGCAGGAGATTCTTGGAGGAGGCTCTTCCCAGCCCAACCTGGCTAATTTGGGGGTCGGGCTGCAGGGTTGGTTGGCCTGGAGGTGGCTCCCAGCACCAGCCTGCCTGGAGGGAGCCTTCCGGGCATTCGCCAGGCACTTTGTTGGGTCCTGCGCTTGTCCTCCGTGGGCTTCATGACCACAGGGCCCGATGCCACGGCTGCGGCGTCACGGGACCAGCACAGGCAGGAGGCTGCGGGGAGCAGCCCTTCACCGAGTTAACCAACCTCGTCCCACAGTCCTGCGAGGTGGAGGCGACTCTGAGCCCCGTTTAACAGATGGGGGAACCGAGGCACAAGCCAGGACACTCAGCCAGCAAGTGGCAGAGCCAGAGTCCAAGGGCGGACAACCCGGGAGGCTGTTACTGGGGCAGCTCTGGGGCTCACAGCGATGGCTGCGGGGGTGCTCAGGCTGAGACGGGTCCGGGAGGCTGCTGCCATCGGGTCAGGGATGTTCTTGGTGCCCGCGTCACCCTCCGGCGTGCCTGTGCCCGGGTGCCGAGTGCTTCTCGCCTGCGCTGTGGCCCGTCGGCCCCGAGACAGGGAGCAGCGTGAAGGGGGGCAGCTCCGTCCTGACGGCGGGGATCCCAGCTCGTCCTCGGGGAAGAAACGGTGAGTCTCCCGTGGTCCAGCCTTGGTTTTCCATCCCGGCCTTTGCCCTGCTGAGCGGGGCAGACGCGTCCTGGCTGGAGCAGGCTGAGGAGGGCGGAGGGAGGCGGCCCGAGGGGCAGCAGTGCGGGAGGGTGTAGTGAGGTCCCAGGCCCAGCAGGACCCTCTCGTGGGGACCAGGACGACGATGACAGGGGCAGGTGTGGAGGGCTCCGCGGGAACCCAGCAGGCCAGGGTCTGTGTGGGGCGTTCTGCAGGGTCGAGTGGTTGCTCGGCCGTGGCCGTGGCCGTGGGCCAGGAACCACACTAAGGACGGAGCCTGGGGGCAAGTGTGCTGAGAGTGGGCGGCGGGCATTTGGCATCACCCAGACTAGCAGCCGCCACGGCCGGCGTGAAGGGAGGGGCCGAGGAGGGTACCAACCTCCCCTGTGACCCCCGGGCTGCGTGTGCTTTCTGGGCGGCCATCTCTCTGCCTCTGGCTCTTCCATCTTGGAGAAAATGTGTTTGATCGCACGACTTGTCAGTGTGCAGTGTGACATCATTAAAGACTGCTGCTAGGCCTGTCCAGTGTGGCTCAGTGGCTGAGTGTCAACCCTGCACCAGGAGGTCGCTGGTTCGATTCCCGGTCAGGGCACATGCCCAGGTTGTGGGCCCGATCCCCAGTGGGGGGCCTGCAGGAGGCGGCCAGTCGATGTTCTCTCTCATCAATGTTTCTATTTCTCTCTCCCTCTTTCTTCCTCTCTCTCTAAAATCAATAAAAAAATTAAAAAAAAAAAAAAAAAAAAAAAAGGAAAGCAAAAATGACTCTAAGACGGATGCTAGCGTTGGAGTCTGAGCCTTGGAGAGCCGAGCCCGGTGCCGGAGAGCCGAGCCCGGTGCCGAAGAGCCGAGCCGGGCCTCGGGGCCTCGGGAAGCCCAGCTGCCTGGGCTCCGGACCTCGTTCTGAGAGCCACGCGAGGCCACAGAGCCTAGGACAGGACGGCGCTATGAAACGCCCCCCCTTCGTCCCCACCAGTCGCGTTCCATTGGAATACAACTGCTGTGGGCAGGGGACAGCGCCAGGTGTCAGGCCGTGGGGTCACACAGGATCTGGGCTCAGCAACCTCGGTACTTGAGTTCTGGGTAGGAAAATCATTCAGAGCCAAGACTCCAACTATAAGAGAATTTCGTCTGAAACATCACGGAAGTAGAAGCAGTAAGGTGTGGAAGTGATGTGCTTAGCACACACGCTACAGAGGTCACGGAAGGGCCCTGAGTGCTTGGGGGTGAGGGAGGTAAGGTCAGGTCCCGGGGGAGGGGCACAGGGAAGGGGGACAGACAGACGAATATGCTCCCTGGAGGGGCGTTCGCTGGGTCCTCGTCCTAAGGGCTTGAAGTGGGGAGAGTTTAGGGGAGGCCCCAGGGGAAGATCTCAACAGACTACTCAGCAGCTCTTCAGGTGTGTCCTTCCAGGGTCGGTCTCCACTGGTTGATCGACGGCTCCAGGGCAGGGGTCATTATCAAAGGCAGCTGGTACTGAGGTCAGCCCTGGGTCGCTTGTCTGATTTGGCTGCTTTTCTGGGCCCCGCAGCTGAAATACAACTGAGGCCGAGATGTTATCTCTAGGGAGGAAGGGTCAGGAGGTCCAAACTGCGTGACCAGTGACATGCCCCGGGAGGAAAGGTCACCCTGGGGACAAGGTTCCACCCTTCATGTGTCCTTAGCTGGGCACCTGGGGCTGTCCACCCTGGTGACCTCTGTCCCTGGCCATGTCCTTGCTGTGCTCACATCCAGCAGCCCAGCACACGGCCACACCTGTGTTCACACACGGTCTGACCCCTGTCACCCGGGGAGGAAACCCGGGGTTTTGATAGAAACCACGAGCCAGGCACTCTCTGGCTGGGACCGAGAAACTTGCAGACCTCTGATGGCGCCTCTCGAGTTCCCTTAGAATCTGCACAGCTGCTGGAGACCTTTGGAGTGTGGGGCCTCGGAGAGCCGAGCCCCTCGCAGGGCTGGACGTGGCCAGAGCCTGGACTCGCCGGCCTGGGCGTCTCTCAGAGAGCCGGGGAGACGGATGTTGGACAATGAGGCCCCACAGAGGGTGGGAAGGGGGGGTCCCGCATTCCTGCCATCGGCCATAGGTGCCATGTAAGTGAAGAGGCCAATTTGTAGGTTCCAGTCCCAACAGGCAGAACCAGGCCCCGGCCCGGCCGCCCTTCCCCCGGCAGAGGCCCTGTTGGACTCAGACGAGCCATGCCCCTGCCTGCTGCCCTGACTCCCGACCCATGAAACTTCCAGTAGGATAAATGGTGGCGGGTTTCACCACTGACTTTGGGGGTGGTTTACTGTGCAGCAATAGGTAACGGGAAGTCTTACATGTGAGGTGACTCTCATATTTCCTATTCTTTTTTTTTAAACATTTTTTTCTTTATTGATTTTCGAGAGAGAGGAAGGGAGAGGGAGAGAGAGATAGAAACATCAATGAGAGAGAACGTCGATGGGCTGCCTCCTGCAGCCCCCCACTGGGGATCGGGCCCACAAATTTCCTGACCGGGAATCAAACCAGTGACCTCTTGGTGCAGGGTCGATGCTCAACCCCTGAGCCACACTGGCCGGGCTGTTACCTTTTGTTTTTTAAGGCTGTTTTCCCTCCAGCAAACAGATTTCACAATTCGCTAAAAGATCACCATCTGCTCTGGCTCCTTATCTGTTGCTTTGCAAAAATCCACCCCTGGACTTAGTGGTACAAAAACAACTGCGATTTCTTGTTTATCTTGATGGGATGGTTCTGGGACTGGGTGTTTCTCCTGCTGGTCTTTCTTGGAATCACTGGGGTGACGGCATCACCAGGCAGCTGCCCTGGGGGGTCCAAGATGGCCTCAGTCATGCGCCTGGCCACGGGGCAGGACGTTGGCAGGGTCCTTGGCTCTCTCCTGTGACCTTGAACACTCAGGAGGCTGGACTGGGCTTCTCCGTGCAGTGTGGCCTCAGGTTCCAAGACAGTAACCCCAGAAGCTGGGAGTTATCTCAAAGGACAGACCCACAACTCACACGATGTCAGGTCTGCGACAGTCTGTTGATCAGAGCAAGTCAGGGGGCCAGCCCAGAGTCAAGAGGATGGAGAAACAGACCCCAGTAGTCTCCTGATGGGCAGAATAGCTATGTTACCGCTACAGACTGAGCGCCTCAGGCCCGCCAAGATTCAGACGTGGAAACCTCGTGGCCACGGGTGGGGTGTGCAGGTGGGGCCTCTGGGAGCTGCTGAGGGCCGGAGGGTGCAGGTTCATGAACGGGATTCTTGTTCTGATCAGAGAGTCCCCAGAGAGCCCCTCACCCCTCCACCCTGTGCCGTCAGGAAGCCAGACGCTGAATCCTGGGCTTCGGTTCCTAGAACTGCGAACAAATACGTCTGTTACGTACCAGCCACCCAGGCCGTGGCACTGCACTGCAGGAGCCTGGACCACGTGTGACAGGCTCACACCACCGGGGTGTGAGAGGGCCCCTGCTGCCACAAAATACCACCGAAGGGGTGACAAACCCCACATTCCCTCGCCGTCCTAGGGCTGGAGAGCCCAAGACCCAGGTGTTGACGGGAATGTCTCCTGAGGCCTCTGTTCCTGGTGGGCCCCAGCCGCCTGCTCCCGTGTCCTCACGTGGCCCTTGTTCGTGTGGACATCCCTGCTGCGTCCTTCCTCTTCCAGTGAGGACAGTGATCACCCTGGGTCAGGGCCCCACCCTTATAACCCAACCCAACCGCCATGACCTCTGGGAGGGCCTCCTCTCCAAACACAGGCACGTTTTTTTCTTTTTCTTTTTCTTTTTAAAAGAACATATTTTATTTTTTTGTTTATTGATTTGAGAGAGAGAGAGAGATTGATTTTCTTGTTGTCGTTGCTGTTATCAATGCAGCCATTGGTTGATTCTCGCATGCGCCCTGGCCGGGGATCAGACCCACGACCTTGGTGTGGCGACACTGCTCTCACCAACCGAGCTACCCAGCCAGGGCCAAACACAGGCACATTTTGAGATACTGGGGTCGGGGACACGACTCGACCCATAACAAGAGCCACTAGAATAACGATGTGCGAGGTGCTGTGGGAAACATTGTTTGTTACCTTCCAGGTGTTGACAGTTATTTCCCCTCGTCACTGGGGACATTAGTCCGTTGTCTTCTGACACCCCTGGGCAGAGGGACATCTGTAATGAGGCTGTCATTCTTCTGCAAGCCCTCTGTCTTTTCATTCTGGTAGCTTTTATGACTTTTCTATTCTTCTTTTTTATTTTTATCCTCACCCGAGGACATTTTTGCATTTATTTTCAGATACAGCAGGAGGGAAAGAGGAAGAGAGAGAGAGAGAGACACATTGACTGGTTGTCACCCACACAACCCCAACTGGGGCTGGGGGTGAACTGCCACCGAGGCACGTGCCCTTAGCGGGAACAGAACCCGGGACTCTCTGGTCTACAGGCTGACGTTCTAAACGCTGACCCAAACCAGCCAGGGCGACTTTTGTATTCTTGAGAACTGGCAGTTTTACCAGTATTTCTATTTCTATGTGTCTGGTGTTCCCAGACAGGAGAGATCCTCGTCCCCACCTGCCATCCACAGCGGGCCCCACAGACAGAGGGTGGGCAGGAGGCCCACATGTTCCTGGGAGGGGATTTCTTGTGCTGCTGTCCCGAGAGAAAGATTTCTCTGAGACTCGCACGGGAGGATGCAACATTGTAGGAAGCTTTATTTCTGTGGAATTGCACCCCTAGGTTTCCAAGGTCCCATTTCCCTTAGTCCAGTCATATGGGAAGTGCAGCTGGGGTTTCAGTAGGGCGGATCAGAGCCAGTGTCCAGAGTGTCCTTTCCACGTCTGCACACTGCAGTCCAGCATCAGGCTAGCCGCCATTCACCAGTCCATTGCGTGTGGGGTCCGCATGGCCGTGGGCTGTACTGGCAAATGCAAGGAGAGCCAAGAGAGAGCCATGAGCAACTAGAGAGAGCCATGAGCAACAAGAGAGAGCCATGAGCAACTAGAGAGAGCCATGAGCAGCAAGAGAGAGCCATGAGCAACAAGTGAGAGCCATAAGCAGAGAGAGCCAAGAGCCATGAGCAACAAGAGAGAGCCATGAGCAACTAGAGAGAGCCATGAGCAACAAGAGAGAGCCATGAGCAGCAAGAGAGAGCCATGAGCAACTAGAGAGAGCCATGAGCAACAAGAGAGAGCCATGAGCAGCAAGAGAGAGCCATGAGCAACAAGTGAGAGCCATAAGCAGAGAGAGCCAAGAGCCATGAGCAACAAGAGAGAGCCATGAGCAACAAGAGAGAGCCATGAGCAGCAAGAGAGAGCCATGAGCAACTAGAGAGAGCCATGAGCAACAAGAGAGAGCCATGAGCAACTAGAGAGAGCCATGAGCAGCAAGAGAGAGCCATGAGCAACTAGAGAGAGCCATGAGCAACAAGAGAGAGCCATGAGCAACAAGTGAGAGCCATGAGCAACAAGAGAGAGCCAAGAGCCATGAGCAACAAGCAAGAGCCATGAGCAGCAAGAGAGAGCCATGAGCAACAAGTGAGAGCCATGAGCAGAGAGAGCCAAGAGCCATGAGCAACAAGCAAGAGCCATGAGCAACAAGGGAGTGCACTCCTTTGTTTAGGGGATGATGTATTCCCAAGTTTTCATGGGCTTGTGATGGCTCTGTCTATTCCAGCCAACACTTGGAACTGGAGAGCACTTTTGTTGTGTATGTGCTCATCTTCCTTTGATTATAGGAATGTCTCATCTATCATTTCCTCGGTTATTACTCCTTCACCATTCTTTCTTTACATTTTTATTTGTTTATTATTTTTCTCCACCATTCTTTCACTACCACCCCCCCTCACCTGAGGATATTTTTCTACTTATTGTCAGATAGAGTGGGAGGGAGGGAGAGAGAGAGAAAAACATCAATGTGATAGAGCCACATCTCCTGGCTGCCTCTCGCATGACCCCGTGAGGGCTGGGGACGAACTGCAACCGAGGTTCGTGCCCTTGACCGGAATCGAACCTGTGACTCATTGGTCTGCAGGCAGACGCTCTAACCGCTGAGCCAAACCAACCAGGGCTCTCTGCTGTTCCTTCATTCTCCACTCCCAGAACTCCTGCTCAGTCCAGACTCGAATCTCTCAGCTGGTCTTCCATGTGACTTATATGCTGTATCTTATTTTCTTTATTGCTTCGAATCTGTTTTTCACACTGTGCTACCCCTTGGTAAGAGTTCCCAAATCACCAGTCCTCACAACCTACATCTAGAATTCACCCCACCTACTGAGCTTTCCATTTCAGTAACCACATTTTCTAGAATGTATCAGGTAGCGCAGGGTGCTGTAACAAAGTAGCATAGTTGGGGTGGCTTAACACCGGTTTGTTTCTGGGGTGAGAAGCCTGAGATCAAGATGCTGGCTGATTTGGTTCCCCCGTGGGGGCTCTATTCCCGACTTGCAGACTTTCTTGCTGTGACTTCACACTAACACAGGAATCACACAAGCTCTCTGGTGTCCCTTCTTACAAGGGTACACATCCAGCATGAAGGCCCCACACCCCCAAAAACACACGGGGCACCAGGCTTCAACCCATGAATTTCTGGGGGACACACAATTCCGTCCACAGCACCTGCATGAGATTTTTCATAACTGCCTGTTTCTGTTCATTCATTTTTGACCTTATTTTATTAAAATTTTTTTATTGATTGATTTTTAGGGAGGGAGAGAGCGAGCACAAGAGAGAAACATCGATTTGTTGTCCCCCTTACCCACCCATTCATTGGTTGCTCTTTGTATGTGTCCCGACCCAGACTGAACCGCAACTTTGGCCTATCCGGATGACGCTCTAAGCAGCTGAGCTCCCCTGAGCCAGGGCCTTTTTTGACTTTATTTTATAAACATTCCTTGTCAAAACAAACATATTTTACGATCATGCCTTGTTCTACAACATAACATTCAACTGTAGTAAGTTGTTCATTGTATTGGCCTTTGTCTTTAATATTCGTTTTTGGGACGTGCTTTGGAATTTGCATTCCAGGCTCATTCTAACTGCGAAGGACCCTGGTTTGCCTTTTCTCTTCCTCTGGTGTGGGTGACCGGGTCTGTCCTCCCGTCTCTGAAGCTTCAAGTCCCATTGGGCCAGGTTGGGGCACGCCCACCCCTGAGCCAATCAGCACTAAAGGAGTGCAGTGTGCTTATCGGCGAGGCTGCGGCTGTGGGCGGCGCCCAGGAGCCTGGGTGCGGCTCCTGGAGCAAGTAGGACTAGAGGTGGGAGCAAGGCAGGTGGGGCACCTGGGCACAGAATTGTAGCCACAGTTTTCCGAGTGAAAGGGGGTGCTCTAAATAATTGACCCCAGGCCACAGGGGTGGGTCAGAACGGGAGTCTCACCCACTTGCTGTGTGGCTTCAGGTAGGGCACCAGCCTCTCCGATCCCTGTCCTCACTTAAGGTAAAGTGGAGCTGCCTTGCCGGGCGGCCTGCCTGTGGGCTTTCCCCTCCTTGATGTGTACAGTAAGGGCCGGGCAGTGCCGCGTGCCAGGCCCCGGGCTAATCAAACGACATGCGGACCCCGGATGCAGGCGGTCCACCGTCACACAGCTAGCAGGTGGTGGAGCTGGGACCTCTGCCTTCAGCACCCAAAGGGAGTCTTCCCTCAGTCCACCCAGCAAGGAGCTGGGGCTGGACCACACACACCCTTGCGCTGTCGGCAGTGGTGATGCGCGTGAAGATGCTGAAGTTGCTCCTGTCCGACCTCACGTCCCCAACCGCACTGCATTCTGCCCTGCCTACCTTTATGTCCTTATGCTGCTTACTCTTTAAAAAAACCTTCACTTGAGGACATCTTTCCATTGACTTTCCTTGATAGATTGGGAGGGAGAGAGAGAACCCTTGATAGATTGGGAGGGAGAGAGAGGAACATCGATGTGAGAGAGACACATCCCTCGGTCACCTCCCGCGCGCCTCGGACCAGGGCCGGGGACCAAACCGCAACCGAAGTACGTGCCCTTGGCCGGAATCGAGCCCATGACTGTTTGGTCCGCGGGCCGAAGCTCTAGCGGTGGAGCCAAACCGGCCAAGGGCCCTCTTCCGTTCTTAAGCGTGACAATGTAACTGTTTAAGTGTCTCTAAGTATCAGGAGTTTCTCTCCATCTCCCCCTCTGCGCCAGACTCCTCCCGGCCACTCTCTGCACAGCCGCTAGAGGGCTCCCATTACAATGCACACTTTAGGGGGTCTCTCCTCCACTTCATTCCTCCAAGGACTTGCTATTTCCTTTAAAAATAAAAACCAAGGTCCCTGCTGTGCTCGGGCAACCTTGACGTGACCTGGCTCGGTCTCCACACTTCCGCTGTGCTGACCTTTCTTCAGTTCCTCTGCCCGGAAAATTCTTCCCTCCTTACTCTGTTTACTCCCCTGTGGCCTTTAAATCTTGACGCAAATGTTTTAATTGCTCCGAGAAACCTTCTCTGATCTCCAGGAAGTGTTGAGGTCTCACCTTCTTCCCAGTATAATTTCATGACATCTTTGAGTTCTTTGTGGCTTTTATCTCATTACCTAATTCTGTATCTATGTGATTCATGCCCAAATTCCCTGCAAGGCTGCCATGCCTCGAGGGCCCGGTGCATTTTTGTTCCACTGACCTTCTATCTCTGACACAGATCTGGCCTTCTCTGGATGGAAGGGTGAATGAAGGGTGGATGGATGGTGGGTGGGTGGATGGTGGAAGGGGGATGGATAGTGGGTGTATGGATGGTGGGTGAATGGATGGATGGAGGGAAAGATGGGGATGGATGGATGGTAGAAGGGGGATGGGTAGTGGGTGTATGAACGGTGGGTGAATGGATGGATGGTGGATGGATGGATGGTGGAAGGGGGATGGATAGTGGGTGTACGGATGGTGGGTGAATGGATGGATGGAGGGAAAGATGGGGAATGGATGGATGGTGGAAGGGGATGGATAGTGGGTGTATGGATGGATGGATGGATGGTGGATGGATAGGGGAGGGATGGATGGATGGAGGGAAAGATGGGGGATGGGTGGATGGTGGAAGGGGATGGATAGTGGGTGTATGGATGGATGGATGGATGGTGGATGGATAGGGGAGGGATGGATGGATGGAGGGAAAGATGGGGGATGGATGGGTGGTGGAAGGGGGATGAATAGTGGGTGGATGGATGGATGGATCGATGATGGATGGATGGTGGATGGATGCATAGGGGATGGATGGATGGATGGATGGTGGATGGATGGATAGATAGATGGGTGAATGGTGGATGGATGGATAGGGGATGGATGGATGGCGGAAGGGGATGGATAGTGGGTGTATGGATGGTGGGTGAATGGATGGATGGAGGGAAAGATGGGGGATGGATGGATGGTGGAAGGGGATGGATAGTGGGTGGATGGATGGATGGATCGATGATGGATGGATGGTGGATGGATGCATAGGGGATGGATGGATGGATGGATGGTGGATGGATGGATAGATAGATGGGTGAATGGTGGATGGATGGATAGGGGATGGATGGATGGCGGAAGGGGATGGATAGTGGGTGTATGGATGGATGGATTGTTGATGGATGGATAGGGGATGGATGGTGGATGGATGGATAGGGGATGGATGGACGCTTCGGGATGGATGGAGACAGGCAGAGGGGTGGATAATGACGACGTTCGCTCTCTCAGCCAACTGGGGTCCCAGTCACCGGTGAGCGAGTCCTCAGGGCCCCAGGCGCGCACACCGACCCCAGGCCGGCTCACTGTCCCGTCCTCCGCCCGCGGTGCCACGAGTCCTGGAGCCGGTCTCGGCCGGTCCGCTCACGCGGCGTCGGAGGGTTTGCTCCGCGCGCGTCACTCCGGGGCTCGTACCGGCGGAGCCCGGCCCGCGGGCGGGGGCTGCAGGCAGCCGGGCCCCCCTCCCTGGGCTGCAACCCGCGCGGGCGGGGCGTGGGGCGGGGCGGGGCTTCACCGACCGGATGCGGCCCCGGCCCCCGCCCGCGGAACCGGAAGTGGAGCGGGAGCCTGGGAGCGGCGGGCGTCGGGAGCGGGGGACCAGCCGGGCGGCGCGGACCCCACGGCGGTGAGCGCGGGTGCTCGGGCGGGCGGCCCGGTTCCCCGCCTGCGCTGCTGGGTCGCCGCCAGGCCCCGAAACGGGAAGGAAGCTGCGGCCGCCGAGGTCTCCCCGCTCTTCCGCTCGCGGTTTCGGGCGCGGGGGGAGGGGGTTGCGGGCGCGGCTTTGCGGTGGGGGGGCCGAGGGGGCGGGGCCGAGGGGGGAGGGGCGGGCCGAGGGCTCGGGTGGGGTCTAAGGGGAGGGGTGGGTGGCGGAGGGAAGGGGGCGGGGTCCGTGGAGGTAGCGCCCCGGGTCCCAGGGCGAGGGCCGGGGTCGGAGGGGCAGGGCCGGGGTCCGAGGAGGAAGGAGTGGGGTCCGAGGGGAGGGGGCGGGGACCGAGGAGGGCGGGGTGCGGTCAGAGGGGAAGGGCTGGGGTCCCAGGGGCAGGGCCCGGGTCCAGGGAAGAGGGCGGGTCCGAGGGGAGGGTGGGTGGCGGAGGGAAGGGCCGAGGGTCCGAGGAGGACGGAGTGGGGTCGGAGGGGCAGGGCCCGGGTCCGAGAGAAGGGGCGGGGCAGAGGGCGGGGCCGGGGCTGCAGGCCGGAAGCAGGAGCAGAGGGCGGGCTGGGGAGGGCCTCTGGGGTCCAGGGGAAGGCCGAGGTCCAGAGGGCGAGGTAGGAAAGGGGCCCCAGGAAAGGAGGTTCGGGAGGGGTGCTGGGACCCGGGGTTCAGGGGAGGCCTGGGGTTAGGGTTAGGGTCAGCTTTCCATCGGGGCAGGGGTCCGAGGGTCCTGCGGTCGGGGCGATGGGGGGCAGCGCCACGCGCCGCGGTGTGAGCGTCTCCAAACGCGGAGCAGCCCCTCCGCCGGGCGCGCCGGAGGCCCCGGGAAGGTGTCGTGTTGTCTTCCGCGTGGATGTGGGAGCTCGGTCCCCGCGGGCGCCCAGGTGAGGCCTCGGGGACAGGGCTTCCTGCTCCCGCGGCCGTGGACGTGTCGGCCCCCCGGGGGTTCCAGTTTCCACCAGCTCGGCCCGGGGCCTCCCGCGGCGTTTGGGCTCAGGTTGGCCTGGCCCCGGCGGGGGAAGGGCTGTGGGTCGGGCTGTGGGTCGGAGGGCCCCTCCTGCCTGCCCGCATTCCGTTTGCCCGGGTGAGTCACCCGCCTGGAGTCAGCCGTTTCCAGCCCTGCTCGCTCCCCCCTTAGAAAACTCTCCCCAGATACTCCAGGAGCGAGGACAAGCCCTAAAGCCGACTTTTGGACACTTTAACCCCAGTACCTGAGACTTACCTCCCACAACGGCTGACTTTTCGTGGAAGCTTTTCGATGAACTTACCTTTAAAATCGTTTTAAAAGGACGTAACTCGAGACGCAGGGCTTGCCGCCCGCCATTTGGCAGTCGCTCGGGAAGTGGTCGAGGGAGCCAGTGGTTGTGAAGGCTGGGAGAGCCTTCCTTGTGTGGGGATGCCCAGTGCCCGCGGCTGCCCTGCAGAGCTCCTGCCTTTGTGGTCAGGGTGCAGGCCGGGGCTTTGAGGACGGATATGGCGAGGCAGGGAGCGAGGCTTTCCTGGGAGTGCCTGGCGCGGGGCATGGCCTGGGGCTCTGCCTGTGTGTTCCCTGGTTTTCGCCTCCGCCTGGGGTCGGATGGGTACGGACCGACAAGCCTGCGTTTGCGGCAGTCCCCTGCAGAGGACTTTTTCGGTGTATAGGACTGTGCGAGGTTCCTTCCCACTCGGCCGTCTTGATTTGTCCCTGTGACGTTTGCAAGGGACGTTGACTATGAATGTATCAATGAGGGGCAGAGCTGTTACCTCCTTTCTAAACAGTGTGCTTTGGTAACAGCTTGATCCAGATGTAATTCCCATACCATACGGTTCACCCACTTAAAAGGTGCGATGCAACGGTTTCCAGTCTCTTCACAGAGTGCTACAACCATCCCCACAGTCAATTTTAGGTTCATTCCATCACCTCAAAAAGAACCCTGTGACGCGGACCCCCCCTCATCCCCAACACGAGGCTGATCTGCTTTCTGTGTTACACAGATTTCCCTGTTCTGGACCTTCCCTAGAAATGGGGCTGTGTAACACGTGGTCTTTGCGTCTGGCTCCTCCCCGTGGGAGCGTGCGCCGGACTCCACTCCTTTTCACTGCCGAGTAGTGTTCCACGGCGGACGGCGCACGTGCTCCGTATCTGTCGAGGCACGGCCAGTGGGCTGGCCTCGCTCCGGGCTGCGTGCCACTCCGTGGACGTTGCATGCTCCTCTGGGGGTGCACCCCCAGGATTGTAGGGGAACTCCACGTTCAGCCTCGGAGGAACTGCCAGGCTGTTTTTTTGTTTTTTATCCTCACCCGAGGACATTTTTCCATTTTTTGTTCAGACAGAGTGGGAGGGAGGGAGAGACAGAAACATCAACGTGAAAGGGACACATCGAGGGGCTGCCACCCACCCGCACGACCAACCAGGGCTGGGGACAAACTGCAACCGAGGTACGTGCCCTTAGCGGGAACTGAACCCAGGTCTCTGGACCTCAGGCCGATGCTCTAACCGCTGAGCAAAACCGGCCACGGCAGATTTTGTTTTACATCCCCAGCAGCAGAGAAGACTCACCGTCGTCTGTCTTCTTGATGTCAGGTGTGCAGTGGTATCTCATTGTGTGTTCTTTTTTTTATTAAATCCTCACCTGAAGATATTTTTTTCCCATTGATTTTTAGAGATGGGAAAGGAGGGAGGGAAGGAAGAGAGAGAGAGAGAGAGAAACATCAATGAGAGAGAGAGAAACATCAATGGGAGAGAGAGAAACATCAATGAGAGAGAGAGAAACATCAATGAGAGAGAGAAACATCAATGAAAGAGAAACATCAATGTGAGAGAAACATCAATGAGAGCGAGACATATTGATTGACTGCCTCCTACACATGCTCCAACTGGGGCCGAAGATCAAGCTCGCAACCGAGGAATATGTTCCCGACTGGGAATTGAATCCATGACCCTTTGGTGCGGGGGCTGACAACCTAACCACTGAGCCACACCCCCCAGGGCAGGCGCTTATTAGCCATTTGTAAAATGTCCTTTTCATTGCCGATTTGTAAGTGTTCTTTTTATTTTTTTAATCCTTACCCGAGTAATTTTTCTATTGATTTTCAGGTAGAGTGGAGGGAGAGAGGGAGAGAGGGAGAGAGACATCGATGTGAGACAGACACATCGACTGGTTGCCTCCCACGCGACCCCAATCAGGGCCGGGGACGAACTGCAACAGAGGAACGTGTCCTTGACTGGACTGAACCTGAGACGCGTTGGTCCGCAAGCCGACACTCTAACCACCGAGCCACACTGGCCGGGGCTCTGTTTTCTTGCTGGAGCTGCGCGTGTCTAGGATCTGCTCCAAGCTCGGGATTGTGAGAATCTGTGCCTTCGCTTTCTTGTACACATGTAGTCGTTTTAGCTCAGACACTTAGGTCCTGGATACGTTTTTGAGTGAATTGCTGTGTATGGTGTGAGGTAGGGGTCCCGAGGCATTATCTTTGGGTCCAAAAAGTAGCCAAGGTTTTGATATTTCAGTTATTTTTGTGGTTTTATTTTTAAATTTAAGTGTTGTGGGGTAAGAAGTTAGTGTAGAGCTGAGCCTGTGTGCATGGCTCCTGGGTGGAGGTGTGTAGATGGTGGACAGTGGTCCCCGCAGTGCCTGCTGTGCTGAGCCACCCGCACCAGGTCACCTTTTACAGGGGGCTGGGAGGAAGAAGGGGTGAAGCGTAGGGTCAGGAACGAGGCAGGAAGGGGAGCGTAGGGAAGGCCCCAGGGCCATTCCTGTTGTGGCCAGTGTATGATGAGCTGCCTGTGACTGGCTTGTTCCTGGGAACCGGGGGCTGTTAGTCATCGGCTCTGTACCGTCCAGCCCTGCGGTGCCCCGGGAGGCTGTGCGCAGCCCACGGGAAAGGCGGTGAGGGTGACCTGGGAGCCTGAGCCCGAGCTTGCAGTAACCAGATCCCTGTGTTGGAAACGCAGCCGGCTCTGTGCGCCCGTCACCCCACTCTGAGTCCCTGTGGCTGTCATGCCGCTGGTTCTCCCAGCCACCTCCACGTAGGACCCTTTCAGGGACTGTCTTCTTACATTATTATTTTAAAAACTCACAGTGATAGAACTATTATTTTTAGCAATGTCATCAATTTGAGGGAACAAAACATGGAAGCCTCCCAGGATGTTAGGGAGCAGGAGCTGTGTGTGAGCCATGGGGGTGGCATGATCGCTGTGCAGGATCACTCCAGCGCACCGCTCTGCAGGAAGGACACAGCCGCACAGCTGTGCAGGGAGAACACACACTCTCAGCCACACAGCTCTGCAGGAAGGACACACACAGCCTCACAGCTGTGCAGGGAGGACACACACAGCCGCACAGCTGTGCAGGGAGGACACACACAGCCGCACAGCTTTGCAGGGAGAACACACACAGCCGCACAGCTTTGCAGGGAGAACACACACAGCCGCACAGCTGTGCAGGGAGGACACACACAGCCGCACAGCTTTGCAGGGAGAACACACACAGCCTCACAGCTGTGCAGGGAGGACACACACAGCCGCACAGCTGTGCAGGGAGGACACACACAGCCGCACAGCTTTGCAGGGAGAACACACACAGGCGCACAGCTTTGCAGGGAGAACACACACAGCCGCACAGCTTTGCAGGGAGAACACACACTCCCAGCCACACAGCTCTGCAGGGAGAACACACACAGCCGCACAGCTGTGCAGGGAGAACACACACAGCCGCACAGCTTTGCAGGGAGAACACACACAGCCGCACAGCTTTGCAGGGAGAACACACACAGCCGCACAGCTTTGCACGGAGAACACACACAGCCGCACAGCTTTGCAGGGAGGACACACACAGCCGCACAGCTGTGCAGGGAGGACACACACAGCCGCACAGCTGTGCAGGGAGAACACACACAGCCGCACAGCTGTGCAGGGAGAACACACACAGCCGCACAGCTGTGCAGGAAGGACACACACAGCCGCACAGCTTTGCAGGAAGGACACACACAGCCGCACAGCTGTGCACGGAGAACACACACAGCCGCACAGCTGTGCAGGGAGGACACACACAGCCGCACAGCTTTGCAGGGAGGACACACACAGCCGCACAGCTGTGCAGGGAGGACACACACAGCCGCACAGCTGTGCAGGGAGGACACACACAGCCGCACAGCTTTGCAGGGAGGACACACACAGCCGCACAGCTGTGCAGGGAGGACACACACAGCCGCACAGCTTTGCACGGAGGACACACACAGCCGCACAGCTTTGCAGGGAGGACACACACAGCCGCACAGCTTTGCAGGGAGGACACACACAGCCGCACAGCTTTGCAGGGAGGACACACACAGCCGCACAGCTGTGCAGGGAGGACACACACAGCCGCACAGCTGTGCAGGGAGAACACACACAGCCGCACAGCTTTGCAGGAAGGACACACACAGCCGCACAGCTGTGCAGGAAGGACACACAGCCGCACAGCTTTGCAGGAAGGACACACAGCCGCACAGCTGTGCAGGAAGGACACACACAGCCGCACAGCTGTGCAGGAAGGACACACACTCCCAGTGCACAGCTTTGCAAGAACACACACAGCCGCACAGCTGTGCAGGGAGAACACACACAGCCGCACAGCTTTGCAGGAAGGACACACACTCCCAGTGCACAGCTTTGCAAGAACACACACAGCCGCACAGCTGTGCAGGGAGAACACACACAGCCGCACAGCTTTGCAAGAACACACACAGCCGCACAGCTGTGCAGGGAGGACACACGCAGCCGCACAGCTTTGCAGGGAGGACACACTCCCAGTGCACAGCTTTGCAAGAACACACACAGCCGCACAGCTCTGCAGGAAGGACAGACGGTCGCACAGCTTTGGAAGCGGCCCCTTTCTGTAGTTTCGCAGGCTGTCTTAGGAGCAGTCCAGCTCTGTGGTTAGTAAAGTGCTGATCTTTTCATCTTCCTCTGAGGTTTCTGTGTAAAACTTTGTTGTGCCGGCTGGTGTGGCTCAGTGGTTTGGGCATCAACCCTGCACCAGGAGTTTGTCTATTCGATTCCTGGAAGGGGCACATGCCTGGGTTGCGGGCTGAATCCCCAGTGGGGGGTGTGCAGGAGGCAGCAGATGGATGTTTCTCTTCATTTCCCTTCCTCGCTTAAAAAATTAATAAAATATTCTTTAAAAAAAAAACCCAAAACCAAACCTCATGATTTGGGAGGATTTCAGAGGTATTTGCCCAGAGCGCCTGCCCACAGAGACCCTCTGAGCTCTTCTCCATGATCTTGCAGACGGATCGTCGTCAGATGCCGGGGGCCCCTCGGTGACCATCGTCTTCGGAAGTCTGAGCAGCTCTCCGTCTCCCACCAGAAGGAAAGGTGTGTCCATCGTGCCCACTGCTGCCTGCCCCCCGGACGGTTGGGCGGACACTGCCCCCCCGGGACGATCGGGCGGACCCTGCCCCCCCGGGACGATCGGGCGGACCCTGCCCCCCCGGGACGATCGGGCGGACCCTGCCCCCCCGGGACGATCGGGCGGACCCTGCTCCCCGGGACGGTCGGGTGGACCCTGCCCCCCGACGGGTGGATCCTGTTCTCGGGGATCAGGCAGACCCGTCCCGGGACGGTCGGGTGAGCCTGTCCCAGGACTGGGAGCACTGATCTGCGTCAGGATTGCAGAGGGTGGACAACCGTTCTCCAGAATTTCCTTATTTAAACAGTAAAGTCACATCCCGGTAGCCTGTGAGTTAGAAGGGAGGGGATTGCAGACAGCGGGACAGCGGAGGGACAGGAGGCCATCTGCCTCTTCTCCTGCTCCGGGAGGTGAGAGGGGCCACGAGGCGTGACCCGTAGGGACCTGCCCGCTAGTGAGGCTGGCTTCCAGAAAGATCCGTGGCAGTTAAGCTTGAAAAGTACCAGGCAAAGCCCTCTCTCTCCCCTTCGCCTCAGCGGGGAGCGGCCCCTGGTCCTTCGGTCTGACCACGTCCTCAGTGGCTGGAGCTCCAGGTGGGAGCTGGCGTCCCGCAGGGCTCATAGCCCCTGCTCGAATCGCCCCTGGACCTGCGCGTGGAGTTCACGCCCCTGCGATCCCTGTGACGTTAAACTCAAAGTGGGCGCTCTCTGTTTTACATTGTGATAAAAGCCCTGCTCGTGCCCATGTCACCCTGGTGACATCCAGCACGTCACAGTTGGACGGCAAAGGCGGGGAGGACGGAGCCGCGCCCCGGGAGGGGAGGACGTGTGCCCGTGACTTAGGCTCCCGTGTTCTCAGGGCCGAGACCAGGGTGTCTGAGTGTCTCTGAGGCTGCTGACGTCCTCCGTGCTGTGGCCTTCGGGGCCCTTTCGGTCGTTGCCCCCAGACCCCCTGTCCCTGGGCTGGGGCAGTTCCGGGCAGAGTGTGTGGCTCCTGCCAGCTCTCAGGCCCGCCCGCTCTGCCCGCAGATGTGGAAGGCCTCGGCGGGCCACACCGTGTCCATTGCCCAGGACGACGGCGGTGCCGACGACTGGGAGACCGACCCCGACTTCGTGGTGAGTCCCCTCTGCCCCAGGCTTCTCTCCGTGCGGGTGGTGGTCGGTGTGTGTTCCCAGCCCCGCGGGAGTGACGCGGCCCGACTCCTCCTTTCAGAACGACGTGAGCGAGAAGGAGCAGAGGTGGGGTGCGAAGACCGTGCAGGGGTCCGGGCACCAGGAGCACATCGAGTAAGGGCCCCGGAGCCGGGGCGCGGCGGTGTCTGTCTGCCGGGCCCGCGGGCCAGCTGCCTGCATCTCGTGGCCGGTGGCTCTGGAAGGGGCGAGTGTGAGATGTGACGTGTGTCCATGTGCCTGTCCGTGTGCGTGTCCGTGTGCGTGTCCGTGTGCCTGTCCGTGTGCCTGTCCCTGTGTGTGTGGACGGGTGGTCCCTTCAGCTCTGCAGAGCCCCGGTCAGTGCTACGGTTTCTGAGGCGCACCCTGGCCCGAGCGCCTGGGCGGATGCGGGCTGCTGACGAAGGTCCGAGAGCACCTCCTTGGTGACCGGACCTGTAACTGTTACTGACCGCTGTCCAGCGGGTGCCGTGCGCGGAGCCCTAAGCCTTGCGCACTCATGGAAAGTGCAGAATCAGAACCGAGCGGCCTGTGGCCGTTCCCGACGCGGCAGGAGCCTCCGGGGCTGGTTCCCCTGGGAGGTGTCCCTTCTCAGAGGTGCTCAGGCGGCACCTCGGGCCTCGGGCCTCCCCACAGTGCAGCAGCCACGGGTCCTGGCCTGCCGGCTTTGACCGCAGCCTGTGACCCGATTTCCTGTCCCTGATGTGTCTGGACGAGGCCTGTACACGGCAATGCTGACCGCCCTTCATGGCGCCCCCAAGAATGGAAACAGCGGGTGCTGCAGGGGCGGGCCGAGTGCGCACAGCTGGCCTCGCTCAGCTGTGCAGTGAGACCCCGAGTCTCCTGTGACAAACCAGGGGAGCTCCCCCGTCCAGGCGGCCACGCGGCGGGTGGGGGCGCTGTGTGGGTTCAGGTCTCGTGTGACTCGGGAACCATGGGGCGCTCGGGCCGGGGCAGAGCCGTCCGGAGAGCGCAGGGAGGGCGGGCGCCGGGACGCGGTGTCCTGTGCGGCGTGTGCCGGGGTGGGAGACGCGCACCTGCCGGACGCTCTGCCCTGTCCCCGTCCAGCATACACAAGCTGAGGGAGCACGTGTGCCAGGAGCACCAGAGCCTCAGGCAGAAGGAGCTGGAGACGGGACCCAAGGCCTCGCATGGCTACGGCGGGAAGTTTGGCGTGGAGCAGGACCGCATGGACAAGGTGCGTGCGTGGCCACCGCACCAACGCGGGGCCTGCTGACCTCTCACCCCTCACACCTGGTCGTCCGGTCACGTTCTGAGTCGGTTGGTTGAGGATGAGGTTTGCCAAAAGCGGTCTCCGTTGATTGGCTGGAAATGCTCCCACTGTCGATGCTCGTAAGAGTCGGGAGGCTGCAGGTGAGGGGCCAGGGCCCCGGGCAGAGGCCCAGGGAGGCTGCAGGCTGAGGGGCCAGGGCCCGGGCAGAGGCCCAGGGAGGCTGCAGGTGAGGGGCCAGGGCCCGGGCAGAGGCCCAGGGAGGCTGCAGGTGAGGGGCCAGGGCCCGGGCAGAGGCCCAGGGTGGCTGCAGGTGAGGGGCCAGGGCCCGGGCAGAGGCCCAGGGAGGCTGCAGGTGAGGGGCCAGGGCCCGGGCAGAGGCCCAGGGAGGCTGCAGGCTGAGGGGCCAGGGCCCGGGCAGAGGCCCAGGGAGGCTGCAGGTGAGGGGCCAGGGCCCGGGCAGAGGCCCAGGGAGGCTGCAGGCTGAGGGGCCAGGGCCCGGGCAGAGGCCCAGGGAGGCTGCAGGCTGAGCCAGGGCAGTGAGGGCCCGGGCCCGGGCAGAGGCCCAGGGTGGCTGCAGGTGAGGGGCCAGGGCCCGGGCAGAGGCCCAGGGAGGCTGCAGGTGAGGGGCCAGGGCCCGGGCAGAGGCCCAGGGAGGCTGCAGGTGAGGGGCCAGGGCCCGGGCAGAGGCCCAGGGAGGCTGCAGGCTGAGGGGCCAGGGCCCGGGCAGAGGCCCAGGGAGGCTGCAGGTGAGGGGCCAGGGCCCGGGCAGAGGCCCAGGGAGGCTGCAGGCTGAGGGGCCAGGGCCCGGGCAGAGGCCCAGGGAGGCTGCAGGTGAGGGGCCAGGGCCCCGGGCAGAGGCCCAGGGAGGCTGCAGGTGAGGAGCCAGGGCCCGGGCAGAGGCCCAGGGAGGCTGTAGGCTGAGGGGCCAGGGCCCGGGCAGAGGCCCAGGGAGGCTGCAGGTGAGGGGCCAGGGCCCGGGCAGAGGCCCAGGGTGGCTGCAGGTGAGGGGCCAGGGCCCCGGGCAGAGGCCCAGGGAGGCTGCAGGCTGAGGGGCCAGGGCCTGGGTAGAGGCCCAGGTAGGCTGCAGGTGAGGGGCCAGGGCCTGGGTAGAGGCCCAGGTAGGCTGCAGGTGAGGGGCCAGGGCCCGGGTAGAGGCCCAGGTAGGCTGCAGGTGAGGGGCCAGGGCCCGGGCAGAGGCCCAGGGAGGCTGCAGGTGAGGGGCCAGGGCCCCGGGCAGAGGCCCAGGGAGGCTGCAGGCTGAGGGGCCAGGGCCTGGGTAGAGGCCCAGGTAGGCTGCAGGTGAGGGGCCAGGGCCCGGGCAGAGGCCCAGGGAGGCTGCAGGTGAGGGGCCAGGGCCCGGGCAGAGGCCCAGGGAGGCTGCAGGTGAGGGGCCAGGGCCCCGGGCAGAGGCCCAGGGAGGCTGCAGGCTGAGGGGCCAGGGCCCGGGCAGAGGCCCAGGGAGGCTGCAGGTGAGGGGCCAGGGCCCGGGCAGAGGCCCAGGGAGGCTGCAGGTGAGGGCAGGGAGCTCGGCCCTGCAACCAGACAGCATGTAGAGTCTCAGGACGCCCGTAGTTCCTCGTGCAGCCTAAATCGTACCGCACGGGACAAGACATATACCCAAACCAGACCCGAGGGTCCCTGTTCACGTCACAGGTGAAAATACAGCTGGTAGTGACCGTCAGAGAGTGGACTGGCCCCCGGCATGAAGTCCCTGCCCGCCGGGCTGGGGAGGACACTCCCTTTGAGAGCCGAGGGCGGGCAGTGCCAGGCCACAGTGAGGGCTGTGCCGAGTGACCGCATCAGCGCAGCCAGCGCCGGGCGTGGGCGGCTCAGGCCAGTGTGCTGTGGAGAGCGCAGGGCGGCTGCCGGGCTCCTGCCTGGTCGGCGGCTCTGACACTGGCCTGAGCAACCTGAGCCGGGACCTGGAGGTCCACCTGCCGCGTCTGCAGTGAGGGCGGCGGTGTCGGGTTCCGCTCTGAAATTCCCGCCTGTGCTGCGCTGGGCTCGGGTTTGGTGTGCACGGTGCATTGGTGCCGCCTCTGTCCCCGCAGAGCAGATACGTGGGGGCTGTGGGCGCCCAAACCACGTCCAGAATTAGCCCTGAGCTGGAGTCGCAGGAAGCAGGCTGCAGGAAGCGGCAGGGCCCCGGCGGGGGGCTGTCACTTTGATGCTGCAGGCGGGGCGCCGGGTCGGCTCTGGGCCCCGGGTCACGGCGGGCGGCTTCAGCAGATAAGCCCGCGAGCCCCGGGGGGTGGGAGATCCGAGGGGGTGGGCCTGTCCTTCCTCACCGGGTTGTGGGGCTCGGAGCAAAGAAAACTTTGTGAGAAATGGGGGCCCCAGCCCTGGTGGGGAAGCAGTGTTGGGGAGCAAAGCTGATGGAGCAGGCGCCGTCTCTGGATCCCCTCCTGCTTTGGGGAGACCGCTGGGCCCCCCTGCTGCCAGGCTGCGCTGTCCGTTCCACGAGGCTCTGGGGGGCTGGGCCGCGTCCTCCCGTTGCCTCTGGCCTGGCCCCGTGATGGCCTCGTGGGTGCTCAGAGCTGCCCCCTCTGGCCGCGGTGGCCGTGGTCCCCGGACAGCTCGGGGACCAGCTCTCACCCCGAGAGGAGTCCCGTGGTGGCAGGTCCCACAGGCCCGCAGCCCTCGGCACAGTCCCCGGACCGGCGTCGGCCCCAATCCCTTCACGGCCCGTGGGGTCAGAGGCTGCCCCTGCCCGGGGTTCTCCGGGACGCCCGGGCTGCCCCGCGACCCTGCGTGGGGGCCTCTGAGATGTGCTCTTCTCCACCCCAGTCAGCTGTTGGCCACGGCTACCAGTCCAGCCTCTCCAAGCACTGCTCGCAGGTGGACGCCGCCCGGGGCTTCGGGGGCAAGTTTGGTGTCCAGGTGGACAGAGTGGACCAGGTGAGGGGGTGTGGTGGGAGCCAGGGAGGGGGAGGGGACGGGTCCCTCTAGATCAGCGCTCGCTGCCAGGTCCACGGGGTGCCCTCGGCCTCTGGGGGTCACAGGGAGGCCCCCTGCCTCGGAGGTGCGGTGCCCTCGGCCTCTGGGGGTCACAGGGAGGCCCCCTGCCTCGGAGGTGCGGTGCCCTCGGCCTCTGGGGGTCACAGGGAGGCCCCTGCCTCGGAGGTGCGGTGCCCTCGGCCTCTCGGGGTCACAGGGAGGCCCCCTGCCTCGGAGGTGCGGTGCCCTCGGCCTCTGGGGGTCACAGGGAGGCCCCCTGCCTCGGAGGTGCGGTGCCCTCGGCCTCTGGGGGTCACAGGGAGGCCCCCTGCCTCGGAGGTGCCTGAGGACTTGAAAAACGTCTTACGTTTTGTGGATTCAGAGGAACCGTTTCGGAGGCATTTAAAAATGCGTTTCTCTCTCTCGGCCCGCAGTCCGCCGTGGGCTTTGAGTACCAGGGCAAGACGGAGAAGCACGCTTCCCAGAAAGGTGAGCCGGAGACCAGGCGGCCTGGGGTGTCCTCACCACGGGGCGAACCGAGGGGTGCTGCGTGACAGGCGGTCCCCCTGCAGCAGCGGGCCCTGGCACCCCCGTCCTGGGGCCTCCCTCGGGCCCTGCGCCCCAGCAGCGCAGCCCCAGAAGCTGTGTGGCTGTGGGCGGGGTGCAGACTCCCTCCGGGTGGCCCGGCCCTGACGCCGTTCATGCCGGATGCGGGCTGCTCATCCCAGAGCCTGTCACTACGTTTGTTTGTTTACTTCGTCCTCACTGAGGGCGTTTTTCCACTGATGTTTAGAGAGAGAGGGGGAGAGAGAATCATCGATGTGATAGACACACGTCGATTGCCTCCTGCACGACCCCAACCGGGGCCGGGGTTCAACCTGAAACCCAGGTATGTGCCCATGACCGGGAATCGAACCCGTGACCCTGCGGTGCCCAGGCTGACAGCGCTGAGCTGTGCCCAGCGGCCGGGGCAGGAGGCCTTTATTTATTTAAAACGCAAGCGAGTCGTGTCCTCAGCGCTGGCGGTGTGTGCGCAGGTCCTCCTGCCTCGCGTGTGCCACCAGCGCCCGGTGTGAGCTCCGCGGGCGACGGGGTGGGCGCCGGGCTTCCTGGGCTGGAGTCCAGGGCCACTCGGCGCCTCTCCTGTGACGGGCGATGTCTGGAGCGTTTGAGACGTGCCCTGGGCCCGGTCCCGACCCTGAGACCAGAGCCCGGTGCCCGCCCCGGCACCCTGTCTCCTCAGACTACTCGAGCGGCTTCGGTGGCAAGTACGGCGTGCAGGCCGACCGCGTGGACAAGAGCGCCGTGGGCTTCGACTACCAGGGCAAGACGGAGAAACATGAGTCCCAGAAAGGTGGGCGTCACCCTCGGCGGGGCATGGGGCGCAGGGCTGTCCCTGCCTCTCCCCCCACAGAGACACCAGGGAGGCCCCCCCAGGGCGCTGCACGCACAGGGCTCGGTGGGGGGTTGGCAGCCTCGTTCTGTCCAGGTCAGGGGCCGGTTGGTCACGGCTTCCTGACGCTTGGTCGCGTCCGGTGGCGACTCCGCGATCTGTTTAATCTGCCCGCTTTGAGGGTGGACGGGGTGTTTCTGGTTTTCAATGTTGAGAATCGACCGCAGTGAGTGCTTCACCCCTGGATCAGGAGCACGTCCGAGAGGTGGGGTTGCTGGTGCAGGGACGGTGACTGCAAGATGCTGACAGCCCTACCCCGGGCCCCCAGGGTCAGGGACCTCGGTCAGGACTCCCAGGGCTGTGCCGTGCGGGCCGAGAGGCTCACCCCCCAGGGCTCCTGCCGGCGGGTCCTGTGCAGCATTTATGTTCACCTGCAGGTCTCAGTTTAAAAAGTGGTTTTTTTATTGACTTTAGAGAGAGAGGGAGAGAGAGAAACATCGATGAGAGAGAACATCGACTGGCCGCCTCCTGCACGCCCCCCACTGGGGATCAGCCCACAACCTGGACACGTGTTCTGACCGGGAATCGAACCGGCGACCTCCTGGTGCAGGGTGGACGCTCAGCCACTGAGCCACACCAGCCGGGCAACGCGACTGCATCTTTAAAACAATCGCCAACATTTAAAAACTGAGAGTCACATTTTTAAAAAACCTAATTTTGTCTTAGAAAGTAAAACTACCAGCCCGGGAAACACACCCACTGGCTTCTCTTGGGCACCGGCCGGCGGGCTGCTGGGCCCTCGGCTGCTGGGCCCTTCTCGCCCGCTGGCAGCTCGGCCTGCCCGCCCCTCTCCATCCTCCCGGGGCCGGGCTCCGGGCTCCGGGCTCCGGGCTCCGGGCCCGGCGTGCGCACTGCGGGCCGGGACGAGCTGATCCGCCCCACCAGGGCCGGAGACTCTCCCTGAACAGCGCAGGGCCTGTGGCATGTTGGGGGCGTCCCCGTGCTGGGGGGCTTTGAGCTCTGCGTCCCACCCATCCACGTGTGCGTGGCACCGTGTGCCTCTGTGGACGTGGCTGCTGGATGACTGGGTGGTGAGCTGGGGGCACCCGGTGGACCCTGTTCTCGGAGGCGCCTGCGCCCCTGCCGCCTGTCCCCGCAGCCCGGTCTTGGGAGCTCCCAGCACACGTCCTTCCCTGCGTGCTTCACGAGGGGGCGGAGGACAGGCCGACGGACGCGTGCCGCCCGTGGGACCTGGGGCCCGCCCGCTCGCAGGGGACAGAGGGCCTGGGGCCCGGCGTCGTGCGGGTGTGAGCGGCCTTCCCTGTTGCAGACTACTGCAGAGGCTTCGGGGGAAGGTACGGCATCGAGAAGGACAAGGTGGACGAGAGCGCCGTGGGCTTCGACTACCAGGGCAAGACGGAGAAACACGAGTCCCAGACAGGTGGGCTGGCCTGTGCCCCGCGTGGGTCGGCCAGAGTGGGGGCGGGCCGGGCCTCGCCACGCCCCAGGGCGGGCGCCTGTGCCGTGAACACCCAGCGTGGGAGCGGCAGGCCCGCCGACAGGCATCAGGCCCTCGCCGGGGCTCCCACACCCCAGGGCGTCTCCGTGGCCACGGCCGTGGTCGACGTCTGTCTGAGTGGCGACACCGTGGGGGTGTCAGCCTGAGCATCTCCTGTGGGTCTTCTGTGCTCCTCACGGAGCTGAGATCACAGGTCCGGCCCAGGAGCCTCGCGCCGCCCGGAGTCTGGCCTGGGAGGCGGGGGCAGGGCGGGGGCAGGGTGGGGGCAGCCGCTGCCCCCCGGCCGTGCGCTGACCCTGCTCGCCTCGTGTGCAGACTACGTGAAAGGCTTCGGGGGGAAGTTCGGCGTGCAGACGGACAGACAGGACAAGTGTGCGCTGGGCTGGGACCACCAGGAGAAGTCGCAGCTGCACGACTCCCAGAAAGGTGGGTCCGGGCTGGCGGGTCTCAGGCCACGCGTCAGCCGCGCCGTGTTCTCGCCGTGTTTCTGTGCTTTGTCTTCGCTGCTGGGTTGTCCCTCTGCCCCCCCAGTTCTGGGAAAACCTCAGCCGCGTAGTGATAGACCTTCTGCTCCTGCACGGTCGTCGCCCATGGCTTTTTGGGGTGCTGTGTTCGGCGCTGGCGGTGCTGCCAAAGGGGCCACAGTGCCCACCGTGACTGCTTGGCGATCGAGGGCGCCCCGGTTTGCGAAAGGGCTCACCTCCCCTTCCTGGAGGGTTTTCCGCTCAGAGCGAAGCCGTCCCAGGAGCAGCGAGCCAGACGTCCCGCACCCGTCAGCCAGCCGCCGAGCGGGCTGGTGACGCTGCACGAGGCTGCGGTAGCATCTGTCTCTCAGCCGAGACATGTCCTCCGCCCGGCAGCTTCGGTCGGGCCCTGGAAAGACCCGGGAGCGTGGAGTGTGCACACGTGGCTCCCAGCCCGTTTGGACCGTGGCCTGGTCCATCCGGGCATTGGCCTCCGGGCGGCGAGGGGCCTGGGGCAGGCGTGCCCTGTGGGCTCTGCGTTCCGTGTGTGCTGGTTCAGCTGCCACGGGAGCTGTTTTGTGTTTTGGTTTTGGAAGGCACCACCTCTGTGTCACCCCCAGAGCCTGGCAGTGCACACACCGCTGAAGGACATGGGGTGTTTCTGGGGTGCAGGGCGGTTGTCCGAGTGGCAGGAGTTTCTCACCATCAAAACCCGCACTTGGGTTTCAGAACCTGGCACCTGATTGGAAAGTGCGTCCAACCCTCAGTTTGCAGGGCGGCCGAGGCCGTGGGTCTCGGTGTGGAGACCGTGGCAGCTGGGGGGGAGGAGGACACGCCCGAGTCGACACCGCAACCCCAGGGCGGCGGCCGTGGCTCTGCGTGACGGTGTGACTGTCACGTGGTCTTTGGCTGGTGGAACCTCTTCATGGGTTTCTTCTAGAAAGCAAGAAGCAGCCCGTGGCGGAGCTGCTCAGGGCTTGCAGAGGGCGGGGCGGGGCGGGGCGGGGCGGGCGGCGAAGTCCTGCAGCGGAGAGCGGCGCTGCGTCCCGGGCCGACGCTGCGGCTCCGCCTCCCTGCCTGAGCGGCCCTGGCAGGGGCACAGCGGGTGCTTCTGGTTTCCGGCCGCTGGGTGTGCGCCCTCGGCTGTTTCTGGGCCTGTCCGCAGTGGCTGCTGCGGGCCCCACCCTGTCCTGCCCCAGGAGTGATGCTATGTCCCCTTTCAGACTACTCCAAAGGATTCGGCGGGAAGTACGGGGTGCAGAAGGACCGCATGGACAAGGTGAGTGTCCTGTCCGGGGTGCCGGCAGGTTCGGGAATGCGTGGCTCGCTCGGCGTGGAGGCACTGTCCTGTGCGTGGTCTGCGGTGGGTGCTGGCTGGTGTGGTGCGGACGCTGTCGGGTTGTGGCTGACACGTGGCCAGGCCCCGTGGTGTGGCTCCTCCCTGGGCCCTCCCGATGGTGCTGAGGCCTGTGCTGTCCTCGAGCCGTCTGTCGGCATTTAGACCAAGGGTCACGTGGGGGCCTCCGGGACCCGTGGCTGCTGGAACCTAAAGTAGTTAGTAAGCCAGATCGGAGACAGTTTTGTGGTCACATGGCCACGTGACGAGAGCCCAGCCCCACCCACGACCTGGCTGTCCCCTGGGGACATGCAGACCGCGAGCACGCATGGCAGGGATGAGGTCCTCAGACAGTGTCCAGCTACATCCAGGCTGCCCTTCAGCTGTTCCCATGGGAACACGCATGTCCCCCCTCCCCCCAACTCCTCCGCGGGGCTTGTCCTTGCCGATCCGACCCAGAGCCCAGGTGGCTGTCCTGGTCCCGAGCGGCAGAGCTGGTCCCCAGGGGGTTCCGCTCCCATCGGGCTCACAGCCGTCACCTGGGGCTTGTGCGGCAGGAGGCGGGGAGCCTGTGGGCGCCGGGGTTGTGGTTCTGTTCACGGTGAGGACAGTGAGCGTCCTCCTTACCCTGCAGGCCGGCTGTGCTGCCCCCTCCCCCTCCCCCCACGCTCTCCCCTCCCCCGCTGAGCCCTTGAGCCTGAGGCTCAGGAGGCTGCACGGACTACCCAGGTCTCAGTGTTGTCCACTCAGTGGCCTGACAGATGTGTGTCCCCATCATGATGCCCACAGAGTGGTCACTGCCCTGGCACCCTCGGTGCCCCCCTCACCCCCAGGTGGGTTTTTATTCTGACCCTGACGTGTGGCATCGCCTGCACGCATCTCGGAACACTCTCCGCGCCTCGGCCACCTGTGGGCAGACAGGACGTGGAGCCCGGGCTCCGGGCTGGTTGGGACCAGGGAGGCCGTGGAGTGAGCAGAGGGGACGCACCGGGCAGGAGGGACCGCGCCCGCTCACCTCCTGTTCCTTCTCGGCAGAATGCCTCCCCCTTCGAGGACGTCACCAAGGTGCCCTCCACGTACCAGAAGACGGTCCCCGTGGAAGCAGGTCAGTGGGCGCCGTGGGGGCTGGAGCAAGGGGAGGGCGGGCGAGAGCGGGCTGTCTGTGCGTCTCGGGGTCAATGTCACCCCTGACGGTGTCCACGGAGGCCAGGCACCTCTCGGACAGTCCGTGGCGGCCCCTGGCAGTGGGCATCTGCCTCCCTTCCCTGAGGAGCTGGGCGAACAGCCCGTGCTCAGGGGCCGCCTCACCGCAGGACAGGCTCTGGGGGACCCGGTTCTGCAGCCCGGCCGCCCAGCGAGCCTTGGCCAAGATGTGCCGGCGTGAGCAGTGGACACGGGCCTCTCCCGTGTGGCCCCGGACAGGCCCGCAGGTCTGTCCACTGAGGTGACTGTGGCAGGCGGCCTGTGTCCAGGGGTGTGTGGGGCAGCGTCCGGTCCAAGGGCCTCGCCCCCGAGCGCCGGGCCGTGGGGGAGACGCAGGACGTGGTCAGCTGGAACCAGGGAGCGGAGTGTCCTGGCGTGGACTGTGCACGCCGCCTCGGCACCTCTAGCTCTCAGCTGGTTAGAACGTGAACAGGAAATTTATTTTCTTATTTACTTTTAAAATGATAAAACCATCACGCATTAGTTCTTTTCATGCGAAAATAACTACAAAACAGGAAGTGCAGGGGGTGGCCTCGTTTTCCATCTGAGCCTTCTCACTGTCGGACTGAGACACCCCCCCCCCCCGCGGCCATCGGGGCTCCCGCGCGGTCGCTGTGCATGGTCTGGGTGCCCCCCCGGCAGGGCCCTCGCCGTCCTGACGGTACCCCTGCGCTGGTCTTCAAACGCTGAAGTCCACGTCCCTGAGCAGTGCCCGGTGGCCAGCGGTGTCACCCAGCCTTCAAGGACAGTTGGGGGACTGTCCGGCTCTCGGTAGTGGGTACCGTTGTCCAGCAAACTTGAATGTTCCCGTCGACAGCAGATCCCTTGGCTGTTCCTTGTTTTCCAGATGTGTTCTTTTTTAAAATTTTTTTTATCCTCACCCGAGGACATTTTTCCATTTTTTGTTCAGATAGAGCGGGAGAGAGAGAGAGAAACATCGATGTGAAGGGACACATCGAGTGGCTGCCACCCGCATGACCAACCAGGGCCGGGGACAAACTACAACCAAGGTACGTGCCCTTAGCGGGAACCGAACCCGGGTCTCTCTGGACCGCAGGCCGATGCTCTAACCGCTGAGCCAAACCGGCCAGGGCCAGATGTGTTCTTGTTGGTTATTTGAGAGAGAGGGGAAGGGAAAGAGAGGAGGGACATCAGTGTGAGAACCCAACACCCACCGGCTGCCTCCTGCACGGAGTCCACAGCCCGGCCACGTGCCCTGACTGGGATTCGAACCGGAACCTCTCAGTCCATGGGACACGCCAGTCCCCTGAGCCACCCTGGCCGGGCTGGGAGGCTGTTCGTTTGGAGGAAATGCCCACTGTACCCCAAACCTGCGTGCCAGTGAGCCCGCCTTGTCGCTCGGTCTGCCGTGCGTCTCCCCAAGGCCCCCGGGCCTCCCGTGGGGCAGTGCAGTGTGCGCGCCTCCCCGTCACCCCCCAGGAAGAGACGGGCGCCCCCAGACACCTCTTGGGGAACTGGGTCTCCCCCGCGTGGTAGAGAACACGGTGTCGTCTGGGACATAAACAGGCCGGATGTGGGGCTCGTGGTGTCGTCTGTGCTGTGGACACGAGGTGCCCCCTGGTTCTTGGGGCGGGCGAGCTGGCCGGTCTGTTCACGGCTGCCCGGTTTCCACGGGATGGTCACCCTGTGGGGGACTCTGCTCGTCCCGGGCGCTGGTGTGTGACGTCGGAGGAAATGTCTCCCCCCCCCTCTGTAGCCACCAGCAAGACCAGCAACATCAGAGCCAACTTCGAGAACCTGTCGAGGGAGCAGGAGGAGCAGGAGGACCGGCGGAGGGCGGACCGAGCGCAGAGGCTGGCCACCGAGCGGCGGGAGCAGGAGGAGGCCCGCCGGCAGCTGGAGGTGCGTGCGGTTCCCGCGGGGAGGCCCGTCCTCCTGACCGCCTCTTCCCTGAGGTCCTCTCGTCGCCCTGCTGTGTCCTTGTCCAGCCCCTCGGGGCCTCCCGGGGAGCGGTTCTCAGCCTGCACAGCCCCGCACAGCCTCCCGGCCGCCCCCCGTGGAGACTCGCGCCCAGATGCACGTGGCGGGACGGCAGGCCTGTGGCGAGGGGTTTCTCTGTACCCTCGGCCGGAGCGGGGACCACAACAGTCCCTTGTGAAGTGACACAGACGTGAGCCCGCAGCCTCCTGGGAGCCCTCGCTTACCCCGGCCCAGCCCCCCTTCCTCGGTCAGGAAACCGGGCAGACGCGGGCTTCGCGCATGGGCCTCGGCTCCCGTGTGAGCGAGGCGCAGTGTGGCCGAGATGCCTGTAGCTCAGCTGGTTGTGTTGCTGCGGGAAAAGGAAGCTCCCGCCCAGGTCGCAAACCCGTGACGGGTCTGCGTGACGTGGGGTTTGAGTCGCCGGCGGGTGCTGGCCAGACAGAGCCCCAGGGGACGCTGTCTGTACGAGGGAGCGTGACCCCAGCCCCCTAGAGAGGAGCCTGGCGGGAGACGCTCCCTGGCGTGTGTCCCCTGCTCTGAGCCTGCTTCCTGTGCCGCTGTGAAGTGACAGCCGGCACTTGTCCCGACGGCTCTGACAGGAGGCAGTTCCTGGGGGCTCAGGGACCGTCCGCCTGTTCCCTGGCCTCTCCCAGCCCCCGAGGTGCCCGCCGTCCTGCTCGGGGCCCCTTCCAGCCTGGCTTTGCCGTCGCGGGTCCTCGTGGGCCCCTGCCCTGCGGCCTCAGCCAGGCCCGGGTCAGGTGGCCCAGCCCAGCCGGGAGCCCAGGAGGCCCCCGCCTGGCCTCCCCACCTGGAAGGGAGGATCTGGGATTGGACGTCAACGTCTTTGAGGGGCTTTGTCGCCACAGCCCACCTCGGGCCCCCCAGGACTCATGTCCATTACGTGCAAAATATATCCACCCCATTTTAAAGTCCCCGAAAGTCTCAGGTCGTTAGAGCTTACAGCGTTAGCCCAGAGCCCCCACCTCGCCGTGTGAGTCACGTGCCCTGGGTGTGGGGGGGCTCGGAGGCCCCGGTGACAGTCCCGCCGCAGGTCCATGCGGTGGCTGCCGGAGGGCTCAGGGCCTTCGCCACAAACAGACTCGCCCCGAACTGCTCCTCCCTCTGGGGTGACCGCGTCAGGTCCGGTGACCGTCCGGGGTCCCACTGGTCATGGGGGTGACCTGGCTCTGACCGCAGCTTCTTCCCCTCCAGGAGCAGGCCAGAGCCCAGAGGCCAAGCCCGCCCGCGTCCCCCACCCCACAGCCGGCCCAGGAGAGGCCGCCCTCCAGCCCCATCTACGAGGTCGGTGTTCTCCTTCAGTTCACAGATGAGTCTGACTCCCGGGGGCTGCCCACCTCGGGCACCGTGGGCAGAGGGACCCCTCCCGCCCGTCACACCCCGACTCCAGCCTGGTCCCTGTGGCCACCTTCCTGGCCCACACCCGTCTGCTCCCTTCGCTCTGGTCCTAGTGTGTGAGGGACTGAAACCAACGGAGCTCAGCCGAGGCGTCAAGGGGGCACGGCGGGGGCAGCTGTGGGGCGGGGGGAGCTGTGGGGCGGGGGGAGCTGTGGGGCGGGGGGAGCTGTGGGGCGGGGGGAGCTGTGGGGCGGGGCCTCTTCAGGCAGGGTTCCGGCCACAGCGCCACAGCGTCCCTTCCGTGAGCTGCTCCCTCCACGTCCTGGCTGCAGCCTCCGGACTGGATGGGGCCTTGCAACTCGTGATCCAGCGGAAAGTGGTGGTGGTGGGGTCTCGCACCCCATACCCCGTCTTGTTTCACCGCTGGGCCAGACTTTAAGAAGCTGGTCTTTGGAAAAGGCCAGGCTGACCTGCTGCCCCTGTTGGCGAGGGGACCTGGGTCCTGTGATAGGGGGGCTGGCAGACCACGTGATACAGGGAGGGTGGGGTCGTGCCAGGCCCCCCACTCCACTGACCCGCTTGGGGCGCCCTAGGCAGCCCGCATGGGTCCCGGCACTGTGACCTGGCCTCTGACCCACACTCGGTTCTCTTCACGTCCAGGGAAACGTGCCCAACGCCCTTTAACCCTTAGGAGGCTCCGCAAGCGGAGCCCTCCATCGCCTCCACCGTGGCTCACGTGGGCCACACAAGCCACACTGCTCACCCCCACCAAAGGCAGTTCCTGGCCCCCGCTCTCAGCAGAGCTGCTCCGTGAACCCTTCCTGTGCCCTGCCCCGGGGCCCTGTGATGGACCCCAGTCAGAAACATGTTAAAGCCGTTGCAGCACCTGGTAGTTCGGAGCTTCTGTTGGGGTTCAGGGTCACGGTGGCTGTGAGGGGCTGTGTGGTTTTCCCCCAGGACCTGCACTGGCTCGAGGCTCGTCGGCCGGCCCTGCTGCCCTGAGGGCTAGAGCCGGGGGTGCCTCGGGCGGCCCCGGGGGTCCGGGCCAGACTGACCGCAGTGTCAGTTCCTGACAGGCCGTGGGGTGCTGGGCGTGAGGGGTCACTTGGGAGGAGGTGCGCCCGGCCCTCAGCACTGAGGTCAGCAGGTCCTGTTTCCTCAGTCCCGTCGGGACCTGAGGGGGGGACACCCAGGACAGGTCACGAGAAAGGACTTGTTGACTTCCCAGGACGCGGCTTCATTCAAGAGCTGCAGAGCTGCCCCGAGCGAGCCTGAGCCTGTGTACAGCAGGGAGGCCACCGACTACCCCGAGGCCGTCTATGAAGCGGCCGAGGCCCCCGGCCACTATCCGGCAGGTAGGGCGTCCCGAAAGTGCCCTGCTTGTGCTGGGGCGCTGGGCAGGACGGAGGGGCCTCTGTGGCTGGCCCTCTAAGCCAGCAGCTCGGGCGTCACCGGAGCTCCGGAGCCAGGAGTCTTGGGGTCTGTGGGGTGACTGGTGGAAGGTACTTCAGTTGGGAGAACACTAAGACCAGCCTGCTGTTCTACGACGAGGTTTGCTCTGGTCTGTGTGGACAGGTTTGTCCCAGGCCCTGCACCGCCGTGGGCAGCAGGACCGCTGGTGCCCCAGAGCACTCTGCCCGGGTGGCAGGAGGTGCGGGCTACGCGGGCTCCGCGTCCGCTCACATCGCCCCCCCCTCTGAACGGGCTGCAGTTGGCGTGCAGCGGTCGTGATCCAGCTGGCAAGACAGTCAGTCTGCTGGGTGGTCAGGGCTGGGTGGGGCTCTCCTTGTTCCAAGCCGTGTTCCCACGTGTGCTGTGGGAAGGCCGTGCCCAGCGGTCCTCCCGGTGCCCGGAGAGCCTGTCCTGCCGCGGCCCCTCCCCGCCGGGAAGGCTGGGACCGCGGCGGCTCAGACGGCCTGTTCCCTTCCAGAGGAGAGCACCTACGACGAGTATGAGAACGACCTCGGGGTCACCGCCCTGGCTCTCTACGACTACCAGGCTGGTGAGGGCCCAGCGGGGGGGGGGCAGCTCGTCGGGGACCCGCTCCCCGTCCCCACTTGCCTCGCGGGAGTCGGACTTTCGGGGCATTGTAACAGTTTTAGGAAATAAGTTATTTTGAAGTAATTTCAGAGTTATGGAAATGCCATCTCTCTGTGTAGACATGCACGCACCCACTTACTTACACAGCCCCACTCCATACCCACTCCCCCACACCCACATCCACCCACACCCCCCCCACATGCACCCACACTGTACACACTCCGCACCCCCTCCCCCCACCTGTTCCCTTCAGCCCTTCTCTGAACCATCGAGGCTGAAGCCGAGTGGCCTGGGCCCATGCCCCCCGATGACCCCAGTGGGGATTCCCCAACAAGGGCCTGGTGGGAAAATACCCTCCCCCCTCCCCCTGGGCCGCCAGGAGCCACGGTGACATTCACTCCCCTCTGCCTCCCCAGCGGGCGACGACGAGATCTCCTTCGACCCCGACGACATCATCACCAACATCGAGATGATCGACGACGGCTGGTGGCGTGGGCTGTGCAAGGGCCGGTACGGGCTCTTCCCGGCCAACTACGTGGAGCTGCGGCAGTAGGCGCGGCGTGGGCACGCCTCCCACGTGGGCACGCCTCCCGTGGGCACGCCCACCCTGGGCACGCCTCCCACGTGGGCACGCCTCCCGTCGGCTCGCCCACCCTGGGCGCACCCTTCCCACGTGGGCACGCCCTCCCCTCGGCACGCCCACGCCCTCCCCACGTGGGCACGCCCTCCCGTAGGCACGTCCACCCTGGGCGCGCCTTCCCACGTGGGCACGCTTTCCCGTGGGCACGCCCACCCTGGGCACGCCTCCCACGTGGGCACTTTCCCGTGGGCGTGCCCTTCCTGTGCGCAGGTTGGGGGCCGCATACTGCTTCTGTATTTAACGCTCCTGCCGATGCTTCTGGAAATGTTTATGCCACAGAATTTGCTAATATATTGTAATCATGTTCCTTGGGAGGACTTGGGGATTGTTTTTATGCATTCGAGGTGTTCCCCTTTTTTTGCCAAATTTTCACATGGAGCCACTTTGGGGACCCTTAGTTCCTCGGAAGACATGCTGCCCTCGCCCCCACGGCCGGCGGGGAGACGCCAGGACAAACACAGACCTTCCACGCTGCCCCGACAAGGCCGTGGGGCGGGGCGGGAGTCGCTGTCCCCGAAGAGGCCCTCGAGGCTCCGTGTTTGTAGGACGAGGGCCCGGGAGAAACTCCGAGTCGAGGGAAGTTCTAAAAGCTGGACAGCATCCACGTCGGGTGGAAAAGCCTCCGCACGTGAAACCCCCAGGACCTCAGCCGGGCAGAGATCCCAGTCTTGGTTGGTGCATCTCCCGGCCTGGCCCTGGGCCACTCCGCACGCCTGGCCGCGAGGGGGCTGCTGGGCCCCTGGGAGACTGTCACCCAGGCCCTTGGCGGCTGCCCCTGGGTCTCCAGGCCCGGGCTCCAGGGCCTGCGGACTGTCACTCGGACACGTGTCCACTGTGGGGGCCTCCGCTGTGGGGCCTCCCTGAGGGAGGCGCTGAGGTTTGATGGGTCCACGTGGCTACAAATAGGAAGCGAAAGGGCAGCGTTGGACCCAGGAGGCTCCCTGTGGCCGCTTCGTGGACCGCGTGGGGAGCGCCGCCCCAGCGGAGTGGGGGAGCAGGTGCGTCCTGTCTCCAGGCCCGAGCAGCGGGTGTGGCGTGGGGCTGGCGCGGGGCCCCGCCCGCAGCATCTGCTTCCCCGCTCCCCGGTTCCTGTGCCCTCGCTCATCTCTGTAGCGCTCCTGTAGGTGTGATTTCTAAAATTAAATATTCAAAATAAACCTTTTGATTCACTTGCTGCTGATTTGCTTTGGCGAGTGGTCCTTCTGTTCGCCGTACAGGGGCGCTGGGCTCCCGCAGCTCCCCGACCCGGCCCCACCCCTGTGCGCCCTGTGCCACTGGGGGCCCCCTTGGGAGAGGCCCGCGCCCTGAACGGCGCTTTCGTGAGGCGAGATGTGGTTACACTCTGATGTCCAGTGTTTGGACCAGGATTGCAAGCAGAGATGTGGCTACTCTGATGTCCAGATTTGGGGCCAGGATTCCGAGCAGAGCGGGGAGCGGTGTTCCAGAAGCATTTCTCAGCCACGGGGCTCCCAGTCGCTGCTTTTGGTGGCCGCAGCTCACGGTTCCCTTCCCTTTGGGCACAGTCTGCGCCCCAGAAGGCAGCAACGGGCTGAGCGAAGGAGCTGGCGGCTGGGCCCCGCCTCCTGCCGGCTGCGTTAGCCAAGGCGCAGCCCTGGAACGTGCGTGGGAGGCTGCGGGGCGGGGCCACCGGGGCGGACCCAGGTAGCTCAGCCGAGGGCCGTCAGCCCTGCCCACGTGGGTTTTGCTGCGGAGCCCCACAGGTGGCAGAGGGGCCGCCTGTCGTCCACGGACCTGGCTCCCCAATTGCCATGGGGACCGGCCGGCTCTCCCTGTGAGCGGCTTGTGTGGCAGAGCCGGAGCTCGGGGTTGCCAGGGAAGCAGCTCTCACCACGCCTGGGGGACGTGGGGGACCGTGGGCACCGCAGACATCCCAAGTTGGCACGTGCTTCCTGGGACAGCAGCGGGTGCCCCCCAGGTTGGGTGCAGCTGCTCATTCCCCTCTGCCCTGCCCGTGCCCACGGTGGGCCTGGGGGCGCGGCCGAGACCCAACAGGAGCGGGCACCTCTGGGCCACATTGGTGGTGTGTGTGCTGTTGGTGCCAGGTGTGGCCGGGCACACCTGACTCGCTCCTGCTCATGCTGCCCACTGCCCTGTCACGTGGATGGTTTTAACCCAATTCTCCACCCTCACCTGCCTCAGGTCTGGATTTTGTTTTCGAATCCTTACCCAAGGGCACACTTAGAGAAAAACATCGGTCAGTTTCCTCTGTCACACCTGACTGGAGATCAAACCTGCAACCTGGGTGTGTGTCCTGACCAGGAATTGAACCTGAGACCTTCTGGTGTCCAGGGGACACTCCCACCAGCTGAGCCACCAGCCAGGGCAAGGAGGCCCCGTATTTCTTGGTGGAGCAGGGCCGCAGATAAATGGATGGCGGCGGACCAGGAGGATGGGGCAGGGGTCGGCAGTGCCCAGAAGGGCCCCTGGAGGCGCTAGGGGGTGTCTCCCTTGTCTGGTCTCTGAGGAACAGTGGAAGCTACAGGACCCTCCTGCAGAGTGGGTGTGGCTGCAGGGGGGTGCGGTCAGAGGTGGGGGTGAGCAGGGGCTGCCTCTGTTCCCAGCCTGTGCCCGGAAACTGGAGTGGGCGGAGCTCCTGTCCTCCTGGGCTTACCTTCCAGAGGTTGGGGGTCATCAGTCAGCAAATTAATAAGCCAATGTGAGGTACTCACTGGTGCCACAAAAGAAGAAAGTGGGGAGATGTGTGTTACTGGGGTGAGTCCTACTGTAAGTCCGGTGATCCAGGAGTCAGGCAGACGCAAGGAGGAGCCGGCAGAGGTCCTAAGCGGGCACGTGGCTGGAGCCAGGTCAGCAAACAGGAGAAGCTTGGACAGTGGGTGAGGGTCAGAGGGTGTGGGGCGAGGTGGGCTGGGGACGTGTTCACGCGGCCTGTGCGGTGTGCTGGATCCAGCTGATTCTTTTTAGGGTCTCCCCCCAGCCCACACTCCCTGTCTAGTCCTGTCACCACTGGGCAGAGCCGGGCACCCTGTGCTGGGGGTGGGAAGGGGCTGGGCCTTCCTGGCAACCTTCCTGCGCTAAAGGTTCTGGGCCCCGCGGTCACCCTCCCGCGGTGTCCCCAGGCCTGTCTTTATCCAGGATCTCATAGTCACATCTATAAACTCTTGCTTGAAAATGGAGCTGTATTTTTAGCTTGCCCAGATGGCAGGCTCTGGCCCGGAATGAAGCTGTGTTCTCCACGCTTCGAGCTGTGTGGGCCTGAGACTCGCTTGCAAACTCACTCCACGGCCACACGGCTGGCCCCACGGTTCCTTTGATGGCCTTGTCCTCACCACCCAGGGCCAGTGGCATGGGGAAGGGAGCTGCAGGCCGCAGGAGAAGACACATCGGGGCACTGGGGTCAGGAACCGCGGCCCCAGGCCACGGAGGACCGTGTTGGGAGGGTTCTGGGCAGCTCCAAGCCGTGGGAGGGTTTCAGGGGAGGACCTGGAGGATGGGCGAGGGCCGCTCCACTCCCTCGCGGAGGACTTGGTCTGCAGACCACGGGCGTTGGCGTCTGCTTTCTCTGAGTCTGCCCCTCATCAGTAAAGGGGGTGATCTCTGGGACTCCCCACAGGAGTCTCACGAGGACCACAGCAGATGCCACCTGTCACAGGTCTCTCACTGAGCCGTGGGGCGTGTTACAAACAGCAAGTGTTTGCTCCGTGACAACCTGGGGTCCCTAGGTCCTGGCTTCCCTGACCCTGCTCTGGGGAAGCACAGTGTCCAGCTGACCTGTCAGTCAAACCTGTTCTCAACCCGGAGGTGGTTTGGCCAGGAGGAGACCCCACCTGGCCCAGCCTCCTGGCCCCTTTCCCTCCCCGGAGCGCGCAGAGACAGGGATGTGTTCTCATCGTCAGTGGTAGATCCTGGCTGGTGCAGAGGCTCGTGGGTGCCCACCCGCGATTCTCTGCCACAGTGGACTCGGGCATGGACGCTCCGCAACCTGGTCCCACACTCGCTGTGGACCTTGGCAGACTGTCTCCTCCTCTGTGAACCGGGCTCCTCCAGGACCGGTCCACACCGGAGCGCGGAGTGCTCTGCGGGGCGGCTGGAGGGGCGCAGTCCTAGGCTGACTCCTTCCAGCCTGACGTCGTCCTGGGGCCTGCGCGGCGGTCGCCTCCAGCTTCGGGACTGCGTTCTCCTGCCCTCGGGGTTCCGGGGTGTGAGGAGCACACCTGAGCGCCAGGCAGGGAAGCGGAGTGGGCGGGGCGGGACCGCACGACCCCCAGGAGCCCAGGAGTGGGCGGGGCAGCACGACCTCCAGGAGCCCAGGAGTGGGCGGGGGAGCACGACCCCCAGGAGCCCAGGAGTGGGCAGGGGAGCACGACCCCAGGAGCCCAGGAGTGGGCGGTGGGAGCACGACCCCAGGAGCCCAGGAGGTGGGCGGGGCAGCACGACCTCCAGGAGCCAGGAGTGGGCGGGCAGCACGACCCCCAGGAGCCCAGGCCTGGGCGGGGCAGCACGACCCCCAGGAGCCCAGGACTGGGCGGGGCAGCACGACCCCCAGGAGCCCAGGAGTGGGCGGGGCAGCACGACCTCCAGGAGCCCAGGAGTGGGCGGGGCAGCACGACCTCCAGGAGCCCAGGAGTGGGCGGGGCAGCACGACCCCCAGGAGCCCAGGAGTGGGCGGGGCAGCACGACCCCCAGGAGCCCAGGAGTGGGCGGGGCAGCACGACCCCCAGGAGCCCAGGAGTGGGCGGGGCAGCGCGACCTCCAGGAGCCCAGGAGTGGGCGGGGCAGCACGACCCCCAGGAGCCCAGGACTGGGCGGGGCAGCGCGACCCCCAGGAGCCCAGGAGTGGGCGGGGCAGCGCGACCCCCAGGAGCCCAGGACTGGGCGGGGCAGCGCGACCCCCAGGAGCCCAGGAGTGGGCGGGGCAGCACGACCTCCAGGAGCCCAGGAGCGGGCGGGGCAGCACGACCCCCAGGAGCCCAGGAGCGGGCGGGGCAGCGCGACCCCCAGGAGCAGCTGCGCAGGCGTGCTGGCCCCAGACAGGTGAGTCGGCTCCACCTCCACTCGTGGTCCTGCCAGGCCCGCTGCACCGACGCCGCCGACCATTTCCCGGCCGAGCGTCTCCCACAGGGCCCGGGCCGCGGCTGCCCGTCTGTCCTGCCCAGGGCTGTGGTCAGTGCTCCGCTCACCCCTGCCCCTTGGTCACGCGTTCCCAACAGAGGCGGCAGCGGCAGGTGGAACGGGGCCCTCAGGAACCCGGCGTCCCTGCCACACCATCCGCTGCGGTCCCAGGTGACTGCTGACACCGGCTGGGCCACCGCAGCCCGCGCGCCCCGCGGACCTTGGTCTGGCAGCAGAAGGCCGCACTGATGGGTCCCGCGAGCGAAACCGGCACGGAGGCTCCTCACCACCTTGACACGCTCGGAAGAAGAGCCCAGATGGGCCAGCCCTGAGCACCTGCCGCAGCTGGAAAGACCCCGCCCGCTCGCCGGGGTCCCAGGGAGCTGGAGCTGCCCCTGCGCACCTGCCGGCCCCCCACGGCCCTCCTGTCGCTGGGGTCAGTCTGGTCCCACAGGCGAGTGAAGGTCCTAACGGGCTCGCCACCCCCGGACGCATCCGGCGGGCCACCTAACGCGAGGGCCTCTCCGTCGCCTGCTCTGCAGACTGCCTCTTGCCACTCCTTGAACTGAAGACAAATGGAAATAGTTCTGGGGGGAGTGGCCTCCATCACTAAAAACACTCTGTTTTTAACAAAATGGGAAATGGTTCAACACTGGGGACTTCACTCAGCCTTACCAACAAGGACCACCAGGGGGTGCCACAGCACCGGGGAAGCCGCGGGAGCCAGGCTGGGCCAGGCTGACCTCTCTCTTTTTTAAAATTGTTTTTCTCGTTATTGATTTTAGAGAGAGGAAGGGAGAGGGAGAGATAGAAACGTCGATGAGAGAGAACACCGATGGGCCGCCTCCCGCATGCCCCCCACTGGGGATCGGGCCCACAACCTGGGCATGTGCTCTGCCTGGGAATCGAACCCGCGACCTCTTGGTGCAGGGTCGACGCTCACCCGCTGAGCCACACCGACCGGGCCTGCTTTTCCACGGACATTCTCAAACACGTTTCGTGTCTCAGACACCGGCCGTGATGGAGCAGAGAGGACTTTTGATGGGAAAGGAATAAAGAACACAATCTTATTTCAACATTCTTTTTATTGATTTTGTAACTTAGGCGACTGGGAGGAGCCCACAGTCTCAGGAAAAGGGCCCCAGAGTCTCGTCTGGGTCTTCTCGACATTTCATGTCTCGCATTGCTTTTGGCTTTGCATCGATACGGGCGCTTCAGTTCAGAAAACAAGGCACTAGGACTATCGTATCAGCAACAGTAATACATTGATGATATATTCATCCCTTCAGGAAACAGCATTGGAATACAGTATGGTTTATGCTCCGCACACCCAAGGCACACACTTTTATGTTTTTCCTTTGTGTGTTTCTGTGTTCATTTGAAGGCTCGTATTGAAGTGTCCGAGTTGCTGTTAACACAGAAGCGGTGGGCAGTGACTGGTCATTTCAGACATGAAACGGTAGAGATGGTGGCGTGTAGAAACACTTACAGGAACAGTAAAGAGACAAAACCACCGATACAGCCTGGATTCAATATCCAGGTGGTAAGACCCGCCGACGTCCCCGAAACGAGCTTGGAAATGACCCGATCCTCCCTGAGCACGGGCCGTGCCGTGTACTGGCCCAGCCACGGAGGCATCGCCACCAACGTGCGTGGATGCGCGGATACCTACACATACGGAAAGACAGTCCAGTTCACCGGTTATTCAAACGCCTCAAAGTACAAGGAAAAGAAAAAGTCTTCCAATAACTTTTTTCCCCTTAACAAGACACACTGACACGTATGTAGGCATGGTCTGGGGGGAACCATCGTGCAGCTGGGGGTGCTCAAGACCAGGGAGAAACCGCCGAGGCGCAGGACAGAAGGGAGGTGACCCACCAAGCGGAGCACTTTCCGTGAGAACAGAAGCGACGTGGCCGTTGGCCAAACAGAATGTGCCGAACAGGAGAAACTTTAGGACCCACCACGAGGGGTTCACGGACGAGGCCCGTGGTTCACTGTTTACATGGAACACCCTCCTCCGGGCGGCAGATGGGGGAAGCCCCCGTCTTTCTGCCTCCGTCCGTTTGCCCCTCGCCTCCCTACGCGCTTCTTACCAAACCCGGCCAGCTGGACGTCCACCAGAGAGGCTGTCCGTTCCGCAAGACGCGGGGCCTGGCGGCGAGAACACAGGCCGTGGGTGTGGGGGAACCTGTGCTCCGGGAGACGCTAGAACCTGCCTCACCCCCGGCACCCCTGCTTCCGTCCAACGCAGAGGGAAGCAGGCTCCGCCGCCCCGGGACAGCCGTGCCCACAGGCGTCCGGGTCGACGCCGGGCAGTTCTGAAATAATGCACGTGCCCGTCGTGCTGGGGTGACCCTTGGAGGCAGTGGGCCCGAGGCGGACCAGCACGCTGCAAGGGGGCGCTCACTCTGGCCAGGGTCTGGAGGTCGTGTCTGTGACGTTTGGTTCCGCCATCACTGTGTGTAATCAGGACCACAACCTTAGTGCAATTGTGTATTTATTTTCTAGTCATCGGGGGGGCATACACGGAATTTAGGGGCCGGGAAGAAGTGCAGAGGACAGGAGCTAGTTCTTTGTTCCGTTTCGTTTTTAATAAAGTCTAAAAAGAATAAGAGCACAAAGCAGCAGTAACAGAGATAATGCGAACACAGCATACAGACCAGAGTGTGAAACAGGTTCGTTTCTCAAAACCCTCCCCCCGCAAAAAGAGAAAAGAAAAAAAAAAAAAGAAAGAAAGAAAAAAATCGGTTCATGGGGGGAAAAAATCATTTTTTGTGGCCCACAACCTGGGTAATGCTTGTTTGGTCAGTAACTCAGGAGAAAAAAAGAAAAAGATCACCATTTTTATTAACTAAAGTACCACAAATAATTCACTTTGTGATATGTCAAGTTCGGCAAATCAACAGTCACATCGAGTCATTTTCATAGTGAGTTCACCGAAAATGTGCGCGGACGCCCGGAGGAGGCGCCGCGCCGGGTTTACATCATTCACATCTCGAGAGATTTTGGTTTTTGTGTACACAATGTTACAGAAACTCGGCGTGTAAATTACAGTATATATAACAACGTTGATCGTAAAACCTGGAGTCGTATCCACACGATCCTGTGAGCGGCCTGCCCGGAGCCACCGCCAGGGAGGCGCGCGGCGCAGGGCCTGGTCCTCACGGGTCCCCGGGGGCGGACAGCGGGCGGCGGTTTGAGTGAGGGGCTATTGCTTTCCGGAGCGAGATCACCCACCGAGGGGAGCGAGAGGCGGGTTTGTTTTGGCATAATCGTCTTTTCTGTTTTCGGGGTGCGTTCTGCCGGGTCCTGTCCCTTGGCTAAAATAGATCAGTGTGAAAACCAGGGGTCCCTCAGCTCCGGTCTGCGTGCCTCTGGTGAACTGCACGGCCGGCTCTCGCCGACCGGCCAGCTCCCAAAGACCAGGACACCTGCGGCCACCTCGTCGGGCTGGGTCGTGGTCGACCGGCTCCCTTCCCCCCATCCCGTCTAGCTTTTGCCCGTGGCGCTGAGCACAGGGGTGATGGCAAACGCAGGCAAAGGAAAATGCAGAGCCACGGGGTGCGTGAGCTGATGGAAGACGGAGAGTGGCCAGACCGCCGTCCCTACGCTTTCTGGACGGGGACGGGCCCCAGCAGGCCACCCAGTGGACCTTGGCTTGACATTTCTCTCGAGGGGGAACAGGGGAAATATACGGAAGGGAAGAGCCTTCATGTCCCATTGATTGCGAGTTGGGTTGGACTTACAGAAGGTTTTGGGACAAAGGTCCAAAACCCGGTTTTCAATTCGGGGCTCGTGGCTGGACAAGGTGTGTGGCGCGTGTGTGCGTGTGTGTCTGGAGAAAATGCTGCACTGTGGACGGCAACCCCCTCTGGAGAAAGAATTGTCCTTCGATGACAAATTTCTAGCAAAGATAGAAAATATGGCACAGCACGGCTGGTTCCAATGCATCCAAATAAGGTCGATGGGGAAACGCCGTCCTTCGACCGCGTCCCCCGGAAACGGTGTTCCATCCCCAACGTGCTCTCTCCCGCGTCCGAGCGCAGAGACGGCACAGAGGCTGCCCGGCAGACCAGCAGACCAGCCATTTCTTGTTTTTTGTTTCTTTCTTTTTTTTTTTTTTTGTTTCGTTTTGTTTTCTTTTTTCTTAAAATATTGTGCTTATAAACTATCTGTACAACTAGTTACACTTGCAGTAGAGAAAGATTTTAAATCGCTAAATGTTACGTGTTCGTTCTAGAGCTTTACCAGACCTAAGAGACACTCGGCTGGGAGCGGAGAGAAGAAAAAGGAGGCGGGTCGTGTCTTATAACTAGAGATGGGCTAGGCGCCTTCTGAGATCCTGGCAAACGCCCCAAACCTGACCGGTTCTTCCAAATGTGGGAGACCGTGCCGGAGGCCTGACCGGTGACCTCCCCGGGAAATCAGAGGTATTGTGGCGGGGGTGGGGCTGGGGTGGGGTCCAGGGGAGAGAACGGCAGGGCTGGAGAAAGCCTCGCGGGGGGCCCGCCGGGACCTCCCTGCTCTCCCTCCGATCATCTGTTGCCCCTCACCCTGCAGCCCACCTTCCGTTCTCAACCCTGGGTCCTGCCGCACCCTCTGGGTTCTCAAGAAACCTGTGGTACTATTAAGACAAACTGGTGGGGTTCCTGGACACTCAGAGAGAAAGGGGAAAAGCCCGAAGTACCCCCCTCGCTGGCCTCAGAGAGCAGAAGGGCTGCGTCAGCCGCGACGCCGGCTTCCCCTGGGCCCCGGCTCAGAACCGAGGTGGGCCCCCCAGCCCCCGCCGCAGCGCACGGCCGGCGACGTCCACCGTGCGTCTTGTTCTGTGTGTCCGCGCGGACGCTCTTCTGATCTGCCCTGGGCAGACGTCAACACACGTTCGAGTAAAAAAAAAAAATTCTGAGAGGCAGAGGACCCCTCCTCCCGGCCTGGGGCTGACACCTGGCAGACAACTGGTCTGGTCCTCGGGGAGCCCCGGGGAGCCGCACACCAGCTGCTCCCGTGGCCCCCCCCTCGGAATCGTGACTTGTGCTTTGACTAACTCCACGTCACATCGGGGTGGCCACTTTGGAGTTATGCTAATCAATCTGCAGAAATAAAGAAAGTGAAGCAAAGCCGGACACGATTCTGGTCAGACTCCCGACACGGCCAGGGCCCTCGTGGCCAAGGAGCCGTGGCCGCGTGGCGCCGGAGGGGGGCAGGGATCTGTATGAAAAGAGTTGCTCTACCTTTCAAGCCCAAGCGGGGGCACCGGACAGACACGGCTGGGCCGTCTCACTGCGTCAAAGAAAGGAAAAGAGGAGCGAGCACTGAGTCCGCCCGAGGGCCGCAGACCGAGGAGGCCGTGTGCCGGGCCTGGTGTGAGCTGCCCGGCCGGCAGAGGAGGAGGCTCAGGAGGTATCCGGAGTACACCGGGGTCTGCCTGTGAGCCAGGCCCTGCGCCGAGCCGACGAGGAGTCTCTGGGTCTGGAGAGTGAGGTCGCCACATGCTGGGAGGCAAGCTGTGAATCTTTCCACGTTAGAAAAACTCCCTCCCCGTGTCCCCCGTCGGACAGAAACAACCCGAGAAACCACAGGAGAGCTGGGGATTTTCGAGGCCCGTGCCGGGCCCCGCCGCAGGCTCGTCCAGCATTGCTGTGGGCACCAGGAGACGACCCCCTGGAACGGGGCTGGCGTTCACCGACCCTGCCCGGCCATCCCAACGCTGCAGAAGGAAGCCCATCTCTATTTATAACAAGAAGTCTGTCCGGGTCAGGAGCAGCCTTATCTGTCCAGGAGCTGTTTCAAAGCCCTTTCGATATTCATCCTGTGTCCGACACGCGTCACCCCCAGATCGATCAGGTCCTCCTTCTGGAGGTTTGGGAGGTGGCTGCCGTCGATCTCGTTGTCCATGAAGGCCTCTTTATGCTCCCCCAGGTTCAGACTCTCCAGCCAATCGGCCACGTCGGGCTTAGTCCACAGGTGGACAGGTTTAGTCGTAAAAGGTTTACTCGAGATTGGCTGTTGCGGTACCGAGGGAGACGGGGACCGGCTGCGCCCCGCCGGGGCCAGGCCGAACAGGTCCCCGGAAGGGGGCTGGCTGGGAAGGCTGAAGACCTCGGAGAGCGTGGGAGACGCGGAGGCGGCCGCAGACAGAGGGGCAGGCAGGACCTCTCTGTTCATCTCCGTCGGCGACACCACAGGGCTCGGGGCACGTCTGGTTCCTGAGGTCCTGCTCTCGTAGTCCCGGCTCTGCAGGGTGATGGGCTGAGAGGTCCCAGGGCGCACGGTGAAGGTGACCGTCGTGCTCCGTGTCCCTGAGACGGTGCTCATGACCTCCGGGCTTCTGGGGGGCAACAAGAGAGAGCGCGCGTCACAAGCCGGGTCACGGAGCCGGTCGGCAGGGTGCAGGTGGCCCGGGAGGGGGCGCGGACACCCAGATCACACGGGGGCGTCTAACGGGAGCCCCGAGGGCAGAGAGGCCGCGGTCTGCCATGCCGGGATTGGGCAGGGGAAGGGGCTGGGGTGGGGGGACAGACACAGCAGTGCACACAGGCAGCCCCCCCACAGGACCCCAGGCTGGGGAGCGTGAGGGCGGTGAGGGCGGCCAGGGGGCTCTCTGGTGACATCGCAATACACTGGGCCCTCATCTGGGCAAGCGCCTGTCGGGCCTTTGGTTGGAGAGGACAGCACACCCCACGGGCTGGCCCCGCTCCTCGGGTGGGAGCCCACAGGTGCTTGGGGCTCTGGGGTTTGAGGGGATCCACCAAACCAGCGAAGAGGAGCCGCTGACCCAGTTCAGCACAGGACCTGGCATGGAGGGCTGGCTGGGCCGCGCTCTGCGGGGGGAGCCCCACCCCGAGGCCCACACCCCAAATATGAGAGGAGGGCCTGGGCCCCTACCGCTGTGGGGCGGGGACAGGGACAGGCTCCGCTCTTCCTGGGTCAGCGGGGTGTCTGGGGGCTGCTGAGGGAGGTGAGCACTTCTCAGTGCCAGAGAGGCGCCGAGTCTCCCGCTCACCCGCAGGGACTCGGTCTTTTGCACACAGCACCCTCGGGGCAGGGACGGGGCTCATCTCTGCTGCCCCAGACTGGGTCCTGCCCACCCCACGCCCCGAGAAAACACAGCCCCTGGGGGATGGGAGAGTAAGGGCGTCTTCTGCCTTTGGGGCTCACGCCACCAATGTGGAGAGACACCTGTCCCCTCTGGAAGGAGCCATCCTACCGTGGGTCCCTCTCCGAGTGGCCTCGTGGGCATGTTCACGGGGCCCTGGCCCCGCCCGAATGCCAGGCAGGCAGGTTGAGCCTGGGGTCGTGTTCTGGGGGCGGGACTGTTCTGGGGGCGGGGTGCTCGGCACGGCGGACAGGCAGTGGGGAGAGGGGTCGAGAGCCCGAGAGCCCAGGGAACAGCCGTGTGAACTGCGGGCTGAGCTGGAGACGGGCCGCCTGCCTCCGTGAGCTCTGTGCACGGACGTGCGTGTGGGCGAGACCACCGACCGGTCACCTAGGAGCCTGTCAGCCTTGCCCCAGGCCCCACTGATGGTGCCGCTGTCACCCCAGGTCAGGTCAGGACAGGTGAGGAAGCAGCTGACTCCAAAAGGGGGCCCCAGGGGCTTCTGTCTTGTCCTGAGGGGAACCATCTCCACGGCAGGGGGCCACACCGGCAGGGACTCCGCCACCCACCGAATGTCCACGGGTACTTTTCTGGGAGGCCGGAGGGCCAGGGCGAGATTGGTTCCACATAAGAGGGCCCCGTCCGGAATCGGGGGTGAGCGCTGGCTCGGGCGAGCGGCCGCCCCGGTTATGCCGGCGGGTGGAGGTGTGGGGGCCGCCCGGTTAGGCTCCAAGGACCGCGGCTGCTCCATGGCCAGGTCAGTGCCCGAAACCAAGACACGGCAGCCTGCTGGCCTGGGGCCCCCCCTGCAGGAGGGACAGGTTCCTGAGGGCGGGGGCTGGGGGCTCAGCGGGATGAGAAGCCCGCACCTTCCGGTGCTCAAGAAGGACCCCCCTGGGCAGAAGCCCGAGCTGCTGGGACGTCCCTATGGGGGGGGGGCGGGGAGTCCCTCACGGGGAGCTGCGTCTGCAGCTCGGGGGCGTCTGGGGAGCTCAGGTGTTCCATTGCGCTGCAGGCGAGCTCAGGGGCCCAAACATCAGGAGGTGACCTGTTAACGAAGGCCAAGGCCCTTGGGGCAGAGGTGTTTTGTCGAGGGGGTGACATCCTACAGCAACACCCCCATCAGGTGAGAACGCTTGGTGCTTTCTCTAACGGTGACAACCTGGTGACCCTGTACTGTCACCCCCGAGCCACAGCGACCGCCTGACTCCGGGCGGCACCCACCGGGGGCGTCTCTGAGCCGGAGGACAGTGCCAGCGCCACCCTGTGGAAACACCCCAGTGTCCCCAGGTGGGGCTCCGAGGGGCTCTGCAGACCCGGGACAGCGAGGAGGGCACAGCACACAGCAGACGGCAGAGCACCTGTGCACACGACTTACTTCCGTTCAGCACGCCCCTCTTCTGGCGACACCCACGGGGGAGCCAATGAAAATGACAAAATGGAATGACTTGAGACACCACTGCAAAATCAAGTCAAGTTAAAGAAAAAAAAGACGCCTGTTTCGATGGATGACGCGGAAGGGGGCTCAGACGCTGCCTGGGACGCTCTCCTCGCCACGGAGGGTGGCGGCCCACGTCACCGTCCACGCCACGGCCCAGCGTGGTGTCCCTTCTGTGTTTAGGAAGGGACACTGGCAACCTGCCCTCTTCGGTCTGGGATAACGTGAATCTACAGATTCATGACTTGCAGGAAACGGCTAAGAAAGAAGCAGCGTCCCTGGGGGCACAGTCCTCTGCTCGACCTGCTCTGGGAGCCGCCAGCACTCTGCCGGGGGCTGGGCTACTGGGGAAGGGTGAACCAACGTTTCCGGGGGCAGGGTCCCCACCGGAGGGCCCCCACCGGCTCAAGCGCTCCGCTTCCATCTGCGCTGCGAGACCGGAGTGGGCAGCCAGTGCTGGGGCCGCCCGGTCTGGCCCTGCGCTCGGGGCCTGCCCAGCCCCTCGGGTGTCACCGTGGGGAAGAATCTCCAGGGTTTGCAGAGCAGACGGGGGCTGCCGGGGCTGCCCGTCCGCCCTCCCCGCAAGTCAGTCGCTGATTTACTCGGGTGCATCTCACTGATGTTCTTCACCGGGTCCTTGGTTGCCGAGAGCGCTGTGTTGCTAAGCAACCCCCGGGCTCTTGGGTTGAACACACAGGCGTGCGCTGCCCTGATCTGGAGCGGAAGCACATGCTCACGCACACACGCTCACGCACACACACGCTCACGCACACACGCTCATGCACGCACACGCACACACACACTCATGCACACACATGCTCATGCACACGCTCACGTACACGCTCACGCGCTCACGCACGCACACGCTCACGCACACACGCGCACACACGCTCACGCACACACACGCTCATGCGCACACGCTCATGCACACACACGCTCACGCGCACACACGCACACACGCTCATGCACACACGCTCACGTACACACTCACGCACACGCTCACACACACGCGCACGCTCACACACGCGATCGCACACGCACTCTCTTTCAGGCCATTTAAATCAAAGCCCGTGTGAGACTCGCACATTAAAACAAGCACCGAGAGCTGGTCAGCACTGAGGTGCGCTCCCCGCCGGCCGGATGCAGGGCCAGGGCTGGGAGTTAACGCCCCGGCGGCCTTTTCACAGATTCCGGTTGGCCGATGCAGGGCGGTCATCGCCCCTCGTGAGGGAGCTGGCCGGGCTCCTGAACCCCCAGCACGGGCTCTGCGGGCCGTCCAGCCAGACTGCGGCGCGCCCGCTACCCTCGAGCTTTCGGGAGGTCCCCTCCCTCACGCAGAAAAGGGCACCTACGTCCAAGCTGCAGGGCACCCCCACAGGTGGGGCACTGAGTCTCAGCAAGTCCGCCGAGGCCTGCGTGTCGGGGTGCTACTCCACGCCTCTCGATGGCTGCAGGGGCACCTCAGGCCCTCTGCACAGGGGAGCCCCCCCCCCGTCGCCCACGGGCTCCGAGCAGTGTGCGGGGCTCGGTCTGTCTGCAGTCCCCAGGGCCTGGCCCACAGCGTGTCCTCTAAGTAATCGTCGGGTGCACGTCATCAAGCTCATTTTCCAGAACAGGAGGTCAGGTGCCCGGAACCAGGGGTGCGGCGGGTGGAAGCCCACATCCAAGCTGGGCAAGAGGGCGCCCACTTTCAGGGAGAAGGGCTCACCCCAATGCACCTGTGGGGTGGCCCCGACACCCAGACTCACGACAGAATGTGAGCTGGACCCGGCGCGGGGGAGGCGCGCCCGCCGGGCCAGGAGAGCCTTTTGGGAGTCTGTCCACTAGGAGCACAGGGAAGGCGGACTCCACCATCGCCCCCGACCGTGTCCGCCTGGTGACCTGCTGCTCTGTTCACAGACGTCACCTGACCACTGCAGCCGGCACGTGAAATGACAGCACACCGTTCTGTCACTCGGCAGCTGGGTATCGGGCTGGTTTTGGAGTCTGTGCCCCAGGACCAGCTGGGTGGACATCATTTGTTAACAACCGAACTGACTGATTTTGAAAGAAGCGGCCCTCACCTCGGGGCTATGCCGCAGAGCGCGCGGACGAAGAGGAGGCAGCGGCGGGCACGGGGCCTTGGGAGGGGAGCCGGAGGCCGGAGTGACTCTCCTGAGAACCGCCCTGTGCTGGGACCTCCAGGAGGCCTGAACCCCTCAGCTGCCGCCAAGACCTAGGGCTCCCTGAGGTGACTCTCCTCCCCATGCCCATCTGTGCCTCCGGGGGTGAAGGCCAGTCTCGAGTCACCTCTGGACGCACTGCAAAGTGCTAAGTGACCTAGAGGAGCCCGGGGGCCCCAGCAGATGCCGAACCCTCTGGACGGAAGCCAGAGGGGACCCCACCGCACCTGGTCACCGCTCGGTTCCTCCCGACACACTAGAAAAACGTCCTTTTCGCTCCCACAGGTGCTGACGAAGGACAGGGTTTTCCTGCTTGAGAACCGATGCCCGGTGTCGTGTCAGTGTGCACGTCGGGCCAGCTGCCATGGTTCTGGGGGCTCCTGGCTGGGTCCTGCCTGGACCCGGGGCAGCCTGCGCGCCGTCCGCTCCTCCCGTGGCCGCCAGCCTCCTGCCTCTGGCCAGGTCTTGGCTCCGGGGCACTTCTGGCCCCTGCTCCACACGTGGTGCCCGGTTTTCCACGGAGCTGGCTCCTCCGTGGTCAGGTCTGTTCAGCTGTCGCTCGAGGAGGGTCAGCTCCTTCCTGTGCACGGTCAGCCCAGTTGCCCTTGCTCCTCTGAAGCTCTTGGTCTGCGTTCCTTCGAGAACACAGCGCGCCCCGGGGGGACAGACCGCGTGTGCTTCCTTGTTGAGCGGTCAATCCTGGGACCAGACGCGGTGCAGGCCCGGGAGAGGCCCCCTCGCCGTCAGATGAAGGACTAATGACTCACGCTGCCCCAGCTCCGAGGGCCCAGGCCTCCTCGACGGCGCCTCTCCTGTGACTGCCCTCCCCCAGGCTGGGCTCCGGCCGGGCCCCAGGACCCCGGGTCCACTCGGCTCACAGCTCTTCGACTTGGGGAAGGCCACTCAGAAAAGCCCACGCATGCAGGTGACCGGCCGAGGGGTTCTGCACAGGAAGGGGCAGGGGTGATGGTGCTGCCCACACCCACACTCGTGCTCCTGGCTCTGAGCTCCCCGGGGGAGGCCTGGGGCCTGCGGGTGCCAGCCCTGTGCCACGGTCTCCGGCAGGATGGGGTGGGTTCTGCCGAGCAGAAGAACAAGCCAACGTCTCAGAGACCTGTGTTCCCTTAAACCAGCTTCTTTTTCATGGACCTGGTGTGACAGCTCCTGACAGGGGCGGCCCTCCTGGGAAGCTCAGGCCGGGGCGGAGGATCACTTCCTCTGCAGCTGCCCAGGGCTGCAGGCCTAGCGGGGGCCGTGGCCAGGCCGCAGGACGTGCCTGGCAGGGCCGCTGAAGGTGGCCACCGTCCTGCGTCACCCCTCCAGTCTCGTGCTCAAACCCACGTTCCAGGTAAGCGGCCCCTCAGTCCCCCTCCCGTCCTGCCTGGCTCCGAGGCCGTGGGAGTCTCCGGAGGGTCATGGGGACAGAGCCCAGGGTGACAGGCGCGGCCACGCGGCCACACTCAGGGCGGGGCCTGCCCCTCCGCCAGCAGACAGCTGGGGGCAGCTCCAGAAACCGTCCCTTCCGTGGGCCAGAACTTTCCGTGGAAACGGTTCCGCCTTCCTGCTTGTCGGTCAGTTCAGGGTAGAGCGTTCTCAGTTTCCCCCAGAGAACCCCATTCCCCCAGTAGGAATCCCCTCCCCCCAGTCTCCAAGCCTCCTTCTGCCTGGGCTATTCACAGCCCTCGAGGCTGACGCCTCTGAAGCCCAGCGTGGCCCAGGCAGGGGGTCCCAGGCAGGGGGTCCCAGGCAGGGGGTCCCAGGCAGGGGGCATTCCTTCTGTCTGGTCTTCACCCAGCCTGTCAACCGCCACGAGGCAGAGGCAGCCCGAGAGGCTTGCCTTGGGGGTGCGCCTGTGGGAGGCGGACGCATGCGGGGTGCTGCCTGTCCACAGAGGGCAGGGTGAGCTCCGCCACACCCTCGGCAGCTCTGCCCCGTAGCCCCCACCCCTCCCGAGCTCCAGCCCCGCCTGGGGAGTATAGCGAGGGCCATCGGTCCGTCCGTGTGCCGTGGGACCCGGGTGCCTGGCCAGCTCCTCAGTCCAGGAGCCGTTCTCGGACGTGAGCCCGATTGCACACGGCTGGTGCTCTGGGCTCACGGGGCTCGTGCGTGAGCAGGTCCACCCTGCACGGAAGGTGAGTGCTTCGTCTGCTTTGCTGTGCTGTGCGTCACCCCGCAGTGGGGGCCTGTGCGGCGGAGACCTCGCCGCCCGGCCGGGAATCCTAACAAACTCATGTCCTTCGAGGCCAGCGCTCTGGGTGGTTTCTCTGGAATCAGCAAGCGACGCGCTCAGGCCTCCGCGGCCCTCGGCTCTTTGCGGGGGTCGTCGACGCCTGCTCCCTGCCCCCGTCATCGTGAAGGAGTCACCCGCGTGAAGGCGGTCTGCGAGCCGGGAGACCCCGCGCGTCTGCACCGAGGTTCCACACTGTGGCAACCGGAGAACCGTATCGTCGCGAGACAGGGACTCGCTACAGTAGCCAGTTCCTGAGATTCCTTCGGACTCCTGAGTCTCTGCTCCGTGTAGGTCCGTGTGTACGGACGTCCTCCGGACGCAGGGAAGGTGAAAGACGTCCTCTCCGACCGCCGGGTGCCCCGTGGAGGGTGGCGCGTGGGCGGGCTTCTCTCCGCCGAGGCTGGCCCGTCCGTGTCTCTGAGGGGCAGTGGGAACCGTCCACGTCATGTATTTGCATCCACACCACAGGGGCACCGGGGAGCCGGGCTCAGCCCGCATCTCGAGCCCAGCGGTGGTGACACCTCCAGGGAAGGGACCGAGGAGTCACCTGAAGCACCTGCCCCGCAGGAGCGTGAAGACGACGCCATCGGTCAGAAGGGCGAAACCTGAGCGCAGGCATCAGGGGGAGAAACCCACTGGGGACCACACAGCCGGGCGACCACAGGACGAAGACCGAGGACCGGGAGGCTGGGGGCAAAGGCTTGGTGAGAATGATCGATGACCCAGGAGCCGCAGGCAGGCGGAGAGGCCCAGGTGAGGGGTGCCTGGCCAGGTCCAGGGAGGACGCCTCTTACTCCACCTCCAGTCCCGGTGGCGATAACTAACTCTACGGGGTCCAGTGAAGAGCTGACCCGGGACAACTGGATGCATTTCTTCCCCGAGCCCTGCCTGCTGGGGTGAGATGGGCTGTCGGGTGGGGGTGCCTTCCCCTCCGATTCACTGGCGGAGCCACAGCCCGGCCCCTCCCAGCCTTCAATCAGCGAGCGGCGGGAGGAGGGAGAAGAGCCACACACGTGTTCACACACGCCCACCACACATGTTCACCGTCCCCCCACCACACATGGCCACCGTCCCCCCACCACACATGGCCACTGTCCCCCCACCGCGCATGTTCACCGTCCCCCCGCCACGCATGGCCACCGTCCCCCCACCACACATGGCCACCGTCCCCCCACCGCGCATGTTCACCGTCCCCCCGCCGCGCATGGCCACCGTCCCCCCGCCACGCATGGCCACCGGCCCCCCACCGTGCATGGCCACTGTCCCCCCGCCACGCATGACCATGTCCCCCCACCACGCATGTTCACCGTCCCCCCGCCACGCATGGCCACCGGCCCCCCACCGCGCATGTTCACCATCCCCCCACTGTGCATGTTCACCGTCTCCCCACCACACATGGCCACCGTCCCCCCACCGCGCATGTTCACCGTCCCCCCGCCGCGCATGGCCACCGTCCCCCCGCCGCGCATGGCCACCGGCCCCCCACCGTGCATGGCCACTGTCCCCCCCGCCACGCATGACCATGTCCCCCCACCACGCATGTTCACCGGCCCCCCACCGCGCATGGCCACCCCCAGCGGCTCGGCGGAGCTCGGCTTCAGCTTCTGCAGGGCTCTAGGTCTTTTGGGCCGTCCTGGCAAAGATCTGGACATGGAAAGAGAGTGGGCAGAGCCGCACTCGGGAAGCCAGGCGTTGGTGGACGGCACTGGGTTACGCGTCTGCACCCGGGAGTGCCCGTCCCGCCAGGAGGGGTGGGCTCTTTGCTTGGCTGCACCGGAGTCCAGGACAGCTCAGAGGCTCGGTGAACCCCTCTTCACCTGAACCCGTCTTCACGCCGCGGTGGCTGCTCCCCGGGCCACCTCCTGGTCACACCGCCCGGCGTGGAGAGCTGCGTCGGAGCCGCCTGCGGACTTACCTGGGCGCGAGGCCGGCCGGCTTGGTCCCTGCGGGCGAGTCCGCGGCTTCGCCTGGCTTGGCCGATTTCTCTCGGTTCATTTGCTGCAGGATTGAGTTCAATTCACTGATCACGTTTGCCTTTGGGCCCGAGAGGATCGGGCTCCGGATCTCGGAGACGTCACCCCACAGCTTGGAGGTCCTTGGCTGGATCCCCTTCCCGGGCCCGGGCTGGACCCCGCCCGGCGGGGGCGGGGGCGCGGGCGGGGGGACCCCAAAGCTGTCCACGTCCTCTTCCAGCAGCGCGTCTTGGTGAAGCGCGTTGCCTTTGTGGATGACCGGCTTCACTTTTGGCTTCGGGGGGACGGGGGGCTTGTCGACCACGAACGCCTGCCCGTCTGCGTGGACGGTGGAGGTGTCCATGCTCTCGGCCCCTTCGGAGGACAGGGTGGAGATGCTGGACACCGTGGAGATGGTGCTGGTCGTCTCGAGGTGGTGGTCGCTGCTGCTCCGGCTGTCCACCTCCTCGATCCCCGAGTCCGTGACTGTGTCGAAGTTCTCGGGCGGAGGCAGGAATGAGGCGGGCAGACAGTTGGAGAGGCCGGCCGGCTTCTTACCGTCTGCGGAGTTGGTTGGTTGGCTGGAGTTCAAGGAAGGGGGCGGGGAGGCGTCGTTTTTTTTCTGCTTGACCGAGTCCGTGAGGGGGGCGGCGGCAGCAACGCGGTCGTCGGGGGTATCAAAACTGTTGGCAAATTCCAGGGGAGGGGGCAGTGGTTCTGTGAAGACAAAATCCTCGTCCAGGTCCACGGAAGCCAGAGGCGGGGGCGGGATGCGGAATGGCAAGATCACCACCTCCTCCAGGGAGCCCGCCGCCACCATGATCCTGCCGGGCGTGGTGGCGGCGGGCTCGGGGCCAGCGGAGATCGGTAAAGCACCTTCGGTTTCGGGGACACCTTCTGGCACCCCAGGCAGCGCGCTGTCCGGCTGGGCCTCCACGTCGGCGTTCTCTTCCTCCTCCTCCAGGAAGTCGCCCGGCTTGGCAGCGTCCACCGTGTGAACCATGAGCAGCCCGGCCGACTTCTGCTGCGACGTGTCCACGATGTTGATCAACATGTTCTTCTTGTTGTCGTCCTTGCGGTCTTTGCCCGGGTCGCTCTCGTACTTGTTCTCCGTCTCCTGCCGCCTCAGGGGCCCCCGGGTGTTCTGCCTGGCGACCGTCGGGAAGCCTGCCTCCATGCTGGGCCGCATTTTGGTATCGATGTAGAGAGGTTTGTGGAGGTCGGCCTTGGGGGCCTCCCCCTTGGCGCCCTGCTGCGACTCCTTCATGGCTCGGTCCCTCGCGGAAAGTGCCAGGGCCAGCGGGGAGCTGGGGTCCAGCAGCCTCCCCGTGAGGGGGTGGACGTAGTTCTCGGGGCTGGCTGCGCTGCCGCTCTTGGGGGGCGCTGTGGGGCTGCCATCGGGCCCCTTGGCTTTGGACATGGAATTCGGCGGCCGGCTGGCCTCACCCTGAGCTCCGGCCTCGCCAGCACCCACAAAGTGGCTCTCGGGCTCCCTGGGTGCTGGCCCTGGCGTCGTGGGCAAGGACAGCTGCTCGGCGCCCTCCTCCTCGCCGAAGCCGCCCTCCTCCGGGAACTTGGGGGGCGGCCCCCGGGGGGCAGGAGGCCCCAGACCCACGTCCTCGTCCCCCAGGTCCGTGGAGAGGAAGGCGGGCGAGTTCCTCCTGGCTTCCAGCCGCTTCTCCCGGTCGCGCACGGCCCCGGCGATGGCGGCGGCGAAGGGGCTGCTGCTGGTCAGGCTGTCGTCCGGCCGCAGCTGGCCCGGCTGCTCGGGGGCCTGGGGGTCGATCTCCACGCTGCTGCCCTGGCTGCTCTTCCCGCTGCTGCTGGTGGACGGCTCCTTGACGATGATGGTGGGGATGGGGATGGAGCACGTCTTCTCGGGGCTATCCTCCACGTTGGACTGCTTCACCAGCATGCCCTTCCGCCGGGCGGGCTTGGCGGGCACGTACACGGCCTTGCTGGCCATCTTCCCCACCTCCGAGTACGGGTTCTCCGGCATCTGGCCCCGCCTGCCGCGGAGGTTGGCCGGGGCGGCGGGGGCACAGCTGTAGAGGTCGTCGGAGTCCAGCGAGTAGCGGTCCAGCTCTCGGCGGTAGTACATCCCCTTCTCCCTCATCATGGTGGCCACCGTGTCCGAGCGCACGGCCGGCGACACCTTGGCGGCGGGGTTCTGACTGAACGCAGGCTTTATGGTCCCGTAGACCCTGGGCGTCGGGGACTTGGGACAGTTGTAGGTGGTGGGGGAGGGCGGTGGCGGGGAGGGGGGCACGGACTGCGGTGGGGGGGGGATGTCCTCGGACGTGTCCGGCATGGACAGGCTTCTGGTGAACTTCAGCATCGGAGGGGCCAGGAACTGCCGCTCCTCCTCCGTTATTCCTGCAGGGGAGACAGGTTCAGTTGGAAACCACGGCAACAGGTGCCCACTAAGCTCCGAGGGCGGCGCAGTAGGTCTGCACGCTCCCGGCCACCACAGGACACAGCACAAGCACAGCACACGATGCCACGGGGGCCAAGACAAACACGGGAAATGGAAAGGGGGAGGAAGGGGAGGAGGGGGCTCCGAGTGCGTGCTGCTGAGAGGTTCTGCTCTGCCACCAGGGTCGGGGCGCCTGACGCCTCGGGGCTGCGCACACATGTGCAGGTCACGTGTGTGCACGTGCACGGGAGTCAGTGTGTGTTGGGTGGGGCTGGGTGGGTCAGGAGGTATCCATCTTTTTAGGGTTTGCCAGGGCCCCTGGGTATTTTTAGGGTCTTGGGGATGAGGCTGCCTATCTGAAACGAGGGCAAAGGGCGTTAGGGTTGAGGGTGTTGCTGTGTTGGCTGATGTGACATGAAAGGTGCCTGGTGCAGGGAGCGTGGGTGTTGTCAGCCTGCTCGGGTGTGCGGGGAGCGTGGTGTTGTTGGCCTGCTCGGGTGTGCGGGGAGCGTGGGTGTCGGCCTGCTCGGGTGTGCGGGGGGCGTGGGTGTTGTCGGCCTGCTCGGGTGCGCGGGGAGCGTGGGTGTTGTCGGCCTGCTCGGGTGCGCGGGGAGCGTGGGTGTTGTCGGCCTGCTCGGGTGTGCGGGGGGCGTGGGTGTCGGCCTGCTCGGGTGTGGGGGGGGCGTGGGTGTCTGTCTGCTCGGGTGTGCGGGGGGCGTGGGTGTTGTCAGCCTGCTCGGGTGTGCGAGGGGCGTGGGTGTTGTCGGCCTGCTCGGGTGTGCGGGGGGCGTGGGTGTTGTCGGCCTGCTCGGGTGTGCGGGGGGCGTGGGTGTTGTCAGCCTGCTCGGGTGTGCGGGGGGCGTGGGTGTTGTCGGCCTGCTCGGGTGTGCGTGGAGCGTGCGTGGGTTGTCGGCCTGCTCGGTGTGTGTGGGGGGGTGGGTGTCGGCCTGCTCGGGTGTGTGGGGGGCGTGGGTGTCGGCCTGCTCGGGTGTGCGGGGGGGCGTGGGTGTTGTCGGCCTGCTCGGGTGTACGGGGGCCGTGGGTGTTGTCGGCCTGCTCGGGTGTGCGGGGAGCGTGGGTGTTGGCCTGCTCGGGTGTGTGTGGAGTGTGCGTGTCGGCCTGCTCGGGTGTGCGGGGGGCGTGGGTGTTGTCAGCCTGCTCGGGTGTGCGGGGGGCGTGGGTGTTGTCGGCCTGCTCGGGTGTGCGGGGAGCGTGGGTGTTGGCCTGCTCGGGTGTGTGTGGAGTGTGCGTGTCGGCCTGCTCGGGTGTGCGGGGAGCGTGGGTGTCGGCCTGCTCGGGTGTGCGGGGAGGCCTGTCCACTTTAGCTGCGACGCTGAGAAGGTCTCACCCAACGTGGCAGGGACCCCGCTTGTTTTCTGACTTCTCTCGGCCGTCAGGGCTCGAGGGCACTGAGCTCCCTGGGTCTCGGGAGGATGAGGATTTGTGAGGGGAGGGAGGCTGACCCCGGCCCAAGACCCCGGCCCGGAGCAGGATCCTGAGCAAGGGCTCGGCTGCGGGGCCTCCCGAGGCTCTAGAACGGGTTCCCTGAGACCCTGTGGGGCGCAGTGGTTCCCTACATCCACGATTAGCCGGGGTCCGGCGCAGCGGGCATCCCTGCCTCCTGGGCCCTGACCATCTGGGCGTCGACTCGGTGAGACTCTCCGACTCTTTCCCACAGTCTGAGCCGTGAAACATCAACAGAACGCACTGCAGGAGACAGGAGCCACACACAGACGCGGACACGCGTGACGTCGTGTGTTGTGTCGGGACATGCAGGTGTTCCAAAGGGGCCACAGGATGCATCACTTCAAATAAAAAAATCTGGAGCAAACTACAATCGGGGTTTCCAAGGAGATCCCGTCGATAAGGGTATTCCAAATTCCGCATACTCCTTGTGGGGGCATTTGGGCCCCCGGGACAGGTCGCCGGAGGCCTGTGCTGACCATGCGCTACGTGTTGGGTGCGGACAATTGCGTTCCCAAGGAGTAACAATTTGAGAATACACCTTATAGAGCAAACCGGCTCACATTCAGATCACAGAGGCCACGCGGCAGGTGCACTGACCTGATAGAAAGATTCTGCTGTCTGATAGGAGGAAAGCAGCGGTTATTAACCCGTCCGAGGGCCAGCGGCTCCGCGCGGCCCCGAGCCCCCGGCCGGGTGCGTCTTAGGAACAGCAGACGCTGCCTCTACGCCTTAAACTAGGGACAAGGAAGCCGCGCCTGGGGGTGTTTCCACACCCCAGCCACGTCCTGAGCGTGGCCGGGCACTGTGGCTCACACTCGTCTCTCTGCGTGGCCTGGGCCTCTCTGAGGGTTTACGTGGTACAGACAGTGCTGGGCTATCTCACTGGGTCACGAGGGGCTGTCTGAGGGTCACGGTCACCCCGCCTGGAGCCGTCAGTAGGGATCAGCGTGATGTTCACAGGAGAGGAAGTAGCTTACAACACACGGCGAGGACAGTTTTATTGGAAGTCGAGAGCCTGGCCCTGCCCCCTCACAGGTGTCAGCTGAGCTCACCCCACACACATGGCAGCGGCCGGCAGGGACACGGAGACACGGCACCCGCTCCCGCTGCCCCCCGAGCCCCCCTCCATCCGGCCACGAGCTCCCCCACCCTGTTGGTGTCACAGGTGCTTGGCTGGCACGACTGGAGGACCACCCAGGATTTTGCGTCCAGCGGGTGAGACCGGGCGCACGCCCTCGGGTGGGCGGACCTGGGGTGGCTAGGGCACGGCTGAGGGGCTCCGCGAGCCAGGGGCGAGCTCCCTGCGGTGCGGCCAGGCTGCTTACCTATTGATTTCTGCCTTCGCATCGTACCTCGAGGGAGGCCCAGAAACGGGCCCTTCGGGCTCCCTGGGACAGTGGGTGTCAGCACAGCGATCCCCTGGCGTTCGTACACGGACTGCAAACCAGAGTGACACGGACGTGACACGATGTCCTTGGGCGTGAACACCTGTCCCGTGGCGTCCCGGGCTCCTTTCGCGCACACGGAAGTGTGCAGCTGAGGCCCGAGCACTGGCCCGCGTCCCAGCCGTGGCCGGAGACCCCGGGGAGTTTCCTCCGTGGGGCTCGGATTCGGGCTGCGTGTCCGGACAGGGTGGGGAATGTTACCCGAAACCGTGGGGATGGCCCTCAGCCCTGGCCACCATGGGGAGGGGCCTGGGGCCCGGCCCACTGCCCCGGCCCGGGGAATGGCCACTCACGTTCATGTCCGAGACAGGTGGGAAGCACCGGCTGGTGGGACGCTGCTTGATGGTGGCCACCCTGGACTCCACGGACACGTTCTCCACGGCTCGAGATGGCTTGGAGGCGGGGACTATCTCATCGGGTTTATCTGCGGGGTGAACACGATCGGCATTGGCATCAGTGGCTGAAGCCCCCGAAACACAACCGGGGGGCGGGGCTCAGGAAAACGACCACGTGCCCTCCGCGTCTGGACGTGGCGTGTGACGGCTGGGCCTCCGAAATCGCCTGTCCCTGTGGTGTGGGGTGTGCGGTGCGTCTCTCCGCCACACGCAGACAGGACCCGTTCCCCAAACCCTGGCCCCAGAGGGCACACGCAGACAGGACGGGGACGAAGACAGCCATGCAGCCTAGCCACCGAGGTGTGGCGCCCCGAGAGCCCCGTGCTGGGCCGAGGCCCCGTGTTCACCGAGGACACAGATGTCTGAGGGTTAACTAATCCCGGGCTCAGAGCTGTGGGGTCCTCGTGATCTGATACAGGTGCCAGGGCTCAAGGACCCGGCACCTGGGCAGCGCGGGCGGGAGGAAGTGGGGAGCGGTGGGAAGCCCCCGACCATGCCGCTTGGGGAGACCCCACTGGCCCCTCCGCAGCGGAACATTCTCCTTGTTTGTGACAAAGAAAGGCAAGGGGTAGTTATCAGTGACCCTCGCACCTTAAGGAACCGCTTCAAACACTGACATGGAGCACAGAGATCTGTCTGGAAGCTGAAGTGCATCCCAGAGCTGCCCGAGCGGACATGAGGTCTCCTGGGGACGCGCCGGCCCAGTGCAGTCACCTGCCAGGCAGCAGCTACCCACCGGCTGGCGCGGAGCCCGTGAGGTGCAGCCCGGCGGGCATGGCCCATTTGGGACCTCCAGAGACACAGCCCCCCACCGCAGGCCACCCAGAACGTTCTACCCTCCGGCCTTAGGACAACTCCTGGGCAGCCCTGACCTGTGCCGGGGTCGGGCCATCGAAAGGGGCCTGACCCCACCGGGGGGCTGGAGCTCTGGGCACTGAGCTGCTAGGAACCGTGATGGCCACTGTGAGCTCCTGGAGCAGCCCCCAAGTTCCCGGCCAGGGGCCCTTCGGGAGGGAGGGGCTGTGAGGCTGGGCTGCCCAGGCAGGCACCCAGCAGAGCTGCCCAGCCGCAGCCTCGCGGGCCGGCGGGGACGCGACCCTGGTTCATCCCTAGCAGGAGCCCGACTCCGGCTGGGTCCTGCCAGGGGCCCGCCGTCCATGGCCTGAACCCTGAACCCTGCCCTCCCTGTTCTTGGCCCTGGGCCCAAGGACATTCGAAGGAGAGGAAGGAGAACGAGGTCCCTGAACCCAGGACACTACCTGGGCCTTCATGGACGACTGAGCAGGCGGACTGCGGTCCCGGGCCCCTGCCCTCGAAATGCCCCGGCTCAGGCAGAAGCTCAGGGAGGCCCGTCCCCGGACACAGCTGCCATGCCCCTCGGCTCCCGGGCGCCCTCCCATGGTTCCGGGACCCAGATCTCCGGGCTCTCTGCCGCCTCGTCTGGGGGGCATTTTCTTCCCCTCACGGATGTTGGGGGACACTGATGTCGCCCCTCAGGGAATTGGTGGGGACACCCCCCAGCTAGTCACTGTCCCCAGCCCCCTCCCCCCTGCCCACTGAGAATCCCGCCCTTGCCTGTGTTCAAGCCCCAGGGGTTCAAGCCCCTGCTCACCCCCCGGGACCCTCCGCCCCGGGACCCTCCGCCCCGGGACCCTCCGCCCGGGGACCTGCTGCCTGGTCTTCTCTCTCCTCAGGTCCACCCCTTCGTCCCCAGTGCCAAGCTGTGCACCCCAACCCCCATCCCAGTAATCTGCCTCCAGGGAACCTTCCCTTACAGATCAGCGTGGGAATCTCTCTGCGGCTGGTATTTAGCTTGTTCTGTGCGGGTCTCTCCGCCCCCCGGACCCCCCGGGCCCCCTGGCAGGGCCTCACTCCCCTCCACCACCACCACGACGTCCGCCGGCTCGGGGAGCTCCGTCCACGGGCTCCTGCGTCTTCACCCCTCTCTGCTGCAGCCTGGCCCGGACCCGGCCACCCGCCCAGGGGGCCCGAGTTAGGACAGAACAGCCCCAGCCCAGCAACACACCCGGGACAGGATCCGTTCTGTGCCGGAGTCCACCGGCCAGGTCTGGGGGAGGCTCTGGCTTCCAGGGCCCTCGGGAGCCATGTCCCCCCGTGGGGCAGCTGCACCCTGCCCCAGCACATCGAGACCTGTATCCAGCAGCCTGGAGCCCCAGCTGCCGAGAACAGGCAGCACACGGTGCTGCGGGCCCCAGGGCCTGCGACAGGCACCCCAAGAACGAGCCTCGATGGCGGGTACGCCCCGCGAAGTCTTTGCGACGGTCCGGCCCTGTGGGAGCCCCAAGGACCTTCGCCCTGTTCTGCATCCTGACAAGAACCTGGCCGTGGGGTGGAGGTGGGGCTGAGCCCCACTTTTTGGAGAGAACACTTGGGGTCTGAGATGCTTCAGGTTCTGCAGGTGGAAATCTGGGTCCAGCCGGGAGTCCGGGCTCGAGCTGTGGGCACCACACTCCGTGCCTCCTCCTTGGGCCAGGGGCCAAGCCCCGGGGACAGTGGAAACGCAGGTGACCATCAGAATGGTCTGCCCAGTCCAGCGGATTGAAAAGCGGCCTAGGTTGGGGTGTCGTTGAAGGGCGCCCCAGCGCCGTGGCCACCTTGCGCGTGGACAGCCTTGTCTTGGGTTTCGACCTTGCCCACCCGCAAGGTTCTCACGCGCCGGAGCACTAAAGCGCGTGGCCCGTGGGGAAGCACGCCGGGGCGGCTGCCCTGTCGCAGTGAGAGCCACCTTGGGACACCCCACAGCTTGCCCACGGGCCTGGGCCCCTCCCGGCTGCGGCAGCAGCCCTGCCTCTGAGGGTTCGCTTCCGGAACATGAAGGCGTCTAAGGAGAACGGTGAGCCGGTGGGCTTGGCTCCTCATCCTACTACGTGGGGACTCTCATGCTTAATTCACAGGAGCCCGGAGTGGGGGCTCAGTCCAGGCTGTCCAGGGACGCGGTGAGAGGGTCGGTGCGTCCACCCCGGCCCCGCCGTCTCCGAGTGAAACCTGGGGTGACTGAGAGCAGCCCTGCAGACCGCCGTCACGACTCTGGATCTTGAAACCATCAAGCAGCGAGTTCGCGGCGGTCCCGTACGCAGATGGCAGACGTGGCGTCCACTGTCCACGAACTGCACACTTCCCGGCGTGGGGCTGAGCGTCCTCTGGGGCAGGGAGAGGTCTGTCCAGCGAGGCTGGGTCACACATGGCTCACCCTGGCCCAAGGCGGACACCACCACGCGTCGCCCGCACGCCCTCCTCGGGAGGAATCCAGCGAGCCAGGCGTCAGGGCGCGAGCTGGGCAGGACATCCTCAAAACGGCTCCCGGGGGAAGGCGGGTGTCAGCTCCAGAGGCCAGCGCAAGCGGAGCAGGGATCAGGGCCTGTCGCCTGCTGGCCCCCTGCGGGAGGCGGCGGCCAGGGGTAGCTGTGCTCAGACCCAGCGGACGGCCCTGTGGGTGTGGCCAGAGGTGCCCCTGGCTGGAGGTCGCGGGGAAGCTGGTTCCATCTCAGCTGGCCTGGCTTGGGCCCCGAGCCGCCCTGGGCCGGTGTGGCTGTGTCCTGTTCATCCTCAGGCCCGAGGGCACAGGTCTGGGGACCACAGCAGGCCCTCAGAGCCCGCGAGGACGAAACGAAGCGGTTTTAGGGGCGAGGAAGCGAGACGTCAGGGTCCCAGTCCCGCCCGCGGTCGCTCAGTGGGGGGCAGCTGCTGGGGTGCCCGGACACGGGGCTGTCCCACGGATGTGCCGGTCTTCCCGGACGGCCGAGACGGGCACACCAACCGGCCGGAGCAAAACCACGGGAGTTTCTCCCCACGCGGCCTAAAGGTGAGAACTGGGAAACCCACCTGTCGGGGGGTTGGTTCCTTCCGAAGGCTCCTGGGGAGGGTCCCTCCTGCCTCTTCCAGCCCCTGGGGCCCCGCAGCACCCGTCTCTGCACCGGTCTTACGTGGCCTCCGTGTGGCCTTTCTCCTCTCTCGGAAGGACGCCCATCACTGCATCAGGACTGCCCTACTCCAACGCCCTCGCCTGGATCCTCCTGCAGGGACCTGGTTTCCAAGTCGTGTCCCTTTCACAGGTCGTAGGCGGACATGGATTTGGGGGACACTTCACCCAGGACACCCAGAGGCCCGCTTTTCGCCTATTCCACATGGCCTTTCTGGGGTGTGATGGATGCTTCTTAGGAGGTTAGGCCGACCCTCCTCGGGAGACCAGGGCAGGTGATGACCTGCCCTCACACCTGCCAAGTGCTGGCGCCCCCACTGTGCTCCACAGTTCCGGGGCCCACGGGGGTCCCAGGAGAACTGGGTAAGCCTGGCTGCGGGGCCCTCTGGCACCTTCTCGCCCAGGCACCGACTCCAGGTCTACCTGGGTCAGGGGACATGGGGAGGGGCCATTTGACAGCAGATCTGCACCCGGTTTTCTCTGTCATTCAAAGCAAGGCGTCTCCCCGCCCGGGCTCCCTGTCCCGTGGGTTCCGCCTGCGCCCATGGGGCCGTACGGACCACGACCTGTGTCCTCATCTATTACAGTCTGGGGTGTCTGGCTGCTGGAGGGGTGCCCGGGGTGGGGCGGAGCTGGGGTGGCAGGAGGGGCCGGCCCCAGGCCCTGGTTGCCCGTGACAACAGGCTTTCTGGGTCCAGGAGCCCAAGGCAAAGTGCCTTTGTGAGGACAGTGCAGTGGACAGAGGGACCTTCCGAGATGAGCCTAGTCCCAGGGAGCTTATGGGGCTGACACTGACCGACCCCGGAGAGCCCACGGGGGTTTGAGGCCCAGTACTGCTCCGAGGGGAGGCTGCGGGCCTGGCCAGCACCTGGGGAGTCCTACCCCGGCGATACCGGACCCCCACCACCCCCAGGGACCGCCTCGCTGTATCCCAGACCCCCACCCCAGTGTCAGTGTCTCGAACCCTGCCCCGTGCCTCAGCACCCAAGGTCATAGGCTAGACCTCCCGTGAAAAGGCGGTTTTGACTCAATACTGCTCCTTCTCATTGTTGGGGTGCTGTCTTGAGCAGCAGGCGAGAGCACTCCTGATGCGGGTGCTGCCCGGGGGGGGCCCCACTGTCGGGCACTCGAGGGCCCGTGTCTGTGTGCTCCCAACAGTGGCTGCAGCCCGGGGAGGGGCCGGGCCCCCTGTGTTCCTGCAGGGCCCACAGCCGCCGAGGAGCCAGGGGCTTCCTGGCATCCCTGGGGAGCCACCCGCCCACGGCACAGGGACCAGTGGTCGGGCCCCGCGTGTCCGCACCCTGACGGGCAGGGCAGGCCCAGCTGCGACGCCCGAGAGAGGCTCCCGCAGGCTTCCGGTCACGATGACAAGGACACAGCTGGGGGGGGACGCAGGACATGCCGGGACCACAGACGGGACACGGGAGCAGACGGAACGGAGTGAAAGGGCCGTGTCCCGGAGCTGGGCTCCGCGGGGGCCGGCACAGGGGAGACAGCACAGGCACACTGCACGCCACGGCCACGGCCACGAGGGTTTCCCGTCACGGGGCGTGTGGGGCTGGAGACAGACAGGGGCCGCCCCTTACCCTTCTTCTTCCGCACGGAGGCTTGCAGACAAAAAGGGAGCGTGAGGCCCCGATGGCAGGGCCCACCCAGGGCCCGGGGACGGGGCCCAGCCGCCCCCACCGGACCCGCCCCCACCCCACCGGACCCGCAGCTCAGGGGCCCAGACCTGATGTCTGGAGAGCTGGCCGCCTGGAACCTGCGCTTTCCTTCCTACTCAGCCTCTCCCAGCACCTGCCACGTGGACACCGAGGTCCAAGGGGGGGCAGAAGGGCGGTTCCCAATACGAAGGGCACCCAGGTCCAGCACGGGGAGAGGCCCAAGGGTGGCCGAGGCTCCAGGGACCCCGAGCACTGCCCCTCCGGCCGACTCCACTGAATCCCCTTCACAGGTGAGCTGCCTGCTGGTCCCCTGGGGGTGGGGGGCACCCACCCAGGCCCTCCGGGGAGCTAGCACGGCACACGCCATCTCGGTCCAGAAGGGGACGAGCCATCATTTGCTTTGTCACCCCCACTGGGCACCACAGCGGGCGAGTCTTGCTTGGACGGACGAGACGGGGTTAAGGAGGGGCCAGAAAGAGGGGCTTTCTGGGAAGTCCTGGGGGGGGGGGGGGTGGCGGCCCAGCCGGCCACTCTTTCCTGGAAGACTTGGAACACGGTGGCCGGGAGGGGCGCTGGCTGGGGGTGGCCTGGGCCGGGGAGGACGGTCGGCCCAGCCCACTGTGCCCCCGGTGGATGGAGTGGACGGGACCCCTCCCAGGGGAGCCGCCACCAGGAGGAGCTGCAGCTTTGGGGGGGCAGGGGGAGAGGGACCAATGTTCCCCCAGTGAAGGCCAGGACCAGTGGCCAAATGCTTGGGGTGCTGAGACTTCACCCCCGTCCGGCTGGGCCTGCGGTGGGTCTGGGCTTAGGGCTGGTTTCTCGCCCACCGTCCCCTGCCCGACCAGCCTCTCTGCTGGGTGGGGATCTCCGCCCACCGCCACCTGTGTGGCCGGTCCTTGTCCCCCTTCGAAGGCGACCCATGGCGACGCCCCGGCATGACTGACAGTAACCAGCGTCCGGGAGGCTCCCGCTCCCCACTCCCGCACCACCCTCCACTCGGCGGCCACCACGGTCCTCGGTACCCAGGACCCCGCCGCTCTGCGCATCCCCCGGCCTGCGTGACCGGGTCCGACGGCCAGGGCCTCTCTCTGCCCCTTGCAGACCCTTCGAGAAGGTGCCAGCCCACCAGGCCGCCAGCCCCACCACCATTCAGCCAACTCCAGCGCAGAGCTGGGGGTCTGAGCTGCCCACAGAGGGCCGGCGAGGGCGGCCTCAGGGGCCCCCCGGCCAGCAGGGGGAGCTGTTGAGCGGGACACCCTGGGGCAGCTTACCTTTATCCACTAGTGAGAGGCCCAAAAATTCAAAACAAAACAATGTTAGAGGCACCGAGGAGAGGAAGAGGCAAAACCCCACCCCCACCCGAAGCCGCGGGTGTGAGGGAGGCGCCAGCAAGGCCATGCACGGGTAGGGGCGCAGCCCGGCCCGACGGGACTCTTACCGAGCTCCTCCAGCTCTGAGGTCATGGACTTGGAGCGCAGCGTGAGGGCCGTGGTGGGAGCGCGCTTGGGAGGCGGGGGCGCTGGAGGGGCAGACGGGAGACTGAGGGTTAGACCCCTGGCGGCAAGCCCGCCCCCCCCCGGGTTGGGAACGGTCACCCTGCTGGCCCGCGGTGAGTCACCACGCTGTGTGTCTGCAGGCTTCATTGGGTCTGCAGGGTGCAGACTGGGCAGGGGGCTCAGAGGGGCCAGGACAGGCCGTCTTGGGAGGCCCCAGCCCTCTGCACCCCCACGCCCTGCAGTCCTGGCATGAGGGTCCCTGCCCTCTGGCGGCTGGTGGGGAGGCTGATGGAGCTCTCTGTGCTGGGCCTGCTGGCAGCTGACAGTTCTGGCTGCCGCCTCCCCCTGGAGGGCCTCAGAGGGGGGATGCTCCCACCTCCCCCATCTCACAAGGACCTGCCTGTCTCCTGTGCCTATGGCCCCCCGCAGCCCCTTTTGAGAAAAGCCTGGGAGCTACCCTCCTGGAGTCCCCCAGCAGCTCCCCTCACGCCTCCCCTCGTAGCCTCAGGCCGCAGGCTCCCTCCTCCAGGCAGCCCTCCCTGACTGTGCCGCTTGTCTCCCCTGAGCCCAGGCCCAGGGCGCTAGGTGGGGTGGGTGGAAGGGGCTGCACCAGCTCCTGGACAATGCAGGGCTGTTGGGAAAGGTGTGCTGTCCCAGCCCCTCCCCTGTGGGGACCCGGGCCATCGGCCTGCTTTGGGCTCCCCTGGGCAGGCCTCACCCAGCCCGTCTCCCAGCTGCGGCCTCCCTCAGGAAGGAGGGTGGCCCCAGCCCCTGTGGGGGGCAGCCGCACGCCAGACAGTGGGCCCCGTGGACAGTGGGCCCGTGGACCCTCAGGTTGGACGGAGCCTGGCCGTCTGCTGAGCATGGCCTCAGGCACCACTGTCCTGGGCAGGCTCCAGAGTCACCTCCAAACCTCCCTCTGGCTGCTCTGCTCTCGGAGGACCTGGGGACACACCTGAAGGCCCACCCCTCCCACCGCGGCTCGTGGAGAAACGTGGGGGTGGGGCCCTGAGGGACACCTACCTTTCTTCCTGGCGGTGTCATCGGGGTCGAGACTCCTGGTGACCGTGACCACCTTGAGGACGAGGTGGTTCCCTCCCTGGCGGATCATGTTCACCACCTGCCGGTGGCCGACCTTCACCACGTTCTCGTCGTTCACCTGTGAACGGCAGCGGCCGTGAGGGGTCACCGGGGCCGGCCCAGGTGCCCCACGAGGGGACACCGGCCGAGGGGCGCTCTCGGACTGCGCTCTGGCGCCGCCCCGGGCCCCGCGCGAAGAGCCCACACAGGGCGTCTGTCTGGATTCCAGGGCTGAGGAGGCGGCGTGGTACCAACCGCTTCCTGCGCCTTCGGGGGACACACACCGCTCCGCCTGCCTGGCTCCTCCGGGCCGTCCTCCTCGCCCGCTGGCCAGCAGTCTCCATGGGCCTGCTCACCGGGCTCCCGCTCTGGGGCCCGTGCCGCCCCCACCAGGACCACGGGGCACTGGCACGTCCTTAGCCCCTTTCAGAGCCTGACCCTCCCTCTGCCTCCCCTCTCCCACCGTGGTGAACAGGCACGGAGGCAGGTGACCACGGTGCTGTCCGCAGGCAGGAGCCAGCGGCCCGGCCCTCTGGATGTCGTACAGCTCGGCCCTGCTGCAGACCGACCGGCGTGGCCGCTGTCCCATCGCCGTGGCCGAACCAGAGCGATGACCTGGGCCGGGGCGGGCCGGGAGCACAGACCTGGGAGCGGTTTCTCCCGGAGGTGCGCTTCTCGGTCACAGGCGCTGGGCTGAGCCCCAGCCCTCTCGCCCAGTGGGGGTCTGGCCGCCCCACAGCTCCCGGAGTGGGTGCCAGGAGGGCGGGGTCCACCCCAGGCGGTGTCCGTGAAGAAATGAGCCCGATCGTCAGGCACAAACCCGAAGTCGGGGTACCCCGCCGGCCCCTGCGACCGCCGCCCCGTTTTGCCGAGATTCTTCCCCTGCTGTGGGTCCCGCAAAGGGGGGTGCGGTGCAGAGTGAGTGAGGCCCAGTGAGGGGCATCTGGCTGCCAAGGGGAGCCCGGGACAGGCAGCTGCCAGGCCCTGGGGAGACGGCCTGGTGGCTCAGACAGCCTCCAGCTGACCATCACCGAACACTCCGGGTCAGGGGTCCGGCTGCCCCATCCCGATGGGTCCCGAGCACAGGCCTCGGGCGGGGCTCGAACAAAGGCCGGTGTGACCTCGAGGAGCCCAGGCACCCAGCACCGGGCTGGGGGAGACGGAGGGGCGCCCCAGGTTGAGCTGCGGAGGACGAAGGAGTCGGACTGAAACCCAGGCTCCTGCAGCTGGGGACTGGCAGGAACTCGGCCACTAGGGGGCTCGGCAGGGGGTGCGCTGGGGCCTGACCTCTGACCTCTGACCTCAGTCCCGCATCCTGCGGCCGCACTGCTGCCTGCCAACCCTGTGGCCATGGGCCTGGCTCCTTAGAACCCCGTTCTCTGGCAGCTCCTGTGTCTCCGTGTCACTGGTAGCTGGACACTGTCCTCCGGGACCCTGGCCGTGGCCCCACTGGGGAGCCGACCGTTGTTCCTGGGGCTGGGGTGAGACCTCGCTGCCCGCGACCATGGCCGCTGGAGCTCGGGGGACAGCGGCGTCTCAGAAAGGAAGGGCCAGGGCCCCTCAGATGTGGGGGAGCCGGGCTGGGGGCAGCGAGACGGAGCCCGTGGTCAGGTGCCCTGGAGGCCACTGGCTGGCAGGCACAGGGTCGCGCCCCTAGGCTGCAGCACGAGGTCCTGTGGGCCACTCTAGGTCGCCCAGCAAGTAGCTGGTGTCGCGAGGGACGGGGCCCTCAGCCGGCCGCTCCGCCCTCTGCCCACCGCAGCCCCTGGGGTCAGCCTCGGCGGAGGGGGTCCTGGGGGCTTCGCCACCCTCAGGGCAGCTCCCGGAGGCGAGGCCTGCAGGACAGCAGGGGCCCGGGGTCCAGCCCGACCCCAGCCCTTTCCGCAGGGCCCTCGCTGGACCCGGGAACGAGTCACTGAGCTCTCCGAGAACACTGGCTGCCGGGCGGCTCCGTTTCTGCCCTGGACTCGGGTCGCCATGAGGCCTTGGGCTCGGATCCTGCTCCCTGCTCCCCCTCTGTCCTCCGTCCGTCCGGGGCTGAGAGAGCCCCGGGGCAGGAAGAGGGTGCCCTCCAGGTCGGTGCCGCCCTCCAGCTGCAGGGCGTCTGCCTCCCGGGCCTGGGCCCACAAACTCAGAACCCCTCTCCCAGCTGCCGCCCCTCCGTGCAGACAAGCCTGACGCCTGTTCCCGGGCTGCAGGCCCTGCTCCTCAAGCCCGCACGGTGGGCAGCAGCCCCGCCACAGAGCCCGCTCTGGCCTGGGACCCTCAGCCCTCAGCCCTCAGCCACACCCGTCTTCAAGTCTCCTCCTGCTTTGCCAAGTACATAAACTTTGCCAAAGTCCTTCCCCCAAAGCAAGACGTGCCAAGCTCCGAGCTGCAGGCTGCCCGGGCTTTCGTGAATCCGCTGCCCGGGTACAGGTGAGCGCCTTGGCAGGGAGGGCACAGGCGCCACCTGGCACACGCTGGGATGCCTATAAATACCCTCCCTGGAGGGGAGCGGGCAGAGGCACAAGGTAACGGTGCCACTGGGAACAGACAAGCCAAGGACCAAGCACGCCGGCGGGAAGGCTGAGCTCCTCTCCGCCCCGCGGTGGGGGAGGGCGGGCAGCCAAGAGCAGAGGCGCCTGTGGATGCCCGGCCTTTAAGCAAACTTAACACTCAGTTCGACCGTCCTTAGAACAGATGCTCGGAACCGCTCGTGTGGTGACGGAAATCCGACTCGATAAAATGCTGGCTGTTTCCGCCGGTGCCCCGCTTGGTTCTCGGGGTTCAGTTCCCTCAACACACCTGGACCTGCGGCTGGCGCACGCGGCCACCGGGAGGAGGTGTGTCCTCGGCCACCTGCCACGTTGGTGGGGCTGAGCCAGCATTGGGGCTCCTGGGGCTCCTGGGAGCGGAGCGAGCCCACCAGGCCCCCACGCGCCGCCCTTAGCGCAGACACGGGGAGACTGCGGACGGCAGGGGCCCAAGGTGCCCCGCCCGGCTCAGGAGTCCCCGGAGGACGAAGCAATGCAGGCCTTCCCGGGCCACACCCACCTTTCCAAGTACTTCTCTCCCACTTAAATCCTCTACAATATCAAACTTGAGCCCTGGCTGGTTTGGCTCAGCAGTTAGAGTGTCGGCCCCTGGACTGAAGGGTTGTGGGTTTGATTCCGGTCAAGGGCATGTACCTCGGTTGCAGGTTCGATCCCCAGCCCCGGTTGGGGTCGTGCGGGAGGCAGCTGGTCGATGTGTCTCTCTCCCATTGGTGTTTCTCTCCGTCCCTCCCTCCCACACAATCTGAAAATCAATGGGAAAAACATCTCAGGTGAGGATTAACAACAACAACACATAAAACAAAATATCGAACACGTACGTGCGTGCGGTTTAAAGAGACAGAGATCCGCAAGCGCGTGACGAAACCAGCAGCACCTGCCATGGGGGTGCAGTCGTCACTCCCAAAACCTCAGCCCCTTCCGTCCGTGTCTGTCACCGCATCTCTGACACGCTCACCGTGTGGCCACGCGACGTTTACATTTTCATGATTATTCGCTGACGCCCCGCGATGGAAAATGGTGTAGCTCAGGCTTCGCAACAGTGGCTCATTGCTGTTTGGACCGATAACGCTTTGTTATGTCTGCTCACAGGATGGTCAGCGCCGACCCTGGGCTCTACCCACTAGAGGCCACCAATATCCCCTCCCCCCAGATGTGACAACCAGGAGTGTTTTTGGATGTCGCCAGATGTCCTCTGGGACGTCAAACTCACCCTCAGGTGAGAACCAGCAAGTTCACTTTCCGGTGCCTCTATCTTCCAGTTACACCCTAATTTTCATGAGATCGGCATTCGGGATTTTTGCATCAGAACTGAGTAATACCTACACCTGGCTCAACGACACAATGTTGCTTTGCCTTTTCCTGTTCGTTTTGCTCTCCCTGGAGTGAAATCGTTTGTGTGTTGGTTTCATCGTCTGTGTACATAAGGAATTCAAATCCAAACACTTCCTAATTATGGAAGGCTCCCTTCAGAATCTTCCAATCCCTCGGGGATTCTGTTGTTTGTCTCCTGGAAGAAATTGCTCCCTTGCTCTGGACAGTGTGGTTCGGTGTTATCCAGACCTGGGTCCCCATCACCGCTGCCTTTAGGATTTCCTCTGATTCTTTGCATTAGATCTCCAGAACCCTCACCCCCCACATTTTCCAAAAACCTCATGTTTGGTAGAGGGCATTCTCCAGCAGCTTCTCAATTAAAGGAGTTTACGAAATAATCGCCCCCTGCCCCACCCCAGACATTGCCTATTTGAGAATGACTTTATCTGCCAACATACACGGTAGTTTGGCTGGGTATAAAACATGGGGTTGAAGGTTAAGGTCAAGGGAGCTCACAGGACTTACTCTTCTGCAGGTAACAACGATCAAGTCTGGACGAAATGCACCCTCCCACCCCTGAACCCAAACACACGCAGTTCCCTGAAAGCTCTGGAGAGTTCCCTTTTTTAAAAAGGTAGGCAGATTCGGGATGGGATTAAAACATCGGAAGCACGGGGCCGTGGGCACAGTGCGGTCCCTTCTCAAGCTCTGACCGTCTTTCGGCCTCGAGGCCACGGCTGCCTCCGCGAAGGGAGAAGGCCGGGAAAGAGAGCCAGGGGAGAGGCGCTCGTGTCCCGGGTGCGAGCTCCCGCCAGCTCTCTGGCGGACCTCTGGAACGCACACACACAGGGCCCAGTCAGAGCAGCCGCAGACGAGGCCGAAATGCCCGAACTGAAGCTGGACTTGTGCTGCAGCAGGTCACACTGTTTGCAGGCTGAGCCCATCCAAGGTAGTCCGCAGCCGGAACAGCGGCGTCCGTGCTCACCCAAGAAATGTGAGAGAGTCCAGAGTGTCCAGGGTGCGAGACAAACCCGCCCGGTGACCCTGAGCCGACCAGGAGGATCAGACGGGATGAGAAGAATACCCCATAGGGAAGGGAACTTCACTCATGATGCGTGTCAGGTCTGACAGCTCAGTAAAAAACAAAAGAGTGAAGGAAAAGGAAGCGGAAGCTTTAGAACTAAAACCTAGACGGTCTAACATGAAAAGGTGTACTGGGTGCGTTCGGAGCAGAACGGCCACGGCAGGGAGAACTTGGAGGTGCGGGAACAGAACTTACCCTGTAGGAAGGAGAGAGAGAAATGGTTTTCAAAAGTGAGCTGAGTCTTATGGACTGGTAGGACAAGTCAGAGTTCCAGCGCTGGCCGGGGGGCTCTGTTGGTGAGAGCGTCGTCCCGACACACCAAGGTTGCAGGTTTAATCCCCGATCAGGGCGCATACCAGAGACAACCAATGAATGCATAATAAATAAGTGGAACAACAAATTGATGTCTCTCTCTCTTTCTCTCTCTCTCTCTCTCTCTCTCTCTCTCTCAAATTAATAAATACAACTAAAAAAGAAAATTACAGTTCCTTCTAAGGGGAGAAATTTGAGCCCCAGAACAGAGAAAGACACTGGGTCAGAAATATGTTTGAGCAACTGAGGACGTCACCTCGGCAACTAGAAGGGCGTGCAGCAACATTGTTACACTGCGTAAGCGCGAGAAAACCCAGAGTTCTATACCCAGTGAAACTATCTTTAAAGAACGAAGGCAAATAAGTGATAGGTAAAGCCAAGAGGATTTGCGGCCAGCAGACCTGTACCACGAGCAATGAGAAAGGAAGGGAAGATGTCCGGCCGGGGTGGCTCAGTGGCTGAGCGTCAACCCTGCACCAAGAAGTCGCAGGTTCGATTCCCGGTCAGGGCACATGCCCAGGTTGTGGGCTGGATCCCCAGGGGGTGGGGGTGGGGGGTGCAGGAGGCGGCCAGTCGATGTTCTCTCTCATCGATGTTTCTCTCTCTCTCTCCCTCTCCCTTCCTCTCTCTCTAAAATCAATACAAACAAAAACATTTTTTAAAACATCATTTAAAAACATGAATGCTTTAACCAAAAGGAGAAAGGAAGGGAAGGACGCCAGGTCTTAGTAGACCATGAAGGGCACTGGAAAGGGCAAAATATAAAAGAGTGTTTTCTTTCTTGTTAAAAATAGATCTGTCTGTTTGAGGCAAAATGCTGTTGTTTGTGGGGTTGATCACAGTGGAGTAACACGTATGACAGCGCCGCGGCGGGCCGGGACGCCGGTGTCGCCAGGGGCGTGCAACCCGGATTCGCAGCAGGCTGACCGGTGAGGGGCCGGCTCTGACCCCAGAGCCACCGCTGAAGAGGACGTGAAGTGCAGCTGAACGCTGATAATTACAACAAAGTTCTAAAAACAGCCAAACAATCCAAAACGAACCAGGAAAGGGGACGACAGAGAAAAGCAGGAAGTGCACAGAAGACGAGGACCCGGGCAGACTGACCTGGGACAGCATCGTCATTCCACTAAGTGTCAGGTGACGAGCTCCAGGCAGAGCGGAGGGTACAGAGCGGATGAAACAGAAAGGCCCGCACGAGCCGTCCGTGCGTTTTAAATACAAAGACACAGAGACTGGAAGTAAATCAATGGAGGGAGGTAACCCCCGGGCAGGCGGCCGCGTCAACATTGGACAAAACACTCCATCGCTTTGAACACCAGTTTGCAATTCCTCCAAGTGTGCAACACAGTTATGCTATGACCCGGAGGCTCCACTCCGGGGTATACTCCCAAGAGAGGAGAAAACAAGTTCACAGCGGCACCCTTGGTACCAGCAGCCTCTTGGGGTGCAGGACGGGGAGCGGGGCGTGGCCGCGGGGCCCGAGGCCTCCTCTGGAGCCAGGATGCTCTACAGCCGGAGTACTGGTGGTTCACAGAGCAAATGGGCTGAGATCCTCTGCCGGACACTTTCAAAGGTTGATTTTATGGTATGTGAATTCTCTTTCAACAAAGCTGTTTTTTTTTTGTTTGTTTGTTTTTCATCCTCACCCGAGGACATTTTTCCATTTTTTGTACAGATAGAGTGGGAGGGAGAGAGAGAAAGAGAGAGAGAGGGAAACATCGATGTGAAAGGGACACATCGAGTGGCTGCCACCCACACGACCAACCAGGGCCGGGGACAAACTGCAACCGAGGTACATGCCCTTAGCGAAAACCGAACCCGGGTCTCTCCGGACCTCAGGTGGACGCTCTAACCGCTGAGCCAAACCGGCCAGGGCTGTTTTTTTAAATCCTCACCCGAGGGTATTTTTCCATTGATTTTTAGATCGAGTGCAAGGGAGGGAGGGAGGGAAGGAGAGAGAAATAAAACCATCGATGTGAGAGAGACATCGACTGGTTGCCTCCCGCTCAGGGCAGGGATCCAACCTGCACCCCAGGGACTCGAATCCGAGACCCTTTGGTCCACAGGCCGACGCTCTAACTGTAGGGCCAAACCAGTCAGGGCCCGTGTTTTTTTCTTTTTCTTTTTTTAAAGAAACACAGACTTCAGGCCCTGGCCGGTTTGGCTCAGCGGTTGGAGCGTCGGCCTCGGCCTGCAGACCGGAGTCCCGGGTTCGGTTTCCGCTAGAGGCACGTACCAAAAAAGAAACACAGACTTCAGGAAAAGGACATTACCAGAGATCAACAGGGACACTTCCTAATGACACAAGAGAGACTTCCGAAGGCGGCCGTAAGTCAAATGCACCCAACGGAGCCTCAGCATCCCCAGCACAGCACAGTCCACGGGACCAAAGACGGAAACGGGCAGCTACGCCAACTTTGCGATGGTCTTTTAGAATTCTACTTTAAAAAACAAAAAATTCCTCACCTGAGGATATTTTTCCATTGGTCATTAGATAGAGTGGGAGGGAGGGGGAGAGAGAGACAGAGAAACATTGATGTGAGAAAGACACATCGACTGGCTGCCTCCTGCACGACCCGACCAGGGCCTGGGGACGAACTGCAACCGAGGTACCGAGGTTTGTGCTCTTGACCGGAATCGAACCTACAGCTCCTTGGTCCAAGGGCCAACGCTCTAACCACTGAGCCAAACCGGCCAGGGCTAAACATTTACTTTTGATTGAATGTATTGAGGCGACAGGTTAAGACAATGATGTGGGTTCAGGTGCACAGTTCTAGGACACATCGTCTGTATGTTGTACTGTGTTCACCACCCAGGTCAAGTCTCCTTCCGTCACCATTTATCTCTTCACCCTCCTCCACCTCCCACCCCCTCCCTCCGGCCGTCAAGGCTGCCTGCACCCACGAGCCTTTATCCCTTTGATCCGAACAGCACGTTCGAACAGCCCTTCCTCAAACTGATAAAACAGCCGGACAACAATCAGTGAAGACGGTGCTGATCCGAGCAAACGCTTTGAACGAACGGATATCGATGGCCACCTGTCCCCTCGACGTGCGTGGAGGGAGTTCGCGGAAACACGCCACACGCCGGGCTGGGAAAGGCTGGGCTGGGGGCTTCATTCCGTTAGTTTCTGGGATTGTTCCTGGGCCCTGGTCCCTATTCTGATGTCTCGTATGGGGTCCTCCTCCCCACCCCGCGGCCCACCATCCCCCTAAATGAAGAAACGTGTAAACCTCTCTTTGTTCCAGGTTTTCTGAGACGTTCGCTCCTTTTCCACCAGGAAACGCATGTTCTTCGGCCAGAGAAAGTGTCCCTCGATCGTGCCGGGAACTCCGCGCTGCATCCTGAGGGCACCTCGGCCGGTCCCCCGGGGATCATCCGTCCTTCAGGTGGACACACCTTTTTCTTCTGGGCGTTCTTTTCAATTTACCTTTCAGTCCATCTACCAACACCTTCGTATCTGCTATCATATTTTAAACTCCAGTGTTCTTACTTTGCTGTCCGTTACTTTTTTTAAAAAAAGGGAGAATTTTGGTTCTTACTTCAGGAATGTGAGGTCCTCTTCGGTCTCACGGAGCGTATTCGTACTATTTGTCATAACCCGTTCTCCCTGTATAAGCCGTGCCCCCCCCCCCCCATTTTTCACAGAATGTCTGCCTGGGGCCCTGTCTCTCATGAATGTCTGGAGCGACCCCTAAAAAGTGGAGTTATTTTGTGAATACAGACACGTCCTAAACTTTCCATGGAGGCAAAAGACCCAAAATAGCCCAACAATATGGAAACAGAAGAACAAAGTCGGACGCCGACTTGGCCAACGTGGGACGAGCGGGAGAGATGCAGTGCTCACACGCCGGGAGAACAGACACGTCCAGTGGGACAGGAGAGCCCAGAAATAGACCCACAAATGCTGTCAACTGCTCTTCGACAAAGGAGCAAAGGGAATTCGCGGAGAAAAGTCTTTCAACAAACTGCTGGGGAAGCGGGACAACCCACAGGCCAGGAAATAAAAAAGATCTGGCAGGTTCCCAGTGGTTAGAGCGTCGGTTAAAGGGTCTCAGGTTCAGTCCTGGGTCCTGCGCGAGGCAACCAATGGATGTGTCTCTCTCACACTGATGTTTCTCTCTCTCTCCCTCCCTCCCCTTCACTCTCTCTAAAAATCAATGGAAAAATATCCTTGGGTGAGGAGTAACAAAAAACAAAAAACAAAAAAAAAGAAAGGAAAAATCAATATATACCCAGACCTTGTATCTTCTGCAAAACTAACCCCAAATGGATGACGGACCCACATGTAGAGCGTGAAACTAAAAACTCCTAGAAGATGATGTAAGAGGAAGTCCAGGTGAGTTTGGCAAGAACCTCTTAGATGCAACACCAAAGGCACGATCCGTAAAAGAAAGATGCCCCACGCCGTGTGATTTGGGGGTGCCATGAGAGCCACGGCACACTTGTTAGAAGGGCCGGAACCCGGAGCACTGACACCCCGGTCGCCCATGAGGATGGGGGGCAGCCGGGGCGCTCCCGAGCTGCTGGTGGCAACGAAGACGGTCAGTTGGCAGGCAGTTTGGTGGTTTCTTACAAAACTGAACAGATTCACCATGTGATGCACCCCTCCCGCTCCTTGAGGTTTACCTAAATAAGCCGAAAACCTACGTCCGGACCCAAACCCGCACGTGGATGTTCAGAGAGCCCTTATTCATCATCGCTAAGACTTGGACACAGCCAAGATATTTTTCAGTAGGTGATGGATAAACTGGTCCATCCAGGCAATGGACCACTATTCAGTAATAAACAGAAATACGCGATCAAGCCACAAAGACACGGTGGGGGGCACCTTAAGTGTGTCTGGCTAAGTGAAGGAAGCCAGCCTGGTAAGCCTACATGCTATGTGATATTAACTCTGACATTCTGGAAAAGGCAAAACCATGGAGACAGAACGACCAACGGTTGTTGGGGGTAGGGCTGGGGAAGGAGCGGCGAGGAGGGGAGCAGAGGATTTCTAGGGCAGTGAAGGTCTTATTCTCTCTGATTCGTATCATCATACACTCGTCCACACCCGCAGAAAGTACACTGCAAGGAGAGGACCCTGATGTAAAGGGTGGACTTGACTTGGTAACAATGTATCCATCTGGGTTCATCAATTGCAACAATTGTAACCAACAATGTCAGGTGTTTATCATAGAGGAGCAGGGGGTGGGGGGAGGGGTAAGGGAGTCTATGCCAGCCCTGTGCTTTCAGTTCTATTTTTTTTTTCTGTAAATTAAAGCTTCTCGAAAATAAAGTCTATTCATTTAAAAAAGAAGCTCATTTCTACAATTTTTACTTACAGAGAAATGTCCCATGCATCTACAAAAGCAGAAAGATGATTCTCCTGGACTAGGCAGCCTGGCCAACTGGCGCCGTCAGGGGGGCAGTTAGGTACCTTCCCACCCCCACCCCCCGCCCCCAGGATTCTCGGGGAGCAGTTTGTGTCCCTGCCGAAGCTGGTCTGTGTGCTTTTAATCCAAGACAAAACTCACACAGCAGACATAACCACACCGCTCACGGTAACTAACTGTCAGTCACATCATCTAACCCCGTCATGGCTGAGATTCCCCGACTGCCTGCTCAGTGTCCCCCAGTGCACAGCCCAACGTGAGCTACGAGTCCCTCTGGCTGGCTGGTCCCCCTCACGTCGTTTTTAATCCGAGGGTGTCCTGTCCCTCTATCCCCTTGCCATGCGTTTCTGAGAGACGAAGTCCCTGCACCCCGTCGCTTTCGCTGACTGCGTCCCCCACATCCCGAGCACCCCGATCGACTGGTGGGTGGAAGCTGGAGCCTGTCCAGGTTCGGTGTGTGACAGGCGTCCGTCACAGGCGGTGCCCAGATGTCTGCTCCTGCCTTTGTGACACTTATCGGTGGCTTCATGCGCCATCAGCCTGATCCATCCACCCTGTCAGCTTGTCACCATGTTTCCAGCGGCCACCATGGCCGTGGCCGAGCTCCCCCACCTTTCGGTTCTGCAAAATGGGGACATTCTACTTCTGCATGTCCTCCTGTGCTTATTACCTGGACTCGTTTAATTTTATTTTTTTCGTTAATCTTCACCCAAGGATATTTTTTCTATGCATTTTTAGAGAGAGTAAAAGGGAGGGAGGGAGAGAGAGAGAGAAACATCGACGTGAGAGACATCGATTGGCTGCCTCCAGCAGGACCCTGACTGGGGCTGGGGATTGAACCTGCAACCCAGGAATGTGCCCTTGACCGGAATCCAACCTGAGACCCTTTGGTCCTCCTGCCGAGGCTCTAACCGCTGAGCCAAACCGGCCAGGGCTGGACTCATTTTTGAGAAGAGAGTTCCCTTCTCGACCATTTGCCGGTCCCAGATGCGTCCGCGGAAGCAAGGCCAGAGGAAGGCCTGCGTCTCCCTGCCGTCCACCAGTTTCCAGGCTCAGGAATCGTTCCTCCCAAAGCACCGAGGTCTGAACCCGTGCCCTCGGGGACGCGGGCACCTGCGGGAACCCGGCCCTCGGGGACCCGGGCACCTGCGGGAACCCGGCCCTCGGGGACCCGGGCACCTGCGGGAACCCTGCCCTCGGGGACCCGGGCACCTGCGGGAACCCTGCCCTCGGGGACGCGGGCACCTGCGGGAACCCTGCCCTCGGGGACCCGGGCACCTGCGGGAACCCTGCCCTCGGGGACGCGGGCACCTGCGGGAACCCTGCCCTCGGGGACCCGGGCACCTGCGGGAACCCTGCCCTCGGGGACCCGGGCACCTGCGGGAACCCTGCCCTCGGGGACCCGGGCACCTGCGGGAACCCTGCCCTCGGGGACCCGGGCACCTGCGGGAACCCTGCCCTCGGGGACCCGGGCACCTGCGGGAACCCTGCCCTCGGGGACGCGGGCACCTGCGGGAACCCTGCCCTCGGGGACCCGGGCACCTGCGGGAACCCTGCCCTCGGGGACCCGGGCACCTGCGGGAACCCTGCCCTCGGGGACGCGGGCACCTGCGGGAACCCTGCCCTCGGGGACGCGGGCACCTGCGGGAACCCTGCCCTCGGGGACCCGGGCACCTGCGGGAACCCTGCCCTCGGGGACGCGGGCACCTGCGGGAACCCTGCCCTCGGGGACGCGGGCACCTGCGGAACCCTGCCCTCGGGGACGCGGGCACCTGCGGGAACCCTGCCCTCGGGGACCCGGGCACCTGCGGGAACCGTGCCCTCGGGGACCCGGGCACCTGCGGGAACCCTGCCCTCGGGGACGCGGGCACCTGCGGGAACCCTGCCCTCGGGGACCCGGGCACCTGCGGGAACCACACGTGATGCGTGTGTGTCCACGGCAGGGTCTTCTTTGCTTTTATTTTTTTATTTTTATTTTTTTTTAATCCTCATCCGAGGATATTTTTCCATTTTTTGTACAGACAGAGTGGGAGGGAGAGAGAGGAAGAGAGAGAGAGGGAAACATCGATGTGAAAGGGACACATCGAGTGGCTGCCACCCGCACGACCACCCAGGGCCGGGGACAAACTGCAACCGAGGTACATGCCCTTAGCGGGAACCGAACCCAGGTCTCTCCAGACCGCAGGCAGACACTCTAACTGCTGAGCCAAACCGGCCAGGGCGGGTCTTCTTTGCTTTTAAACAACCTTTTTGTTTTAGAAGTTTTCGGTGTACAGAAAAATTGTGAAGACAGCACAAAAACCCACGCAGTCCTCTCTGCCCCCACGACAAACATCTCCCATAAGGTGGACAGTTGTCACAGTGAGTGAACCACAGTGGACGCATCGGTGTTAAGTAAGGTCCATACTTTATTCAGACTTTCTTTCATTTTTACCTAAGGCCTTTTCTGTCCCAGGACCCCCAGCCCTCAGCCCGGGGCTCCACCCTGCGCTCGGAGGTCACATCTTTGCCTGTCTTTGCTCTTGATGACCTTGACAGCTCTGAGTGCCCACGAGGTATTTTGTGGACTATCCATCACTCGGGATCCCCCCGCCGAGGCTAGCCTGGGGGTGTGGGTTGGGGAGGACCCTGGGGTGAGGCGCCCTGCTCACCCTGACATGTCAGGCATCCACTTTCAGGGTGACACCCTGCGAGGCCGACCTTGCTCCCCTGGCTGAGGTGTGCTGTCAGGATCCTCCCTGCCCAGCTCCCCTTTCTTCTCCTTTGCACCTGTGCTCTTTGCAAGGATGTCACTGTGCCCAGTACACCTAGGGGTGGGGAGGTGTCACCCCCTCTGTGAGGGTGCAGCATCCACAGCAATGTCAGGAATTCGGGGGGATTGGTCTCTTCTCCTCATTTACTTATGTACTCAATTGTTTATTTATATCAGTAGGACTCACGATATTCATCGTATACTTTGGATTACAACCCAGCACTACTTTCTTTTTCTTTTAAATACGTTTTAACCGATGTTTTAGAGAGAGAGGAAGGGAGAGATAAAAACATCAAAGTGAGAGAACATCGATTGGTGGCGTCGGGCACAGCCCCCCGGCCCCCCAACCCGCCCTTGTGCCCTGACCAGGAATCGAACTGGGACCTCTCAGTCCGTGGGACGGTGCTCCATCCACTGAGCCACACTGGCCGTGTCCAACACTACTCCTTTTAACTTGGTGCCCAGATTGTTCCGGCCCGGCCACCGGGAGCGGCTGTGTCCCCGAGAGCCGCCCACTCCGGCCCTCCCACCCCCGGCTTCCTGCCAGCACCAAGCTCTGGGCTGCTCCCGTTCCCGCTCAGGGGCGCCCCCTCCTGTTCACTCCGGAGCCTTCTCAGGTGACCAGTCTCTCTGACCCCCTTCCTGCCAGCAGGTGAGCCGGTGCCCGGGGCCTTGGTGAGTGTAAACGGGTCATTTCTGCTGAAATTTAGAACGGCAGGGGTCCTTTGATCATATTCATGTTTCTTTCTCCGCTAAAAGCCTGGTTCCGAATGTCTTACTTGCACATCCTGCTTCTCTGTGTCTTCTGTTAATTGATCACCACCTGTCGCCGCGACCGGCAAACAGCTCCAGGCTGGCAGCATCAATACCACCCCTCACAGGCATTACTGAGGAGACCTTCAGCTTCTGCCTGCATCCCCAGTGACAGGCAGGTCCTCCTTCGAACGACGTCTCTGTTCAGGCCGTTCATGCAATTCGTGGCTATGCTCACGTGAGTTACTTCGTTTCCGACGTTGAGAGATTTTAAAACGTGCTCATGTCAACGGCGCTTTAACACGATGGAAACTGTCGTTCAGGTCTAAGGTCCGAGCCCCTCAGGAAAGCCCCCTTCCGCGGCCTAGCCCGTGCCCAGCACAACAGTGCGTCAGAAGCTGTCGTGTGCGGGCCGCTCTTCCACTGCAAAGAAGCCTGACGCCCGGCTTGTGCGGCTCAGTGGAGTCAGCATCGTCCCCTGGACTGAGAGGTCCCGGTTCGATTCCTGGTCAGGACACAGGCCCGGGCTTCAGGCTCGATCCCCAGTAGGGGGCGTGCAGGAGGCAGCCGATGGATGTGTCTCTCTCACATCAATGTTTCTCTCTCTCTCTCCCTTCCTCACTAAATAAAAATATTATAAAAAAGAAGAAATGAGCACATACCTGTGCATGTATGTGTGTGTGCATGCATGCGTGTGTATGCATGTGTGAGTGTGTAGCTCCCACTTCCTTGCGCAGACGGTAGCTGATCATACATCTCAACTTTGCCTTTTCCACTTAGCATCACCCCTTGGAGTCAGTGGCAGGCAGATGTCCCTCCCTCCTGGCCCTGGTCCTGCACCTGAAGCTCCCAGGTGTGCCAAGCTCAGATGTGCTCAGCTCAGGTGTGCCCAGCTCCAGATGTACCCAGCTCCAGGTATGCTCAGCTCAGGTGTGCCCAGCCCCAGGTGTGCCCAGCTCAGGTGTGCCCAGCTCCAGGTGTGCCTAGTTCCAGGTGTGCCCAGCTCCAGGTGTTCCTAGCTCCAGGTGTGCCCAGCTCCAGGTGTGCTAAGCTCCAGGTGTACCCAGCTCCAGGTGTGTCCAGCTCCAGGTGTGTCCAGCTCCAGATGTGCTCAGCTCCAAGTGTTCCTAGCTCCAGGTGTGCCCAGCTCAGGTGTGCCCAGCTCCAGGTGTGCTCAGCTCCAGGTGTACCCAGCTCCAGGTGTGCACAGCTCAGGTGTGTCCAGCTCCAGATGTGCTCAGCTCCACGTGCTCCTAGCTCCAGGTGTGCCCAGGTCAGGTGTGCTCAGCTCTAGGTGTGCCCAGGTCAGGTGTGCTCAGCTCCAGGTGTGCCCAGCTCAGGTGTGCTCAGCTCCAGGTGTGCCCAGCTCAGGTGTGCTCAGCTCCAGGTATGCCCAGCTCAGGTGTGCTCAGCTCCAGGTGTGCCCAGCTCAGGTGTGCCCAGCTCCAAGTGTGCCCAGCTCCAACTGTGCCCAGCTCCAGGTGTTCCTAGCTCCAGGTGTACCCAGCTCCAGGTGTGCTCAGCTCCAGGTGTGCCCAGCTCAGGTGTGCCCAGCTCAGGTGTGCTCAGCTCCAGGTATGCTCAGCTCCAGGTGTGCCCAGCTCCAGGTGCGCTCAGCTCCTGTGGAGCGGGGGGAGCTTTTGGTCTTTTGCTTTCCCAGATAGAGCAGCGTGGCCAGCCTTTTCCTCAGCGTGTCCTTGAGGTACTTTCACGTGACTGGGATACAGGCTCTCACGCTTCTTATGCAGGTTTCGACCAGCCCGTCCTGGCCCCGGCACCTCCACCTCCAGCAGCCTGGGGTGCACGGGGTCCTGTCTGTTCGGGCTTCCCCACTGGGCTCAGAGTCCAGGCGCCCTCTGGCTTCTGGACCTCAAGCTGCTCTTCCCGTCCCGGGTTCCAGCCTCGGAACGAGGCCCCCTGCTGTGCCGTGGGCGCGGATGGGACACACGGCGCCCAAATGCTGTCTTCCGGACGTCCGTCACTAAAAGCCCACCTATTACGGAAAAGGTGGACATGGGAGGTGATCCAGAAGCTGCCAAAGGAACCTGAGAACCAACTTGAAATCATGTGGAGCGTCACCTGCAACCGGAAAAGAAAAAAACAAACACGAGAGGTCCCCGAGGGGCGGAGTCCCACCACCACGGTGCAGGCTGCTGCCCACGCAGCAATGGTGAGCAGGGTGCTGTGTGTCCTTGACACACACAGGAGAGGTCGCAATGAATTCTCAGCGTGTCTCCAGCCTCGCTGGTCCCACCCCACCCCGTCTCCTCGGCTGGGTGGAGACCTCTGAGCCCGGCTGTGTCTGCCGCATCCTCTCCAGGGATGAGGTCCCTGCCGACCCGGGTCTTGGATGACAGGCCCCTCCCCGGCTCCGCCCCGGGGCCTGGCCCAGCTCGGACAGGCCAGCAGCCCCTCTGCCAGCACAGTATTCACCACGCCCTGTGCTGGGGGCCGAGCTCTCTGGCTGGGGCTGAGCTGGGCGTGAATCGGTGTTTGGGGAGCTTTCAGCCACTTGGTGCGGCCCTTCTCCCGACGAAAAGCCATCATTTCAACTCGGAGCAGCAGCAACGTCCCATGAGGGCCCAAGGGGGGCGTGGGGTCACTACCTCCCAGCGGCCTTCACCCGGACTCCCGGAGCTGCCTCCCTCCTCATTGTCCCGCTCAGCACTCAGCCCCCCAGACGCCCCCAGGCCCCAGTGCTTCTCTGTGGGAGGTTCCGGACCATCCTCCAGCCTGGATTCCTTCAGCAGGGCCTGGACGGCAGCCTGGGTCTGGGCAGGCTCCCTGCAGGGGGGCCACGGAGACCAGGCCCTGGACACAGGCCCCTCCCTTCAGCGACCAGACTCTCCAGCGCCCCCGCCCCCAGGACCCTGAGACATAGGTCACCCAGAGAGGGCGCCGTGCTGGCCCGGGCGTCCACCCTGCCCGTTCTGGTGGGGCAGGGCCCGCAGTTGCCTGGGGTTCACTCTGGAACAGCCTGTGGGCCAGGGGTCGGTGTGGGCAAAACAATTGTTTTGCTTTTAACTCAGAAGGGCAGTCGTGGACAAAGGGTATCCAGTAGTCAGTCACCCCCAACGGCCTGGCGAGAGGACGCCTTTCGCCGGAGCTCCAGGAGCCGGGCCCCCACGGACCCCTGCGCCCCGCAGCCGTTCAGGCCTGAATGAGTCAGATGCGGGGATCACGGAGCAGGGGAGCTGGTGACACGTGGGTGAGCCCCACACAGCAGACGTCCCCCCCCCCCCCGCAGAGGCCAGGGCTGCCTGGGGCTGCCCCTCCTGTCGTCTGCACACGGGGACAGTGGCGGCTCCAGCCCAGGGGTAAGAGGCGGCCGTGGGGACAAGACCAGCCAGTGGTCCTCAGGTCAGGGCGGGTGAAGGCCAAGGGCACCGAGTCCTGACCTGCTCCACCACCGAGCATCGGACCATAAGGAGGAAGGACATTCTGATGCCTGCTACACGGACGGACCTTGAGGACACTGTGTCACCGCATGCACATACGTCCCCTAGGTTTGCCAGATCTGGACACGGAAAGCGGCATGGTGGGTGCCAGGGGTGGGGGTGGGAGTCTGTTTAACGGGGCATTTTGGGGGGGTCCAGACCACTGCCTCGCAACCCAGTGAGTCCCACACATGTCCTGTTTCCCAGCGCCTATGTTTACACCACACGTAGCTTATCATGTGTGCAATAGCATCCAGTCTGAAAAAGTACTGTTCCTTAACTAAAGATACATTGTTGCTTGTTGCTGAAACGATACAGCGAGCAGCCTTCAGATGCTGTCGTGCTGGGGGTAGAGGGCATGAGCCGGCGCCATGTGCCTGGATTCGCGCGCTCTGAAAACACCGCGGGGAAATCTACACGGCGTGAGTTGCCCGTTTAAAGCACACAAGTCAGTGTGTCACGCCTGTTCATGACGCTGGGCCGCCGTCACCTCCTCCAGTCCCAACACCTCGTCCCTCCAAGAGGTGACTCTGAGCCCAGGGCTGCCCCGCCCCCGCCCCCCAGAGGAATCACACAACCTGTGGCCCGTGTCTGTCCTCTTCCCCTCGGTATAATGTGGAAGGCCATCCACCTGGCGGCGGGAGTCAGAGCTCCATCCTTCTTCATGGCCAAGTAATATTCCACTAGGTGGGTTCTCCCCAGCTTTCTATGGGACTGGCTGGGGACCCACGGAAAGGGGCACCGGCCAGAAAGGGGCTACGTGACTGAGGGGGGCTCAGTGAAGGGTGGGCCCGGCTGCAGACCCCCGCTCCCTCCAGGCCATGAGGATGCGACCCGCACCCCTAGGTACAGGCCATCGGACGCCACCCCGCCTGGCCGCCCGGGCCAGTCACTTGGGCTGAAGCCCACCACCTCGCTGGAGGGCCTTGTCCCAGGGACCCCGGGCCCCACTGGGTGCTGGGCTGGCCGTGTGAGCAGGAAGCGGGGTGGGGGTCGCTGTAAGTGGAGGGTGCGGCCGGGCTCCTCCCATGGCTTCTTTTTTGGTTAAAGTTCAGTCTGTTGGACGGGGCTGAGCATGAGGCTCGGTCTAAAATAAACCCGAGCTGCGTCAGCGTGTGGGCTGCTCCCGCAGGCTGCAGGCCGGCTCCGCGGGCGGGGCGGGGGGCGAGGCGCTGCTGGGCCCGGGCTGTCCCCAAGGGCTCCAGCTGCCACTTCCTGGGAGCCAGCGGGCGCAGAGACCAGCCCAGAGCCCAGAGGCTGTGTGTCTGGTGGACGCAGGGACACTGCCCGCACTCACTTCCCCCGGCCGCCTGGGGTTCCGGCCCGCGGGCGCAGCAGGGTGGCTTTGGGGTCAGGCACTGACCGATTAGGCCCCAACTCCTCGGGCCAGGGAGCCACGGGGAGATTGAGGCAGAGGAACCTTCTCTCTCATACAGACAGACAGACAGACATAGCGTGTGTTTCCCGAGCCCTGAGCCCCAAGCTGCGCTCTGTGCTGCACCCCAGTTAGAAGAGCAGCTCCCCGGATGAGGCTGGGAGGGTGGGAGCGTGGCCTGCTCATTCCCCCCTCCCTCAGGGCTCCCAAGCACGGGGTTCTGGGGACAAAATGTGAAAATGTCTGGCCCCCAGGAGCCTGGTGGGGGAGGCGCGGCCAGGCATCCAACCAGTCGCCGTCTCCCCTGCTCCAGTCCTGAGGCTCCAGCTTCCACAATGAGCAAGTTCCCGGCCTCCCCGGAAACAGGAGGGGGAGGGGGAGCACACAGCACAGTTTCAGCCAATGACATTCAGGTGCTATTGCCTGGGAATTCCTAGGGAAGTTTGGTTTTCCTTTTTCAATATTTTTATTGATTTTTATGGAGAGAAAAAGGGAGAGGGAGAGAGAAAGAGGAACACCTGTGTGAGAGCACAACCTCGATTCGCTGCCTCCCACTTGCCCCCTCCCGGGGATGAGCCTGCAATCTGGCCCCAACCAGGAGTCGAACCAGCAACCTTTTGGTGCATGGAACAAGGCCCAGACCACTGACCCACACCGCCAGGGCTGGCTTTTCTGATAGAGGTACCAATCGGTCGCTTCCTTTAGCCTTTTTGCCTGGGATGTGGATACGAAGGCTGCCCCTCCAGCAGCCATTCTGTGACAGTGAGGTGTGGCCGAGAGAATTTAAGCTACTGGATCCCTGACCTGTTGCACTGATGCCTACAACTTCTGACCTCCTGACTTAAAGATCAAATAACCTCCAATGTGTCCTCAAGCTGCTGTTTACTCCAGTTACCTCTGAACTAGAAGTGAGTTCCAACTGATAAACCCAGTGTGGTACTTTCCAGCTCAGACGTTCCAAGTTCCTACACCCTTGGCGCTGCTGTCTTGTGTCCCTAAGTCCCCAGGCCTGGTAAGGAGTCAGAGGATCAGTCACTAACAAACCCCAGTTCTCCAGGAGAGCTGGGCCCCATCCCCTCCTCCGCAGGCAGAGGGAACCCAGCCTCTGGGGCAGGTGGAGAACAGGAGGTGTAAGCCGGGGCCTGTCTCCCCCTGGGAGAAGCAGGCGATGGCCCTGTGTGCCCATCTCCCTTCTCTGCAGACTTCAGCCTTCAGGATGCGGCCGGCGCAGCTGGGCCCGGGCGCACACACTGAACACGTTTGCTAAGTGGGTGCCCGCTGGCCCGGGAGAGACGAGCCTGGTACAGGGGGCACAGATGAGACGTGTGCCCAGGTGGCCCGGTGCCAGGGGAAGGCGAAGAAGACACAGAGGGCCAGAGTGTGGCCTGGCAGGAAGGAGTGAGCTGTGCTGGGGAGGGTGGGGGAGGGGACACCCTGAACAAGGCCACAGCAGTGGGACCGGGGCCTCAAGGACCGTGGAAGGCTGGTGGGTGAGGAGCCGGAGGCCTTGTTCTGTGGGTGGTGGGCAGAGGGGGAGGGTCCCCGGCAGCAGCAGAATGAACAAGGGAGGGGCTGAGGAGGGAAAGCGGAGGCAGGGTGGCCGCAGGTGTCAGGGAGAGGAGAGGGCGGGCTCCCCCGCTTCCTTCTAGTCCAAACCTCTCCCCTGCTGGCAGTGGGCAGAGCCTGCCTGCTGTCCCCCGAGCACCCTGCAGGGGTCTCCCCATCACAGCCGGGACTCAGGCCTGTTGGGCCCAGGAGGGCTTGGTGTCCGCTCAAAAGACACGCAGTAACCCCGGAACCTGCAAATGGGACCCCACTTGGAGAAAAGTCTTTGTAGATGTAACAAAGGGAAGGAGCTCAAGGGCGGGACCTGAACCCAGCGACGGGCGTCCTCATAAGAGACAGAGGGGACCACACAGACACCCCGAAAGAGACAGGACAGAGGCAGAGGATGGAGCCATGCGGCCACAGCCTGGGAAGGAGCCCGGAGCCCAGGGAGCTGGACGAGGCAGGAGGACCCTCCTCCAGAGCCTTTGGAGGGATCGCGGCCCAGTGACACCTCGACTCCAGCCCAGAGAACTGATTTTGGACTCCGGCCTCTAGGACTGGGAGGGAATACATTCCTGTCGTTAGTGGCCCAGCTTGTGGTCATGTGTTGTGGCACACTGGCCAGGGCCCCGGCGGCCCCTGGACACCAGGCACCGCTAACGCACCGGCCAGGGCCCCGGCAGCCCCTGGACACCACGCACCTCTAACGCACTGGCCAGGGTCCCGGTGGCCCCACCGGACACCAGGCACCGCTAACGCACTGGCCAGGGCCCCAGCAGCCCCTGGACACCACGCACCGCTAACGCAATGGCCAGGGCCCTGGCAGCCCCTGGACACCAGGCACCACTACCGCACTGGCCAGGGCCCCGGCAGCCCCCGGACACCAGGCACCGCTAACGCACTGGCCAGGGCCCCAGCAGCCCCTGGACACCACGCACCGCTAACGCAATGGCCAGGGCCCTGGCAGCCCCCCCGGACACCAGGCACCTCTAACACACTGGCCAGGGCCCTGGCAGCCCCCCCTGGACACCACGCACCGCTAACGTACTGGTCAGGGCCCCGGCAGCCCCCCGGACACCACGCACCTCTAACGCACTGGCCAGGGCCCCGGCGGCCCCCCCGGACACCAGGCACCTCTAACACACTGGCCAGGGCCCCGGCGGCCCCCCCGGACACCAGGCACCTCTAACGCACTGGCCAGGGCCCCGGCGGCCCCCCCCGGACACCAGGCACCTCTAACGCACTGGCCAGGGCCCCAGCAGCCCCTGGACACCAGGCACCTCTAACGCACTGGCCAGGGCCCCGGCGGCCCCCCCCGGACACCAGGCACCTCTAACACACTGGCCAGGGCCCCGGCGGCCCCCCCGGACACCAGGCACCTCTAACACACTGGCCAGGGCCCCGGCGGCCCCCCCGGACACCAGGCACCTCTAACGCACTGGCCAGGGCCCCAGCAGCCCCTGGACACCAGGCACCTCTAACGCACTGGCCAGGGCCCCAGCAGCCCCTGGACACCAGGCACCTCTAACGCACTGGCCAGGGCCCCGGCGGCCCCCCCGGACACCAGGCACCTCTAACACACTGGCCAGGGCCCCGGCGGCCCCCCCGGACACCAGGCACCTCTAACGCACTGGCCAGGGCCCCAGCAGCCCCTGGACACCAGGCACCGCTAACGCACTGGCCAGGGCCCCGGCGGCCCCCCGGACACCAGGCACCTCTAACGCACTGGCCAGGGCCCCAGCAGCCCCTGGACACCACGCACCACTAACGCACTGGCCAGGGCCCTGGCTGCTCCCTTGGCAGCCGGGACTGGGGGGCCGGGGAGGCAGACCTCAGCCTGGGCCAGGAGCCCCTGTGTGCACAGGCCCCGTGACCGGGTCCGGCACCCGCCGGTGGGTCTGATGGGGAGGCGGGCGAAGGTCTTGGCGCCCCGGAAGCTGGCTGAAGCGCTGACTCACTGGATGGATCCGCAGCCCTGCGCTCACTCAGCCATCTGGTCCCGGGTCCCACGCCCACAGCCGCAGAGCACAGAGCTCGGAGGTGGGGGAGTGAGGATCAGTGTGTCACCGTCGTCTCCACGGGTGGAGGCCTGCCCTGGCTGGGTCCACCGTCACCCCGCCCCACGGGATCTGGGGCTCTGCCTGGGGACACGGCCAACGGGGACCCTGGGAACGCCCGCCCTCCAGATGGCCTCACCAGCCCTTCCCGGGGACATTCAGCTGTGCCCTGAGCTGCAGCCCAGTGGGGCAGAGCCGCCCGCCCAGCCTTTCTGTGAACCCTGTGCCAGGCAAGGCAGGGGACCTGGGCAGCCATCCTGGCCCTGAGCTGACGCTCAGGCAGCGGTCCCCCTAGCGTCCCCTAAAACGACCAGTGTCTGGCCCGGGTCAGTGGAGCTGAGACAGGAGGAGGGAGCCAGGGTGACATTTCTAAAGCAGGAAGCACACGGGAGACTAGGCCAGCGATGGAGGGGCCCCCCCGGGGCATGAGACCGACAGGCCTCAGAACCACCCCCTGGGCAGAGCCAGCCTCCAGGAAAAGCCAAACTCTGGCGCAGAGAGGCAGACCTCCCGGTGCCAAGGACCACGCATCTGAGCGCGGAGGGGTGGGGGTCACCCTGGTGCCGCCTCAGGATCCCCCGCCCGGAGGAGTCAGCCAAGAAGAGTTCATCAGCAAGGAAGCTCCTGCTCCGTCCCCTTCCGGCCAGCGTCGCTTGCAGAGTGACCCCGTCTCTCCCCGGGCGACTGCGCACTGTGACTTTGCACACAGTTGTAACTCGGGGCCCACTGGGCCGCGAGGTAGGGAGTCAGGCAGGAGGAGGCGCAGAGGGTAGGAGGGGACAGGATTCAAAGCTGCACAAAAGCTGAGGACCAGCCGAGAGGACCGGGCTCTGCCAGCCTGCCCGGTCCTGGCTCCGGGAACCTGAGCCCTGACCCAGTAGGCCCGTGTCCAGTAGGCCCAGTAGGTCCGCGTCTGTTTTTGTAACCTCGCCCGAGGATATTCTCCCGTGGATTGTTTATTTTTAGAGTGGAAGGGAGGGAGGGAGAGAGAAACACCGGTGTGAGAGAGACACACTGATTGGTTGCCTCCCTCACAACTGGGGTGGGGGATCGAACCCGCAACCCAGGTACGTGCCCTTGACCAGAATCGAGCCAGGACCCTTCAGTGTGCGGGCCGATGCTCTAACCGCTGTGCCACAGTGGCCAGGTCTCTGCGACCCCTTCTTCTGAGGGACCCAGCCCACTCCACTGTGACACGTGAATGTGGGGGACACGATTCACCCCCTAGGATGTGCAAAGGTAGTGAGGCACTGTGATTTCAGGCTCGGGCCCCCAGGACTGGAGAGAACACGGTTCAGCTGTTTAAAGATGCCGCTGGTCACCCTTTGTGACCACGTCCCAGGACACTCAGAGTCCCCGGCCCCGCCTCCCGGGTGCCCCAGTCCAGCAGGGCCCCTGAGCCTCCCAACTCAGCCGAGGTCTGCCACACGCCCCCCAACATGTGGGCTCCAACCAGCAGTCCCTGTGGCATGAGCCCCCCGCCCCTCGAGGTGCCAGGCCAGGAGCCTGTGGCGTCCCCATAACCTCGCTGACGGTGGCCCTGCCCGGGAGCCCGGTGGGGTGAGGGGGGGGGAGGGGAGACCAGCTTCTCCAGCGCCAAAGCAGAGGGCGGCTGGGCTGGGCGGGGGGACGGAGCAGAGCCGTGAGTACCCCCCTCTCAGCCTCAGTTTCCTCCTCGGAGTGCGGCTTCGAGACTGCGCCCCCCTCTCAGGGCAGTGGGGTGAATGAGCGCCACCCACGCCAAGTGCTCAGGAAACAGCCAGTGTTGGGGGGGCGTCCTGTCCCCCAATTCGTCCTCCAACACCCATTCTCTCCCACAGCAGCCGGGGGTCCCACATGTCAGCTCTGGTGTCGGCGCAGACCCCATGGGGTGAAGGGCTCAGTCCCACCAGCTATGAAGGGGGTTCCCGGGACCCCTTCTCGGGTTCGATGCTTCGCTGCTCAGGAAAGTGCTTTACTTAACGACTATGGTTCGTTTTAGAGCATTTGACTCGGCAGCGAATGGAACAGACTCACGGGGCAAGGAATGGGGGTGAGCTCCCCCACGCGGAGCCCCCCTGGGCGGGCTGGTTCCGTCTGAAAGGGCGTGGCCACACCTGGCGCAGCTGATTGACGGACTCACCGGCCGGCCGATGGTGAGTGGACTGGCGCTCCCCTCCCCACAGACGCTCCCCTCCCCCATGGGCGCTCCCCTCCCCCATGGGCGCTCCCCTCCCCCACGGGCTCGGGAGGGAGGCGGAAATGACTTTGAAAACTGCTTTCTTGGCAACCAGCCCCTTCCTGAGCCCTGGAGGCCCCTGGGAGTGGTCTCCTTCGCACCTCAAAGACAGGGAGCTGTGCAGGGTTTAGGGGCTCTGCTGCGCAGAGGGAGCCCCTCCTTCCTCCTGGCCTCCAGCTCCCTCCAGCCTCGGTGACCCCACCTGGTCGCTGACCGGAGACAGAAGCCTGTTCTCCGTGACTGGCCCGAGCGCCCACGGTCTCTGCGAAGGGCACACGTCTCCCCATGACGCTCTCCCCGACGGCCAAGGGGCGCAGGGAGAACCTGCACGCGCCCCGCGAGGCCCTGGAGCCTGCGTCCCAGCCGGGCACTAGGCTGAGCGCAAGACGGAGACTCGGAGCCGCGGATTCCAACCCTCCCAGCGCAAGAGGGGCTCAGGTCACACTGCCGCAGGGCCTGCATTTGCCTAAAGGACAATGGAGGGCGGCTCTAGGAGGGGCTCACTTCCTGTGTGGGGGGGGCCCTTCCCTCCCAGAGGCACCTGCTGGGAGTGGGTTCTGGCAGAGCAGCCGGGCAGCTGGGCGGTGGGCTCAGGAAGCTGGGTTAGCATTTCTGACTGGTGCCAACCCCGGGGTTTCCTGTTTCAAGGGGAGAAGCCCGTGCCCTGTCCTGGTGCTCCAAAGACAGGCACACGGCCTCCGGTTCCCCGGCCCCATGTCAGACCCCTGGGGCAGCTGCCAGCCAAGCCCAGGGGAGGTTTGACCGTTTTCCCAGACTCTAGGGCGGCTTCACACCCAACCTTGAGCCCCTTGGGATCCTTGGCCCCTCCCCCACCGGCCATTCCGACCCCTGTAAAGCAAAGGGTGCAGGGGAGCACGGCCCCTTATTTTAAGTCCATGGACAGGATTCTCAGAAACTATACCCCATCCAGAATGTTGATGACGAGCCTTTGCACTATCTTTTCCCCCAAGCTGTAGCCTTTGGGTACCACCGTCATGGTTCTGGCCCCACGGACTGGGTTCCATATGTACCGTTTCTTTGGGCTGATTCTGTGTGGTTTTTGGACACGCAACTACCTCACCTCCTCTACGCAGCAGCAGGAACGCAGCTCCGGTTCTATGCCGACCCCTGGCTCCGGCTCCGTGGTTAACTCTGAAATGACCACGGGCCTCAGAGCGGAGGTGTGGGCCCCGCCCTGCCCGCGGACCCCGCACGCGCACCCGCACCCGTTCCCGCGCTCGTCCACCGGCCCCTGGTGTGGAGGAGGCTGAGGGGGGCGCTGGACACCAACTCCTCTCACCATGAATGTGAACAGGCAGCAGCACCGCCGGGGACCTGGGTCAGTGCCCCCAGGAAGCTGGCGGGCGGCGGGGCCACCCCGGGACCCTCAGCTCGACACATGGGTGCTGTCACCTCCCCAGCCAAGGCATGGGGGGGAGTCGACAGAGCACGGGCTCCCCCTCCAGGGTCTGCACACTTAGGGGGAAGTGGGGGAACGAAGCTGGTGGCAGGGGGCTCCCAGGAAGACTGGGCTTGACGCTGGCTTTGAAGTCACAGTCCCGGAGAAGCAGCCAGAGGGGCGGGGGAAGGGGGAGGGGCATGCCCAGGGTGCAGCCGGTCTGTGGGAGCTGGCCTTTCCCGGGAGGAGGGGTGCATTCAAACCTGCGGGAGTGCGTCCAGCCCCGCCGGCCTTGAGTCTGCCAGGCTCTGGCCCAGCGGAGCCCCAAGGAGGCTCCATCCATCTGCGGGTCTCCCTGCCAAGGCGCGTACCCCCCCCCCACCCCCCCCACCCCCCGCCCCAGAGGGAATGTGGGCCGAGGCTCAGCTCTGACGCTGAGCTCGGGGAGATTTATAGCCCGATTTAGCTCCTGCAGGTCCCACATCATGACGAGTAATTTATCAAGTGGTTCCACTCAAAGGCAACAGCTGAAAAATTAATCCCCAAAGCAAACGATCGCGTCTCCAGGGGGAGGAGAGGCCTCATTTCCGAGGCGCCGGTC